>NC_081415.1:585249931-585974931 GCF_030272615.1 Cryptomeria japonica | reverse complement strand
TAACCACAATTATAGATTTGATAAACTACAACAACAACAAAGATAAGCAAATTGATAGCACAACACACAACACCACTTATAAAATCTTTATCTATCAACATCTAAAACTCAAGAATACTCAAACAACAACATTTGTCACAAAGAAAGATAACTTATGGAGCATAAATTCATGAACCATCCAAAATGAAGATACACAAGACCATCCCAAACAATCTCCCAATATCTCAGCTCAAGATATGATCACACTGGAATATACCAGAGGAAATACTGAACTCTGCAAAGCATTGATCAGAAAAACAAATTGCAAACTGGATCATATGATATGATCAATTAGGCTTTCTGGATTACTGAAACCAATACAAAAAGATGTAATAACACTATAAATTCTCCATACACCAAACCATGATACCATTAAACCAATTTGCAAATACCGGAGCAAGAATATGTTGACATCAATGACAACAACGTATCCTAGCAACAACAATGTCCAACAATCTCCCCCTTTGGCATTGATGGTAACTTATGGATGTGAAAAATAATCAATGCAAAGAAATAAAACATCTCCAATAGACTTCCCCTAAGATCAAATAGATAAAATAGTTTTTCCCATGCTTCTCTCCCCCTTTGACAACAATGCCAAAGATTCTCAAAATAGAAAAACCAAACGCTCCTCCATAGATAAGAAAATCATGATTCTCTCCCCCTTTAAAACACATATCCAATCCAATAGACTACTCCACCAGAGGAGCAACACCAACTCATCAATCCAGATAAAGAGATAAGATTGTGAAGTCCATTGGATTGATGCAACTCAATGCATCTAGTTCTCATCAAGAGGGGTAGATACCCCTAACTTGTCTCTCAAATAGACAAATGTATTTGCAGGTAAAGGCTTAGTGAAAATATCAGCAATCCATTCCTTTGTAGACACATACTCTAGCTTCACTTCCTCTTCATTTACCTTTTCTCTCAAGAAATGATATTTGATTGACACATGTTTAGTCTTTGAGTGTGGCACCAGATTCTTTGACATATTAATAGTACTATAATTATCACAATATATGACAATAGGTTCATCGTAGATAACTCTGATATCCTTCAATATTTGCTTCATCAAAACTACCTAAGTGTAGTTACTAGAAGCAACAATTTACTCACCTTCAGTAGTAGATAAGGATACTGAATCCTGTTTCTTACTAGCCCATGAAAATAATTTATTACCTAAAAAGAATACACCACTGGAGGTACTCTTTTGGTCATCAACATCACTAGCCCAATCAACATCCATGTAAGCACATAAAGTGAAATCCTCATTCCTCAGATACCACAAACCATAATCTACAGTTCCCTTCAAGTATCTGAATATCCTCTTTACAGTAGTGACATGACTCTCTTTCGGATTAGCTTGATATCTAGTAGCCATGCACACAACATGCATAATGTCAAGTCTAATCTTAGTAACATATAGCAGTCCACCAACCATAGATATATATAAAGACTGATTAGCTTTCAGAGATTCATCATTTTTAGACAATTTGCAGCCAGTTACCATAGGAGTTCCAACTAGTTTAGAGTCATATAACCCAATCTTCTTTAGCAATTCCTTCACATATTTATTTTGAGATATAAAAATATATTTTCTAGTATGTGAAATCTGCAAACCTAATAAAAATTTCATCTCTCCTATCATAGACATCTCAAATTCTTTCTGCATATCACCGACAAAATTCATGCTCAAGTTATCATCTGCTCCAAAGATAATATCATCAACAAAGACTTCAACAATAAAGATGTTATCACTCTCAATCTTGAAATATAAATTATTATCAATAGTATCTTTATTGAATCCTAATTTCAGCAAATACTTATCCAATCTAGCATACCAGGTTCTAGGGGCTTGTTTCAATCCATAAAGGGATTTCTTTAGTTTGCATACCATGTCCCCATCATTTGATAATGAGAATCCATCAAGTTTCTCAATGTAGACTTCTTCGTCAAGATCACCATTTAGAAAAGTTGACTTGACATCCATCTGATATACCTCGAAATATTTATAGGCAATATATGCAAGTCATAGACTAATAGCTTCAAGTTTGGCTATCAGAGAAATTTTTTCCTCATAATCAATCCCTTCTTTATGTGAATATCCTTTTCATACCAATCTTACTTTATTTCTGAAAACTTCACCGACTTCATTCAATTTGTTCCTGAATACCCATTTAGTACCAATCACATTCTTATCTTTAGGTCTAGGAACAAGTTCTCATGTGTTATTCTTTTCAATCTGATTCAATTCTTTTTCCATAACTCTTATCCAATTGTCATCTTTACAAGCTTCAACAACATCTATAGGTTCTTGCACCAGTCCACTGGCAAAAACAATATCCAGATTAATAGTCTCTACCAGATCATTCTACTTCAATTCTTTAGTCTGAATAGGCGTTAGAACAACATGTAGACCATCATCATATCCACATTCTTTGATCTCCTTTTTCGTAGTTCTCATCAACTATCACATTTGTAGTTTCTACTATCTTTCTCAGTCTCTTATTGTAGCACCAGTAGGATTTGCACTTTGTTTAATATCACAAGAAAATTCCTTCATCAGTTCTTGCATCAAACCTTCCTATATCCTCATCTCTCTTGATATAACACTTGCTACCAAAATTTTTGAAATATCTCATAGTAGGAACATGACCAAACCATAGCTCATAAGGAGTCTTACCGGTATTACCTTTTATATGAACTCACTTGAATGTGTAAACCGTAGTGCTAACAACTTCTCTCCAATAGATTTTTGGATCATTCCCTTCAATCAACATAGTCCTAGCAGCATCCAAAATAGTCTTGTTCTTCCTTTCAATAACTCCATTATGTTGTGGGGTTCTAAGATCAGATAATTGTCTTCTAATCCCATGCTTCCCATAGAATGAATCAAACTCACTGGAACAAAATTCTCCTCCTCTGCTAGATCTCTAAAATTTCACCTTTAGTCCTGTTTCAATCTCAATGTTAGCTTTGAATATCTTAAATTTTTCTAGTGCTTCTGATTTTTCCTTCAAAAAGACAACCAACATCATCCTAGAATAATCATTAATTAGCAACATAAAATATTTGTCACCCTACACACTTCTAATATTCATAGGTCCTTATAGGTCAATATGCACAAGATGTAGCAATCCATCAGATGTATACTGCTTGCTCTTGAAAGAAATTCTTGTTTTTTTACCAAATTTACATTCTTTACATACCAGATTAGCAGGCTTAACAATTTTAGGTAGATCTCTAACAACTTGTGTAGAACTGATCTTAATCATTGAATCAAAATTAACATGACACATTCTCCTATGCCACAACCAACTTTCATCAATATGAGCAATCAAGCAACTTTTCTCACTAGCATTCAAGTGAAAGGCATTACCTTTAGTCTTAATTCCAGATGCAATCTCTATACCGAAGGCATTTAGGATCTTGCATTTACCATTCTTGAATTGTAAACCAAAACCTTTGTCAACCATTTGTCCAATACTTGAAATATTATGCTTGAAACTGTTGGCATATGCACACTCAAATGAGACATTATATGTGATTGA
Source organism: Cryptomeria japonica (assembly GCF_030272615.1). Taxonomy (NCBI): domain Eukaryota; kingdom Viridiplantae; phylum Streptophyta; class Pinopsida; order Cupressales; family Cupressaceae; genus Cryptomeria; species Cryptomeria japonica. The sequence continues at coordinate 585,971,338 of NC_081415.1, read as the reverse complement.
AGGTTTTGTCATTGATGGCAACCTTGCAATCCTATGGCACCGACAAAGACATTATACCGGCATCAGTAGATCACACTCTACATCGACACTTAGGACACCGACACCGATATAGAAGAAAGGAAGTATACTGACACAGAGGCCGATAGGATTTTTGTTATATAATATTTTGTTTATTATTGTAAGCCGACTTGGAAAATTGTAAAATGACTCCTATATATAAAAGAGATCATTGTAGACATTTTGTAATGAGGGAAGAATGTGAAGCAGAAGCATTAAGGAAAATATTAGGCAGACCTAAATGTGCAAAATATAGGTCAAGGGTATATGTAAAGAACAAAGCAGGAACTGGTATTGAATCAGGCATTGAAGATGCTATTGTAAAGCAATATAAGATATTGGATTTGTATAATCCTTATTGTAAGTCAGTGAGACTTCCCATTGAGCAATGAGCTCTAGGAAGTTGGCCTTCCTACATGTGCGGGCCCCTATTGTAAGTAATATTCTCTTATTGGCCAGTGAGTGAATATTGTGGGTCACAAATCCCACTGAGGTTTTTCCCACATTGGGTTTCCTCATTAACATCTTGTGTTATGGTGTACTTTTCATGTGGATGTACTTGATTCTGTTTATTGCATTATTTCTTGCATACTGGTACACTGTTATATTATGTTATACATGTTTTAAGTTAAGAAATTCTAATCACCGGTCAGATACTAATTCACCCCCCCCTCTTAGTATTTGTGGGACCCCTAATAGAAACCTTCAACATACAAAACATCATCAGTGTTATGCTTACCATCAAAAGAAATAGAACCTCTACCACGGATCACACAAGCTTTATCATCTCCAAATCTTACTATTGCACCATCATATCTTTTCATACTTGCAAATTTGATTTTATCAGCGATCATATGATGTGAAAAGCCGCTATCAATCACCCATTCATGTTTCTCTTCAACTTTAGCTGCTAAAGATTTCTCCTCAATAGTGCAGCTTGTGGAATCAATAGGTACTGGTCCATCTTCTTTGATAGCAATTAACACGACTTCATCTCCTTTTGATTCTTTGTTTGTAACACCTTCATCAACAACATAATAACACTTTTTCTGATGCTTATACTTTTGGTTAGTCTTGTAAGCCTTATCATACTTCTCATGCTTGTTGTATCTATCATTCCTATCATGCTTATCAAATTTAACATGTCTATCATATTTAGCCATTCTCTTCGGGAATCTGGAAACAAAATTTCCTATCTTATTGCAAGAGAACATTTCAGAGGCAATGTTCTATCATACTTACCAGCTCCCTTAGATAATCTCTGGGCAATCAATGCTTCAAGCTCATCCAATTCTCTTTCTTTCTCTTCCATATCGCTTCCCTCTCTTTTATATTTGGATATTATGCATTCAACAGGATCATACTTCTGCTTTCCAGACATTGATTCTCTAAATGTTATCTCAAATTTTTCATTTGATTCATGAAATTTTCTCAATTAAAATGCAACAATATTTCCAACCAACATATCTCTTGTCATAGTAGTCACACTTTAGATCTCATCAACAACAATTACTTTATGTTTGTAAGCAGGATGCAATGATCTCAACACCTTAGCAATAGTTTCATCTTCTTCTAGGGTTTTGTTGACAAATTTTGGTGCCAACCTTAGCAAAGCATAGGATAAGGATTTCAAATGGCTAAGGGTTGCTCCCTTATCTTGTAGTACATTGGAAGCTGTCATGTAGTCACGTGGGATAAAAAACATCAAAGGCGAGGATGTTTTCCCCTTATCTTGCGGGGTTAAAAAGACATCACAACATCTTGCGGGATACGAGTTTGATACAAAGAATGTGTTTCCTCGTTACCCTGTGGGGTAAAATGGAGACTCCAAAGATCACGCGGGATAAGAAACAACAAAGCCAAGAGGATTTTTTCTTATCCCATAAGGTTTAGAAGGTAGCAGCGGTGACCCACGGGATAAGAAATAACAAAGAAAAAGGCTTTTCTCTTATCTCGCGAGGTAAAACAAAGGCATCAAAGGTTATGCAGGCTAAGTGAACAAAGTGAAAATAAAGAAGGCTTTATCCCATGGAGAGAAACAAAGGTTCAACAAGGAACACAAGATAAGAAAGTGTTATGGAAAAGCTCAAGAAAGCTTATCCCACGAGGATAACACATGATGAGAAAAGGGTCACGAGATAAGAAGAAGAACGATAGACATTTTCCCTTATCCAGTAGGGTTAAAAGTGGAGACAGATGATGCCACGGGGTAAAAGAACAAAAAGGAAATGAAGGACTTCCTTATCTTGTGGGATAAGGAAATAAAGGTAGAAGCCAGGGTTCTTATCTCGCAGGGTAAAATTGAGCTCATAAGAAACAAAGCAAAAACAAAGAAACCCTTATCCCACATAAGACAATAGAGAGTGCAAAAGGGTCATGGGATAAGCAAGAAAAGTAGAAGCCAGGGTTCTTATCCCATGTGATATGCGGGGTTGTTTAGTGATCAAACACAGTAAGGAAAACGTGGACCTAGGGTGCCATGTCAGACATCAACAGTTGTCAGATCTTAATAAAGGTTTGATCCAACAACCATGTTTTAATATTCTATTGGGCCTCCTAGATGCCTATTTAGAGAGATCTCGTGCGTCCCTCTTCACATGAATCTCTTAGATCAGTGGTGGAATTTTGATTTTGTAGTGGTCGTTGAGTTTTGAATGCTCTGTGAAGGGTGGTTGTTGACCCAATGGTTGAGGACATTCTTTGCTCAGTCGATGCCCAATTTTGGACCTAATCTCACTCCAACCATTGCATTTCGACAGCATAACTCCAGAAATGAAACTTGTAGCCATTTCTAGACCCCACCCATGCTTCTTCAAGGCATTTTGAAGACTTTTGGCTCTGTAGGTACCCCCAAACGCATTCAGATGTAGGGTTTTCCCTAATTTGTGGGGATTTTTTATTTATTCAGTGGCAGAGAATGCTCTCAGAGTTGTTTCACCATGCCATCAGATCTGTCAATCTGATCTTTTTCTCTCTCCTTTGATATTTTTGTAACCTAACCTGGGTGGGGTTAGGGTTTTCTCAAATGAATCATCTGAGTTATGCTTGATCTATAAAAGAAAAATTATAACATATTGTAAAAATCTTCTTCTCCTCTTTTCTCTTATGGTAATCTATGATTTTTGCAATTGTAAAAAATCACCTTGTCTCTACATTAATAGAACTTGCTTGCCATATCTAGTTTCAGTTTATGCAAATTTGTGTATCTCTTTTACATGTTTGTGTGAATGCATCTTTTCTTTCTTTCTAAGAATCTGTGATAGTGTTGACTCCTCTTAGAGTGGCATCTGGGAATATTGTTCATTCCTCTACCATCTTTAAGAATTCCAACCTTGATTAAATCCTAGAAAGCTAGACTTAGATAGGAATTAGTGTATCTTTTGGGTAGTTTTATTGATGTTCTATGTAGTTACAAGTGGGGGTAGATCAACTTTCAATCTACGTGCAAGCCTTTTTTCCCTTCTTTCATGCAACCCTTCTCTCCCTCCCTTTTCCCCTATCAGATCGTAGATTAGTTTTACTAGTGTTGGGTTGGTCTAAAACCTGCACTCGGATTAAAGAGGAAGTTGACCTTCTCCAGAGATTCAGCCTCACATTTAGCAAGTTCCCACACTTGAGAGGTTGACTCAATATTTCACAAGGTTGATGATCAAGGTTTCTTGGGTCATCAAGGGTGCAAACGTTTTTGACAATAGTTTTTGGCACATCCGATGGGACACACTTTCAACATATTTGCTAAGGATTCAGTGCTTCTCTTAGCAATCCAGCCTTTGGAGGTAGTTAGTCAAGCACTTGACGACTCCGAGGCCAAAATCCAGAATCTTGGTGAGGATTAGCTATCACGTACATGCAAATATTACAAACGAGAGCATCTTCTAGAGGTAACTTCCAATACTCTAAACTTTCATATTCAAATTCTAGAAGAACTAGAGGTAGGCTTTCATTATCACCTACAAGGGGAAATCAAGGAGAATCACCTACATCCCTAAGGTCTCAATCTACCCCTCCTATTATTAGACCTTCTCAATATAGAGGTCCTACCATCCATATTAATAGACCTTTATTTGCAATGGCAGTGACAAGAGAACATACCTTTATCACCTTTAGTGGTAAAAATCCCTTTGTCCTAACTCAAAAGAATGACATTCCAATAGCAACCTTGAAGGCTATAACATTTTTTACTAGAGAAACATCTACCTCCCCTGAAGAACACATCCAGGATGTTTCAAGTATCTACACAATATTTGATGTCACTGAAGACAACGTAGTAGTATGGCTTATTGCTTCATTTTTCAAAGGAAAAACCCTTTAGTGGTACAAAGGACTAGCTCCTAAGTCCGTTCACAATTGGGATGAGTTAGGGGAGAGGTTGTACAAACATTTTGAGGACAAAAGTGACCACCTGTCACTTATGGAGCAACTAACTAAAATAAAAATAGCACCCCATGAGTTCATGGGTGATTTTAATTATAGATTCCAAAAGACATGGGATAGGATCCCACCATTGGTAAAGCCTCTTGAACACATAGTACCACTGAGAGAGGGGTGAATCAGTGGTTCCTAAACTTTTTGACTTTGAAAGCAACTTCGGGATACTAGTTAACCACTTAAGCACTAAACAATCAAACTGGTAAAGCTAGAAGGAAAGACAAAGAGATCAATCACACAAATGCAACTCACAATACCATATGTAGCAGGAAAACCCAATGTGGGAAAAACCTCAGTGAGAAAAGCTGCTGGAGACTAATGCTCCAATCCAGCCTCACACTACTAGTTATGAGATTACTCTCTCTGATTCTTGGCCTCTGATATATCTCTCTCTCACAGTCTCACAACACATTGTGTCACACTTGGATGCTACCTGCTTTTCCACACCTTGCCGGTTTAGCTTAACTGTAAAAATATAATTATACTAACACTCAATCACTACCGGTTGAAATCTCTCAATAGTATGCTTTCTCACTTACTCCGTAGCTTCCTTAGAATATGTTCTAAGGCTAACAATTCTTCTTTTCACTTAATATCTCTATTCTCTTCTTCTTCTCTACAACATCAACTTGCTCTGTCTCAAGCTGCTCTCCTTATACCATGGTTTCCTACCAAAAAGCAATTCAAATGTAGAGTAGTTAGGGTTTTCTTTTCTCGACACAATCTTCATGAGATTCGATCCAGTCTGTCTTGGATCGATCACTTGTACTCCAGGGATGCATCTATACACACTTTCCATTCCCCAATGCATACTTTCTGAAGATAGCAATCTCGTACAAGACTTCTTGACTTGAAATCTATCGACTCATAAAATGCTTCAACTATTTCTATAATACCCACCGTAGTGACTTTTCTTGGCATGGACATTATTTGTTATATTTGGTGATATTGGACTATATATTTCCTTTTTAGAGTAGATGATGAGACATATTTAGTTATATTTGCACCTTTATGGTTCAATATGTTATCTAATGCATTAGTGAGTTAGGGGTTTCATTGGTTTATGTACATGATTTCATTATGATAATCTTTTCATATGGCTGCTATATTATATGTTTATTATCTTGAGCTAACAATGCTAACCCAATCATGCTTGGAATAGATTATTATATGAGATATTTGTAGGATGAGGGGAGGTAGTCGTAGTTACTCTATGGAGACCAACATGATGCCACACTCTCCCTCCTTGTTTGTCATTTGTATATGGATATATATTTCTATCGTTTCGGTGATGTAGGATTGCAGGTACTAGGCATCGACTCCAACTGGCTACACAGGTCTGAGCGTGCCTCTAAATCCTTGAATGTTGTTGTTGCGGAGATAACACCAAGGTTCCCACAAGTAAACCTATTGGATGTAGGTCTCCCGTTTAGGAAGATCACCCTATCTTGAGGGTTGGGAATGTCATGTTTATGATGGGTATTGGTTTGAGTATTTTGATTGGTTCTGAATTATGTTGTTCATAATGATTTTTATATAATAATTGGTTATTTCTTTGATAGGATACCTACACATTAAATGAATTAAGTGGCTTATGTTATGTTGCATTAAAAAGATGAAACAAAAGTAATATAGATGTATTATGTTATATATATATATATATTCACATATATGGGTGCACACATATATGCCTAGATATATATTGTAAAGCAGAAAATCGAACCCTAGGTGTTCCCCCCACTCCAAGGAGAGAGAAAGGAGGTCACTAGGGTTGATGGTTTTCACTTAGGAGAGACTTTACATTCAAAAGAGGGGTTGAAACCCACAAGATCCAATCCCACACAATGCAATACTGAATTCTAAATGAGTTTCAAGGGTTGAGACATCAAGGATACCCTCTTTTGTAAAGAATGTAGATAGAAGGATTGAACTAGGAGTACATGTAAAGTAGGAAAGATTCGCGTAGAAATGGAGATAGGGACACGGGATGAAGCTGCGGACCTGAAATTAGCTGTAAAATGTCGAGGTGATGCTGTCCTGCAAATTTGAGCGAAAGTTGACGGGATGATGGCGCCCGGAGTGCACACGGTCCTCCGAAAAATCCGCAAAATGAAGGGGGATCTGTTCATCTCTGCACAAGGATTCCAGATCTCTAATTACAGCTGTGTGCCTACAACCTACACATAGAAAAGAGAGGACGATTGGGGGGTTAGGGATTAGGGGTTTGCCTTCAGGTGAAACCCCGGTTTTGGAATTAACCAAGAAATGAGAATGCTGTAAATGTAAATGTTTGTAATGTAAACAAGTACTGATACCTTGTTGTAAGAATGTTTGTATTCTTACATGCGAAGGTGTAATGATGTTGTATGTTGTATGTTGTAGGTGATCTCCTCTTCAATGGTTGAATCCTTGCCTTGAATGCAACACCTAGCCTTGAATGGAGACCTAGAATGCTCAATTGCTTGAAGGAATGCTTGAATGCTTGAATGTTTGAATGTTTGAATATCGCTTCCGCCTCTTGCACTACCACCCTTTTTTGGGAGGAGAAATGTAGTTTATATACTTGTCAATTAGGGTTAGGAGACTGATTTTTCTGACCTTAGGCCGACATAGGAACATTATTTTCTGAATTGCAAACTTAAAGACCCGATGCCCAACAAGAGACCGAGATCAAAATAGGGCTAGGGACCAGGGTGCTAGGCGCCATGGTCCCACCTCCCGGGACAGCAGGGTGCAAGGAGGATTAGGCCAAGGTGCAGAAATATGCAGTTTTTGATGTCGCAAATAGGTTTCGGGGTCTCCATTCATGTTCAACATTGTGTCGCCATCGTGAAGACCCAAATGCAGTCGAAATTGCAAGTGTCACAATTTTAGGACGCTACATTTAGCCCCCACTTTAGCGGGAGTATAAGCGTACGCCCATACTTCCGGTAAAGTACAAGGAAACAACATTGAAAGACTTTCACCATGTCAAGGAGGCAAGATACACCAAGCCCCCAGTGGACTAAGGATCTTATGACTTCGATTGACAAAGTAAAAGGGAAGATCACGAGGGAGAACCTTGACTGTCAGTAGTAAGGTTCCCTCACTATGAGTCATGCAAGAATAATAATAAAAATTTTCAAGGCAAAGCTAAGTTCGCCAAGAAATTTTCAAGTATCTTGAAGAGATATGAATGGGGTGTATGCCCCCCTACATTAAAGCGATCGCACATGCCTCATCGGGGGTGATTGCTTTAAGGTAGTGATACATATAGGAAATGAGAAGGGAAAGGAGCACATTATCACAAGGATTTAGCCCCCAAGTGTGAGATAAGCCCAAGGATAATAGACACAAAACACAAAGCACAAGGTGACTTCGCTTTCCTTGGGGTCAGTATGTTGTATGATAATTCATGTATATCATATGTATGTATGCATAATTGTTCTTCATTCCCCAATCAAGGAAGGTCACCTAGAAGAAGGGAACACATGTGTCTTTTGAGTCAACATGAGAGAGACCAAAAGAGATCTCAATGCTTTGCATCATCCTCAAGTAGACAACACAAAGGACAACAAATAGAAGAATGGGAATAACACATAGAAGAAGTAACAAAAGAGATCAAGAGAGGAGGAGAGAGTCTACTATGCTAATGAAACTAGTCTAGTACGTCATCCACCCCCCCGATCTTGCTGATCAATATTTCGGGAAGGCAGGAAACACGCTAGAGTAGGAACATCCAACACAGCAGATGGAGCTATCACAAGATCCAAACAAGGGCTATGTTCATGTTCCAAGCCACGTTGTTCTTGTCTAGGAGCTAGGATAAGTGCTTTAGAAAATTCGTTAGATAAATGGTTATCGACATCAACATATTCATATTCACTATCAGAATGAAAAGGAGTAACATTTTCATCATGAATAACATTTTCATCTATATCATCATCAAGATTTATAAAAATAGGATCTTTAACTCGCACAGGATCAAAACCATCATGCATCTTATGTTTAGGAGATTTTGGCTCAATTTCTGGTTGAGGAGAAAATGGAATAATACTAGCTGAAGGTGTTTTTAGGGATTGCAAAGTTTGAGAAGCAGCTGCACAAGCTCTAAGACGATGCTTTCGTTGGCGTTCACGTGTAGAATGATTTCATCTAGTCTTAGTAAGAAGTTGAGAAGATTGAGGAGGAGAAATGTTCTCATCCTTATCACTTGGGTGTTTAGGTTGTGGTCTCTTAGGTTGGATAATAGGAGAAGAGGAAGGTCTCTTCTCTCTATAAGAGGAAGGAGGAGGAACTGCTCCATATAAAGGAGGAATATCTGGTTTAGGAAGGAGACCAAGTCCATCATGATGAGGAGGCATAGGTCTACCTTTAGGAAGTTTATTAGACATAGACATAGTCACATCCACAAGGATGGGTTGGGAATCTTCTTGAGGAACAACATTAGTTTTATCTTTCAAAGGAAGAACTTCCTTCTCAAGAATGATAGGAATATCAAGGTTGGGTGTTCTAGGTTCTTTTAGAGATAGGATCATATCTTTTTTCCACTTTTGATAAGATTTGAAAAGATGATCGCTTCGCTGTGGAAGAGATTGGAATTGTTTAGGCCAAAAATAATCAATAGGAACGCTAGAAGTTCTTTCAGCTGGTTTAAAGAGACTATGATTGACAGTAACAACTTCACCATTATGGGGAAATTTCAAACACTTGTGAATAGGAGAAGCAATTGCTTTAATGGAAGATAGCCAAGGATAGCCTAGCTTCACACGAAATTGTTCGGATGATGGAATAATAGCAAAGCTTACATCAAGGGATTTGTTATGGACCTCAATAGGTAAGGTAATAGAACCAATTGCAGGAGAAGAAAATGCATCAAATAGTTTCACAACCACATTTGTTTTGTCATAGATCACTTGATTCAATTGCAAAGAAAAAAGAAATTCTTCAGTAATGACATTAACCATGCAAGAGGGATCAATAAGCACTCCACGACAAGGTGTATTCTTGACTTTTGCAACTATATATAGAGGACCATCAGGTGCCCTAATAGTTTCACTAGAATCAAATGTGATGGAACGTTCTCTAGGGATTTTCTGCTGCTCTACAAAGTTAATCACATTCGGAGTCATAGACACGAGACTATCAGGTGAGAAAGAGGAATCATTAGTCTCAATCACATTAGAGGTATGAGAAGGTAATGGATCAGTAAAAATCTTAAGATTTTGGTTAGGAGGAGCTACAGATGTGTTGCCTTTATCATTCACACTTGAAACAGAGATAGTATTATTATCAATCAAATCTTGAATTTTACCCTTTAAAGAAAAACATTTTTCAGTATCGTGCCCAGGTTGACGATGAAATTGACAAAAAGATTTGTTATCAAAATAGGGTGAATTAATCTTTGCAGGATCTATTTGCCTTATAGGAGGAAGAGTAAGCACATTTTGTTCCAATAACTTATTCATAACACTATGCAATGATTCATTCAAAGGAGTAAACTTTCTTTCTTTCTTAAAAAGCTTAGAAATAGGAGGCACACCTGATGCTGCATTCACATTGTTGTTGATGATGTTTTCATTGAACTTAATGAACTCTCTATTTAGTTTAAACTTCCCAAATGGTTGTTGACTACTATCACCCTTATCACTTGGAGCCATAGGATTTTCTTGTTCCATTTGACTCACAGTCAGTTGATAATTGTGAAGAGTTGCGCACAACTGTTGGAAAGAAGTAAACTCAGAAAACAGAAGTTTTTCTCTAATATCTTTTTGTAAATTAGAAATAAAGATTCTTTGAATATCATTGTCAGGTACTGGAAAAGAAATTTGAGCACACAAATGCTTATATCTACCAATGAAATCAGTCACTTTTTCTTTAACACCTTGTTTACAATGCATTAAATCAATCAAAGTAACTTTAGGACTTATATTGTTTTGAAATTGTTGAATAAAAGCATTTTCAAGTTGTTGGAAAGAAGTAATAGAATAGGAAGGCAACGAGAAATACCATTGTAGAGCCTTATCTCTTAATGTTCTAGTAAACAGTTTTGCAAGCAACCTTTGGTCATGAGCAAAATCACTACATATTGTTTGAAAGGTCTTAACATGTGTTAGAGGATCACCTTTACCATTATAAAGCTCCAACTACGGGATTTCAACATGCTTAGGGGGGATAGCTCGAACAATGTCAAGAGAAAGTGGGCTCGCAACATCAAATGTGGGCATACTAAACTTAGATTGATTCATAGAGGCAATTTGTTGTTGTAAAGAAGAGACAGTTTGTGCAAGATTGTTAATGGTTGCTTCAGTCGAAGAGTTCGTATTAGACATGTTAGATTGTGATGGAGGTATTATGTTATTGAAAGAAGGTATTGATTGAGAGTAAGGTGGTAGGACACTATGATAGTTAGTCATAGGGGATGATTGGAAGGAAGGAACACTACAAGGAGGAATGGAATGGTTAAATTAATTGCCCCCTTGCGTCATGTCCATTTGTGGAGATGTAATAGGAACACTCATTGAAGGAATGAATGAAGAAGTTAGATTGAGTGAAGGAAGAGGGTTGATTGAAGAAGAAGGATTGCCCCCATGACTGGTGATCATAGGTGGAATGTTTTTTATTGAAGTAGTCATTATGTTTGATGTAAAAGTAGGTATACTAGCAATAGAAGTTGTTAAAGGAATAGAATGATTGACGTGAGTAGGAGGTTGTGTATAACCTAAAGTTTCGGCACAACTCTTCATAGGCATCACATTCGAATCCACAATGTGTGCAATACTACGCAAAATATCAATTCCATTCTTATCACTTTGAACCATACGTTTTAGACCCTTAATCAATGAAAGAGCTTCACTATCGGGGTATTCTTGAGACATCCATTGCTGAAAATCATCAAATTGGTTATCTAGTTTCAAAAGTTGTTCTACAGAAACCTCATGGGGAGCTTCTTCATCATTGAGAGGATTAGAGGAATTACCCTTGTCCTCGTTAAAAGGGCCATTCAAATTAGGTTCCATCTCCTCGGTAATTAAACCTTGGAAAGACTTAATTCTAAGGCTTCGTCTAACAGGAATAGTGTAAGTAGGGCTTATTGTTGTAAAACTCATGCACTAAAGAGAGAGAGAAGATTTTGAATTTAGAGGTAGCAAATTTCAATAAAACCAGCCAATCTCCTAGATTTAAGCTATTAAATGTAATCAGGACAATCTCCCAAAATTTCGGAAAAAATGGCAGGGACCATGGCGAACGGAGTGCACACGGTCCTCACAACTTTTTTCAAAATTTTCAAGGATGAAAGTTATGATGATTTTAAAGCTAATCTGAAAAAATTGAGTGATTTTGCGATCTGTAGATAGGCCAAATTAAAGTTGCAATCTCAAAATTGAACCCTACCAAGATTGTTGAAAAATGCAAAATTTGAATTTTGAAAAAAAGAGGGAAACTGAAATTTTGAGTTTTATGATTTTATAGGGAATACTAAAAGCAATGCAGGTTTTCAAATTTAAAAATTGACTCAATTTCACGTGAAATTCAATTTTGAAAGTGGAAATCAAGGTTGTTGCAATTAAACATTTAATTTCAAAAGTCACAAACTGCAAAAATTTGAATAAAGCACTGAAATTTCGAATGAATGCCAACACACTTTTCAGATTTAGGACAGTAAGAAACACAATTTTAACACAAATTTCAACTTCAACAATTTTTGAATGATTATAAGCCTTAATCCAAGCAATCACTAGACCACCTTTGACTTTAATTTTGAAAGTGTTAGAATTGATGAAATCAGCCAAGATTCTGGATTTTAGCAAAAAAATACAGTAAGATCTAGGTCCCAAAATTTCAGAAAAAATGTCGGGGAAAATGGCGCTCGGGGTGCACACGGTCCTCGCAACTTTTTTCCAAATTTTCAGGGATTAGAGATATTGTGATTTTGTTGCGGAATCCAAAGTTACAGCCGATTTGGAGGTGTTCTGATCAGTAAAATCATCAGTCAAAGGTTGAATCAAGAGGGTTTTAAAAATTAGGGTTTTGACACTTAAGCACTTAATTTTCAAAATTAAAGTACAAATATGATTTGACAATTTGCAATAGGAGGGTAGATCTGAAACAAGCATTAACAATTAAACATTTCGCAAGCTCAATTACTAAAAAGAAAATTTAGGGTTTTTATGCCATTAACCTCTAAAATTTGCAAAAGATCAAACATGGAAATGTAATTAAGGAAGCAAAATTTTTCAGATCTAACCATGAATAATCAGAATTAGGATGTTCACGTTGGGTTCACCAAAATGTAAAGTGGAAAATCAAACCCTAGGTGCTCCCCCCACTCCAATGACAGAGAAAGGAGGTCACTAGGGTTGACAGTTTTCACTTAGGAGAGACTTTACATTCAAAAGAGGGGTTGAAACCCACAAGATCCAATCCCACACAATGCAAGACTGAATTCTAAATGAGTTTCAAGGGTTGAGACATCAAGGATACCCTCTTTTGTAAAGAATGTAGATAGAAGGATTGAACTAGGAGTACATGTAAAGTAGGAAAGATTCTCTTATAAATGGAGATAGGGACACGGGATGAAGCTGCGGACCTAAAATTAGTAGTAAAATGTCGAGGCGATGCTGTCCTGCAAATTTGAGCGAAAGTTGACAGGACGATGGCGCTCGGAGTGCACATGGTCCTCCGAAAAATCCGCAAAATGAAGGGGGATCTGTTCGTCTCTGCACAAGGATTCCAGATCTCCAATTACAGCTGCGTGCCTGCAACCTACACACAAAAAAGAGAGGATGATTGGGGGGTTAGGGATTAGGGGTTTGCCTTTAGGTCAAACCCCGATTTTGGAATTAACCAAGAAATGAGAATGCTGTAAATGTAAATGTTTGTAATGTAAACAAGTACTAATACCTTGTTGTAAGAATGTTTGTATTCTTACATGCGAAGGTGTAATGATGTTGTATGTTGTATGTTGTAGGTGATCTCCTCTTCAATGGTTGAATCCTTGCCTTGAATGCAACACCTAGCCTTGAATGGAGACCTAGAATGCTCAATTGCTTGAAGGAATGCTTGAATGCTTGAATGTTTGAATGTTTGAATATCGCTTCCGCCTCTTGCACTACCACCCTTTTCTAGGAGGAGAAATGTAGTTTATATACTTGTCAATTAGGGTTAGGAGACTGATTTTTCCAACCTTAGGCCCACATAGGAACATTATTTTCTGAATTGCAAACTTAAAGACTCGATGCCCAACAAGAGACTGGGCCCAAAATAGGGCCAGGGACTAGGGCGCTGGGCGCCATGGTCCCACCTCCTAGGACAGCAAGGTGCAAGGAGGATCAGGCCAAGGTGCAGAAATATGCAGTTTTTGATGTCACAAATAGGTTTCGGGGTCTCCATTCAAGTTCAACGTTGCGTCGCCATCGTGAAGACCCAAATGCAGTCGAAATTGCAAGTGTCGCAATTTTAGGATGCTATATATATATATATATAATGTGTGTGTATGTGTAATATAAGATTTGTTTTATTAATTCTATATATAAAAAAAAAGTGATAAAATAAAAAGATCAAGGTTTAAAATAATGTTATCTTAGTCAATGAGATTTGAACCTATAACTTCTCCTGTATGAGTCTTGATAGTTACCATTGAGCTATATGTGCTATTTGAGATTTTTATTTAGCTATCTAGTATTTTGTATACTTATTTCCATGGGGTATCTATTAAATTTAAAATAAACTATTATAGTTAGTGTTAATAAATAATACCAAACGTAGAGGTTGGAATGGTTGCTTTTTGTAAAACAACCTCTCCATCTATACAAGTTGGTATTATTCATTGAAGTTTGTATTTTGGAGGAAGGGGTTGGTATTTTCCAAGAAGATAAATCAGAAGAAATTTGAAGGTTTAGGAGCAGGAAGAGAGATTTGCATAGGAAGGGGTTGGATTTTTTCTTGTTCTTTCTCAAAAGATTTTCTCCACAGGACCTAAGGTAGGCCTTATTCTGGGAAGAATCCATGTGGCTTGCTTATGTTGTGATTTTTGTGTTGTATGTCATGCTTGCATAATTTAAATGAATATTAGATGAAAATTTAAATTTAAAAATCAGAATATTATTCTGGAAACACTTTCTTTTGCTTCTTTCCTTGTTTGTGTAAGGGATATGCTTTGGTTGGGAAATTCAATTTGGAGAAAATAAGTGTCATGTTGGGGAGTAATGACTCTTGTAGTTATTTTTATTTTTTATTTTTTATATTAAAATTATTTATGATCTGTAGTGATTCAAATCTAAAAATACATCTATAATTAAATGCCATATCTCAACCAACAACTATTCTTCAAGTGTCAAGTATCAACCCAACAAACAAGATTTCCATTCTTATGATTGTCCTAGTTTTGATAGTTATGATTCTGTTACTCATAACTTTCATTATCGATTATATTTTTCAAATATCTTTGGTGAAAACGTAAAAATCTAGGTGTACTAAAACATATCCAAAATTTATAGACATCCCATGGTTGATTTGAAAGTTAAGTTCCTCGTATCAAGACTAATATTCTGTCAATAAAAACTCAAAAAAAAATCATTGTTTGTGTCACTAGGGCATCAAATATCTTCCTCAAACTAAAACCAAATGATTCTAAAATAAATGGATATGAAAGATAACTCCAAATATTATAATAATCCAAAATATTTCATCTTTAAATGGTTTAAAATGAATTTATGAACAAACTATTTTACACAACTCTATCAAAGAGGGTTTTAAATAGTTTTAAGAAAATTTATTTAAACTTTTATTATAATCTTTGGTTGAGGCTAAAAATTATTTCAAATTAAATATAAATCATTATACTATTTTCTCATATATATTTCAGTCTTTACTCAAACCATTTATCAATATAAATATCTATTAAACAACAAGGAAACATGGTTCAATTTTTTGGGTTGCTTTTCCTTCCTAGGGGTTTGGGTTCTTTCTATAGTAGGTGTAGACACCTAAAAATGGTCAACGCTTGCGGAGTCATACTTTAACATTTGCGCATTGCCTTATTTTAGGGTTTTTGCGTCGCATTAACATTTCTCCTATGATTCGCACTTGGTCTTTATCATTTGCGAGCATCGAGTTGTTCTTCTGCATTCCTCATTTTTATTGCTCTTGAATTTGGTCTTGTCAACAACAATCTTCAGTCATGATTTCGGTCAATCTTATCCTATCATATCTATGTGCGTATTCATTTGTCATCATTTTGGACATCGTCAATCTTAATTAGGGTTTTGTCCTCTTATTAATCTTGTCATCATGCGATCGATTTATCATCGATCCTTGTCCTTCGATCAAATTGTCATCAATCTTGTCGTCTTGCGATCAATTTGTCATCGATTGTTGTCATTTTCAATCTTGTCATTTTGCGATCGATTTGTCATCAATCGATGTCCTCTTTTCAATCATCATCTTTCATCATCATGTCAATTTGGATCAATTAGTCATTGTTCCTCGTCAATTGGTGCATTTATCAATCAAATCATTTATCACATTGGTCATTTATCAATTCAAAATCATGATCGAATCAACATCAAATCAATTTTATATCAAGATCTAATTGTCGTCCTTGCATTTCTAATTCATCTTTTAGGGTTTCATGATTTTATTCATTTAACCTTGTTTGTCATTTCTCCCTCTAGGTTAAATAATTTATTTCTTTATCCTAGGTCTTCGTGTCATGATTAAATGTTTAATTTAATTGGCTAACTAATTATTCCTCCTTTTGTGAATTAATTAATAAATGACAAATTATTAATTAATTTACCTAATTTGTATCAATTTCCTAATTTCCTCATTTTTCTAATTTCCTAATTCCTATTTTCCAATTTTCTAATTTTCCTAATTTCTAATTCAATTTCCTCCTATTTCTCTCCTAATTTCATGGGAATGACATTTCAATTTGTCATAATTTGTCATAATTGACAATCAATGAATTTTTGACATAGAAATTTGTCATAATCTTGTCATAAATTATCAATGAATCAATTTTGCATAGAAAGTGCAAATTTGTCATAAATTTGTCATAATTGACATTCTTGATTTGCAATTTCCATTTAAATATCTTCATGCTAATTTGATCATCTCTCCAATTTGTCTATAAATTGGATGATTTTCTTCAATCCCAACTGATCACATTATCGAACGAATCACTTTTTTGAATCCCCTGATCCCTACTTGGTCAAATCAATCACGCTACGAGTATTCTTGCACTACAATCTTGTCTACTTGCTTTCACATCATGCATATGCACTAGTAGGTGAGAGCCACAAACAAATCTATTTGAAGGAGAAAGAAGGACAATGGAGCCACATGAAGGAGACATTCAATTCTGCATTTGGTTTGCTTAGTTTTCAATCTTGAATGTCTTGTTTTCATGTCTTTATTGAGTGTTTTTAGGATTGATCATTGCATTTGAGCTTTCGTGATTGAGCTAGATTACTAATACTATTTGCTTTGATGATTTCCACATTTCCTAGCTACATTAATTGGTGAACCCAACATGAACTAACTACTTAACCATGCTTTTGAGTGCTTTTGAGTTGATTTGTAGGTTAAAAACCCAAGAAACGGGGTAGTGCAGCATTTTCTGGGAACTTCTGTGCTTGTGTCAAGCATTCTGCGCCTGTGTTATGCATTCTACGCTTGTGTCAAGGACAATTTGTGCCTGTGTCAAGCATTCTATGCGTATGTCAGACATTCTGCGCCTGTGTAGGGCCAGAAACAGAGGTAAAAGACAGTGTTTTTCACTTGCAAATTGTTTTCTTTTGCATTCTGTTTCTGCTTTTTTTGGTTTATTGGTACTGATTCTCTGTGCAGAACCTTGGCATACGCATGAAAAAGAAACCAAATGAAACTACTAACACATTTTATGTAGGTTTTATAGTCAAAGACTAAACATATCAAACTTTTGACCTGGGTTTTGCAGGTTGCCTTGGATTACAACTAAACTTTGTGTTTGCAATTAATATTTAGGCACCTAGTGATTTCTAAATAGGATGGAATGAATGTATGTTTGCTTTTATTGTTGAGTTTGATATTGGAGTAGGAGAGTATGCTCTCATCCTTCTTAGGGTGATCAGAAATCTAGATCTTCGATACCATGCTCATGTTTTTGATTGTGTGTCACCTTTAGAGGGCCTGCCTTCCCGACCATTTGCTTTTGCAAGCAAGTGACAATCGTGAGAAGGGAATGACCCAAAGTGAGTATGGATAGAATACCTTGGAATTCTAACTCACTATAAACAAATACCTAATGGGTGAAATCTTTGAAGGAAGGGTTACGTGGGAATTGCAGTTACTTGGGAAGTGATGACACTTGAACTCTTTCTCATATCAAAATCTAAGTAGGGCCTCATGGTCTAAATCGTGCTTGTGCGACTATACTTGTTTGGTATCTTGATGGGCTTAATGTCTCAATCACGCTTGCGTGACATCAAGGAGTAACGCTTAACAAAAATCCTTACTAAACACCTTGTATTTAGAGGCCAAAAATCCTTCTAGTTGCTTGAGAAGGACAAGTTCAGATACTTGGAAGAGATACTAAGTTCGCCATGGGGAGATTTCCATGGGGACTGATGCTTGGCTACCTTGAGAAGTGAGTGCCGTGGAGGGGAGCCCGTGGGGTCAAGCATCTATGTATTCTCCTTGAATCTCATAATGAGTCTACCTCTCAAGTACCTAATGTCCTTGCCTACCATAAGAAATGTGTTAATGAGCATGATTGTCTTGAGTCTAAGTTGAAATATCTTGTCTTCTTTGTTTGTCAAAATTTGAATTGCATCTCATTTCAAAAACAAGGCAAATTGATTCAAAACAAGGTTAAACACAAGAACATTTCATCCAACAAAGTTCAAAACACCTTCAAACATGGTTGTCAAACATTTTTCAAAATCTTGTCTCAACATTCATGTCACTTAGATTTAGGTTCATCCTAGGTTTGCATTTTGCAAAGTCATTGTCAATTACCAAGATTAAGTTTCACCTAGGTCATACTCCTTTGCATATCAATAAGGGTCATCCATTTGCATGTGTCCTCTTACATTAAAGTAATACCATTGTCATACATTTGCATTTGCATACCCTAGGTCTCTTCATTAAGTTTAGGTCATTATCATATCATATTAGGGTCATTTGCATAGTAATTGTCCCTTTGTATATAGTGTCAAAACTAGGTTTTGTCATACTTGAGTAATCCAAATCTTTGATTAACCCCAAGTTATTGTTAGGAACTCTAGACCTTGTCAAAATTTTGTCTTTTTGTAATTAATGTCATTTGGTCAAACCTAGCTTAGTATCCAAGCATATAGGGGAGACATTGTCATTTTGTCCTTTGGTCACTTGGTCCTTTTGTCCTTTGAGGTTTAGACATCGTTTCAATTTCCTAAGGGTCTCATTTTTAGAATTGCATTCATGAGTTTTTCAAAATCTTGAAAAACAACAAAAACATAGGTTGCATTCTTGCCATAGATTACATTTTCATTTATTTAGTTGCATATCATATATCATCCTTGAAAAATTCCAAAAAAATTCCATTTGCATAGTGACATGTCTATTGAAACAAGGTTCCGAGCACCAATGATGCAACAAAGTTTGACGTATCAACCGACAATGCAATCAAATTTTAATCCAAGGCAATCACAATTCTATCCAACCCAACAACAAAGCAACATTGATCAAACTTTTTATGATGAAACAAGTCTCCAAATACAAAAACTAGAGGAGAAGCTAGCTCAAGAAAATGAGATTTTGGAACAAAGAGTGAAAAACATTGAGAAGAATAGATCACAAATGTCCAAAATGTTTCAAAAATTTCCAGGCCGAAATCCAAAGATTGAGCCAATTGATTTAAGATCTCTTCTTGAACGATCAGACATACCCACTCTCCTCTCACAAATAGAGATGATGAAACAATTTCAAGAAAAGAGACAACATCAATTTCAACATTATGTGCCTCCACAACAAGAACAAGGTGTTTACTATCAATCTGATTTTCAACCAATTGTTCAACATATACAACCAATACAACCAATGGTCCAATTTCAACAATATGTCCAACCAACTATACAATGTCCACAAATGGTTCAACCAATGGTGGAATATCAATGTCAACAACCACAACCAAACATTCAAAAACAAAGGTTGCAGCACACACCAACCCAAGTTTCAAACATGTCAGAACAATTGAACCAAGTCCAATATCAAAACATGACATTAGATCAGAACCAACTCCTTGCCAAACAAGTTCAAATTCCAGATGCAACTATGTCAAAACCTCGAAAGAAAGGTGGCTTTATTGCAAGGCTCTTAAGGAACCTACCAAGTGAGTTCTTTGAAGAAGATCAAGATAATACAATTATGTCTAGCAATGCCTCATCCCCCCGCAAACAAATTGACTCTCCAGTGGCATCTATCCCTACACCTTTAGAAGTTTCACAAGAACCTTCTATATTGTTGTCATCAAACAATACACCCAAGGATGCAATTATCCAAGAGCTATCCATAATTGATTGCCAAGATAATCCAATTCATGATGCACATCCTTCTCATGTTTCAGAAATACAAGACCCAATGCCACCATGCACTTTATTGCCATTACCTGTTTTAGAGGACCCCATTTGAAGTCCCTCTTCGTCATGTTCAAGCATTGATTCCTTGCCAGAATCCAGCACAAATGTTCAAATTTTTTCCCCTTCATGCCAAAACATTGATTCCTTGTCAGAATCCCCCGTGCATATCCAAAGTCCAACCTCATGTCAAGAGGATAATTTAGAGCATAAAGAAACGTGTGTTAAAATAGATCAAGATCAAGATCCCAAAACCTTATCATCCCATCCAATTGTTGACCAGGATCTCATCTTCCCAGATACTCATGATGATTCCCCTATTCTTGTCCATCCTATCCAAAGTCCTATTGACACTCCATTCCTCGAGCAAGATCAAGATATCCCAGTCCATCCAATCCCAAATGATCCCTTTCCATTTCATGAAAAAAATGTCCTTTCAAATCCCATTGACATTCCACTTCCTAAGAAAGATCAAGGTATCCCTTCCATCCTTTCCGATGATCCCAATAAAAGTCAAGAGCAAAGCACCTTTAAAGAGGATTCCAATGATCTTCCTCCTTGTCAAGATCAAATTATTCCTTTAAATCCTCCACAAGATCCACTTGTTCCTCCATCTCCACATCCTAATGCTCCATATACACTCCAAGATCACATTTCTTTTGATGATCCCATTATTTCTCCCATTCCATCTCTTGAAGAGCCTGTCATTGAACCATGTCCACTACACAATCCTAGTCCCCCTCATGATCCTAATTCCCCTCATGATTCTAACATGTCAGTGCAAGATGTTCATGAACCCCTGACATTAACAATGGGTTCTTCCACTTTGGTGCAATCCGATCCACTTCAAGATCTCATTATTTCTCTCATATCATATCCACCTCATAATGGACTCGCATCTTCTTCCCAAAGAAAAGAGTATCCTACAAGTCAAGATATTCATAAAGGAAAAGGAGTAGACCTTCATGAGAAAGAATCCCTTCTTGTTCAAGAAAATATTAAGGGTCATGTCTACACAACTCACTCTCAAGATGTTGGTATCCCTCCATCAAAATCAAAACATACACCTTCCCCATCATCTCTTCCATCCATCTTAGGTCCTTATATTACTTCGTCCTCTATGCAAGGTCAACAAAGGCACACATCCTTGAGTCAATTTCACCAATTCAAAAGAACTCCATTTCATTCCTATCCATCCATGCATTCCTTTCCCCCTCCAAGCAATTTGGATGCCAAGTATAAAAGTCATAAGTCTAGCAATCCACATTTATTCCAGGATCAACATGTCCAATATAATCAACATGTCAAAACAAAGAACAATATGATCCAAAAAGAAAAAGAAATATCCAAAAGGCCACAAAGGCCCACTGAGCAAAATAAAGCAAAGTCAAAATATATATGGGTTCCTAAATCCCTTGTGCAAGCACTGCACTCCAAGGAACTGTTATCACTGATTAAAAAATGGGCTTTTCTTTTCCCATGGTTGGCTATGTTTTGTTGAAATTTTGAGTAAGGTGTCATTCCAAATGCTTCTGCTTTGTTCTAGACCTCAAGGGTTTAAGGGTTTGTGTTTTTAGATCCTCTTGTGTTCATTTTAAACCCTCTGGTTTCTAATCCTTTGTTACTTTATTCACTTAAGTAATGGATCGTGGGGTCATAGGAAGTGTCCCCCCCCTTGTTGTTTGCCTAGGCGGTTATGTTAATTAATCAAAAAATTTATGCCTTGAGTGTTTTTCTTCTAAAGTTGTCGGGCTCAGTAACTAGTGCGCATCTCACAGATGGATCCATGGCTCGCACTATTTCGCTAGGCGAAGTTGTGCATAGTTTAAAACCAGCGAAGTTGTGAAAACCACATGGCATGCCACATAGATGGTCCAGCTGGTTGTTGACAACGAGTAAAATGGCGGCATGTGGCACAAGTCACAATAGTCAGCAGGTTAGGATTAAAGACTAAAAGGTGGGCCCTAGGGGTGAGTCAGGTCGCAGGTGGAGATGATCTGGCAGGTACAGCTATTAATAATTTACTGGAGCCCCGTGTTTTCCTTTTGGAAAATAATAGAGTGACAAGTCAGCTCTGAAAGTGACTGGGTGCCAGGTGTTCACGACGAGTCAGCTGGCCCACCCCTCCTGAGAGCCTTTTCAGAGGATTAAACGCCGATCAACTTCAGAGATGATCCGACGGCCCGCGCTATTTCGCAAGGGTAAGATGCTCGTCCTTTATACCCTGCAAAATAGCGAGAGTGAACGCGAGCCATCCACGTACCATGATGATGACCTGGAGGATGTAGCTGTTGCGAAAAGAGTGGGACCCCGTGGTTTCCTTTTGGCGTATCATAGAGTGACAAGTCAGCTCCGAAAGTGACTGGGTGCCAGGTGTTCATGACGAGTCAGCGGGCCCACCCCTCCTGAGAGCCTTTTCAGAGGATTAAATGCCGATCAACTTCAGAGATGATCTGACGGCCCACGCTATTTCACAAGGGTAAGATGCTCATCCTTTATACCTCACAAAATAGCGAGAGTGAACGCAAGCCGTCCATGTGTCATGATGACACGTGGTCTAAGAAAGAAAGTGTGGGCCTGCCAAGGTGGAACCGGTGGTATGAAAGAAAGACATGTGGCTGGTATCAAGTGGAATGCGAAGGGAATTTTAAGGCAAATGGCTGGATGCCATGTGGTATCATACAACCAATAGAAAAGCGGGACCCAAAGAAAAGCCAAAGCCGTCAGTTGATCTAATGCTCGATCAAGTTTCTTTTGATTGAACGGTTGGCGTTATTTCACAGGACCAAGCTGCCCGATTGTTATGCTTCACGAATTTGCGAAAGAGCAAAATGAAACACTTGCAGGAATGTTGTGACCCGTTGGAGTGAAAAATATGAATTCTCATATGAATTCAATTTTGAAGGGACGAACAGAGCATGCAGAATCAATGTTATAGTTAAGGCCTTGAGTACAAATATTTGATTTCCTATCAACCGGGTGAAGATATCTTTTAAAGGATTTTGCAGAAGAGTAGACGCAGAGTTATTTTCTTCAGATACAGAGCAAGTCGGTTTGGTTGCAGAGCAAATTCCTTTAAGAAAAGAACAGGTTCTCTCATATTTTCGTGTAGCAATTCTTGTGCAGTGTTCTAAATTAGATAATTGATTCTTCGCAGAGTTGTTTTAAGAGTGACATTTATTTATTGCATTTTCAAATGGCTCCTAAAAGAGAATTTTCTGGTAAGGTTAATTATTCAGAGAGGAGTGTCTGTGATGATTTTTTAGAACAGTTGACATTGTCAACTAACCAGGCATGAAAGGCAAAAGAACTAGTGCCCAAGGCTCCCCGTTTAAAGATAGGAGAAGGATTATATGACAAGGGCAATTGGTTAAGAGACCCATAGGTTGGACTGTCTGGGTTGGGGTTGTTTAAAGTGGGATTCGGAATGAGAAATTCCCCTGCCCCGTAGAACAGTATCTAGGAATTAGATGTTGGGAAATTAGTTGTCCCAGGAGTATTCATGGACACAGATTTGCTAACCCAGATTGCATTCAACTATGATCCAGTCACAAGATGCATTTGGGATGTAAATGGGAAAACCCTTGTGGAAATTAATGCTGAAGAGTTTAGGACAACATTTGGGCTTAATGAGTTTACAAACTTTCTAGAACCAATAAACTTCACAGCATTAGCCCAAATTTACAGTGCACAGAGGAGTCATCTCAGGAATGGGCCTTTTAAGGAATTTTTTGTGAAAATAGGAGGGTTAATAGTTGTAGGACCCACAACACAAGAGCCTTTCTCATTAAGTATGTTCACCCCAAGAGCTAAAGGAATGTATTGGGCACTTTGCCAAGTTTTGGGAGAAGATGCAGAAGCAAATATGCTGAATCATTACTTGTTAACGATTGCCCAAATTTTGAATCCTTCTCTTGCAATCACATTTGATTATGCCTCCTTTATTGCTGATGCTATCCACGAAGGGTTAATAGGAATCAAGAATGGAAAGGTGGATAGGCCTTTCAGATGGTATTCACTCCTAATGCATCTTTTTCTCTTCAAAGGTGGTGATTACTTTGCCAGTGGACTGGACCTGGTTAAGGAGAAGGAAGGAGAAAAAATGCTAGTACAATTATGGAGTACTGTATTGTCATGGGACAGAGAGGATGCCAGTTTTTTGAAGTTTGATAAATATTTTGCATCTAAAATAAGGACTCTCCTCTGCTCAGAGAACCCAAGAATCCCCAAGGTTCTTCTGGAATTCATAAGACCAAAAGAATTCACAGAGAACATAAACATTGTTCATAACTGGGGTGACATTTATTTATATCCAGTTTCCACAGTTTTCAGAGTTTTTGGTTTCAGAGGCACTCCATTTTTGTTACCTTACCAGGTCCCTCTCAAAGTGGGAATCACAGAGATCCTCAGACAAATTGGTGGCTTGCAAGAGGCAGAGTTGACAGGCAGGTGTAAAGGGACTATTTTCCCTGCAGCTACCATAGCCCACCAATTTGTAATAACAAAGGGAGGCTGGAATTGCTTTGAGGATTTCCTCAAACCTTATCATTTATCCACTGCAGTGTCCAGGTGTGTCGATCCAGAGGACTTCTTCAACGGTATGTTTAGGAAGAAGGTAGCATGCAGAGGTAGGCCTCATCAATTCCAATTTCCTGAAGATCTCATCAGAAATTAATTTGATCTAGATGAGAAAGAACTAAGAAAAGAAAAGTGGGTGGCTTATAAGAAAGCCCTGGATTTTGTGCATCAGTTTGATGCTAGCTATGACCCATTGTCTAGCTTTTTCCCACTAGAAGAGAAAATAAAGTTTCTAATTGTTTGCTTTGAGGATGTGATGCAGACATTGAAGGAGAAGAGGGAAGCTGTAATCAAGAGAAACCCTAAGAAAGCTAGAATGATCCTTAGTAGGTCAGCTTCTAGCAAGCCAATCCCTCCTGGTGATTACACACTACATAAAAAATCAGGTTATAGTGTGCTGGTGCCTACAACAGGGGAGTCCTCTACCTCCAAAGGAAAGAGGAAGATACAAGATGTCATTGACATCCAAGAGAGCCCAAAGAAGAAAAGGGTGGGGAAAGAAATACAAATAGATACACCTTTGTATTCCCCATCCCAATCCCCTATCTATATAGGAAATGAGCAAGCAGCAGCTGAGCAACTCATACAATTGGGTAGTCTAGGGGAAATTGCATACACCTATGATGAAGTAGAGGAAGGGATGCCAGAAGAACCCATTGCTGCTGGAATGGATATTACCTCCACTGAACTTAAAGGCCAGGAGTGGGATCCCGAAATAAAGCAGGCAAGTAGTGCCTTTCTAGCTGATAATAATTTTGTCACATCAGAAGCATTCATGCAATTTATATGGAAGCAGCACATAGATAAATATAATGCTAGATGTGAAACAAGAAAGGCAGAATAGCCCAATAAAGATCCAGCCTTGGTGGAAGAGGAAATAAAGCAGGAGATGATGGAAGAATTCAAAACCATCACCCCTGAGTAGGGAAGAGATATGGTAGCACAAGCTGGAGTGCTTATCTTACCTGAATGGGATATTGCAGATGCCCTGGTATTAGATGCAGTAAGGAAAGAAACTAAACCTATGGAGGGGGTCACTTTCAATAAAGATAATGCTGCACTTGTTATGTGGTCTCTTAAGAGAAATGAGAGCAAGAAAAGCAAGGACACCCCAGGGTCAAGTTACCTTGGTGGAATGATGGTGAAGAGAGTGCAGAGTATAGGGGTAGTAGAGGCTGCCAGCACTGTGTTGGAGACTGCAAAATTTAGTGTTGTAGTAGCAGAGAAAGAAGCCAAAGAGAAAGGGGCCCTCCAATTCAAGTTGGAAACAGTTTTAAAGGCCTACAACAGTGCCAAGGAGGAGATAAGAGGTAAGGATAGCATCATCGCCAAATTCCAGAGCTAGTTGACTGGACAACACCATCAAGGTGAGTCTTCAACATTGATGATCTCCTCTTCTCCTACAAGACCTCCACCTTTGAGCCCTATCATTGAGTTTCCACCATCTCCAGCACCCTCCAGCTCTCAGATGATTGAAATTACTCCTCAAGAATTAGAAAATTTGAAACAGGCTCAGGCCTTATATGAAAAGAAGTATGAGGAGAGGGTAAGATCTACAATTTCCAGTTTTGCAGATACAATAAATGCCTCATTTCTCTACAACAATGTAGGTAAAATTATAGAAATATGGAATGAGCTCAAGAGAGACAAGGCCATTTTGATGCCTATTTTTGATAGATGGAGGCCTAGGGAGCTAGATTTAGAGTTTATGTGTGTATCCTGTGATGAAGCAAGGGCCAATCCCATCATTAAATCCACTTCTGATGTCGCTAAAATCTTAATTCAATTAGCAGCAGAGGTGGATAATGTGGATAGAAAGGTCAATTTGTGCAAGAAGGAATACACTGACCAAGTTTTTGAGTTGCTCCCAGGAGTTTTTGCTAGCCCAGATCAGTTAAAAGACAAACAAATATGGCTTAAGGAGATAGAAGCTAAGTTATCAGCAAGAGTTAGAGGAATTATTGATCTTGATGATGCTTCTTTCTTCATTGTGACAATCCAAGAAATAGAGAAAATTAAATCACATTATGGTTTTCTCAATTTAGAAGTCAACAAAATGAGAAATTCTTGGAAAAGGTTGACTAAAACTAAAGATAATGTGATTAATTTCTCGTGGACGACAGAAGAGGTATATAGTGAGTGGGCAACTAAATATGCCACCCATGATCCGGAACAGTTGGAGAGCACCCCTGAAAAGACAGAAGAGGTTGCAACCGAACAACATGTTGAAGTAACTGCAGAGGCTAAAAAGAGCTTGTAACTGCTTTTGTGAAAAGCTTGTAACCTCTTTATTTTGAAAGAAATGATTGTAACAAACTCTCCTCGAGAAGTCTGAAGCTTTGTGAATCCATGATGTTATAAATGGATACCAGGACTAGAGGAAAAGAGATCACAAAAAAATTGTAAGAAAACGCTGCAGAAACTTATCTGAGCTTTTCTAAGTCTAATGGAGAATCCAAATTTCTTGTAATATTTCTTGAACTAAATATCAATATACAGACCATCAGTTTTGAGTAAAGCTTTGTGTTGTCTTCGAGTTTGTTCACAAATTTGTTTATTGTTTTCATTCTGAATAATTCAGGGTTGTTCTGTTTGAATGAAATTGCAAAGCAATTTTAGTATAAGTGTTCGTTAGCTTTTCTCTTTAGGAGGGAAATTAAAGATGCAGGGATCACTCATACTAGTAAACTCTTTGGAAGGAATTTTGAATTTTTGATGGACATAGTTTAGTTTGGAATGCTTGAATTCTTGCAAGTGTTAGGCATATACAAGGATTAATAGAAACCAAGCCGACGGGAAGCATAAAGATGTCTTGTTTGAGGAGTTTTATTTGAGTTTAGATGACTCTGTGACCTTGGATAAGGCACTGGTATTAAATGAAGTTGTTCATTGCATGCGAACTTAAGTACAATTCCTATTCTTTGTTTTCAGTTGATTTCAAGGTGAATAGACCCACTAGTTTTCTGGACTGGTTTGCTGTGGGTTTATGTTTGAAAGTGTGAATTTAATTCACAAAGGTATACCCACCTGGACTCTGAGTAAGCCCGAAGTGTAGAAGGTCTAATCAAACCTTGTCATATGTTGTCTTGAGAATTTCCTTATCTTTGATGTCTCTTCTGCACCAAGCTTTAAATCATATTAGTTTAAGGATGTTAAAGGGAATTAGATTTTGAAGACAACAGGAACCACAAAAGCATGAAAAATCAAAAACAATGTGGATCCCTAAGCAGCTCCTTGAAGCGCAAAAGCCTAAAGAAACATCCCACTTGGCATCCAAAATTGCTATTCCTCCATCCAAACCTCTCAAATCTATTCCTCCATCACCTTCTTCATCCATTTTGGGCCCTTATGTCCTAGAATCACTATCCTTTCCTCCATCCAAATTTCACAATCTGAAACCCACTCTTCCTCCATCAGTCCATCACCCCTCAAGGTGTGTGCCAATGTCGATCTTGCCAACATTTCCATCCACTGAAGCCCAATTCTTCCAATACCCCATCCATTATCCAATGCATATTTTCCATCCTTCCATCCCTCTGGTCCAATCCTTTGCATAAATCCTTGCCTTAGTTTCATCTTATTTTCTATGTCCTTATCCTACCAACATCTTTGAGCATACTTTTAAAGGTCATGGTCCATTTTTTTCAAGGCTACTATCCAAAAAAAAAAAAGACACTTGAGTCCTTCTTCCATCCTCTATCATGTGTTCATCTTCTATTGAAAAAGTCAAAATCAAAAAAAAAAAAGTGAAAAAAAAGAAAAAAGAAAAAAAGTAAAGAAAAATAATTCGTCCACTGGTGAAAACCTGGCAAATAGGCGCCTTGGGCAAGTACCGTGATGAAAACCTGACAAATAGGCATCATGCGCAATTTATGAACTTCTTGCACACCACACTTGGGGGCATGTTTCCTCCTTCATATCCTATTGCCCTTCATTATCCTATCATACCCCTGTCATTACCCTTCATATCCTATTGCCCATCATGTCCATTTCCTCTTTCCACCTTCGATCTTGACAAGGCTGAGGATCGTCATGAGCATCATGCATATTGTTTGCAGCTTTTAGTCCATCATAGCTTTTGGTCATTTATCCATTTGCGTATTATAACTTTTCATCCATATTCCCTGTCTTATTGCTGTTGGGAAAAATGGTGTCTCAACCTTGCATTTATGCGAGGTTACTATTTATAGTAAGTTTTCATTTGAACATGAAATGGTGCGAAACTCTCCCTGAAGCTTCTGGTTGGCTAGATAAGCATTCCGGTAAAGTTGCGTCGCAAGGTCACAGCTAGTTTTGAAGATATTAAAGTTTTCGTCTTGGAGGGGTGCAATAAAATGTTTAAACTTAATTTTGGGGACTTTAGAGGCTCCGAAACGCCCTGAAAAGTTTCCGTAACCAGAAAAGCGGGTTACAAGGTGATAGAGCACTTCGCGAGCTTTCCGGCGCTTCAAACGGTTCGTCAATCGGACACCCAGTTCTCAAGTTATGGCCTCCGGAAGTTTGTACTCCTGAAATAGGAAAAATAATTTGTATCGAATACATAAATGAGCTGTAAAAGGGAGCGACACGTGTTGATGTGTGCTTTAACATGTCATAGGGCATCTAGAAGGGAGATAAGGTCAGCTACACCTTATTGGGTGGTTTTAGCCCATGGTTTTGTAATACCGTTTGACGGTTTCTTGTATTGTATCTCCTATTTATGAGGTGTGTGAGATAGAGGTTGGGTGTAAGAGTCTTATGGCTATTGAGTTGCCTCTGAATCTCTGATTAGTGGTACTCCTGCGAAGAGCTTGCTCTGCAAGTATGTTGTAATCTGTTTTTGATTGCTGAATAAAATATTGAGCTGCTTTTGGAGGGTGGGGTTTTTCTCCCGAAAGGGTTTTCCCCACGTAAATCATTGTGTTGTGGTATGAATGTTATTATATCTATTTCTATTTTCTGTAACTGTTGTAATGATCTGAAAAGTTTTGCATTACCCTCCTCTCAAGGTTAGTGTAGGAAGTTGTTTCCGCTACTTAACTTCCTTACAATTGCAACTTTCTACCACTATCCCGTATCCTACCCTGACCTTCAGTCCATGTCCCTTATCCATTCTTGGTCTTGCTTACCCTATCCATATCTTATCACTATCCATACACCCTTTCTATCCCTTGATCTTGATTTGACATAAGGACACAAAATTTAAACATGGTTTCAAAAAACCTCTTGACATGTCCCTCATGCCATGTCACTGCTTTACATTGTCATATCTAGTCTCTTGCACCATCACGCAATAGCCCTTGAAAATTGCATCCGAATTGTCTCCATGATAAAAGGCCTTTGTCTTCCCTTTATTCACTTGTCATATTCCTTGCCTTGCTAGACACTGGGGGCAAAATCATAAAAATTGAAAAATGTCCTGAAATAATTCAAAAAAATTGGAAATTGTCCTGAAATAAATCCAAAAAAATTGAAAAATGTCCTGAAATTATCCAAAAAAATTAAAAAAATGTCCTGAAATAATCCAAAAAAATTAAAAAAATGTCTTGAAATAATCCAAAAAAATCAAATAATGTCCTGAAAATAAATCCAAAAAAATCAACTAATGTCCTGAAGAAACTCCAAATCCAAAAACAATTTCTTTGGCATTTTGCATTATGTCAATAAATATCCCCTCTGTGCATAGACAACTCACTGAGTATACATCCAATGACTCACAATCCAACGCTACGCTTTAATGAAATCATGCATAAACAGATGAACTCTTTCAATCAAACCAGACATTCAACTGATCAGAATTGTCATATCAATCAACCTCAAAATCATTCGTCCTTGGCAAACTATCATGGGTCTTATATAGGGTGTGGTATGCTCGAAACCAGACTGTGTCCTATCTTAGATAGGGTACCACATGTCCTGAAACCAGATAGCATGATCATCCTATCAACACTTTCAACTTTTGACAATGAAGATCAAGATGATTGTTTGATTTGTTGGAATTTGTGCATCTTATCTTTTTACTAATTTATTTTTGGCTTCGATCATGTTCCTATGTTGCTCGATGATGTCACTGAGTGATTTAGAGTGATCGGGATGGTTCATGGTCCCTTTCTTTTTTGTTGTGATTGCTGTTTGTTTGCGATGTGTCTGTCTTTTGCAAAAAGGGTTGCATTTCAGCTCTGGCCTTCAATGCCATGATGCTACGCATCCATTTTGCTACATTTAAATAAAGGTTCTCACCTACAAAGTGCAATACTGAAAGCAAGTTTTTCTTTGTCTCTAACTGTCCTCTGTTTCATTTTCTTCTTACTAACATTTCTTTCATCCATTCAGATAGTCAGTTCGGTCTAGTGCTCCGATTTTCCCCAAACACACATATGCTGCATCCTGCATTCATTGGTTAGTACATTTACATTACATCAAACATCATATCAAGTATTTTATCCATTTCATATTATAAATGCATCAACAAATCAAAATACATCCATACATGTTCCACAATAAATAGTGCATAAGTCATTCATACATGGAATATAACATAGGTCATCACACATTGCATCCCATCATATCGATGCATATCATATCATATGTCACAATAATATCGGAGAACAAAATTGGACTGTCTGTCCTAAGTATGGCCCGCAGGCTGACTATATAATATCACACTACATAATGTCAAATGTCTGTCATAAGGAGCACATGCCTCTGTCACTGGGTGCTCCCTCTTTCCTCCTCATCCCTGCCATGTCTCACAGATGATGTCCCTCCTGGTCCTGGCTGTGGTGGTCTCATAGGTCCACTCACCCCCATGCTGCTCACTGACCTCCGAGAGCGTGCCCTACTCTCTGTCCTTGATCGTGCCTGATATGATGCTACTCTCTGCTCTAGTGGAACTGCACTCTCATATAGTGTCCTCCAAGGGCATATCTCCTCTCCGGTCTCTACCAGCATCTGTGCCATCTCCCATGCACTGGCATCCCTAATCGACCCAATATACTCAGTGACTCTTTGTTCTTCTCGCTGTGCCTGCGCTATTACTATATCTCGAGCAGCTATAAGTCTGGCTATCTCCACTCTAAACTGATCCTGCTCTATCATCAGGATGGCATTCTATCTCTCTAATGTTGCAATGTGATCATGCTAACTTGCTATGGTAGCCCTGCACATCTCCATCTCCTCTATCCTAGTTGTCTCTAGCTCTATGGGTATATCCTACAATGACTCCTGATCGGCTTCACCTAGCTCATAATCGTCATTCCTCTCATCATCTTCATCCTTGTCATCCCCCTCATCCTCATTCTCTCCCTCATCCTCCTCGTCCTCATCATCTCCCTCCTCCTCTCCTGTGAGTGGGAAGTCCTCCTGTCTCCTCGGTACTGGAATGTCCGGATCTATCAATGGCACTGGTCGCTGTCATGCAAACCATCTCTCATACTCCTCTATCATCTTGATGTCCTCCACATCTGATCTCCAATCCCACTATCTCTACTATAGCTATGTGAAGTCAGCATATGCTATGTGTGGCTGAATCATACTTCGCCACTGACTCGCCTCTCTGTGAGATCGGGCAAAGTGTGCAGTCCTCCTAGGTACATCCTGCGTCTCTCCAAACTGTCATTTGACTCTCTCTGGCAGGTACATCTCAATCACTCTCTGGCGATTTACTGGTCACCCAATCAGGTACCTCTCCTATCTACAATATGGTAGCTCATCACTATCATCTAACCATCCAGGGCAATCATGATATGGCCTCCATGTGAACTCCCTCAGTCTGTCTAGCTCATGTCACCAATATAATATGTATCCAAATGGCCCCTGTCTCAGTGCTCCTCCATAGCAGTACACATATGGTTGATGTGGTAATACCTGTCTCTCTGCAATCGGTCGACATATGGCTATGTGCTCAAATGCCCATACCTGTAACAATGTGACTCCACAGCTCAAAGTTTGCACTCCCTGATATGCTATCTGATGCAACTAAAAATACAACATAGCTAGTACACATGGTCCCCATGCATACACCATCCCCTCTATTGCCATCCACTCTAGCACTCTTCTCCATCCAATAGGGAATCCATGTCCTCGTTTGTCTCCTACTAGTAGGCATGCTATCACCACTGCTATCACCACATATCATCAATCATACTCTGATGCCATGGTCTCCCAGCCAATCTCCCTCTCCATGATATCCAGATCATCTGCGTCACACTCAAATAATCTGCACAATGCATCCCTCCCTATCACTGGGTCATACTCTACCATCTCTCCATGAATCAGAATGCAGAGGATATGTCATACATCCTCTAGTGTCATAGTCGCCTCTCCAGTCGCCTGATGGAATGAGGAGGTCTCTGAATGCCATCGCTATGCCAATGCAATCAGTAGTCCTGTGTTCACCCTAATCTCAGGCATGAATGTGATATAGTATATTCCAAGTCCTGCTAATGTATCTCTGTCTGTGCTCCTAAGTCTATGTCATAACATGAAGCAGTCTGGTCAGTTCTCTCACATGATCAATGGATACTGTCGACTCTGCATCACAATTGGGGCATATTTTGTCAGTTTTAGGGTTTTCTCCTATGGGTTGCATTTCCTTAGTTCATGTCTAATCAGGGTGTTTTTCATCTATTTTGATCTATCCTACCGTTATCCCCCCTTTTCAGATCATTTGCATGCTGTTTTTGACCTAAATTGAGTTCCCAGGGCACAATTGCGCCTGTGTTGTGTATCCTACACCTGTGTCACATATCCTACACCTGTGTCTCCCTACACAAGCACAGAAGACATTACACAAGCGCAGGATTTGCCCTACACAAGCGCAGAAGTCAGTTTCTGCATTTTTTGTGGGCCCCGCTATGTCCCGCAAGCAAGTCAAATTCATCAAATTGAAAACATGGGTTTTTGAGATACATACCACTGTTCCCACATCATCTGGTTGTCTGTATGTGCATACGCATTCTCCGAGATGATCTACCATTGGAATGTTCACCATCTCTCTATAGGTGTCCTTTTCCAGAGCAACAAATTCTCCTCTTGGGCTAGTACAAATGAGCAATTTTCACTCTCTTTGTCTCATTTATAGATCTTTGTTAGTGCATAGATGGATGTGCATCCTCTCCATCTTATGTTGGTCACGGTCTTTTGTGTCTTTAATTGCTTATCCTTCATGCATCCGATCTTCGATTGTTCGTCCGTTCGCTCCTATCATTATTATCGATCAATTGGCCTCTTTTCTGCATGTTTCCAGCCAATTCCTCGAGGGGGCATGCATATGTCATTGTTATTGTCTGGGGCATTTTCATTATTGTTCTTTGAAACAACGCTTAAAATAGAATTATCTCAAAGAGGGGCAAAATGTAGACACCTAAAAATGGTCAACGCTTGCGGAGTCATACTTTAACATTTGCGCATTGCCTTATTTTAGGGTTTTTGCGTCGCATTAACATTTCTCCTATGATTCGCACTTGGTCTTTATCATTTGTGAGCATCGAGTCATTCTTCTGCATTCCTCATTTTTATCGCTCTCGAATTTGGTCTTGTCGACAACAATCTTCAGTCATGATTTCGGTCAATCTTATCCTGTCGCATCTATGTGCGTATTCATTTGTCATCATTTTGGACATCGTCAATCCTAATTAGGGTTTTGTCCTCTTATCAATCTTGTCATCATGCAATTGATTTTTCATCGATCCTCATCCTTCGATCAAATTGTCATCAATCTTGTCGTCTTGCGATCGATTTGTCATTGATTGTTGTCATTTTCAATCTTGTCATTTTGCGATCAATTTTTCATCGATCGATGTCCTCTTTTCAATCATTGTCTTTCTCAATCATGTCAATTTGGATCAATTAGTCATTGTTCCTCATCAATTGGCGCATTTATCAATCAAATCATTTATCACATTGGTCATTTATCAATTCAAAATCATGATCGAATCAACATCAAATCAATTTTATATCAAGACCTAATTGGCATCCTTGCATTTCTAATTCATCTTTTAGGGTTTCATGATTTTACTCATTTAACCCTGTTTGTCATTTCTCCCTCTAGGTTAAATAATTTATTTATTTATCCTAGGTCTTCATGTCACAATTAAATGTTTAATTTAATTGGTTAACTAATTATTCCTCCTTTTGTGAATTAATTAATAAATGACAAATTATTAATTAATTTACCTAATTTGTATCAATTTCCTAATTTCCTCATTTTTCTAATTTCCTAATTCCTATTTTCCAATTTTCTAATTTTCCTAATTTCTAATTCAATTTCCTCCTATTTCTCTCCTAATTTCATGGGAATGATATTTCATTTTGTCATAATTTGTCATAATTGACAATCAATCAATTTTTTGACATAGAAATTTGTCATAATCTTGTCATAAATGATCAATCAATCAATTTTGCATAGAAAGTGCAAATTTGTCATAAATTTGTTAGAATTGACAATCTTGATTTGCAATTTCCATTTGAATATCTTCATGTTAATTTGATCATCTCTCCAATTTGTCTATAAATTGGATGATTTTCTTCAATCCCAACTGATCACATTATCGAACGAATCACTTTTTTGAATCCCCTGATCCCTACTTGGTCAAATCAATCACGCTACGAGTATTCTTGCACTACAATCTTGTCTACTTGCTTTCACATCATGCATATGCACTAGTAGGTGAGAGCCACAAACAAATCTATTTGAAGGAGAAAGAAGGACAATGGAGCCACATGAAGGAGACATTCAAGTCTGCATTTGGTTTGCTTAGTTTTCAATCTTGAATGTCTTGTTTTCATGTCTTTATTGAGTGTTTTTAGGATTGATCATTGCATTTGAGCTTTCGTGATTGAGCTAGATTACTAATACTATTTTCTTTGATTATTTCCACATTTCCTAGCTATAGTAGGTACGTCTATTTTAAAGACCTCTAATTCATGTATGTGAGGTGTTTATGATAAAAAAAAAAGAGTGTTTTTTATATGTTATGCATTGGCCACCTCCTTCTCATGCTTGATTGTGGCTTAGAGATAACGGTCAGACTCATCCTTATGGTTTGGAGGACATGGGAGAGTATTTGAACTTATGTGTTGATTGTGTGAGATGAATTATTTTTTTTAGTTGATGAATGTTTGAGTAGGGTAACTAGATACCCTAGGTGGGTGGCTCACCATAGGTTGCTAGGACCCAAAGTGGTTGCTAGGAGATCCTATGAGTGGGTTTAATTCAAGTGATAACCTTTTTAAAATGAACTTGGGTTGGGTTGGGCTATAACACACTAATACAAGATAAATGATTATTTTAATCCATATAGGCCTATTGGAGTACCGCGACCATTTTTACAGGCTGGGTGGATCCTTTTGAAATGGGACCATGGTACACGGTAGGTAGGGTGGATCCCAACATTAAGGCTATATGATGATACCCACCTAGTAGGTGTTCTGGTTCTCTCTCTCTTGTGATGTTATTTGATGTTGTTATGTGATATGTGGTTCTTGTTTATTGTTTTGGGGAATCATGTCTCATGGCCTCAGTATTTCCCTAGTACTTGTGTGGACCTTGGCTTTATCTCCTAGCACAGGGGAGTGGACCTTTGTTATTCCACATGGTTGGGTGGTAAATATTTTTCAAGGTGTGTTCGTGATAGCTTTTGATGATGCTTCTTGATTCTTGGTTGAAGATGTTGAAGACCTTGCTTTTGAACTAGTATATTCAAATATTATAAAGATGATTTTTAATCCATGTATGGCTTATAATAAACATGTAATTTTATGAAAGGAATTGTAAAAGGGAGGTTAGTTTATAGGAACTATGATAAGGGATGATTACTTTGTATTTGAAACAATGTTTTTAAAAGTTATGTTACCCTTCCTATCCTATCTCTTTATGATCTTATTGTGTTATTATGAAAATTGAGTAGAAGGCATTAATAGAAACTACAATCATAATATTATATATGTTTTTATCAAATGAAAAGTATTAATTTCATGGATGTTGTAAATAATAATGAAGGGGAAAATGATGCAAAGGATAGTTATTCATTCTATAGTGGGAATGGGATTATGGGAAATAGGATTGTTATGTCCTTTTACTTTGGTCTCAAATGAAATGATAAAAAATTTGTAGCGTATCAAATAGATAGTAAAGTTAATGTGTTGTGAAATATTATATCATGCTCAAAATTAAGAAGATCATTGTATGTTTATTTTATGCACATTATGTTATGTGTTAAGCTGTTATATCTTTCAATTATGTTGATGAACATTAAAGGGAACCTATAAGGGCATTAAGTATGTTTACTTTCTAGAAGTTGTAGATGCATGTTATATTAAAAAAAAAATTGTAGCATATTTTGGAACTTTTGTTCTTGTCCTACTGGGTTTCGTGGCACGGCATAACAATTGGTATCAGAGCCCTAAGTTTCTACACTTGGAGCTCTAGGGTCTATTATGCTTAGTTAGATTATATTTTGCATCTATTTATATCCTTCTTATGTTGTGTTACTCTCCCAAATGGACCTCTTTACCCATAGAGAACCTATGGATGGAAACCAAAACTGTGCCTCTAGATCTCAGCAAGATAGTTTCCAAGGGGACCATGAGGGAGAATAATCCCGAGGTACCCATAGGGAAGAGAGAGATGAGAGTCAGAATAATGAATCTGAAGGGGCTCAATTGAGGCACATGATGGGGGAGATCCTACAGAGGTTAGATACAATTGAAAGTAAAGCAAACCATGAGGAAGGAAATAACTCTCAACATCATGATAGGGAAAGAGATAGGAGCCCTAGGAGAGAGACAAAAAGACCAGATAGTGATTCTACTACTCACATGAGGTATTTACTTAGGGCTAAGATACCTCTTTTCTTTGGCAATGAGGGGGGATCTATGGCAAAAACTTGGATAAGTTTTTGATTGTTTTCTTAGATGATATACTAGTGTACTAAAAAATAGTGGAAGAGCATGAACAACATCTACGCCAAGCATTACAATGCCTATGAGAGAATCAATTATATGATAATGTTGAGAAATGTGATTTCTTTCAAACTGAAGTTAAGTATCTTGGTCATGTTATCTCAGGGGAAGGAATATATGTGGACCAAACAAAGATTCAAGCCATAGTATAATGGCCAACATCCACTAATGTCTTAGAAGTTTGCAGTTTCATGGGCCTCGTCGACTATTATCAATGTTTTGTTATGGGTTTTTCCAAGATAGCCCATCCTATCACTTCCTTATAGAGGAAGGGGAAAGAAGTTTATTTGGACCAAAAAATGTGAAGAAGTTTTTCAATGTTTAAAGGAGAGGCTGACCAGTGCTCCGACTTTGGCAATACTTGACCCCTCATAAGATTTTATGGTCTGCATAGATGCTTCCTTGGAAGGCATAGGGGCAGTGTTAATGAAGGAAGGTAGAGTTATTGCTTATGAGTCTAGGAAGCTGAAGAACCATGAAATCAACTATCCTACTCATGATTTAGAGTTAGTGACTGTAGTTCATGCCTTGAACCGATGGAGACATTTCTTGTTAGGACATCGATTTGAACTCCATACAGATCACCACAGCCTTCAGTACATATTTACTCAGCCTAATCTCAATGCCAGGTAGTGCAGGTGGATGGAATTTTTGTGTGAATATGATTTTGAAGTAAAATAAATTCAAGGAAAAGAAAATATAGTTGTGGATGCCTTGAGCCATAGGAGGCATGAGATATCAACAATAAAAGTTGAAGTTGATTTGAAGAGTAAGACACTTAATGCACTCCAATCAGATGACTAGTATTAGGAGGTCCGATCAGAGATTACTTCAGGCAGAACACTAGAAGGAAAATATACCAGATCTTCAATGGATATTGATGGTCTTCTTAGGTGTATGGGACATATTTATGTTCCACCCTCTGATGGACTTCGAAGGTTAATTTTAGTGGAAGCCCATTGTGCACCTTACTCAGCACATCCTGGTGTCAAGAAGATGCATGCAGATTTGAGGTAGCTTTACTATTGGGCAGGAATGAGGAGAGACATGGAAAACTTTGTATCTTATTACCTTGAGTGTGAAAGGGTGAAGGTAGAGCACCAACATCTAGTGAGATATTTACAATCCCATGCAGTTCCAGAATGGAAATGAGACATCATTTTTATGGATTTCATAATTGGCTTGCCTACATCTTTGTGACGTAATCATGCCATTATGGTTACCATTGATCAGTTGACTAAGGTCACTCATTTTTCTCCTCTTAGATCTTCATATACAACATCTTTAGTAGCATAGATTTTTTTCAGAGACATTGTTAGATTACATGGAATTCTGTGTAAGATTATTTTAGATCATGATCCAGTGTTCACTTCAGCTTTTTGGACAGCCTTGTAACCTGATTTAGGGACTCAGCTAAACTAGAGTACTGCTTACCATCCTGAGACCGATGGTCAGACAGAGTGAGTTAATCAGATTTTGGAGGACATGTTGAGGATGTATGTGATGGATCGACGGTCTGCTTCGGAGGATTACTTGTATCTAGTCGAGTTCGCATATAACAATGGGTATCACAATTCCATCGACATGTCACTGTATTAGGCCTTATATGGTAGGCCTTGTCACACACCCTTGAGTTCGGATAGATTGGATGATAGGACACTTCTTGGATCAGAAATTTTATAGGATATGGAAGTACAGGTTCAGGGTATTAGAGAACATTTGGCAACCACACAAGATAGACACAAGAAGTATGTAGATGCTCATAGGGTTGATAGGAAATTCGTAGTTGGTGATAGGGTATTTTTGAGGGTCCTCCCTCATAAGAGCCCAATTCATTATGGAAAAGGTTCTAAGCTAGCACCTAGATTTGTAGGTCCATTTGAGATCTTAGACATGATAGGACCAATTGCTTATCGACTCGCCCTATTGCCTAGCCTTGCACGTATTCATGACGTATTTCAGTTTATGTTCTTAGAAAATATATTCGAGATTTGACACATGTATTGGATTCAACTTCTTTACAGGTCATGGATGGGCAGCTGGCTTTGGAGCCAGTACGTATACTACAGCAGTAGACCCTGACCCTCAGAGGTCACAACATAGAGTAGGCAAGGGTCCAATGGGACCAAGATGATGAAACTTCAGCTACATGGGAGGATTTTGGTAGACTTAGAGCTGCTTAGCCCTATTTGTTTATACACTTCCAGGAGTAAGCCTAGTTCTAGGGGGGAGGATGTAATACCCACCCTAGTGAATTTTATTGGCATGGACATTATTTGTTATATTTGGTGATATTGGAGTCTATATTTCCTTGTTAGAGTAGATGATGAGACATATTTAGTTATATTTGCACCTTTATGGTTTAGTATGGTATCTGATGCATTAGTGAGTTAGGGGTTTCATTGGTTTATGTACATGATTTCATTATGATAATCTTTTCATATGGCTGCTAAATTATATGTCTATTATCTCGAGCTAACAATGCTAACCCAATCATGCTTAGAATAGATTATTATATGAGATATTTGTAGGATGAGGGGAGGTAGTCGTAATTACTCTACGGAGACCCACACGATGCCACACTCCCCCTCTTTTTTTGTCATTTGTATATGGATATATATTTCTATCATTTTGGTGATGCAGGATTGCAGGTACTAGGCATCGACTCCACCTGGCTGCACAGGTATGAGCGTGCCTCTAAATCCTTGAATATTTTTGTTGTAGAGATAACACCAAGGTTCCCACAAATAAACCTATTGGACGTAGGTCTCCCGTTTAGGAAGATCACCCTATCTTGAGGATTGGGCAATGTGATGTTTATGATGGGTATTGGTTTGAGTATTTTGATTGGTTCTGATTTATGTTGTTCATAATGATTTTTATATAATGTTTGATAATTTCTTTGATAGGATACCTAAAAATTAAATGATTTAAGTGGCTTGTGTTATGTTGCATTAAAAAGATGAAACAAAAGTAATATAGATGTATTATGTTATATTTATGAACACACACACACACACACACACACACACACACACACACACACACACACACACACACACACATATATTGTGTGTGTGTGTGTGTGTGTGTGTGTGTAATATAAGATTTGTTTTTATTAATTCTATATATATATATATAAAGGGATAAAATATAAAGATTGAGGTTTAAAATAATGTTATCTTAGTCAATGAGTTTTGAACCTATGACTTCTCTTGTATGAGTCTTGATAGTTACCATTGAGCTCTATGTGTTATTTGAGATTTTTATTTAGC
Organism: Cryptomeria japonica; assembly: GCF_030272615.1. Classification (NCBI taxonomy): domain Eukaryota; kingdom Viridiplantae; phylum Streptophyta; class Pinopsida; order Cupressales; family Cupressaceae; genus Cryptomeria; species Cryptomeria japonica. The sequence goes on along the minus strand of NC_081415.1, from coordinate 585,930,480 downwards.
TATCTAGTATTTAATATACTTATTTCAGTGGGGTATCTATTAAATTTTAAATAAACAATTATAGTTAATGTTAATAAATAATACCAACTGTAGAGGTTGGAATGGTTGCTTCCCATAAAACAACCTCTCCAACTATACAAGTTGGTATTACTCATTGAAGTTTGTATTTTGGAGGAAGGGGTTGTTATTTTCCGAGAAGATAAATCAGAAGAAATTTCAAGGTTTAGGAGCAGGAAAAGAGATTTGCACAGGAAGGGGTTGGATTTTTGCTTGTTCTTTCTCAAAATATTTTCTCCACAGGACCCAAGGTAGGCCTCATTCCAGGAAGAATCCATGTGGCTTTCTTATGTTGTGATTTTTGTGCTGTATGTTATGATTACATAATTTAAATGAATATTAGATGAAAATTTAAATTTAAAAATCTGAATATTATTCTAGAAATACTTTCTTCTACTTCTTTCCTTGTTTGTGTAAGGGATATGCTTTGGTTGGGAAATTCAATTTGGAGAAAATAAGTGTCATGTTGGGGAGTAATGACTCTTCTATTTTTTTTTTTTTTTTATTATTTATATAAAAATTATTTATGATCTGTAGTGATTCAAATATAAAAATACATCTATAATTAAATGTCATATCTCAACCAACAACTATTCTTCAAGTGTCAAGTATCAACCCAACAAACAAGATTTCCATTCTTATGATTGTCCCAGTTTTGATAGTTCTGATTCTGTTATTCACAACTTTTGTTACAGATCATATTTTTCACATCGTTTTGGTGACAACGTAGACATCTAGGTGTAAAAATACATATCCAAAATTTAGGGAAATACAACAATTTGTTTAAAAGTTAAGTTCTCCGTATCGAGACTAATGTTCTGTCAATAAAAACTCAAAAACAATTCATTGTTTGTGTCACTGGGGCATCAAATACCTTCCTCAAACTAAAACCAAATGATTCTAAAATAAATGGATATGAAAGATAAATCCAAACATTATAATAATCCAAAATATTTCATCTTTTAATGGTTTAAAATTAATTTATGAACAAACTCTTTTACACAACTCTATCCAACATGGTTTTAAATAGTTTTAAGAAAATTTATTTAAACTTTTATTATAATCTTTGGTTGAGGCTAAAAATTATTTAAAATTAAATATAAATCATTGTACTATTTTCTCATATATATTTCAGTCTTCACTCAAACCATTTATCAATATAAATATCTATTAAACAACAAGGAAACATGGTTCAATTTTATGGGTTTTTGAGTTGTTCTTTGGGTTGCTTTTCCTTCCTAGGGGTTTGGGTACTTTCTATAGTAGGTACCTCTATTTTACAGACCTCTAATTCATGTATGTGAGGTTTTCATATTAAAAAAAAAAAAAAGTGTTTTATATATGTTATGCATTGGCCACTTCCTTCCCATGCTTGATTGTGGCTTAGAGATAAGGGTCAGACTCATCCTTATGGTTTGGAGGACATGAGAGAGTACTTGAACGTATATGCTGATTGTGTGAGATGAATTATTATTTTTATTTGATGAATGTTTGAGTAGGGTAACTAGATACCCTAGGTGGGTGGCTCACTATAGGTTGCTAGGAAATCCTATGAGTGGGTTTAATTCAAGTGATAACCTTTTTAAAATGAACTTGGGTTGGGTTGGGCTATAACACACTAATACAAGATAAATGATTATTTTAGTCCATATAGGCCTGTTGGAGTACCGCGACCATTGTTACAGGCTGGGTGGATTCTTTTGAGAGGGGACCGCGGTACATGGTAGGTAGGGTGGATCCCGACATTAAGGCTATATGACGATACTCACCTAGTAGGTGTTCTGGTTCTCTCTCTCTTGTGATGTTATTTGATGTTGTTATGTGATATGTGGTTCTTGTTTATTATTTTGGGGAATTATGTCTCATGGCCTTAGTATTTCCCTAGTACTTGCATGGACCTTGGTTTTATCTCCTAGCACGGGGGAGTGGACCTTTGTGGTTCCACGTGGTTGGGTGGTAAATATTTTTCGTGGTGTGTTCGTGATCTCTTTTGATGATGCTTCTTGATCCTTGGTTGAAGATGTTGAAGACCTTTCTTTTGAACTAGTATATTCAAATATTTTAAAGATTATTTGTAAGCCATGAATGGCCTTATAATAAACATGTAATTTTATGAAAGACATTGTAAAACGGAGGGTAGTTTATAGGAACTATGATAAGGGATGATTACTTTGTATTTGAAACAACGTTTTTAAAAGTTCTGTTACCCTTCTTATCCTATCTCTTTATGATCTTATTGTGTTATTATGAAAATTGAGTAGAAGGCATTAATAGAAACTACAATTGCATTATTATATATGTTGTTATCAAATGAAAAGTATTAATTACATGGATGTTGAAAATAATAATGAAGGGAAAAATGATGCAAAGGATAGTTATTCATTCTATAGTGGGAATGGGATTATGGGAAATAGGATTGTTATGTACTTTTAGTTTGGTCTCAATTGAAATGATAAAAGGTTTGTAGCATATCAAATAGATAGTAAAGTTAATGTGTTGTGAAATATTATATCATGCTCAAAATTAAGAAGATCATTGTATGTTTATTTTATGCACATTATGTTATGTGTTAAGCATTTATATCTTTCAATTATGTTGATGAACATTAAAGGGAACCTATAAGGTCATTAAGTATGTTTACTTTCTAGAAGTGGTAGATGTATGTTATATTAAAAAAAAAATTATAGCATATTTTAGAACTTTTGTTCTTTTCCTACCGGGTTCCCTGGCGGGGCATGACAGTTTCCTTTTCGAGGTCTTCTTGAATCAGATTTCCTTTGCATTGATCTAGGCACCAACTACTACTTGATATTCCTTTTTCATTCCTTCTTCCTTGAGCTGCATCAGCCAGTTACAATCCCATCATTTATGTTGACTAACTGTTTCACCAGCCATGTGGATTGTGGCTTTACCGACCTCTACATACTTTCCACCACGGCTCCACATGGCATCACCATGGTCAATCATTCAGCTCACTGATACATAGTCAGTTCATACTTGAACATTCAACAAACTCATACTGGTACATGCCTTTACTAGTGAGACCTTCTTCTTCTGCTAACTGGCAATGCACACTATACCAGTAACACATCTTCACCTCTGATAGTTTGTGATAACTTTAACATTCTTCCTCTTCATCATAAATAGGCAGCCAACCTCCATACTAGTTTATTGCTCTACCAGTTGTTGCTCAGCATTTTAACACACACACAAACTTCATCACAATTTATGCCTTCTTGGTAAGCTTTCATTCTATTTGCTCATTCTCATGTGAATTTCCATCATGCCTCACTCCTTCATTCTTACCGATTGACATCAATGACAACTTAATGCCAAAATGCCAACAATCTATCCCTTTGGCATTGATGTCAACTTGTCGTAAGACACTATGTACTGGTACATTTCTCCCCCTTTGACACAATGAAAAAGGGTACTGTACACTCCCCCTTTGATCCATACCAAGCTCCCCCTTAGCCACATAAATCCTTCCTAGACAGATGACACAACTCCCAACTTGTGTTGGAGATACTCAAAATTCCTTATGGGTAATGGTTTGGTGAAAATGTATGCTACTTGTTCTCTTGTAGGTACATAATCCATCCTCACCTCTTTTCCTTCAACCTTCTCTTTGAGAAAATGATACTTGATGGAAATGTGCTTTGTTTGGGAATGCATCACTGAATTCTTTTCTATGTTGATCACACTTGAATTGTCACACCGGATGAGAATAGGATCAATGATGTCCAACTAGATGTCTTTGAGAGTCTACTTTATCCAAAGCACCTTAGAGAAGCATGTAGGAGTAGCAATGTATTCAGCTTCAACAGTAGATAGAGAGATCGAGTCATGCTTCTTGCTATGCCATGAGACCAAGCAATCACCTAGAAAGAATGCACCACCACTTGTGCTCTTTCGATCATCAATGCAAACTACCCAATCAACATCAGTGTATGCTTCCAAGATAAAATCTCCTTGTTTAGGATACCACAATCCATAGTTGATTTTCCCTTGTAGGTACCTAAAGATTTTGCATACAACAGTCATATGTGATTGCCTAGGTGCAGCTTGAAATCTGGCCAACATGCATACTGCCTGAACTATATCTGGTCTTGAAGCAGTTAGATACAATAGACTGCCTATCATGGATTTGTATAGATTTTGATCCACCACCGGTGATTCATCATTCTTGCTCAATTTACTGCTAGCCACCATGGGGGTACTTACCAGTTTACAATCTTCTAGTTGGAATTTCTTCAACATCTCCTTTGCATACTTGATTTGTGAGATAAAGATTTCTTTATCTTGTTGTAATATCTGCAAACCAAGGAAGTAATTCAATTCACCAAGCATTAGCATCTCAAATTCTGACTGCATCTAATCAGCAAATTCTTTGCAGAGGGTGTCCTTGTTTCCTCCAAAGATAATGTCATCTACATACACAACCACAATGATCATGTGGTTCCATTCATTTTTATGTACAAATTGCTATCAACACTTCCATTTTTGAATCCTTGCTCCTTTAGGTATTGATCTAATATTGAATACCATTCTCTAGGAGCTTGGTTTAGACCATACAAGGCCTTCTTTGTTGGCATTGTGTTGTCATTGATGTCAACCGGTATGGGATGACCACCAGTAGAAGAGATGTATGTGAAACACTTCTATAGAGGAGTACAGAATGTGATATCTTGGATATCACCTTGTGTTGCAGAACACTAGTAAGGTAAGGAAGATGACCTTAGGAGTCACCAGCACACGAGTTAGTGCCTGACTTGTGTAATGAGATAGAGAGGTGTTTGAGTGGTTGTTTATGATGAAGAGGCAGAATGTTATCTGAATCACATCAACACTAGAGGAGAAGAATGAACAGGTCACAAGTATGCTATAAGGTTGCTGGAAAATAGGACTCCCACCTGATGAAGATGCAATCATCATGAGAAGAATCACTGACAGTGAGTGTGCCCACACTGGATCACATGTGCTTGTTTGAAGATATGTTGCACAAACAGGGAAGTCACATGAGTACATTGCAGGATGCAGAAGACAAGGTGTCACTCCACTAGTAAGTGGAGATTATCTCCTATTATGCATTGTGTGCATTATAGTTTGGTGAGATAAGAGTGAAGAGGTAAAGGCAAGTACTTGAAGGTTTACACTAGATCTACCGGTGAATTGAGGGAATGCCTTAAGTGCATGAGATTAGGGTTATACAATGGACCGACAGAGAAGGCATGTTTAGATGCCAGTACAAAAGGAGTGTGATGTGTTTTTCACTTTGAAAAACCAACTGAGATATGATCACAGCTGATCAAGGAAAAGGCACAACTGAGAAGATGCAGATAGAGGAAGAATGGCCTGACAAAAGAAGGAGTCTAGTGAAGGTTGATGAATTGTGTCATCAAGATGGTTTACCGGTATGTAAGTCCACTAGTAATATGAGCAAGGTGCAGATGCAAATGACTCCCCACTTGATGGGAATGTGCATGCTTAGGTGTGTCATGTCTGAAGACCGGTTCTGGTGTTCCACCAACAGTTCAACAGAGTGCACACACGAGGAGGTAACTGGTAGAGTGGTTGATACCGGAAGGGTTAGTAAACCAACAAGAAAGAAGAACCGATAGAGTGTTTTGGTCGATGATCCTATGTAGACCAACTTAAAGAGACAAGTCAACAATTGGTTGATGTGGATGCCACATGGGGTCAAGGTGGCAAGCTCACAGAGGTTGGTGAAGTGTCATGTGGAGTTAGGTATCTTGATAGGTGTGCATTGAATATGCATCCTGTGATTTGTGGATCGGGTTAGAAGCATGTGGCTTGAGGAAGAGTGAACAACAAAGAAGAATCAGGGAGTTGTTGGCACCTAAATCAAAGCAAGAAGATCAGACCATTAAAGACCTCAAGAAGGAAACAATAGAGGCATTAATGGTGGTTTGACAGATGCAGGGTGACGTAGAGGATCACATTTCCTATATTTGGAAAATGTGTATTTGAAGGCGCATCAATGGTGGAGATGAATAGATGGATGTCAGGGAGATCAGATCAAGTAAGATCTAATTGGATTTTGTTTTCCTTGAGGATGGTGAGGAAACCCTAACCACCTGGATTTTGAATTGGGCTTTGGCAGGAAAACCTAGCTATAAGTATGAAGGCTAAAGAGATTGTTTGTTGCTGCTGTATAGAAGAATATTGTGCTACTACGTAGTGTGATACTTCTGCATGTAAGAGAAAATCATCCAAGTGCTTAATGAGCATCTGTGAAGTGATTGATACTGAGGGAGAACTTGGTTGAAGTGTTCAACTGGTAGGAGAGAAGAATCAATAGTGTTCATAAGGACAAAGTAGAAGTGAAGGAGGCTATAGAGAAGGTAGACAGAGAACCAACAAAGTGTTATACCTTTGAAGAGTAGAGAGTAAGGTGGAAATCTAGTAGATAAGAAGAAGAGGAGAAGTGTATTGGTAGAGTTTACCAATAGTTAAGTGGCAGAAGAGAGCAGCAAAAGAGTGAGTCGATGTAGCAGAGAAGGTATCTCACCAGTAGAGTAAGATCTATGAAATGGTTGCAAGATTCACTTGTAACAAGATAGGTACTTTTGTAATTGAAGTTTACATTGTGAACACTAAGTTGTAGCTCAGTGTAGGGGTTGTAGCTCCTTAGGTTGGTTCCCTAAAGTCAGGGGTTGTATCTCCTTGGGTTGCTGCCCTAAAGACAGGGGTTGGTGCTCCTTTGGGTTGTAGCCCATAAATCAGGTAGGGGTTGTATCTCCTTGGGTTGGTGCCCTAAAGTTAGGGGTTGGTGCTCCTTGGGTTGGTGCCCTAGAATTTATAACCATGTTTTCATTGTGATGTTGGATTGGAGCAATAGGCTCCAACAACATTGCTCTCTGAGGTTTTTCCCATCTTGGGTTTTCCTCATATATGCTAGTTTTATGTGATGTCTCCTTGTGAGTGTTTGTATTTGATTTGGTCTCCTCACTAACCGGTAAGTCTATTCATAGTTAGATCTAATAACTGGTATGCTCACATAGGATTTCTAAAGGGAAAAGATTTGAGAACCACTGATTCACTCCCTCCCCCTCTTAGTGGTGCATTGTGTCTAACATTCTTCAACTGGTACACAAATGTCTCATCATCATGCAACAGAAACCCTTCCGGTTGCTCCATGTACACTTCTTCCAAATTTTCATTTAGGAAGGTAGATTTTACATCCATTTGGTATACTTTATAACCCTTGTAGGCAGAGTAGGCTAGAAACATTCTAGTTGCTTCTAATCTAGCTATTGGTTCAAATGTTTCCTCAAAGTCAATCCCCTCTACCTGAGAGTATCCTTTGCACACTAGTCTAGCTTTATGCCTAACAATCTTACCCTCTTCATTCATCTTATTCTGGTAGACCCATTTTGTGCCAATGATGTTCTTATCTTTCGGTCTAGGGACTAATTTCCAAGTCTTGTTCTTCTCAATCTCTTGCAGTTCTTCTTCCATGGCATCCATCCATTCTTGTCTTTTGCTAGCCTCATTGAATGTTTTGGGTTCAACTTCAGTCATGAGGTAGAGGTTGACTTGTTCATCATTCCGAGCAAGTCTTCTTCTAGTCTGCACACCATTACTCTTATTTCCTAGAATTCACTCTTCCGAGTGATTCGACTGCACATATCGGTTGGGACCCTTCTTGGATGCTTCCTCTGGTTCAATGTTTGACTGAGCTTCATCATCTTCATCACTAGAGTTATCATACCGGTTGATCTGTGGTTGACATTCTTTGTGCATATCATCATCAACTTCTACATGCACACTCTTAATGACTCTTCTTAGTCTTTTGTTGTTGAATTTGTAGGCCTTGATGTTTGATGAGTAACCAAGGAAGATTCCTTCATCACTCCTGGAGTCAAAACTTCCTAGACCATCCATATATTTCTTGATAAATAACTTGCTTATGAATACTTTGAAGTATTTGACAAATGGATTCCGGTCATACCATAACTCATAAGGTGTCATTTTGGTGTTTGTTCTTAATTGAACCAGGTTTAAAGTATATGCGGTAGTATGAACAACTTCCTTCCAATATGTTCCCAACAGACATGCCTCATTTAACATGTTTATGGCCATCTCCTTGACTGTCCTATTCTTCCTTTCTACCACACTATTTTGTTGTGGTGTCCTAGGAGTTGAGGATTGCCTTCTAATTCCATGCTTTTCACAATAATCTTCAAATTCATTTGAAGTAAACTCTCCACCACGATCTGATCTTAGGCATTTTAACCTGCACTCACTTTCTTTCTCCACCATATTCCTAAAGATCTTGAATCTTTCAAATGCTTGTGATTTATCTTGCAGGAAGGTGACCCATATCATTCTTGAGTAGTCATCAATGAAGAGCATAAAGTATCTTTCACCTGCAAGTGCTCTTGTTCTAGTTAGACCACATAGATGAGGTGTTGTGCTCTTTTGTCCTGAAGCTCACTTTAGTTTTCTTACCTTTTACACATTCATTACAAAATGTGCTTACTAGTTTGATGGTGGTGGAATATTCCTCACACTCCCCTTTTTCCTTACTACCACTAGATTATCAAAGTTTATGTGGCCTAATCTTCGATGCCACAACCAACTTTCATCTACTTGTCCTAACATACATTGGGACTCATAGCATTCCTTCAAATTATAAACATTTCCATCCGTTCTCATTCCTTCTTCCACAAGTTGACCGCTATTGTCTTTCTTTATTTGGCAACTGGTTGAATCAAAGGTGAATTTGTAACCTTTATCACACATATGAATCACACTCAATAGATTGTGCTTAAGGGCTTCCACATAGTATACATCATGTGCCTTCAATTTTCCATCAATACTTAGAGTGCCCTTTCCCTTTATTTTTATGGAAGAGTTGTCTCCAAACCTTACTGAACCACCATTCTAGTCTTCAAGTTTGATGAATTTCCTTTTGTTACTAGTCATGTGGTTTGAGTAGCCACTATCTACAACCCATAGATTTTTCCTTTCAACATGTAAGGTAGTCTGTACTATGAGACTTGATTCTGCCTTTTCCTTTTATTTCTCAATCCATACCGGTTTGGTTTCCTTCTTCTTGTCAGCTGCTATATTGTGCTCAGATTCAGTTACCAGTTCTTGATCAGGATTTTTCTTCTTCTGCTTGATCTTTTGGTTTTTACACAACTTTTCTATGTGTCCAAACTCTTGACAATTGTAGCATTTTACATTTTCATATAAGGGAACATCCTTAAAATTATTTTGGGACACCGGTTTGTTTTTCCTACATTCAAAACTCTTATGACCATATCCATTGCACTGATAGCAGACAACATTCATATCATAGAGTGCATTAAATGGATTTCTACTTTCATAACTCATAGGGGGCTTATTGATTAATCTATAGTCAGTCATTCTATGCCCAAATTTGTTACATCGGTAACAGTAACCATGAAATTTTGAAACATATCGGTTAAGTAGCCTTGGTCCTGAATGGGAGTGCCTCATCGAGGGTCTTTCCTTCATGTTGTTGAATCTAGTGAAACCTTCATGATCAACCCTTACATTTCTCCTTGGATCTGCATTTTGATACAAGAACTGTGGCCTCCGATTCATTGTTGTATATCAGTTTGAGTGGCGATTTCGAACAACATATGCATATGTCTTTTTGTCGATATCCTTGACTACAGTGAATGTCTTCTTTTCTTCACCTTCAAAAGAAGAGGTGAAATTTATTTCTTTGCTAGATTTATTTTTGTGGGTTGAAATTTGACCTACTTCAAAGCCTAAACCACCAGTGTCTTTGGATTGATTATGTTTTCTCAACATCTTGTCTAAGGCCTCAGAGCTGCCTTCATATTTGCTCCTTATTTTTATTTCTTCCTTACTTTCTTCAAGCTCCTTTTTGAGCTTCACTATCTCTTCTTCCAACTCTTGATGCTCCTTTTCCTTCTTTGTCATATCAGAGGATGTATCTTCACATAACCTCTTAGTTTCTTCTAGCTGCAATTTCAAGTTAGATATGGCTTGGCTAGACTCATCCAGGGATTGCTTCAGAAGATCTTGTTCATCTAGTGCATCAAGCTTGACCTTTTTGAGTTCTCTTCTTGTTTTGCTCAATTCCTCAAGAGAACTGATAAGTTCACCTTCCAAGTCCACTTCATCCTCAATATACTCCTCTTCCTCATCTTCATCAATTGGTTCACCAAGTGCCACGAAGAGATTGACTTTTTTGTCATTCTCATGGTTATCATCTTCTGATGCATTTTCTTCATCTATTATATCATCCCCAATAGTATATACACTGTTCTGATTCTGGTAGCCTTTCCTTCCTTGTTGGTAGACGTTTCTTTCTCTATCTTTGCCAATAAATTTTCTAAACTCTCTTGACTCATCTCCACTAGTTTCTTTGTAAGGACAATTAGCAGCAAAGTGTCTGACCTTCCCACAATTGAAACATTTAATTGGTATTGTACCATAGGAGATAGGAAATCATCACAAACAGATATAAAATACTAGACATTAGCTCAATCACAAATGCATTCATTGCAATGAATCTATCCTAAGACACATTCAATAGAGACATGAAAACAAAGCATACAAAACTAATGATTGTGCAAACCAGAAGCAGACTTGAATGCTCCTTCATGCGGCTCCATTGTTCTTCTTTCCTCTTCAAATGGTTGGATTGTGGATCTCACCTACAAGTGCACACACATAATTGAAAGCAAGATTGACATTGATTTATTGATCAAGAGTACTAGAAGCATAAATTCGATAGCCTGATTATCAATTACCAATTACCAATTAGCCTTGATTGATGAAGATCATCTGATTTATAGAAGAATTGGATAGATGACAAGATTAGCATGATTCAATTCAAATGGAAATTGCAAATCAATTATGTCAATTATGACAAATTATGACAAATTATGCACTTTCTATGCAAAATTTGATTGATTGATAATTGATGACAAATTATGACAACTTCTATGTCAAAATTGATTGATTGTCAATTATGAGAAATTTATGACAAATTGTCATGTCATTTCCATGAATTTAGGAGAGAAATAGGAGGAAAATGAAATTAGGAATTAAGAAATTAGAAAAAAATTGAAATTGATGAAAATTAGGAATTAGAAATTAAGTAAATTAATTAATAATCTTTCATTTATTAATTAATTCACAAAGAGGAATAATTAGCCAATTAAATGAATATTTAATTGTGACAAGAAGACTTAGGATAAATAAAATAAATTATTAATCCTAAAGGAAGAAAATGATAAGCAAGGTTAAATGACTAAATCATGAAACCCTAGAAGGTGAATTAGCAATGCGAAGATGACAATTAGGTCTTGATTGAAGATAATTAATGTCGATCATGATTTTGAATCGATAAATGACCAATGTGACAAATGATTTGATTGAGGTTGATTGACAAAAATCAATGACAAATTGACCAAATTGACATGATTGAAAAGGACAAGGATCGATGACGAATCGATCGCAATATGACAAGATTGACAAGATCAAAGATCGACCAAAATCATGATTGAAGATTGTTGTCGACAAGACCAAATTCGAAGGCGAGATGAATGAAGAATGTGGAAGAATGACTCGATGTTCACAAATGATAAAAACCCAGTGTGTGACATAGGAGAAATGTTAATGCGACGCAAAAACCTAAAATGAGGCAATGCGCAAATGTTAAAGTATGACCTCACAAGCGTTGACCATTTTTAGGTGTCTACATTTTGCCCCTCTTTGAGAAAATGCAATTTTAAGCGTTGTTTCAAAGAATAATAATGAAAATGCCCCAAACAACTGACAATGACATATGCATGCCCCCTCGAGGAATTGGCCGAAAACAGGCAGAAAAGAGGCCAATTGATCGATAAAAATGATAGGATTGAACGGACAGACAATCAGAGATCGAATACACGATAGACAAGCAATGTAAGGTGCACAAGACCACAACCAACATAAGATGGAGAGGATGCATGTCCATCTATGCAATGACAAAGAGCTATAAATGAGACCAAGAGGGTGAAAATTGCTCATTTGCACTAGCTAAAGAGGAGGATTTGTTGGTCTGGAAAAGGACACTTGCAGAGAGATGGTGAACATTCCAATGGCAGATCACCTCGGAGAATGTGTAAGCATGTACAAATGACCGGACGATGTGGGAGCAGCGGTATGTATCTCAAAAACCCATGTTTTCAATTTCATGAATTTTACTTGCTTGCGGGACATTGCGGGGCCCACAGGGGATGCAGAAACTGACTTCTGCGCTTGTGTAAGGTCTTCTATGTTTGTGTGAGGTCTTCTACGCTTGTGTAAGGGTACACAAGCGCAAGTTACATGACACAAGTGCAGGTTACATGACACAAGCATAGGTTCTTTGACACAAGCGCAGTTGTGCATTGGGAACTCAATTTTGGTCCAAAACAACATGCAAATGATCCGAAAAGGGGGGATAAGGGTAGGATAGGTCAGAATAGATGAAAAACACCCTAAGGTGGACATGAAAATGAGGAAATGCAACCCATAGGAGCAAACCCTAAAACTAACAAAATGTGCCCCAATTGTGATGCAGAGTCGACAGTATTCGTTGATCATGCGGGAGAACCGACCTGACTGCTTCATGTTATGACATAGACTCAGAAGCATGGACAGAGATATATTAGCAGGACTTGAGACATGGTAGGGATGAGGAGGATAGAGGGAGAACCCAGTGATAGAGGCACGTGCTCCTTATGACAGACAGTGGACATTATGTAGTTTGACATTATATAGTCAGCCTGCGGGCCATACTTAGGACAGATAGTCCAATTTTGTACTCCGATATTATTTTGACATATGATATGATATGCATCGATATGATGGGATGCAATGTGTGATGACTGATGTTATTTTCCATGTATGGATGACTTATGCACTGTTGATGTATGAATTGTGGAACATGTATGGATATATATATATTTTTTATGTGTTTTGGATGCATTGATAATATGAAATGGATAAAATGCTTGATGTAATGCAAATGTACTAACCAATGAATGCAGGATGCAGCATATGTATGGAGAAATCAGAGCACTAGACCGAACTGACTATCCGAACTGACGGAAGAAATGTTAGTAAGAAGAACATGAGATAGAGGACAATTGAAGAACAACTTGCTTTCAGTAATGCACTTTGTAGGTGAGAACCTTTATTTTTATGTAGCAAAATGGATGCGTAGCATCATGGCATTGAAGGCCAGAGCTGAAATGCAACCTTGTTTGCAAAAGACAGACACATCGTCAGACAAACAATAATCACAACAAAAAGAAAGGGACCATGAACCATCCCGGTCACTCTAAATCACTTAGTGACATCATCGAGCAACATAGGAACATGATCGAAGCCAAAAATAAATCAGTAAAAAGATAAGATGCACAAATTCAAGCAAATCAGACAAACATCTTGATCTTCATTGTCAAAAGTTGAAAGTGGTGAGAAGACGATCATGCTGTCTGGTTTCAGGGAATGCGGTACCCCGTCTAAGACAGGACACAGTCTGGTTTCGAGTATACCACACCCTGTATAAGACCCATGATAGACAAGGACAAATGATTTTGAGGTTGATTGATATGACAATTTTGATCAGGTTGAATGTTTGGTTTTGATTGAAAAAGTTCATCTGTTTACGCATGATTTCCTTAAAGCACAACGTTGTGATTAATTGTTGTTGGATGCATACTCAGTGAGCTGTCGATGCACAAAGGGGATATTTATTTTTTGTTTTGCTTTTTCGAGATTTTTACAATTTTTTTTGTTCATTTTTTCAGGACTTTATTTGATTTTTTTTTGGATTATTTCAAGATATTTTTTAATTTTTTTAGGGATTTTTTTTTTCAGGACGTTTTAAAATGTTTTTGAGATTTTTTCAGGACATTTTTCAATTTTTATGATTTTGCCCCCAGTGTCTAGTAAGGCAAGGAATATGACAGGTGAATAAATAGGCTTTCTGAAATGATGGTGGATAGGGGGAAGACAAAGGCCTTTTATTATGGAGACAATACAGATGCAATTTTCAAGGGCTATTGCGTGATGGGACAAGAGACTAGATATGACAATGTAAAGCAGGAACATGGCATGAGGGACATGTCAAGAGGTTTTGGAAACCATGTTTAAATTTTGCATCCTTATGTCAGATCAAGATCAAGGAATGAAAAAAGAGTGTATGGATAGTGATAGGACATGGATAGGATAAGCAAGACCAAGAATGGATAAGGGACATGGAATGAAGGTTGGGATAGGATACGGGATAGTGGCAGAAAGTTGCAATAAGCTAGGGAATATGGATGAAAGGTTATAATAAGCAAATGGATAAATGACCAAAAGCTATGATGGACTGAAAGCTATGAATAGGATGCATGACACTCATGAAGATCCTCAGCCTTGTCAAGATCAAAGGTGGAAAAGGAGATATGTGCATGAGGAACAATAGGATATGAAGGGTAATGACATGGTATGATAGGATAATGAAGGGCAATAGGATATGAAGGAAGAGATCTACCCCCAAGTGTGGTGTGCAAGAAGTTCATAAATTATGCATGACGCCTGTTTGCCAGGTTTTCATCACGGTACTTGCCCAAGGTGCCCGTTGGCCAGGTTTTCACCAGTGGACAAATTATTTTTCTTTATTTTTTTTCTTTTGTCTCTTTTATTTTTTTTTCACTTTTTTTTTGTATTTTTGACTTTTTTAGAAGAAGATGGACACATGATAGGGGATGGAAGAAGGACTCAAGTGTCTTTTTGTTTGGATAGTAGCCTTAAAAAAATGGACCATGACCTTTAAAAGCATGCTCAAAGACGTTGGTAGGATAAGGACATGGAAAATGAGATGAAAATAAGGCAAGGATTTATGCAAAGGATTAGATCAAAGGGATCGAAGGATGGAAAATATGAATTGGATAATGGGTAGAGTATTGGAAGAATTGGGCTTCACTAGATGGAAATGTTGGCAAGATTGACATTGGCACACACCTTGAGGGGTGATGGACTGATGGAGGACAAATGTATTTTGGATATTGAGATTTTGATGAAGGAATAGCTTGGGATTTTGGGACATAAGGGCCCAAAATGGAAGAAGGAGGTGATGGAGGAACAAATTTGAGAGGTTTGGATGGAGGAATAGCAACTTTGGATGCCAAGTTGGATGTTTCTTTAGGATTTTGTGCTTCGAGGAGCTGCTTAGGGATCCACATGGTTTTGGATTTTTCATGCTTTTGTGGTTCCTTGGAGTGCATTGCTTGCACAAGGGATTTAGGAACCCATATGTATTTTGAATTTTGTTTTTGAGCAATGGGCCTTTGTGGCCTTTTGGATTTTTCTTTTTCTTTATAGATCATATTGTTCTTTGTTTTGACATGTCGATTATATTGGACATGTTGATCCTTGAATACATGTGGATTTCTAGACTTATGACTTTTATACTTGGCATCCAAATTGCTTGGAGGGGGAAAGGAATGCATGGATGGATATGAATGAAATGGACTTCTTTTGGATGGATGAAATTTACTCAAAGGTGTGTGCCTTTGCTGACCTTGCATAGAGGACAAAGGGATATAAGGACCTAAGATGGATGGAAGGTATAATGGGGAAGGTGTATGTTTGGATTTTGAAGGGGTGTTGGATTTAGTAGGGGTACCAACATCTTGAGGAATTTCACTGAGGCCATGACCCTTAATATTTTCTTTAACATGAAGGGATTATAGCTTATGGAGATCTACTCCTTTGCCTTTATGAATATCTTGACTTGTAGGATATTCTTTTCTTTGGGAAGAAGACGCAAGTCCATTATGAGGTGGATATGATATGAGAGAAATAATGAGATCTTGAAGTGGATCAGATTGCACCAAAGTGGAAGAACCCATTGTGCATGTCGAGGGTTCATGAACATCTTGCACTGACATGTTAGAATCATGAGGGGGACTAGGATTGTGTAGTGGATATGGATCAATGATGGGCTCTTCAAGAGATGCAATGGGAGAAATAATGGGATCATCATAAGAAATACGATCTTGGAGTGTATATGGAGCATTAAGACAAGGAGATGGAGGAACAAGTGGATCTTGTGGAGGATCTGAAGGAATGATTTGATCTTGACAAGGAGGAAGATCATTGGAATCTTCTTTAAAGGTGCTTTGCTCTTGACTTTCAATGGGATCGTCAGAAAGAATGGAAGGGATATCTTGATCTTGTTTAGGAAGTGGAATGTCAATGGGATTTGAAAGGACATCATGTTCATGAAATGGAATGGGATCGTTTGGGATTGGATGGACTAGAATATCTTGATCTTGCTCAGGGAATGGAGTGTCAATAGGACTTTGGATAGGATGGACAAGAATAGGGGAATCATCATGAGTGTCTGGGGAAATGGGATCTTGGTCAACAATTGGATGGAATGATAAGGTTTCGGGATCTTGATCTTGATATGTTTTAAGACACGTTTCTTCATGCTCTAAATTATCCTCTTGACATGAGGTTGGACTTTGGATATGCATGGGGGATTCTGGCAAGGAATCAATGTTTTGGCATGAAGGAGATGCACTTTGAACATTTGTGATGGATTCTGGCAAGGAATCAATGCTTGAACATGAGGAAGAGGGACTTCGAATGGGGTCCTCTAAAATAGGTAATGGCAATAAAGTGCATGGTGGCATTGGGTCTTGTATTTCTGAAACATGACAAGGATGTGCATCATGAATTGGATTCTCTTGGCAATCAATTATGGATAGCTCTTGGGTAACTTCATCCTTGGGTGTATTGTTTGATGAGGACAATATAGAAGGTTCTTGTGAAACTTCTAGAGGTGTAGGGATAGATGCCACTGGAGAGTCAATGTGTTTGCGAGGGGATGAGGCATTGCTAGACATAAGTGTATTATCTTGATCTTCTTCAAAGAACTCACTTGGTCATTTCCTTAAGAGCATTGCAATAAAGCCACCTTTTTTTCGAGGTTTTGACATGATTGGACCTGGAATTTGAACTTGTTTTTGATTTGATGTCATGTTTTGATATTGGACTTGGTTCAATTGTTCTGACATGCTTGAGACTTGGGTGGGTGTGTGCTGCAACCTTTGTTTTTGAATGTTTGGTGACTGTTGACATTGATATGTTGATTGAACTTGTTGATATTCCACCATTGGTTGGACTATTTGTTGACATTGTATAGTTCGTTGGACATATTGTTGAAATTGGGCCATTGGTTCTGTTGGTTGTATATGTTGAACAATTGGTTGAACCATTGGTTGTATTGGTTGAAAATCTGATTGATAGTAAACACCTTCTCGTTCTTGTTGTGGAGGCACATAATGTTGAAATTGATGTTGTCTCTTTTCTTGAAATTGTTTCATCATCTCTATTTGGGAGAGGAGAGCTGGTATGTCTGATCGTTCAAGAAGATATCTTACATCAATTGGCTCAATATTTGGATTTCGACCTGGAAGTTTTTGAAACATTTTGGACATTTGCGATCTATTCTTCTGAATGTTTTTCACTCTTTGTTCCAATATCTCATTTTCTTGAGATAGTTTCTCCTCTAGTTTTTGTATTTGGAGATTTACATCATTATGATAAGTTTGATCAATGTTGCTTTGTTGTTGGGCTGGATAGAATTGTGATTGCATTGTCGGTTGATATGTCAAACTTTGTTGCATCATTGGTGCTTGGAACCTTGTTTCAATAGACATGTCACTATGCAAATGCAATATTTTTGGAATTTTTCAAGGATAATATATGATATGCAACTAAATGCAAACTAAATAGATGAAAATGCAACCTATGGAAAGAATGCAATCTATGTTTTTGGTTGTTTTTGAAGATTTTGACAAACTTTTTAGAATGCAAATCTAAGAGAGGGACCCTTGGGAAATTGGAATGATGTCTAGACCTCAAAGGACAAAAGGACTAAGTGACAAAGGACAAGATGACAATGTCTCCCCTATATGCTTGGATACTAGGCAAGGTTTGATGAAATGACATTGATGACAAAAGGACAAAAGGGTTTGATAAGGTCTAGACCTCCTAACAATGACTTAGGGTTTATCAAAGATTTGGATTACTCAAGTATGACAAAACCTAGCTTTGAGACTATATGCAAAAGGACAATTAATATGCAAGTGACCCTAATATGATATGATAATGACTTAAGCTTAATGAAGGGACTTATGCAAATATGAATGTATGACAATGGTATGACTCTAATGCAAGAGGACACATGCAAATGAATGACTT
Organism: Cryptomeria japonica; assembly: GCF_030272615.1. Classification (NCBI taxonomy): domain Eukaryota; kingdom Viridiplantae; phylum Streptophyta; class Pinopsida; order Cupressales; family Cupressaceae; genus Cryptomeria; species Cryptomeria japonica. The sequence continues at coordinate 585,912,156 of NC_081415.1, read as the reverse complement.
TTATTGATATGCAAAAGGAGTATGACTTAGGTGAAAACCTAACCTTGGTACTTGACAAAGAACTTTGCAAAATGCGACCTAGGATGAACCTAAATGTTAAGACAAGATTTTGAACAATATTTGACAACCATGTTTGAAGATGAGTTTTTGAATCTTGTTGAACTTTTGTTGGATGAATGTCTCTTATGTTTAACCTTGTTTTTAATCAATTTGCCTTGTTTTTGAAATGATATGAAATTCAACTTTTGACAATCAAAGAATACAAGATATTGCCACTTAGACTCAAGACAATCATGCTCATTCCCACATTTCTTATGGTAGGCAAGGACATTAGGTACTTGAGAGGTAGACTCATTATGGGATTCAAGGAGAATACATAGATGCTTGACCCCACGGGCTCCCCTCCACGACACTCACTTCTCAGGGCAGCCAAGCATCAGTCCCCATGGAAATCTCCCCATGGCGAACTTAGTATCTCTTCCAAGTATCCGAATTTGTCCTTCTCAAGCAACTAGAAGGGTTTTTGGCCTCTAAAAACAAGGTGTTTAGTAAGGATTTCTGTTAAGCATTACTCCTTGATGTCACGCAAGCGTGATTGAGACATTAAGCCCATCAAGATACCAAACAAATGTAGTCGCGCAAGCATGATTTAGACCAAGAGGCCCTACTTAGATGTTGATATGAGAAAGAGTTTCATGGGTCATCACTTCCCAAGCAACTGCAATTCCCACGTAACACTTCCTTCAAAGCTTTCGCCCATCAGGTATTTTTTTATAGTGAGTTAGAATGCCAAGGAATTCTAGCTGTACTCACTTTGGGTCGTTCCCTTCTCATGATTATCACTTGCTTACAAAAGCAAAGTGGTCAGGAAGGCAGGCCCTCTAAAGGAGACAAACAATCAAAGACAAAAGCATGGTATCGAAGATCTGGATTTCTGATCACCCTAAAAGGTTGAGAGCATACTCTCCTACTCCAATGTCATACTTCAACAATCAAAGCAAACTAATGTTTATTCCAACCTATTTAGAAAATCACTAAGTGCCTAAATTAAAAAACACAAACACAAAGTTTGGTTGTTTTTCCAAGGCAACCAGCAAAACCCAAGTTAGAGGTTTGATTTATTGTCTTTGACTTTTGAATCTGCACAAAGCATGTTAGTAGTTTGATTTATTGTCTTTGCCATGCGTATGCCAAGATTCTGCACAGATAATTAGTACCAAAATCCAAAGCACAGAAAATAGAATGCAAAAACACAACAAATTTCAAGTAAGCACTACATTTTTTACCTCTGTTCTGGACTTTACACAGGCGCAGAACCCATGACACAGGCGCAGAATGTCTGACACAAGCACAGAATGTCCCCTACACAAGCGCATAATGCTCAACACAGGCGCAAGTTGTCTTACACAGGCGCAAAAGTCTCCAGAATACCCTGCACGGCCCTATTTTTGGGTTTTTGACTTGCAAATCAACTTCAAAGCACTCAAAAACACAGTAAAGGGATTAGAAGGTTAGTGTTCACATCGGGTTCACCAATTAATGTAGCATAGGAAATAGGAAATCATCACAAACAGATATAAAATACTAGACATTAGCTCAATCACAAATGCATTCATTGCAATGAATCTATCCTAAGACACATTCAATAGAGACATGAAAACAAAGCATACAAAACTAATGATTGTGAAAACCAGATGCAGACTTGAATGCTCCTTCATGCGGCTCCATTGTTCTTCTTTCCTCTTCAAATGGTTGGATTGTAGATCTCACCTACAAGTGCACACACATCATTGAAAGCAAGATTGACATTGATTTATTGATCAAGAGTACTAGAAGCATAAATTCGATAGCCTGATTATCAATTACCAATTACCAATTAGCCTTGATTGATGAAGATCATCCAATTTATAGAAGAATTGGATAGATGACAAGATTAGCATGATTCAATTCAAATGGAAATTGCAAATCAATTATGTCAATTATGACAAATTATGACAAATTATGCACTTTCTATGCAAAATTTGATTGATTGATAATTGATGACAAATTATGACAACTTCTATGTCAAAATTGATTGATTGTCAATTATGACAAATTTATGACAAATTGACATGTCATTTCCATGAATTTAGGAGAGAAATAGGAGGAAAATGAAATTAGGAATTAAGAAATTAGAAAAAAATTGAAATTGATGAAAATTAGGAATTAGAAATTAAGTAAATTAATTAATAATCTTTCATTTATTAATTAATTCACAAAGAGGAATAATTAGCCAATTAAATGAATATTTAATTGTGACAAGAAGACTTAGGATAAATAAAATAAATTATTAATCCTAAAGTAAGAAAATGATAAGCAAGGTTAAATGACTAAATCATGAAACCCTAGAAGGTGAATTAGCAATGCGAGGATGACAATTAGGTCTTGATTGAAGATAATTAATGTCGATCATGATTTTGAATCGATAAATGACCAATGTGACAAATGATTTGATTGAGGTTGGTTGACAAAAATCAATGACAAATTGACCAAATTGACATGATTGAAAAGGACAAGGATCGATGACGAATCGATCGCAATATGACAAGATTGACAAGGACAAAGATCGACCAAAATCATGATTGAAGATTGTTGTCGACAAGACCAAATTCGAAGGCGAGATGAATGAAGAATGTGGAAGAATGACTCGATGTTCACAAATGATAAAAACCCAGTGTGTGACATAGGAGAAATGTTAATGCGACACAAAAACCTAAAATGAGGCAATGCGCAAATGTTAAAGTATGACCTCGCAAGCGTTGACCATTTTTAGGTGTCTACAGGTATATTTCCTTTATACCGGTCAGGTCCTCTTTTGAGATTCTTGAAAAAATTTTCTACTTCTGCATCAGAGTCTTCACTGGATTCTTTATGAGTAGCTGCTTCTTTGCCCTTTTTGGTGATGTTGAATGCTGCATCTTTCCTTGAGGAAGTATCACCGCTTGTTCTCATCTCATAGGCTGTCAGTAAACCAAATAACTCATCCAATGTAAAAGTATTCATATCCTTGGCTTCTTCTATGGTAGACACCTTAGTATCATACTTGGGTGTGAGAGGTCTAAGTACCTTCTTGACAAGAATCTCATCTGCAATCTCTTCTCAAAGTCCTCTGATGGTGTTCACAGTTTCATCAAATCTATGAAGATAGTCTGCAATCTTTTCATCATCTTTCATTTTGATGCTTTCAAGTTGACCCCTTAGTGCTTGCAGCTTGGCCTCTTTGACTTTTGCATCTCCTTCAAACAACCTCTACAATTTATCCCAAGTCTCCTTTACTGAAACACAATGCATGACTTTGACAAATTCATTATTAGACAATCTGCTCAAGATAGCATGTTTGGCCTTTGTATTATTCTCATACTCCTTTTTGGCATCTGGATCAGTGGGAGGAACATTAGGAACAACATACCCATTCTTGATAGACATGCACACATCAAAACCGAGGGAGGAAATATAGGTCTCCATTCTTCTGCTCCAGAAGGCATAGTTGGATCCATCAAACATGGGGTTTTTTGAGGAAGCGGACTCATTTCTTGCCATTGTATTCAAATTTTAAAATCTACCCAAGGTTTAAAGATAACCGAGAACCTAGGCTCTGATACCAATTTTTGAACACATAGTGCCACTAAGAGGGGGGTGAATCAATGGTTCCTAAACATTTTGACTTTTAAAGCAACTTTAGGATACCAGTTAACTACTTAAGCACTAAACAATCAAACTGGTAAAGCAAGAAGGAAAGCCAAAGAGATCAATCACACAAATGCAACTCACAACACTAGATGTATGAGGAAAACCCAATGTTGGAAAATCCTTGGTGAGAAAAGATGTTGGAGACTACTGCTCCAATCCAGCCTCACTAGTAAAACACTGATTTACAAAGATTAAGGGCACCAACCCAAGCAACACCAACCCCTTTTGTTTTATGGAACTAACCCAAGGAGCACCAGCCCTGCACCAAGCTCTAACCTGGTGATGTATATTGAATTACAATTTAGATATAGTTAAGCTTCTTGTTGCAAATGAATTCTGCAACTCTTGATTAAATATTCTACTGCTAGTTGATAGTCTTTTCTCCTCTATTGAATCTTACACTACCAGTTGTGAGATTAATCTCTCTAATTCTTGGCCTTTGGTATCTCTCTATCTCTCATAGTCTCACAACACACAGTGTCACACTTGGATGATGCTAGCACTGCCACACCTTGCCAATTTAGCTTAACTGTAAAACTACAGTTATATCGGTACTCAGTCACTATTGGTTCAACCCTCTCACTGGTATGATTGCTCACTTACTCTACAACTTCCTTAGAATATGTTCTAAGGCTAATAATTCTTCTTTTCACTTAATATCTCTTTTCTCTTCTTCTTCTCTACGACATCAACTTGCTCTGTCTCGACCTCCTCTCCTTATACCATGGTTTCCTGCCAAAAAGCAATTCAAATTTAGAGCAGTTAGGGTTTTATTTTCCCGACACAATCTTCATGAGATTCGATCTAGTTTGTCTTGGATTGATCACTTGTACTCCAAGGATGCATCTGTACATGTTTTCCATCCCCCAATCCATACTTTCTAAAGATAGCAATCTCGTACAAGACTTCGAGCCTTGAAATCTGTCGACTCATAAAATGCTTCAACTATTTCCTTTTCAAGGTCTTCTTGAATTAGATTTCCTTTGCATTGATCTAGGTGCCAACTACTCCCCGATCTTCCTCTATAATTCTTTCTTCCTCGAGTCGCATCAGTCAGTTACAATCCCACGATTTGCGGCTATTTTATTTATGTCAACTAACTGTTTCACCAACCATGTCGATGGTAGCTTTACTGACCTCTGCATATCTACCACCTTGTCTCCACATGGCATCACCATGGTCAATCATTCAGCTCACCAACACAAAAGCATTTCATACTTGAACATTTAGCAAACTCATACCAGTACATGCCTTTATCAGTGAGACCTTCTTCTTTTGCTGACCGGTAGTGCACACTATATCCATAACACATCTTTACCTCTGGTGGTTTGTGATAACTTTAACATTCTGCCTCTTCATCATAAATAGGTAGCCAACCTCTAGACTAGTTTATTTCTCTACCATTTGTTTCTCAACATGTTAACACACACACAACCTTCATCATGGTTTATGCCTTACTGGTAAGCTTTCATTTTGTCTTCTCATTCTCATGTGAATTGCCATCATGTCGGTCACTCCTTCTTTCTTACCGGTTGACATCAATGACAACTTAATGCCAAAATCCCAACAAAGCCTTCATCAAACCATGCTTTTCTATATTTTCTTAAGGCTTTGAATAGTGACATAGCTGCAATGATTCAATCTATGGGAAGAAATAATCTCCCATTAGCTTATGAGATTTCCATAAGGGAAAAAACTTACTTAATAAATGAAAGAAAGTTATCTCCTAGGCCTCCAATGCACTTATTTCTAGAGGCTCCTATTGGTATTAATCAGTGACTGAGAGGGGGGTGAATTAGTAAAAATAGTTTATAAACAATAATATCCCAAACTGACTGGTCTACAACTACCCTTTTTAAATTAACTTAAAACATTGCATTAATCATGAAGGCAAGAACATTAAAGCAAAGACATTTGCATGCATCAAATAAATATCACATAACACCAACAATTATACATGGAAACCCTCGGTTAGAGGGAGAAAACCACGGTGGGGATAACCCACAATCTCTTTTACTGCAGTAAAAAGAGTGCCCAATGAAGATCTTACAATCATGTTCCTTCTAAGAACATCACCCTATTAAAGATGACTGGTATCCTATTAAGAATACCTTAGAATCTGTTAGGATTCACCTTGCAAAAGGATTTTACACTTCCGTCATGGAGCGACCCTGTTAGGGGATTTTACAAACAAAACCAATTAAGGTTCACCCTATTGAGGGATTTAATCTGCTGCAATGATTAGAAAGCAATAAATCATTGATCTGATGATGACACTTTTATGTCGAATAGATCCACTCTATATCTACTTCAATCTTTGCATGGTGATGACTTCATCCATTCATCAAGAACCCTTTTTCACTTCGCTCATTCTTCAACTTACTCTGATTTTCAATCTCAATTTATTCACAACTACCATGACACTCAAAAATTAAGATGAAAAACATGTATATAGATGTCTTCAATCTTGGTGCGAACTTTCCCTCCAAAATTTAAACTCAAAAATAATTTCTTTATGCCAATCAATTCGTTCCTCAAATCTTGCCTATTATATCGGTGGGACTATCCATTCATGCCACAAATCTCGCTAGTTCTCTAGCATGCACTTTGACTTCAACTAGCTCTTTCTAAATTTGTCAAATCCAAATGTTAGCAAGCCAAACATGCTGATGACTATGCGTGTTTATCCTTTTCATTGCACATGCTTAACAATCATTGTTATGATCTGCTACTAGTTGCTTTCTTTATATCGGTGAACTTGCTTCATTCAGCTAAACTACTGGTTTCTTCCTGCAAACCGATCTCTGCTCACTGGTCGAAGTCTTTAGTCCCTGTTTCTTACCAATCCGCTATAACCCTTTTCCAATCGGTTGTGATGACATTAGAGACAATATTTTCCATCAATGAGAACCTCTATGTACCTCAATCTTCATAATGCTCACCATAATGCCAAAAATCTCCCCCTTTGGCTTTGGTGGCAAAACATCTAGTTGGATTGAACTGGAATTCTCCCCCTATTCTCTTTGTTCTTTGCCTCTAGTAGTACTAATCTGCCTCTACCATTGGTATTCTGACTATTTACATTCTTTTTCTTTGTACATATAGTCCTTCCTCCTCATATGTACAATCCACATTCATTTATTCTCCCCCTATTTGCAACAATGACAAAAGATAAAAGAATCAAAGTATACAAACGAATTCATAAGAATGAGAGTAAATAAAAAATGTCTTTGAAAGTGACCTTAGCAGCCTTCAAAGTAGATTCCCATGTAGGCTTCACATGTTTCATAGTGTGGATTTGTCCATGTAGATCTGTGAAAAAATCCTCTATATCATCTACTATCTTACAGTTAGGTGAACTGATGAGTCTTTCTTCTTCCTTAACATTCCCTTGCATTAAATCAATGATGGGTGCAAGGTAACATTGTAGCTCTAACAGGTTGAGAGCTCGTTTGTCCTATTCCTCTTTTAGCTTGTTAATTTCATGAGTCAAATGTTTGACTTTTCCACTAAAATTCGCTACAGAGCTTGTAAGAGGATCAAAAGCACCCATCAGATCTTGGATTTCCTTTTGAGTTTGTACTCTTTTATCTTCAAGATCTTTGATGAAATTGGTGAAGTTTGATAATTTGACCAATAATTGGCCAACTTCCTTTAAGATAGATTTTACCTCTTCAGTTCTGTTAGAGAGAGCAACTTTTTCAACTAATATTTGTTCCATTAATTTCTCACCTCTCCTAGTTTCACACTGCCTAGCTGCAACCTTCTCTAGATCGGTTGCCTCTGAACTGGTTTCTTTGACAAGAGTACCCAATTGATCAATGATGGATGCATTCCCATCAATAGAAATGTCATGAATGAGATCAAATAGAATTGTCTTTACAGTATTAAGAATTCTTGCCTTCGTTTTCTTTTCTCTAACTTTGGCCTTTTCAACTTGAATTCTCAATTTTTCTGAAACTTTCATTAACTATTTCGGGGCCATCTTCTTTGTATCTATTATTGATTCTTTCTCTTCTTCCTCCTCTTTTTCTTCTTTTTCTTCTTCGGCGTCTACTTCAGAGCTGGCTGAGATGGTGAGTTTATCTTTCTTCTTCTCACTTTCCTTTTCTAACTCTAACTTCCTTTTCACCAGAGGAGTGTCCACCATTGTTTTCTTATTGCCTTCAGGTTGACCAGATGAGGAATCCTCTTTCTTCTTGTCCTATTTTGATTCCTTGGTCTCCTTTGGACCAGTATCGGTTGTTTCTATTTTAGTCCTTTCTATTTTCTTTTCCTCTATTTCCTTCTCTTCTTCCTTCTTTTCTGCTTCATCAACAGATGGTATTGATTAATCTATCACCTTTGGGGTTTCTTCCTCTGCACCATTTTTCAGGAAAATGAGGCCCATTGTCAATAGGATTTTTTGTGGGAGTATTTATTGTCACATGATTCCTTTGAGGTCTTTCCTCATAAGGGATCTCCTCAATTATGACTTCATTTTCTCCAGGATGCTTAGTTTGATCGGTTCCCTTTGTCGGTGTATCATCAATATCAATATTTTCAACAGTTGATTTTTGTTCAACCGATTGCTTTGCATCCTTTGTCAAATTAGGAATATCTGACACAACATCACCTATGATATCTTCAACTATAAATACATCAAACTCATCAGTGGTGTCCTTGTCTTTTCTTTTGCCCTTTTCTTGAGCAGCTACATCTTGTCCTTGTTTTACTTCTTTTTCTATTTCCTCCTCAACTTCCTTTTGTTGGCTCAAAATTGTTTTCCACATTGCAATGCCCTCATCATGCACACCTTTAATATCTCCTATGGACACTCCCCCTATTTTGTTCCTTATTTTGAAACATTGTGCACATGCTTCGACCACTAAAAATTCTTGATTAGAATCTAATTCATATTGCACTTCTATTAATGCCTTTATTCTGTGTTCCTTCTCAATTGCTAGGGAAGTCTTCCATCTCCCTTCAATAAGATTTTGTAAATCTAATGGAATAATTCCATGTAGTTCATTGGGAGTTCTGCAGAAATTATGTAAGTTCCAGATAAGTGAATATTCAATTTTTCTTTTGTCTTCCTCATTGCAGAGGGGATACTTTCTCCCAACACTAGCTAAACCTCCATACTCTTTGATCCCATGGATCAATTCATCAACAGTTGGAGCTACATTCCTACCACTTCTTCTGACTTCTTTTACTATCTTATCAGATTTCCTATCAAAGTTATCACCCTCCTTTTCATCCTTCTTGGGCTTCTTTTTGGACTTTTTGTCAATTGTCCTTTCATTCATTTTCTTTCTTGCATATGTGACACCTACTAGTCTACCTTTACCTTGGGAATATGTAGGGGTTTGTGAGTCCTTTGCTTTCATGTATGTTGTTGGTTTGATGGATGCAACACACTTGGGTTTTGTATTGGACATTTTCTTCTTTTCTTTTGTTTGTTCTCCATCTTTGCTTGATTTAGCCCCTTTTTGTTCACTTGTATCGGTGGAAGCAGTGGCATTGGATTTTTCACCTCCATACTTCTTATCTAAGGTGTCAATCATTTTCCTTACTTTCTTTTGTATGATAGGCTCCTTGAGTTCCCTCTTTATTATGGAGCTTGCCTCCTTATAAGTTCCAAATCTCTTTGCATTTTTGTCTATCAGTTAATATAGTAACATGTTTGCATATAATTTGGTAGTGTCTTCCCCAATCTCATAACCCATAGCGGGTACCCAAAAGGTTCTAGGTTAAACCACTTGAATAACGCAACAATTAGTATCAACAAGAAAATAAATGGTGTCCTTGAAATTTTGGACTATACCGGTTGAAATTCTCTCTCGTTGATGCATTCTAGTTTGGAAATCTTTAAAATAACCCCACATTGTCTCTCCAAACTTATCACCTAAGTCTCTAATCATTTCACCTATCTGAACTATGATAGGTTTATCTGTAGACTACACTACATTGCCCTTACCAAGAAAAAAAATTTTGCACATAGAAGAAGATACATACCAGTATAGAACCATACTTGAATGATTGCTTTTGTCCTTCTTGATTTGATCCATGCTCACCAAGAATTGACTTATTATCATCTCAAAAATGTTGTATGTTGCATCCTCCTTGATGATCCGGTAAGCTACATGGATAGCACCACTCGACACACTGTTCATGCAGCTTGATTGATAAACTCTATAGGCTATCACTGCAGATGGAAACCTCACTTTTGTTTCCTCAATGTCAGTGACTATCATTTCTCTTTTGTCAATTCAGGATTGAGTCAACCAAGTGACATCACCAGATGATATTGTCCTTATGGTTAGTGCTTCACCTGTTGTGTTGAACTCTATTACTCTTTGGATCACCTCCTTTGTGATTTTGATTGGTGCTTCATCTCCCAACCATAGAAACTAGTCATGCACTCTACTTAGCACATACCTGATCCAATCAATATGGAATTGGTTAGGAATATCAACAACATATGACAAACCCTTTATCTTCAGATGCATATGCTCTACCTTCAACAAACCATTGTCGCAGAACCTTTTGAATTCATCTTGAATGAATTTTATTCCAAGTTCTTCAAGCTTACAGTGAATGAAATAATGGATATCTTCAACCAATAACACATTAGAGGGCATAGATGATAGGGCACCAGTCATATCGATCTCTCTAGCATTCATAGGATGCATCTTGAACTCAGGTTGTGGTTCCTTAACTACCTCAACCAACACAGGAGTCGACATGGAAGTTTCAATGATGAATTTGAACAGAATTCACATATTGACTTCTTCTACCATTTTTGGTAGGGCTTCCGATCATCAAAACTTCACCACTCAATCTCCATACTTACTTTGCACGTAATGCACTCAACAGATTTAGAATGCCTTTGATTACACTTTGATCTCATGAATGCACAAATGAAAGCAAGGTAAACAAAATGAGATTTCATTTCTTTATTTATTTGTTAAGTTGTTCGATGCATTTTTACAATGGTTAAGTTGTACGGCCTCAAATGGTAACATCTTATAATTTACCAGTGTTACTTCCTTACTAGTAACAATACAACCTTTAACACTTATACTCTTAATAATTCACCGATGAAGAATTACAAACAATATGCCAACTTTTCTTCATCTAAGTAATGCAAATAAGAGTTACCTCACTTTGGTTTCAGAGAATTAGCCATGATTTTCCTTTTTGTTTTAAAAGGCTCCCCCTGAGCATTAGTATGCTTAGTTTGAAGAAGAACTGTCATCACTGGTGGATGCTGACTTAGTTTTAGAATGCTTCTCTCCTTCTTTTCTTGATTCCTTCTTAGTCCATGTCTTTTTCATTTCATTCTTCACCTCTTCAACCATCTTCTTTCCTTTCAAATCATATGGCCCTTTCTTCTTGCCAAACTAGTTCCTATCTTCAGACTAGTTATAGGATCAGTTCCTGCACTCTTTGGCTAAATGATTGATCTTATGGAAAATGAAACATGTCATACCAGTTGTTTTCCATGGTCTTGCATTGTTTCACTGACCCCTTCTCATCGTGTAGTTTGCTGCAACATGACCAAAATTTCCACAAGTGGAATAGGTGGCATTGAGCTGACTACTCTTTGTATTAGGGCTAACCGGTTTGGATGGAGATCTTGATGCATTTGGCTTGAACATGCATTCTTCAACTTTGTATCCATATTTATTGCATGTAAAGCAGTATCCATTAAAGCTTCTTCTAATAGACATGCTACTTGATCAAGATTTACACTCATAAGCAGTGTGTCCATACATGTGACAGTTATAGCAATAACCATTGAAGGTGAATAAATTCTTGTGACTGACTGGTCGATATCTACAAACATCAGACTTATGACCCGATTTAACACAATAATTGCAAGAAGATTTAGAAAACTTCATACCTTTTATTCCTGATTTATCCCTTTTGTCATCCTCCATCCTCTTGGGTTTAGATGATTCTCCTATTTCTAGTGGACCTGTACCAAAGTAGCCACTGGTGGTCACCTTTGTTCTCCTCTGAGCTTTTAATTATTCATCTATATTCTCAAAGGTTTTATTAAATTTTCTCAACTTTTCATTTCTCTCATTTGTAGCTTTCAACTCATTTTTGAGTTGTTCAATCTCCTTCGTCAGCTTCTCCTTTTCCTCTGCTTTGTCATGTAGATGCTCTTGCATGACTGTGTTCTCTTGAGTAATAAAATAGATTTCTTCATCCTTTTCAATGATGATTACATCATTCTCTCTTAGGGATTCTTTAGTAAGCCTTTTGGCTCTTTCATCTTTTGACAGTGCTTCTTTTGCATTTCTCTTTCTTTCCTCTGCTATCCTGCTGTCTTGTAGTATTTCACTCATTCTCGGGTCCTGAATTTCATGCTCTCTTTTTAAATTTGTGATTTCTTCAATCTTCTTCTTATTCTTTTCCATCAGCTCTGAGATTGCCTCTTCTGCTTTCTCAGATCCACTCTATTCACAGAGTTGATCTATGATATCCCAACTCTCATTAAGTTGTAGAGCGAGTTCCTTCCTTTTAGCAAGTGATTTTTCCAATCTATCCTTCAGCCGAGCAATCATCTCATTAGCTTCATCAAGCTGCTTCTAATATTGGTATTCCTCCATGATCTTTTCCTCAAGCTTTTAAAATTTTCTTCAGAGGACCTAGGCTCTGATACCAATTATTGGTATTAACTGGTGACTAAGAGGGGGGTGAATCAGTAAAAAGAGTTTATAAACAATTGTAGCATCCTAAAATTGCGACACTTGCAATTTCAACTACATTTGGGTCTTCACGATGGCGGTGCAACATTGAACCTGAATGGAGACCCCGAAACCTGTTTACGACACCAAAAACTGCATCTTTTTGCACCTTGGCCTGATTCTTCCTTGCACCTTGCTGTCCTGGGAGGTGGGACCATGGTGCCCAGCGTCCTGGTCCTTCAGGACCATGGCGCCTAGGACCCCTGGTCCCTTAGGACCATGGCACCCAGCCCCCTGGTCCCTGGCCCTATTTTGGGCCCGGTCTCTTGTTGGGCATCGGGTCTTTAAGTTTGCAATTTGGAAAATAATGTTCCTATGTCGGCCTAAGGTCAGAAAAATCAGTCTCCTAACCCTAATTGACAAGTATATAAACTACATTTCTCCTCCCAGAAAAAAAGGGTGGTAGTAGCAAGAGGCGGAAGCGATATTCAAACATTCAAACATTCAAGCATTCAAAGCATTCCTTCAAGCAATTGAGCATTCTAAGTCTCCATTCAAGGCTAGGTGTTGCATTCAAGACAAGGATTCAACCATTGAAGAGGAGATCACCTACAACATACAACATACAACATCATTACACCTTCTCATGTAAGAATATAAACATTCTTACAACAAGGTTGCAGGTACGCGGCTGTAATTGAAGATCTGGAATCCTTGTGCAGAGACAAACAGATCCCCCTTCGTTTCGCGGATTTTTTGGAGGACCGTGTGCACTCCGGGTGCCATCATCCCATCAAATTTTGCTCAAATTTGCAGAACAGCATCGTCTCGACATTTTACTACTAATTTCAGATCTGTAGCTTCATCCTGTGTCCCTATCTCTGTTTATAAGCGAATCTTTCCTACTTCACATGTACTCCTAGTTCAATCTTTCTATCTACATTCTTTAAAAAAGAGGGTATCCTTGATGTCTCAACCCTTGAAACTCATTTAGAATCTAGTCTTGCATTGTGTGGGATTGGATCTTGTGGGTTTCAACCACTCTTTTGAATGTAAAGTCTCTCCTAAGTGAAAACCATCAACCCTAGTGACCTCCTTTCTCTCTCCTTGGAGTGGGGGGAACACCTAGGGTTCGATTTTCCACTTTACATTTTGGTGAACCCGACATGAATATCCTAATTCTGATTATTCATGGTTAGATCTGAAAAAATTGGCTTCCTTAATTACATTTCCATGTTTGATTTTTTTTTGCAAATTTTAGAGGTTAATTGCATAAAAACCCTAAATTTTCTTTTTAGTAATTGAGCTTGTGAAATGTTTAATTGTTAATGCTTGTTTCAGATCTACCCTTCTATTGCAAATTGTCAATTCATATTTGTGCTTTAATTCTGAAAATTAAGTGGTTAAGTGTTAAAACCCTAATTTTTAAAACCCTCTTGATTCAACCTTTGACCGATGATCTCACTGATCAAAACACCTCCAAATTGGCTGTAACTTTGGATTCCGCAACAAAATCACAATATCTCTAATCCCTGAAAATTTGGAAAAAAGTTGCGAGGACTGTGTGCACCCCGAGCGCCATTGTCCCTGACATTTTTTCCGAAATTTCGGGACCTAGATCTTACTGTATTTTTCTGCTAAAATCCAGAATTTTGGCTGATTTCATCAATTCTAACACTTTCAAAATTAAAGTCAAAGTTGGTCTAGGGATTGCTTGGATTGAGGCTTATAATCATTCAAAAATTGTGGAAATTTAAATTTGTGTTAAAGTTGTGTTTCTTACAGTCCTAAATCTGAAAAGTGTGTTGGCATTCATTCGAAATTTCAGTGCTTTGTTCAAATTTTTGCAGTTTGAGACTTTTGAAATTAAACGTTTAATTGCAACAACTTTGATTTCCGCTTTCAAAATTGAATTTTGCGTGAAATTGTGTCAACTTTTAAATTTCAAAGCTTGCATTGCTTTTAGTATTCCCTCTAAAGTCATAAAATTCAAAATTTCAGTTTCCCTCTCTTTTTCAAAATTCAAATTTTACATTTTTCAACAATCTTGGTAGGGTTCAAATTTGAGATTGCAACTTTAATTTGGCCTATCTACAGATCGTAAAATCTCTCAAGTTTTTCAGATTAGATTTAAAATCATCATAACTTTCATCCCTGAAAATTTTGAAAAAAGTTGCCAGGACCGTGTGCACTCTATTTGCCACGGTCCCTGACATTTTTTCCGAAATTTAGGGAGATTGTCCTGATTGTATTTAATAGCTTAAATCTAGGAGATTGGCTGATTTTATTGAAATTTTCTACCTCTAAAATTCAAAATCTTCTCTCTCTCTAGTGCATGAGTTTTACAACAATAAGCCCTACTTACACTATTCCTGTTAGATGAAGCCTTAGAATTAAGTCTTTCCAAGGTTTAATTACTGAGGAGATGGAACCTAATTTGAATGGCCTTTTTAATGAGGACACGGGTAATTCCTCTAATCCTCTTAATGATGAAGAAGCTATCCATGAGGTTTCTATAGAACAACTTTCAAAATTGGATAACCAATTTGATGATTTTCAACAATGGATGTCTCAAGAGTACCCCGATAGTCAAGCTCTTCCCTTAATTGAGGGTCTAAAATGTATGGTTCAAAGTGATAAAAATGGAATTGATATTTTGTGTAGTATTGCACACATTGTGGATTCGAATGTGATGCCTATGAAGAGTTGTGCCGAAACTTTGGGTTATACACAACCTCCTACTCAAGTCAGTCATTCTATCCCTTTGACAACTTCTATTGCTAGTATACCTACTTTTACATCAAACATAATGACTACTTCAATACAAGACATTCCACCTATGATCACCAGTCATGGGGGCAATCCTTCTTCTTCAATTAACCCTCTTCCTTCATTCAATCCAACTTCTTCATTCATTCCTTCAATGAGTGTCCCTATTACATCTCCACAAATGAACATGACGCAAGGGGGCAATTCATTTAACCATTCCATTCCTCCTTGTAGTGTTCCTCCTTTCCAATCATCTTTTATGACTAACTATCATAGTGTCCCGCCACCTTACTCTCAATCAATACCTTCTTTCAATAACATAATACCTCCATTACAATCTAACACGTCTAATATGAACTCTTCGACTGAAGCGACCATTAACAATCTTGCACAAATTGTCTCTTCTTTATAGCAACAAATTGCCTCTATGAATCAATCTAAGTTTAGTGTGCCCACATTTGATGTTGTGAGCCCACTTTCTCTTGACATTGTTTGAGCTATTCCCCCTAAGCATGTTGAAATCTCGCAATTGGAGCTTTATAATGGTAAAGGTGATCCTCTAACACATGTTAAGACCTTTCAAACAATATGTATTGATTTTGCTCATGACCAAAGGTTGCTTGCAAAACTGTTTACTAGGACATTAAGAGATAAGGCTCTACAATGGTATTGCTCATTGCCTTCCTATCTATTACTTCTTTCCAACAACTTGCAAATGATTTTATTCAATAATTTCAAAACAATATAAGTCCTAAAGTTACTTTGATTGATTTAATGCATTGTAAACAAGGTGTTAAAGAAAAAGTAACTGATTGCATTGGTAGATATAAGCATTTGTGTGCTCAAATTTCTTTTCCAGTACCTGACAATGATATTCAAAGAATCTTTATTTCTAATTTACAAAAAGATATTAGAGAAAGACTTCTGTTTTCTTAGTTTACTTCTTTCCAAGAGTTGTGTGCAACTCTTCACAATTATCAACTGACTATGAGTCAAATGGAACAAGCAAATCCTATGGCTCTGAGTGATAAGGGTGATAGTAGTCAACAACCATTTGGGAAGTTTAAGCCGAACAAAGAGTCCATTAAGTTCAATGAAAACATCATCAACAACAATGTGAATGCAGCATCAGGTGTGCCTCCTATTTCTAAGTTTTTCAAGAAAGAAAGAAAGTTTACTCCTTTGAATGAATCATTGCATAGTATTATGAATAAGTTATTGGAACAAAATGTGCTTACTCTCCCTCCTATAAAGCAAATAGATCCTGCAAAGATTAATTCACCCTATTTTGATAAAAAATCTTTTTGTCAATTTCATCGTCAACCTGGGCATGATACTGAAAAATGTTTTTCTTTAAAGGGAAAAATTCAAGATTTGATTGATAATAATACTATCTCTGTTTCAGGTGTGAATGATAAAGGCAACACATCTGTAGCTCCTCCTAACCAAAATCTTAAGATTTTTACTGATCCATTACCTTCTCATACCTCTAATGTGATTGAGACTAATGATTCCTCTTTCTCACCTGATAGTCTTGTGTCTATGACTCCGAATGTGATTAACTTTGTGGAACAATAGAAAATCCCTGAAGAACCTTCCATCACATTTGAGTCCAATGAAACTATCAGGGCACCTGATGGTCCTCTATATATAGTTGCAAAAGTCAAGAATACACCTTGCCGTGGAGTGCTTATTGATTCTTCTTGCATGGTTAATGTCATTACTAAAGAATTTCTCTTTACTTTGCAATTGAATCAAGTGATCTATGACAAAACAAATGTGGTTGTGAAATTATTTGATGCTTTTTCTTCTGCTGCAATTGGTTCTATTACATTACCAATTGAGGTCCATAACAAATCCCTTGATGTGAGCTTTACTATTATTCCATCGTCCGTACAATTTCGTGTGAAGCTAGGCTATCCTTGGCTATCTTCCATGAAAGCTATTGCTTCTCCTATTCACAAGTGTTTGAAATTTCCCCATAATGGTGAAGTTGTTACTGTCAATCATAGTCTCTTTAAATCAGCTGAAAGAACTTCTAGCGTTCCTATTGATTATTTTTGGCCTAAACAATTCCAATCTCTTCCACCACGAAGTGATCATCTTTTCAAATCTTATCAAAAGTGGAAAAAAGATATGATCCTATCTCTAAGTGAACCTAGAACACCCAAACTTGATATTCCTATCATTCTTGAGAAGGAAGTTCTTCCTTTGAAAGATAAAACTAATGTCTTTCCTCAAGAAGATTCCCAACCCATCCCTATGGATGTGACTATGTCTATGTCTAATAAAATTTCTAAAGGTAGACCTATACCTCCTCGTCATGATGGACTTGGTCTCCTTCCTAAACCAGATATTCCTCCTTTATACGGAGTAGTTCCTCCTCCTTCCTCTTATAGAGAGAAGAGACCTTCCTCTTCTCCTATTATTCAACCTAAGAGACCACAACCTAAACACCCAAGTGATAAGGATGAGAACATTCCTCCTCCTCAATCTTCTCAACTTCCTACTAAGACTAGATGAAATCATTCTGCACGTGAACACCAATGAAAGCATCATCTTAGAGCTTGTGCAACTGCTTCTCAAACTTTGCAATCCCCCAAAACACCTTCAGCTAGTATTATTCCATTTTCTCCTCAGCCGAAAATTGAGCCAAAATCTCCTAAACATAAGATGCATGATGGGTTTTGATCCTGTGCGAGTTAAAGATCCTATTTTTATAAATCTTGATGATGATATAGATGAAAATTTTATTCATGATGAAAATGTTACTTCTTTTCATTCTGATAGTGAATATGAATATGTTGATGTTGATAACCATTTATCTAACGAATTTTCTAAAGCACTTATCCTAGCTCCTAGACAAGAACAACGTGCCTTGGAACATGAACATAGCCCTTGTTTGGATCTTGTGATAGCTCCATTTGCTGTGTTGGATGTTCCTCCTCTAGCGTGTTTCCTACCTTCCCGAAATATTGATCAACAAGATCCGGGGGTGGATGATGCGCTAGACTAGTTTCATTAGCATAGCAGATTCTCTCCTCCTCTCTTGATCTCTTTTGTTACTTCTTCTATGTATTATTCTCATTCTTCTATTTGTTGTCCTTAGTGTTGTCTACTTGAGGATGATGCAAAGCATTGAGATCTCTTTTGGTCTCTCTCATGTTGACTCAAAAGACACATGTGTTCCCTTCTTCTAGGTGACCTTCCTTGATTGGGGAATGAAGAACAATTATGCATACATACATATGATATACATGAATTATCATACAACATACTGACCCCAAGGAAAGCGAAGTCACCTCGTGATTTGTGTTTTGTGTCTATTATCCTTGGGTTTATCTCACACTTGGGGGCTAAATCTTGTGATAACGTGCTCCTTTCCCTTCTCATTTCCTGTATGTATCACTACCTTAAAGCAATCACCCCTGATGAGGCATGTGCAATCTCTTTAACGTAGGGGGGCATACACCCCGTTCATATCTCTTTAAGATACTTGAAAATTTCTTGGCAAATTTAGCTTTGCCTTGAAAATTTTTGATATTTTTCTTGCATGACTCATAGTGAGGGAAGCTTACTACTGACAGTCATGGTTCTCCCTCGTGATCTTCCCTTTTACTTTGTCAATCGAAGTCGTAAGATCCTTAGTCCACTGGGGGCTTGGTGTATCTTGCCTCCTTGACGTGGTGAAAGTCTTTCAATGTTGTTTCCTTGTACTTTACCGAAAGTATGGGCGTACACTTATACTCCCGCTAAAGTGGGGGCTAAATGTAGCATCCTAAAATTGTGACACTTGAAATTTCAACTACATTTGGGTCTTCATGATGGCGGTGCAACGTTGAACCTAAATGGAGACCCCGAAACCTGTTTACGACACCAAAAATTGCATCTTTTTGCACCTTGGCCTGATTCTTCCTTGCACCTTGCTGTCCCGGGAGGTGGGACCATGGCGCCCAGCGCCTTGGTCCCTGGCCCTATTTTGGGCCCAGTCTCTTGTTGGGCATTAGGTCTTTAAGTTTGCAATTTGGAAAATAATGTTCCTATGTCGGCCTAAGTTCGGAAAAATCAGTCTCCTAACCCTAATTGACAAGTATATAAACTACATTTCTCCTCCCAGAAAAAAAGGGTGGTAGTAGCAAGAGGCGGAAGTGATATTCAAACATTCAAACATTCAAGCATTCAAAGCATTCCTTCAAGCAATTGAGCATTCTAAGTCTCCATTCAAGGTTAGGTGTTGCATTCAAAACAAGGATTCAACCATTGAAGAGGAGATCACCTACAACATACAACATACAACATCATTACACCTTCTCATGTAAGAATATAAACATTCTTACAACAAGGTTGCAGGTACATGGCTGTAATTGAAGATCTGGAATCCTTGTGCAGAGATGAACAGATCCCCCTTCGTTTCGTGGATTTTTTGGAGGACCGTGTGCACTCCAGGCGCCATTGTCCTGTCAACTTTCGCTCAAATTTGCAGAACAGCATCGTCTCGACATTTTACTACTTATTTCAGGTCTGTAGCTTCATCCTGTGTCCCTATCTCCATTTATAAGAGAATCTTTCCTACTTCACATGTACTCCTTGTTCAATCTTTCTATCTACATTCTTTACAAAAGAGGGTATCCTTGATGTCTCAACCCTTGAAACTCATTTAGAATCCAGTCTTGCATTGTGTGGGATTGGATCTTGTGGGTTTCAACCCCTCTTTTGAATGTAAAGTCTCTCCTAAGTGAAAACCGTCAACCCTAGTGACCTCCTTTCTCTTTCCTTGGAGTGGGGGGAACACCTAGGGTTCGATTTTTCGCTTTACAACAATAATATCCCAAACTAACCGGTCTGCAACTACCCTTTTTAAAATAACTTAAAACACTACATTGATCATGGAGGCAAGAACACTGAAGGAAAGAGATTTGCATGTATCAAATAAACATAAAATAACACCAGCAATTATACATGGAAACCCTCGTTAGTGGGAGAAAACCACAGTAGGGATAACCCACAATCTCTTTTACTACAGTAAAAAGAGTGCCCGGTGAAAAGCTTACAATCCTATTCCTTCTGAGAACATCACCCTGTTAAAGATGATTGGTATCCTATTAAGGATACCTTAGAATCTGTTAGGACTCACCTTGCAAAAGGATTTTACACTTCCATCATGGAATGACCCTGTTAGGGGATTTTACAAACATAACCAGTTAAGGTCCACCCTGTTAAGGGATTTAATCTGCTCCAATGATTAGAAAGAAACAAATCATTGATCTAATGATGACACTTTTCTGTCGAATAGATCCGCTCTGTATCTTCTTCAATCTCTACTTGGTGATGACTTCACCGATTCATCAGGAACCCTTCTGCAGTTCGCTTGTTCTTCTCCTTACTCTGATTTTCAATCTCAATTCATTCACAACTACCATGACACTCAAAAATCAAGATGAAAAACATGTATATAGCTATCTTCAATCTCGGTGCAAACTTTCCCTCCAAAATTTGAACTTAAAAATAATTCTATATGCCAATCAATGCATTCCTCAAATATTGTTGATTATATCGGTGGGACTATCCGTTCATGCCACAAACCTTGTCGGTTCTCTAGCAAGCACTCCAACTTCAACTAACTCTTTCTAAAAATTTTCAGATCCATATGATTGCAAGCCAAACATGTTGATGACTACATGTTCTTATCCTTTTCACTTCACATGCTTAACAATCACCATTATGATCTTCTATCAGTTGCTTTCTTTATATCGGTGAACCTGCTTCACTCAGCTAAACTACCGGTTGCTTCATGTAAACTAGTCTCTGGTCACCGGTGGAAGTCTTTAGTCCTCTATTCCTTACCAGTGTACTATAACCATTTTCCAATTGGTTGTGATGACATTATAGCTGGTATTTTCCATCAATGACAACCTCTAAGTACCTCAATCTTCATCATGCTCACCATAATGCCAACAGCTCCTCCCCAACAACCCATTTTAGCACCAATAGCAATGGAATCTTCAATCCATTTTCTTATGCCTGCACCCCCTCTAGCTTCTGAAAACCAAGAGTTCAAGGCTGCTATGGAGGCTTCAATACAGTAAATGAGCCAGTAATTGCAAGTATATGGAAATGAATTGTTCTCAGTCAAGACATAGTTACTATTGGCATTCTACACTCTACTGAGAAATGATGGTGTTGTCATTGATGGCAACCTTCTGACAACCACCAACATTCATCTGGTAAAAACCATCGGCATTGGCATAGACATCTACATACATTGGCAAACACTTCACTGACAACGGCTACAATGCATATAGACACTCCAGGCGATAGGGAATAAACTTTTGTTTATTGTATTTAATGTAATTATCTTTTGTAAAGTCGACATGGTATATTGTAAAAGACTCATATATATGTATGAGATCTTATAGGTCATTTTGTGTAGTAAGAAGTATGGTAGAAGGATAGCATGAATGAATGATATTTTTGTATAAGGAGATGTAAGTTGATAGTGAAGGTTTTGGTTATAGAATGAGCTTAAATCGGTACTGAACCTGGCATAGATGATGCTTATTTGAAGCAATACATTGTATTGGATTTTCATAATCCATTTTGTAAGTTAGTGAGACTTCTATCTTGTAATTTGAGCAGTGAGCTCTAGGCACTTGTCCTTCCTGCATGTGCAGGCCCCTCATTGTAAGTAGTATTTATTCATTGGCCAGTGACTGAATATTGTCGGTTACAAATCCCACCAAGGTTTTTTCCCACACCGGGTTTCCTCATTAAACATATTGTGTTATGGTGTGTTTTCTATGTTGTCTTTATTGTTCTTATTTACTGTATTAATTCTTATTTACCGGTACACTGTTTTGAAATGCAAAATACTTAATAAGATTAACTATTTTGTCAACCGGTTAGATATTGATTCACCCCCCTTTCAGTATCTTTGGGACTATCATTATTCACCCCCCTTTCAGTATCTTTGGGACTATCATTAATCCTAATAGTTACCACAGGCTAACAATAGGCCTTATCAAACATCAAATCAAAACTATCAGTAGTAGAGGCCTAGTTTTCAAGGGTAGAACCAATGGAGCAATGTTAGGCCCTTGAACAGTTTGAATCCCACAGCTGCAAGCACTTCAAAGGCTATAGTGCCAATTCAAAACAATCTTGCTCAAGAACAAGATTGGTGTGTCCCATGCAATCAGCCACACAATCAGACCTTGTGTTAGAATGGCGAGTTTTCTCAGGCCCTAGTAGCACAAGAGGAGCCAACAACATCAAGGCAAAAACAATTTGCTTACTGTCCCAGTAATACACAAGGAGATACAACTTTTATGAATTGGCAGGAGACTGATTTTTGTGGAATGAATAAGACAAGTGGGGATAGTGTGGCCAACAACACAAGATCAAAAAGGAGGGCCATAGTTCCTAGTGCTACTTCTGTAGTAGCAGGTCAAACTCCATCTGTAGCTCAAGCGTCACAACCTATCCTATAATTTTTAATGCCAAATTCATTTGATAAGGCGACTATTCCAAACAAAGAGTGAGAATTGACACAAAATGTCAAGAAGGGAGAGCCACCAAACACTAGAACATTTAAGGCTCAATTCTGACGGCTGCTTGTCGGAATTTCAACTCTTTTTCATCATAGTGCCGACAAACATAGTCATCAAAAAATTGTTGTTGGATACTCCAATGATGCTCGTTAATGTCCAAATTCCAACGAAAACCATCAGGTCTGTATCAGTGTATGTCTTACCGATAGCCTCATCGGCTATCAGTAAGACCAAATGTTCCCTTCGTTGCTAGTGTAAGTCCTGTCGATGGATTTCATTGGCATGTACTACCCCGACGATACTTGAGACATCAGGTCTCCATCCATGTATGTCTTGTTGATAGCTGATACACTGATGGAGACCTGATGTCTTGGGTGCAGTTAGGGTAGTACATGCCAATGAAATCCATCGATAGGACTTACACTAGCAGTGAAGGGAACATTTGGTCTTGTCGATAGCCACTATCAGTAAGACATACACCAATGGATGTTTCAAGTCTCCACTAGTGTATGTCTGCTATCAACAAGACCAAATGTTCCCTTCGCTGCTAGTGTAAGTCCTACCGATGGATTTCATCGGCATGTGCTACCCCGACCACTCATCCACTGAGAGAATGTCATAGGGCATATAGCATCCTCATCGTATATTTTTGTTGATTTCCATCAGAATGTCAACACCATCCAACAACAACCAAAAACTATGTACCGATGAGGATGTTGTATTCCCAATGGTATAATTGTCGGTGCAAATATAGGGGGCGTCGGAATTCTGATGATTAAAAACAATATAATACAAAAAATCATATAATGACTACTGAAAGCAGATAGTTTCACGTCAACCCGTTAATTGTTTTACACTATGAGACAAGTTTCAGGTCAAAACCCTACATAAAATGTAGCCTATTGGCTAATAATGCAGCAATATTTTGATCAATTCAAGCAAAACATTAGAACTTATTAGGGCACTATCCTTCTCAACTATGCCCGATATAGGGATTTGTCTCTAGGTTTCTGTAGCGTAGAAATTAGGAATCATCAAAACAAGTAGATCAATCAAAACACAAGACATTATAACTCAATCAAAAGAACACTCATTGAAATGAACCTAATTCTAAGCACACTCAATACAGGTATGGAAACAAAGCATTCAAAGATGAAAATATTACGCAAACCAGATGTAAAATTGAACACTCCTTCCATGCGGCTCCATTGTTGTTCTTTCCTCTTCAATGGGTTTGTGGATCTCACCTACAAGTGTACACACAATTTGAAAGCAAGATTTGATGAAAAGTTCAAGAGTACTAGAAGCGTAAGTTCGGTAGTTTGATAGAAAATTCGGATTCAAGGGTCAAGGATTAAGATTCAAGGGATTTGAAGGGGTTTGATTGAAGAAATTCATCCAATTTATAGAGAAATTGGAGAAAAAGACAAGATTAGCATGATGAGATTCGAATGGAAATTCAAATCAATAATAGCAAAGTTATGACATGTTGCTATGCAAAGGGGCTTATGACAATTTTATGACAGATTTTATGACAAATTGCTATGTCAAGACAAATTCTATGACAAATTGCTATGTCAAGACAAGTTCTATGACAAATTTCTATGTCAAGAGTATGACGCATGAAGCACACAAATAGGGAGAACTAGAGACAAGATAATTAGGTGGAATTTGAATTGGAAAATTAGAAAAATAGGTGGAAATTAGGAATTAGGAAATTTAGAAAATTGATGGAAATTAGAAATTAGTGAATTAAGTGAATTAATCAATAATTTTTCATTTATTAATTAATTCATTCACAAGGAGGAATAATTAGCCAATTAAATAAATATTTAATTGCGATGAGAAGACTTAGGATAAATAAATAATTTATTAATCCTAAAGGAAGAAAATGATAAGCAATCATGAAACCCTAGAAGGCGAATTAGGTCTTGAAAGATAATTGACTCGATTTGATTTGATTTTGGATTGATAAATGACCAATGTGATAAATGATTTGATAAATGTGCCAATCGACGAGGAACAATGACAAATTGATCCAAATTAACATAATTGAGACAGATAACGATTGATGACAATATGATCGCAAAATGACAAAATCGACAAGAAGACAAGAATTGATGACAAAATGGATTGCAAGACGACAAGATTGAAAAGGACCTCGATCGATGACAAATTGATCGCAAGATGACAAGATCAAACAGTGACAACGATCGATGACAAATCGATCACATGATGACAAGATTGAAAAGAGGACAAAACCCTAATTAGGATTGACGATGTCCAAAATGATGACAAATAAGCATGCTCATTGATGGAACAAGATAAAATCGATCAAAATCATGCCTGAATAATGTTGTCGACAAGACCAAATTCGAGGACGAGATGATTGAAGAATATAGAAGAATGACTCGATGTTCACAAATGATAAAAATCAAGTGCGTGACATAGGAGAAATGTTAATGCGACGCAAAAACCTAAAATGAGGCAATGCGCAAATGTTAAAGTATGACTTCGCAAGCGTTGACCATTTTTGGGTGTCTACAGTTTCTATCATGGCTTATGCTCTATCAAATCTCCTCTATTTGAGCTACCTTGAATGCATGCCTACCACTATTTGAAACTTTGATAATCTATATCCTCTATGTTGCTAACATTGAACGCCTCCTTTATCACTATGAATATTGGCTCAGGTGTATGACTTCTGCAATAAGTATAGGATACTATCTATATTGATTTGATACAAAAATTCTTACTCACAACTATCTTTGCAATAGTGAATGTCCTTATTGTCACATACAATGAGTATGATGGGATCCTTGTCATCTTCTAAATATGATCTCTTATTTAAGTGTTTTCTCATATTGTTTTGATTATCTCACCACTAAATAACCTTCATCACTGTAATTTACTAACTATCTACACTCATGGAGAGTTATTTGACTAATCTCTGTATCATCTATGGATCTATGGCTTTTGGTTTGACTCACAACTCTTGGTCTCTAACTTTGTATGAATTTTACTGTCACTACTCATTTTCTTCAAGTTGACATCTACATTACTGTTGCTATATTTTTCCTATGATTGAAACCTTTGGTATCTCAACTATAGTGAGGTTTGACTATGAATGAGGATAGTTCACAACCCATTTTGTGATAAGTTTCTTTTAGATCAAAAGTTGACCTAGATGATCATCAAATGAGAACTATTGGCTATCATAATCACTATACATAATGAGTTTTTGTTAGAGAGATCAGGTATTATATTAACAAAGTAATAAATTTATAAGGCTACTTTGATGCATTTTATTCCTATCTCTAGGAGATAGCAACTTTTTGATGTGCACTCATCTAATTATATGTTAATTCAGTCTTCTAATAGATTTGTAGTGCCCCTACCCTAGTTAGCTTTGTAAAACCGGTTTGACCTTGGTTGACTTTTTTATTGGCATTCTTGGATGGTTGATTTACCATTATGTAATGTTGTAGTCTGATATTATGATTATTGTGCATACCTTTTAATGTGCTTTCGCATCGATTCTTATGTAAGTTTATTTGTTCTCCTGATTCATGTTATTAATCTCAGGCTAACACTTTCATTAAATATATATGTGTATGCTTGTGTGACTCATGGTTGCAGGAGATTGCAGGTACAGTTTCGCCTAGGTGTGAGGTTCGTCTTCACCTAGATTCGTAGGTTTGAGTGTACCTCTTTGGTCCTTAGAGTTTGGATTAGGTGGTTGTAAAACCCTCATTTTGCCCTAGTTGTGCTCGAGTGTCTTATGTCGCCTATTGGTTTCCCTTTTATTTGGGTTGCAAGTCGTGTATCTGGTTGGCTATCTTGGGTTGCGTGCTTTGTGTGTGGTAAAACTGAGCATTTAATCCTAGGTATTTAATTTGATTTAATGTATGTTTACACATTGTAATTAAGGAACTAAATTAAATAGGTTTCTTTTATGCAATTAATCATTAATTAAAAATTGCTCTATTCATGTTTGTAGCAAGTTCAATTTAAGGGTTATTTTAAATGATGAATTTATCCAATTTATGCTTTTTGAAAGGAAAGATTTAATTTATTCGAGATAGAAATAATTTAAACTATTTGGCATTTTGGAAATAAAAAGGTTAATTTCAATTTTGAGAGAAAATGAAATTTTATTAGAAAAGTAAGTTTAGTATATTTGATTTGTTGAAAAGAATGATTTTTGGATTTTAAATGAAAGAAACTATTTTAAATTAAAAAATAAGAAATTAGGTCAAACAATCTTCCATTTAACCTAGGTTTGAAAATATTTTTGGGAGGATTATTTTTGGAGAGCATTTTTTTTTGAAAAATATTTTGGAGAAGGATTTTTGGAGAAGATTTGGGCATTTTGGGGAAGAAAGATTTCTTGAGCTGCAGGTTGGGATCTTCATCAGATGTTGCCAGGAATGCAAAATGAGGTAGGATTCTGGTTCATTTCTTTGATTTCTTGTTTTATAAGGATTGTATGGTTTTTTGGAAAGAAATCTGGTTGTGTTTGTAGATATCTCTTATTTTGTGTGGGGAATGGAAGAGTTGTAATGAAATCACAAACTCAAACCCTCCTTTCTCCCTTACCAAACCTCCAGTTTAAAATGTTCATTGTTCTCATAAACTTTGTTCAAACTCCATGAATGTTCTCATATTTAAGCCTTAATTATGGAGAAATGAGTTTGTTTTGGGTAATATTGGTCGAATGGTTTGGATAAATGGTTGTAAATGAATCTTGGTTGCCAAGTATGGTGTTGTTTGGAAAATTTATCCCCTTTCTAGGTCTGGTTATTCTAGAAATTATCAATATTTGTTATCCATGGACATTCTAGAAATTGTTTGAAGTCTCTGTTTGAGATAGTGAATATAAAATCAAACTAGGTTTTCCTTTTTGTAAAGTTATTATTAAATATATAATAAAATATAAATCTTGAAATTATTGTTTGGGCGGATTGGGTTGGAGGGCGGAGGAGCCAAGGCTCAACCCACGCCCCTCCCCCCTCTCTTCCCTGGGTTCGCATCCTTGTTTGCAACCACATTGTGGCCGCAGAGACCTACAACCACAATGTGGCTGCAAGGGCCTACGACCATAGTGTGGCTGCAGAAGCCTGCGTCCACATTGCGGTCGCAGGAACCTGCATCCACATTGTGGCTATAGGAACCTACGTCCACCATGTAACCGCAGGGACTGCATTTGGGCACACTCCATCTCTTGTGGATGGAGGGTGGGCCCCATAGGGTTGCCTTATTTTTTGAAATAAAACAATAAAAGAAAAATGCACTGCCTTTTATGATGTGGTTTATTTAATAAGTTTTTTAATATATTTTATTAAAAGTTTTAAAATAGTATTTTTTCTATTAATTATTAATTGGTATGTATTTTATTAATTGGGAATTAATATATATATTAATTAATATTTAATTTGTAATGGTACTATTAATTATTAATTAGTATATATTTTATTAATGGTGGATCAATATATATATATATATATATATATATATATATATATATATATATATATATATATATATATATATATATATATATATGTTGGCATTATGTGAACTGGCATGGCATTACGTGAACTGGCATGAAGACATAATGATATTGTATGTTGTCATTGATGTCAATATGAGACATGGTGTGAACCGGCACATGTGATAGGTGAAGACAGACGAACCGACATATGTATGAACCGGTTTATATGCCAAAGTGAAGCGACATATTTGTTCAAGGTGAACCGGCATGTAGTTATTGGAACCAGCATGTAGTTATGGGAACCGACACATGGAAGCATTGTATGATTGCTGGTTGGTAGGTAGCTTCCACTTCAGGGTTTCCGGTTGGAGTACCTCAAGTCTGTGTGACTCAATCAGTGATCTTTGTGTGATGAGTTAGCAGTATGATGGAGGACAGATCGTGTTGCCACGTAAGCTCTGTGCGCATGAAGGATCTTGCATGAAGAAGACTATTCCTATCTACCTCAGGAATGAGCGAAGTCTATCAAATGGCGATAACGCATAAAGGGTTATCAGCCGCCATGAAATCAGTGGATAATGGATGATGGAGAATGTCTCGAGATTGATTCAAGATTGTTGCATTTAATGTAGTATGATTCAATGGTCAGGATCGAACCATTTGAATTGCTTAACCTAACAGGTTTAGGGTTTTTGCTACCGACCTGTATGTTTCTTATAAGGTCGATGTTGTGTTTCTTTCTAAAGTTGTTGGCAAAAGTTGTGAGTGTGTATCCAAGAGAAGTGATATGTGATTCTTGCAAGACCAGAGGAGAGAAGAGATATCTGCAAAGTGAATGTGCAAAAGGTGAAGAGGAGCCTAAATGGATCTGCATTAGCATTTAGTGTTGTTAACAGATCATTGTAATACCTGTTGATCTCTAACCACTTCAACAGTTGTTAAATCCCCTAACAGGGTAGCCTTAACTAGCTTGATTCAAAATCCCTTAAATCGGGTGGTCTTAACCGGCTTGATTAAAATCCTTTAACTGGGTAACTTGAGGCTAATGAGTTTTGAGAAGTTAGAGAGCTTAGGAGATCCTTTCAGCTATTGAGTTCTTGAAATCTTCTAACAAGGTGACCCTACCGGGTTTAACCCTTAACCGGGTGATCCCTAACAAGATCGGTTCCTACTAGAACCTATTGTAATGTCCTTAACCGGACAAGGCTCCTAACAGAGTGGACTTCTAAAGAGTTCAAAAAGTAGCTTGTGGGTATTCATCCCCACCGTGGTTTTTCCCAGTTGGGTTTCCATGTGAAAAAATATGTGTGTCATGTGAAATGATTTTGTCTTGTGATGCTTTGTTTTACCTGTTAAGCACATGAAGGTTCTATGTTTTATGCCTGTCTATAAAACATATAGAACTCACTATTCTGAAGATCTGATGGTTAAGTTTACTTGTTTATGCATGAGAATATAATGATACTGTAGTATTGAGCTAAATGGAAAGCTTATTGAGTGACCGGTTCATGACTGATTAAGCTATACTAAATGTTACTGGTTGCACTCTATTTTACTGGTATCCCTGTTTGTCAGTCATTTGGAATATTTGTTGTCAAACCGGTTTTAGATTGTATTTGTGTTGGTACAGATTCACCCCCCCTTTTAGTACTAGTTTGGTACTAGTGGTTCATCATTTAGTTATCAATTGGTATCAGAGTGCTCTAGGTCCTCTATGTTGTAAGCTTAACCGCTTGAGGAAAAGATCCTAGTCAAATGATGAAGAGGGAAGCTCCAAAGTTTAACAGGGAAAATTTTGGTATATGGAAAGATAGGATGAAGATATTCATCAAAATCATGGGTGTTCAACACTGGAGTTATGTTGAAAATGTATATGTTGTTCCTACCGGTACTCTCACCGATGACCAAAAGAGAGAGATACAAGAAAATGGGCAAGTCATGAAAGCCCTCATCAGTAGTCTATCTGACATTGAGTTTATTGATGTTCAGGACAAGGCAAATCCCAAAGAGGTATGGGATGCTCTTGAAAACATCTATGGTGGTGATGAGCATGTAAAACAGGCTAAGGAAGAGAGCCTTAGAGGGAAGTTTGAAGACATGTGGATGGTTGAAGGAGAGACCATTCAGCAGTATGGAATAAGAATCAAAATAGTTGTTGGAGAAATAAAGAGTGCAGGTGGCAAAATAGAAGATTCCACTGTGGTAAGCAAAGTCCTGAGATCCTTGTTGTCGGTCTATGCAATAAGTGTTGCTACTATTCAGGAGCTGAGATCAATAGAAAAGTCTAAGGTGTCCTTGGACTCCATCATAGCCAAGTTGACAGCCTATGAGCTGAATAGTTTTGATGGTAGTGTTCAAAAGATAGAATCAGCATTTAGAGCCTCTGCTATACCTTCCAGAAAAGGAAAAGAGGCTAGCACTAGTGGGGAACCTAATCAGAGTAGAGAAATGAAGGATGAAGAGTTTCTGATGGAATTTGAAGCACTTCTTGCTAGGAAATTCTCAAAAGGAACTGGTAAATACAAAGGTAAGCTACCTTTGAAATGTTTTTCTTGTAACTGGATAGGACATATTGCTATGAACTGTCCTAATAGTGACAACAAGGATGAACCAGAAAGGTTCAAGAAATTCAAAGGAGGAAACCAGAGAAATTTTTTTATGGTAGTTGATGAAGGTGTCACAGATGAGGAATCAGAAGATGAAGAGAATGAAGACATTGTGTTTGTTGTTGTAAAAGAAGATGTGGTAGACAAGAAGGCTCTTGTCTCCCAGTTTGATGATTCCAATGAATGGATCATTGACAGTGGTTGTTCTCACTATATTACTGGTGATCAGAGCAAGTTTCTATCCTTAGAGGAGTATGATGGTGGTGTGGTTTTCTTTGGCAATGATGCACCATGCATGGTCAAAGGCAGAGGGTCCATCTCTTTGAATAGAAAGACTAGTGCTGACAATTTGTACTGGGTTGATGGTCTCAGACACAACCTTCTAAGTGTTGCCTAGCTAAATGACAGTGGCCTCACTGTGAAATTCAAGAATGGAGCTTGCAGAATCAAGGGAAAAGATGGTAAATTTGTGGCCACCGGCATGCAGACTAAAGGCAACTTATTTCATCTGAATGCAAATATAAGTACATGTCTTATGGCTAAGCTTGATGATAGTTGGATATGGCACAACAGACTCTGCCATGTAAACTTTGATAACATTATAAAGGCTAGTAAGATCAAGGCAGTTAGAGGGTTACCAGTGCTGAGAAAACCAGATAATACCTTGTGTAGAGAATGCCAATTGGGGAAAATGTCTTCCTCAACCTTTAAAGGTAAATCTTTCACTCCTGACAACTTGCTTGATCTTGTGCATACTAATTTATGTGGTCCTATGAAAACTAGAAGTGTGCAGGGTGATAGGTACTTCATGATTCTCACTGATGACTACTCAAGAATGATGTGGGTCACATTCTTGAAAGACAAGTCTAAAGCTTTTGGGAAATTCAAAGCTTTCAAAGCATTAGTGGAGAAGGAAAGTGGTAAAAGGATCAAATGT
Organism: Cryptomeria japonica; assembly: GCF_030272615.1. NCBI lineage: Eukaryota > Viridiplantae > Streptophyta > Pinopsida > Cupressales > Cupressaceae > Cryptomeria > Cryptomeria japonica. The sequence continues at coordinate 585,880,393 of NC_081415.1, read as the reverse complement.
CTTAGAACTGATCAAGGAGGGGAATTCACTTCCAGTGAATTCAACAAGTATTGTGAAGAATCTGGCATCAAGAGATAGTTGTCTGCCCCCCGAACTCCACAACAGAATGGCCTAGCAGAGAGGAATAACCGAACTATGGTTGAAGCAGCTAGAACCATGTTGATCCAAGGAAAGGTAGCTCACACCGTTTGGAGAGAAGCAGTGAGCACTGTATGAACCAGGTACTCATCAAAAAGGGTAAGGACAAAACTCCTTATGAGTATTGGATGGGTAAGACACCTGTGGTTAACTACTTTAAGGTATTTGGTAGCAAATGTTGCATTAAGAGAAGTGAACATCAGGGCCAATTTGAAGCTAAATGTGATGAGGGAATATTTCTAGGATATTCCACCAATAGTAAAGCTTTCAAGTGCTACAACAATAGGACTCAGAGAATTATGGAAAGTATCAATGTAAGAGTTGATGAATCCTTTGAGAAGACTGAGGAAACTGGTAGTGAGCAAGTTGTAAATGAACCGGTTGCAACCTTCAAGGAACTGGTTGTCAGTCAACCGAGTATCAGTAACAGTGTTCCTAAACCGGTGAATGCTGGTACTGATGAAGATGAAGATGAAGAAGAGAAGCAAGAAGAACCAGTTAAGACCATTCCTCGGTATGTCAAGTTGAATCATGATCCCAAGCAGAGCATAGGTGATAAGGATGCAAGAATCCTTACCAGAAGAAAGATCAAAGGAAACTCATGTATGATCTCTAAATTTGAGCCTAAGTCATTCAAAGAGGCTCATAAAGATGAAGACTGGATCAAGGCAATGGAAGAAGAACTTGACCAGATAGAGAAAAATGGTACATGGTCCTTGGTACCCAAACCAGAGCATAAAAATGTCATTGGCACCAAATGGGTGTTCAGAAATAAGTTGAATGAGGATGGCATAGTGATTAGGAATAAAGCTAGACTGGTATGCAAAGGATATGCTCAAGAAGAAGGTGAAGACTATGGGGAAACCTTTGCTCCTGTAGCCAGATTGGAAGGAGTTTGTATGCTTCTTGCATATGCAGCTTTTAAGAGGTTTAAGGTATATCAAATGGATGTAAAATCTGCATTCCTAAATGGTGTACTTGAGAGGAGGTGTATATTGAGCAACCAAATGGGTTTGCCCTATCTGAAGACAGTGACATGGTATGTAGGCTACATAAAGCATTATATGGTCTAAAGCAAGCACCTAGGGTATGGTATGAGCGCCTACATTTCCATCTTCTGAAGATTGGATTTGAGAGAATAAGTGAAGATAACAATATCTACTTGAAGTCTGAAGGAGATCAGATTCTGATCTGTGAAGTTTTTGTTCATAACATCATCTTTGGTGGAGATGACAAGATGAGTCATGAGTTTGCTGATGAGATGAAGAAAGAGTTTGAGATGTCACTCATAGGGGAGATTAAGTTCTTCATTGGACTGTAGATCCAACAGATGGAAGATGGAATCTTCATCACTCAGTCCAAACATGTCAAAGAGGTGTTGAAGACTTTTGGCATGGAAGATAGAAAACTGGTTGGTACACTGATGGTGACCGGTTGAAAATTGACAAAAGAGGATGATTCCGCATTGGTTGATGAGAAGGAATACCGATCAATGATTGGTAAGTTGCATTATGTAGTGCATAGCAGACCGGATATTGCACATGCAGTTGGCATTGTTGCAAGATTCCAAAAGAGTCCAAGAGAATCTCACTTGATTTCAGTCAAGTGGATTCTTAGGTATCTGAAGGGAACAATTGACTATGGATTGTGGTACCCATACAGTAATAATTTCAATCTGAAAGTGTTCACAGATGCTGATTTTGCAGGCAATGTGGATGACCGGAAAAGCACAACCAGTGGTGCATTCTTTCTCGATGGTAGACTGGTCTCATGGATGAGTAAAAAGCAGAGTTGTATCTCTCAGTCTACAGAGGAAGCGGAGTATGTTGCAGCTTTCATGAACTACACTCAGACAATTTGGATGAAGCATGTACTGGAAGGATTCAAGATCCCTGTATCTGAACTCGTAAGTATATTTTGTGATAACATAAGTGCAATCAATATATCAAAGAATCCGGTTTTACATTCTAGAACCAAGCATTTTGAGCTTAAGTATCATTTCTTGAGGGAAAAGGTTTAGAATAAAGAGATTGCACTGGACCATGTGTCCAGTAAGGAGCAGTTGGCATACATATTCACCAAGCCTCTCCCAAAGACAACATTTGTGCACTTGAGAGGTGAATTAGGGGTATTTCCCCTTCAGGAGGTGAACTAAAAGTGATTGTTCCACATCAGTCAGGTACTGGAAAGACAAATTTTTGGTTGATTGGTGTGTTGAAGGATGCTACTCCTCAGGGGGAGTAGCATGATGAAATAGTGATGACTACACCTCCACTTTGGCATTGTTGTCAAAGGGGGAGGAGTGAAGCGAAAAGATATCTGTAGCAAATTGGGAGAAGATGTGAAGCAGAGAAGATATCTTTTGTATATTGCCATCAATGCCAAAGGGGGTGATTGTTGGCATTATGTGAACCAACATGGCATTACGTGAACCAGCATGAAGACATAATGATATTGTATGTTGTCACTGATGTCAATATGAGACATGGTGTGAACTGGCATATGTGATAGGTGAAGAGAGAGGAACTAGCATATGTATGAACTGGTTTATATGCCAAAGTGAAGTGGCATATTTTTTCAAGGTGAACCGGCATGTAGTTATGGGAACCGACATGTAGCTATGGGAACTGGCACATGGAAGCATTTTATGACTACCGGTTGGTAGGTAGCTTCCACTTTAGGGTTTCTGGTTGGAGTACCTCAAGTCTGTGTGACTCAATCAGTGATCTTTGTGTGATGAGTTAGCAGTGTGATGGAGGACAGATCATGCTACCACGTAAGCTTTGTGCGCATGAAGGATCTTGCATGAAGAAGACTATTCCTATCTACCTCGGGAATGAGCGAAGTCTATCAAATGGTGATAATGCATAAAGGGTTATCAGCTGCCATGAAATCGGTGGATAATGGATGATGGATAATGTCTTGAGATTGATTCAAGATTGTTGCATTTAATGCAGTATGATTCAATGGTCAGGATCGAACCATTTGAATTGCTTAACCTAATAGGTTTAGGGTTTAGGGTTTTTGCTACTAACCTGTATGTTTCCTATAAGGTCGATGTTGTGTTTCTTTCTGAAGTTGTTGGCAAAAGTTGTGAGTGTGTATCTAAGAGAAGTGATACGTGATTCTTGCCAAACTAGAGGAGAGAAGAGATATCTACAAAGTGAATGTGCAGAAGGTGAAGAGGAGCCTAAACGGATCTGCATTAGAATTTAGTGTTGTTAACAGATCATTGTAATACTTGTTGATCTCTAACCACTTCAACAGTTGTAAAATCCCCTAACAGGGTAGCCTTAACTGGCTTGATTCAAAATCCCTTAAATCGGGTGGTCTTAACTGGCTTGATTAAAATCCCTTAATCGGGTAACTCGAGGCTAATGAGTTCTAAGAAGTTAGAAAGCTTAGGAGATCCTTTCAGCTATTGAGTTCTTGAAATCCTCTAACAAGGTGACCCTGCCGGGTTTAACCCTTAACCGGGTATCCCTTAACCGAGTGATCCCTAACAAGATCGGTTCCTACCAGAACCTATTGTAATGTCCTTAACCAGACAAGTCTCCTAATAGAGTGGACTTCTAAAGAGTTCAAAAAGCAGCTTGTGGGTATTCATCCCCACCGTGGTTTTTCCCAGTTGGGTTTCCACGTGAAAAAATATGTGTGTCATGTGAAATGCTTTTGTCTTGTGATGCTTTGTTTTACCTGTTAAGCACATGAAGGTTCTATGTTTTATGCCTGTCTATAAAACATATAGAACTCACTGTTGTGAAGATCTGATGGTTAAGTTTACTTGTTTATGCATGAGAATATAATGATACTGTAGTATTGAGCTAAGAGGAAAGCTTATTGAGTGACCGGTTCATGACTGATTGAGTTGTACTGAATGTTACCGGTATCCCTGTTTGTCAGTCATTTGGAATATTTGTTGTCAAACCAGTTTTGGACTGTATTTGTGTTGGTACTGATTCATCCCCCCTCTCAGTACCGGTTTGGTACTAGTGGTTCATCATTGAGTTATCAATATATATATTAATTAATAATCAATTTGTATTCTAATATATGTATGCATGGAAGCATTGATTTATTTGGGAAATGATCATCGATTTTATTTCCTTTAAAATGTATATTTTCATTTTTGGGAAAGTATAATTAGATTATTGTTTTCAAACAAGTATGAGAATGATGTTTTATTTTGAAGAATAAATATCATATCTTTGTTGATTAATGATTATTTGATTTTTATCATTGTGTATTCCGCATATATTATAATTATTGTCATATGATTTTGGTTTGAAAACTCCCGATGAAGTATTTTAATTATTGTATGATGCAATTCAACTTTAGTGAGTTAGTAAACCATGAACAATTGTACCTTGATAGGGTAGATAAACCGTAATCAAACTTAGATCCTTTAGAAAACTGGATCAATTGTTAGGTGTAAATAATAGGAAAGAAGAATGTCTTTTCCAATCTATGCCTATGCATGTTTAATTTTCTATATTCGCATTTTCTTAAGAAATGGAAAGTCTTAGAGTTTTTTTTGCTGGACACTGTCGTATGATTGATTTGGGTATCTGCGTATGTCCTTGATCTCGAGTTTTGACTATTTTCTTGTGATGATGTTGTACCGATCATGTCCTTTATGCAAGTGTCAAATTTTGATTCATGGTTGACCATAGTTAGTCAGGTCTCTAGTTAGAGTATCGTCAGTCAGTGCACCTCGAATGAAGCCTTGTTTTGCCAAGTGGGTAATCCTATCGTATTGAACTTTGTATGCTTGTCCTGGTGTATACCTAGGTTTTAGGAGTTCGTCTGATTATGTTTGCTAGTATGTTGTTGTGTTGTCCTTGATAGGAGCACTATTGTGGAGTCATCCTTTTATTTTTGCCCTTGTGAGAACCTGATATTCATGTTAGACCATTCGTTGCTTATTATGGGTTGTGAAGACTTAGTTTCACAGATGCTCCAGTTGATCTTTGTATTTGTTTCTTATTATGTTCAGTTGGATCCTTTTCCTATTCAGGGATCATTCTTGTAATTATTGATCGATGTGGTCATATGTATTATTGGATTATGTATGCCTTGATGGCAGGATGTAAATGATGTGACCTTATGTATTCTTCACCCTTTTAATTATCAGAGGGGTCTTGTAGTTGAGAAGACCCGGAGATGTAGCTCACTAGGGGTGAACTCCAATACCATTTCGGTGTTATGTGGTGTTTATGTTCTTTTGTTTCCTCTTTAATTTAGCATGTATGGATGGCATTATGTTGAAATGTGTAAGGTGGATTAGATGCAGTTAATCATAAATGCATGTATGTAGTCATCTTATTAATGCAGTAATTTGGATCACGAAGAATGTAAATTTGAATAATGGAATGTATTTATTTGTTGATAATGCAATTAAAGTATGCTTGGAAAGAATTCGTTAGTTTATAATGAAATTAAAGTATGTAATGAAATTAGATGCATGACTTATGCTTTAATGAAAGTTTGGGCAAAATGTATGGTTAAAATTGTAATGGATGAACTCATCATGTTAACTATATCTTTAACCTTAATGGGTGAACTCGTCACGTTATCTATATTTTTAACCTTAATGGGTGAATTTATCATGTTATCTATATTTTTTAACCTTAATGGATGAACTCATCATGTTATCTATATTTTTAACCTTAATGGATGAACTCAACATGCTATCTATATTTTTAACCTTAATGGATGAACTCATCATGTTATCTATAATTTTAATTTACCAAACAAATTATATCCTTGTTTAAAGTAATAACTTGAAATTAAGTTAATCAGCTTAATTGGGTTAATTACCGTGGGTTGAGTTAAGTGTTGAATCAAGTAATCACGTTGGGAAGCCCTTTAGGTGTTAGTTATGTATTTCACTATGTCATCTGATCTTATGATAACTTATTTTATCATCATGTTGTGTTTAAAACTGTTTAAAAAAAATAATATTTGCACTCTATTCTTGAGTTTCATCCTTATCCCTTCGGGGTTTCCTAGCGGGACATTACAAGATTGAGGTTGTCTAACATGTGCATAGATGACTCAAGCATCTTAATTATGTCTATTGGAGGTTGAGACCTATAAATGGGTCATTGTACATTTCACTGTATCCTCTTTAGCATTAGAAAGAGTTGTTCCTCCCCATATTAACAAATGTTGAAAGGTGCCTATGTGCTCAATGGGTCTCTTAACTTGTAAAAATTGCCAACATTCATGAACAAAAATGAAAAAAATGTCATTAGTGAAATGATTACTCATTGAGATCATCTTAAGATGACTTAAAACACAACCATCATATCCCACAAAAATAAATACTGGCCAAATACGCCTCAAAAGCCTCTAATTACTTAAAAGTTAATACTATCCTCTAGATGTCAAAGGAAATTTGGTCATGCGCATTGACCGCTACAATTTGGAGTGCAAAAGAGGGAATGTACCTGATATTCTGCTACAATTTTAAGAACAAAGAGACACTATGGCACCGAGAGGTTGTAATTCTAGCCTATGCTGGCCATAATCCATGTTGCAACAATAACGAGATGTGAGGTAACAGTTATAAATTTTGGATGAGCTCAAAGAGACATTTACAAATACAACCTACCCTTTATAATACCTAATTGAAAAAATGGATGCAATGCAAGTCCTTGTATCAATAATGTTTGGTAGATAGTAAAAAACTAGAACAATAAATTCCATATAAAAGTGGTTAGACTTAAAATGATAAGGAAAATTAAAAAATGCTAAAGAAAATGTCAACTAATAAAAAAACTTACAAGGATGAAGCATATTCACAACTTTTGTAGTCGTGCCATGGATATCAGCACTAGAAGCAACTCATAGTGTTAGTGTACATACAAGACAATATGGGAGTTCATTATACCCAACAACTTGTGGTGTTGCTGTTCATGTTGGCTCTATTGGACCTTGCAATTAAGTTTCAATATACATTATTCAATAAGATTAACTATGCAACATAATGAAATATTGAAAAGTGTGTTATCTTATTGAGCTTCTCTTTATTTCGAGAATAGTTTAATATTCTTTACTTAACAAGGTCAACCACATGAAGGTGGAAGTTCATTTGGCCCCTTCCATCCCCCTAACATCACTCTAAATTCCCCACTAACATCTAACATTCATTCATTCTTTCATCCATTATTAAAATATGGCATTCATTCATTATCACATAATGTTCATTAACACATAGCATTCATTAACATTCATTAACACGCAACATTCATTAACACAGAACATTCATCAATATTCATTAACACATATCATTCATGAACATTCATTAGCACATAATTACATTCATTAACACATAAAAATCAGTCATTATCAAATAAGGTAGATTACAATCATTTTTTTTTAAGCTATGTAAAAACTAAGTGGAGTATCATTTTTTCATCATTTCCCCCATCTTCATTTGTTCTGCCCTCTGCTTGTGATCTCGATGTATGTCTAGTTCTATATAGAGGATGAGGACATTGAACCAAAGGGGGGTTGTCTGCAATAACAAAGAAATGGGTTAAATTCAAAACATTTTTTATTATTCTTACAAGTATTTCATTAATTTAAAGAACATAACGTGGCACTCTTTACCTGATGGGGAGACATCATCTTCCACATCATTTTGTCTAGCCTCAACCTCAACGTGCTGAACACCCTCTAGATCCTGTGGAGTTGAAATACAAAAGGTTACATTAATCAATACACCAATTGCAATTAAATGTGTTTAAAAGAATAACAATGGTCCTATTTACCTGATTGGGGAACATCATGTTCCTGATTTTATCTACCCGAATCATGCTCCACTTGGTCACCACCAACTGCATGCTCTAAAATATTAACGAAAAAGGTTACATTAATTACTACACTAATTACATTTTAATTAAGATGTTTAATTGTATTAATAATTACATAAAAAAATTGAATAGAAAATGAATACCTCCACTACTAGAATGCACATTTGGACCTCCATGTCTAGGTTCTGCTCCACGATTAACAGGCTGCATTCCAATGTCATGTGCATTGTTATCATTGCTTGCTTATTTAAAAAGAATATAGTCACTTTATGTTGGAACTTAACATCAAATAGATTATTGGTAAAATATTCAATTTGAAATCATTTTCATTTAGCTTGTTTACCTTTGTGATAGATGCATCAGAATCTCATGTTTGCCCACTCAATTCTCATATCCGTTCAGCCAATGTTGTATAGCCTTGTTGGTAGGTAATTCTCTTGTCATCTTCTATGGGAGCTCTATTGAATTCAGAGCCCTGCATTTTTTCTTAGTATCGTGAATTTTTCTTTTATTGTTTGATATAAAAAAATTGTTTGCAATTTATAAATATTTTGATGCGATATTTCATTTACTGATTCTTACAATTCGTGCGGAAAGTTTCATATAACCACCAGAGCCAAGTTTGCGTTGCCATTTTTTTTCTTGTCTTGTCTTGGTTGCCTTTGACGTGTCACTCAGTCTATGAAAAGTTTGAAATATGTTAGATTATATAAATATAAAGAGTAATTAGTACAAATTACATTCTTAATAGTATCACATACCTTCTTCTGGCATCTGGTGGTGTATTTCCTTTTGTCCTTTCAGTTCTCTCCTTCGCATCCAAAATCAGGTCTTTCCACTCCGTCTCTGGAATCATGAGGGGACACGTGTACTTTACGTTCTTCTCTAAATGTGTCCTATATTGGTCCCTCACATACTTTAAATATGTGCCAGCTTTTTCAAGGACCTTGGTTTTGTCAAATGTGTCATTTTTGAACAACCTAACCATACGATTTGTTAGTTCATCTTTTAACTTTTCTTCTCGGTCATTCCAACTTTAAAGAAAAAACAAAACTGTTAGATTCATAAATAAACTGAAGCTACCTTTGATATAGTTCAAGAAAAGGATCAAAGAAAAACTATTCTAGCAATGATATGAAATCAAAATAGTGGATTAGGGTTAGGTCACATATGATGTTCCACCTTTTACATATGGTGGGCCGAAATATCTGCAATGCAATGTCATTAAGATTTTAATAAAAAAATATCATTTCTTGCGAAAAAATCATGGGATCATTAGTCCAAAATGAGTGATCAGTAAGTAAATTACAATTAGACTATATATAATAATAATTTTAAAGTACCGTGAACCTTCTGTATCTTTAAGGGAATCAATTCTTCATTGCTCACCACAAAAGTGGCCTGGAATGTTCCCATACTAGGAATATGGGAAGATCCAAGAAATGATGGTATGTTATCAGCAGTAGTCACCTCTAGCACATCCTCATGTGCATCTCTTGCTGGGTAAAATGAATCCACTATGAAATTCCTCCAAGAAAGAATGCTTCAAGGGAAATAAACACATAACAAAAGAGAGAGAAAAAGAAGGATCTACCAATAGTGGGTTGGTCAACATGACGTGCAGTAGACGATGTCTGCATGTTGCATGTTGCTAACATTTCAATCGGAAATACAGGTGGGGCTAACCTCAAATGAGGCACTGTTTGCACAGGAACATTGACAACACCTAAAGAATAATATATTAAATATATAAAACATTAAATATATGAAAACTACAAGAATTGTAAACAAGGATGAAACTTTATTAAGAAGTGTAAAGAAAGATGAACCTTTATTAAGTGTTTGATGCTAATCTTAATGATAGAATAGTATGAAGGAGGATAAAGGTAGGTAAATTTGTGACAAGAGGGTAGTGTAAAGGAAGAAGGAAGGAGACACCTTGAAGAACACTGTAAAATTTTATGGTTTGATAAAATCAATAAAATTTTGTGTTTTGAAACTTGTTAATTGCAAATTTCCATGATAGACACATTTCATGCACTGTTTCAAGTTTCTTCTCATTAAGAAAATAGATTAAAAATATCTAATCAAGGATTGGAAGGTTAAGTGTAATGAATTAAAAAAAAATTGTGCCTTGTTAGAGAAATGGTCATGAAGAATAAGGAGAGTTTGAATTTTTTTTCTCTAAACTATCCAAAACCCTCAGTTCTGGGTCAGCCACAAGGGTTTGTTGATATCCATTGATGTAGTCATTGAATACTTCTCAAATTCTGGATTCCTATTTTCAACTCAACTATATTTCATAATGAATCATTCTTATGTTGAATGGTTGTACAAATGTCAATAAAACTAGTGCCCTGGCAGACTGAGACAAGGTTTTCCCTGTTTTGGGACAACAAACCATATTGTTTTTTTGAGTGATGTCCAATGGTTTGAAATAGGATTGTGTTGATTAAATAAGGTTGGAACAACTCTAAATAACCTTCCCCAGTATGATGGACATTGATAAGCTAAGAAAGTTTTAATCTACTTGTTTGATCATGACGATCACAATAAATGATAGTTTTGGTTCCTTATTTTGCAGTTTTGGAAAATTTGTAAGGATTCTATGAGGAAGTGTAGATTATGAGTTCTTGGGTAGTTGGAGTAGACATTAATGAGATGAGAACAATGCAATAAAATTCTTGGAGGATAGGGGTAGGTATATGTTAAGGTATGATGGTTGAAATACTTGGTATTTTCACAATGTTAAGGCTAACATGGAGTTGCTTGAACATGTAACTTGTCTTGTTGGAAGTTGAGCTCAAAAAGAATATGATGAGCTTTAAAAGGATAGATTATAATATAGTGAGAGGTAGTTGATAGTCAAGAAAAAATCATGGTATGAAGCTCTCAAAAATGATAAGTGATGAAGTGGGAGGTTGATCCAAGTCAAGGATCTAAAAAAAGGATGTGTTGGGAGTTTATTGAGAACAAGTGAAGGGATGTGTAAGGGGGTTTGTTTCCCTAAGGTATGAATGATCAGTCATGAAGAGCATCAACTAGATCCCTCTACATCAACTACATAATAAATATATGATCAATAACACTAGCATAAAAAAAGCAATTTCACAAGTCCAAAGGAGGAGTAGTTTTAATGTATAGAACATGGTCATCCCCTAAACTACCTGAAATGCCCTGATCATGGCCACCAGGTTAATGATGATGCAAAACATCTTGTAAAAACAACACGTATATATTTTATTTAATTACATAAAAGAGAATAAAATATAAACCATTATTGAACTTTTTTTATAATTAAAGCTTTCATTACTGCTTACTTGCAAGTTATGTGTTGTCCACATCAATTGTTGCACCCTCTCTTTTATTTCATCGATCTAAGGGCTCATGGATGCCAAAGCAAGAATCTCTCTATTAATTTTTCTAACAAACCTTTTTATCATTTCAATAGGGTTTGTGGTAAATGCGATGTTATCATTGTTGGTATTATGAATGACTTCGTTATGTGTTGCATTGGTTTTGTCATTGATGTCAACACTTGTCTTCTTGGAGGTCTACATTGTTGCTTTGGCTCTATGGTTATATTGGTTTACTATTTCACCAGCACATTGTGGTCTCGGCATGGATATTGGCTTATACACAATCACTAGTATATTATTCACCAACGGGATATATTGTTCACCAGCAGGATATATTGTTCACCTGCAGTGATGATGACTTGTTATCATTTGGAGATCATTTGGTTATGTTGAAGACATGGATTGGAAGTTTGGATTTGGTATTTTACTTATTGGTCTAATTGGCTTGACATATTTGCCTTTACCGATAGATAGGTCTAGGTTATGGACCGATACATGATGTCTGATTCCAGATCAGCATGACACATTATGGAGATAGTTTATTGATTGGGTAATATGTAATTGCATTAAGCTGACATATTGAGACTTATTTATAATTGATTTAATCATAATATCATTTAGTGAGCCGACCTCATCATGTGGTCCTAGGTTTTGTATAAATGATTGTAAGATCTCATTTGTGAGATATGATGGTATGATAGGATAAGGTGTGAGTGTATATTGAAGAGCAGAGATAAGCAGATCCATGTGCGAATCACATAGACATTATGTGAAGGTTGAAGTAAGGTTATTGTCACTCATGTTCAGAGCTTAACCAATACTGAATCTAGCATTGTAGATGCTATTTTGTGCAGTACATTATCATTGGATTTAACCATCCAATTGTGTAGTCAGTGTGACTCCTATTTTGTGATTGAGCAGTGAGCTCTAGCCAGTTTACCTTTTTGCATGTGCAGACCCCATTTGTATACACATACTATATGTAGTAGTATCATCTGATTATGGGTAAGTTTTCCCATTGTGGTTTTTCCCTTACTGGGTTTCCACCTATAAATCTTTGTGTCATGTGTTGTGGATGTTGTTTCTCTTTTTGTTTCATGCATTAAGTTATACCAGCACTACTATAACTATTAATCTAATTTACTGACATTTAACTTTGCTTTACCGACACTAAGTTTAAGTTTGAATAATTTGCATATGGGTTATAATTTATGACAACTGGTTAACAACTAATTCACCCCCCCCGCTCAGTTGTCCTTCCCAGTTCCTAACAATCATCACATAATACTGTTGATTCCATATCCCTATAGAGGTGTTGAGGTACTACAGGTCCCTTTCCCTTTCCCCAAACATGCGTCTGTGACAAAAATATTATTAACACTATCAAAATTACTCCAAAACACTCAAGAAAAGAACATAATAATGTAATAGTTTACTTCTATCTAATTTGTACAATTCCAATGAGTTTTACCTGCTCGGTAGAAGTGTTAGGACCTACATCCCTGTCCGTGCTATGTGACAGATCCATGTTGCCCTGTGACAAGGAAAAAATATAAAAATGTTAGCGAAATGAAACCAATAGACTTAGCAAAAAAAATTAATAATAAAATGGTATATTGGAGTCATTAATTGGAGGTTGGTTTAAATGGTATATAGTACATGCCACCCCCATGATAGTAACTTTGTTTGTATTTATACAATTCAAATTGTAATCAATTAGCAGCCCTTCCCCTGCACTTATTGATTTTATCGCACATATGAATACACGATTTACCTCACACGTCTCAAATATGCAATTGGGTTGCTTATTAGTTGACCCAAGTCACATACTATTTATAAAACCTGCAATATTCCCTATTGCTTTTGGCCTTCCATCAATGTATACACCCACTCATTTACTTTGACCATTATCTTTCTATTGTATATGATTTGCTGACAGTGCATACCTATGCATACTTTTTTATATCGAATAATCTGCATCCAATTTTTGTAATTATAAAAAGGTCCGACAAACTCCATCAATTCAACAATTTTGTTGTAACAGACCTTTATGCCGTCCATGGAAAATAGGCCCAAACCATGTAACAACGAAGGTGCTATGCGATATATTGTCTCGTGAACACAAAAACCAATGTTTATTGGAGGAAGTTCCTTGGGTACCCATTGTTTCTATAGATGTTTGTACCTCAAGGGCACCTCGATGTCTCCTTTAGTCTCATCATCATAAGAACATGAACCCCCTTGAGCAAGGAAAAATTCCATGCATTTATTGAATTTTCTTCTAATATTTTGACCTCTAGTTGATCTCCCTATTTTAGATCTACTACATGTTTGACTTTCATCTTCTATTCTTGCATTTCCCTCAATCGAGGAAGACACATCTGACAAATACCTATTTGGTGATACCTGCACTCCTTCAAATGAGAGAGTTAGTTGGTAATGAGAGAGATATTTTGCAAATGAGGGTAATGTTGATGAAGAAGTTGACCAAAAAGTTGATGTTGAGATTAAAATTTGAATAAGTCCAACTGGGGCCTCAAGTGTTGATAACTGTATTATATTTGTTGCTAATGTTCAGGTTTGAAAAACTAAGGAAGTTTGTTTTCCTAGTATTTAAAAAAAAAAAAACTGTTTATATAGGGTGTATTGACCTATACCTATCGATCCATGAGACTGTGTAGGATCCTCATCAAAGGGGTTCAGGTTCCTGCATATGTAATTCAATTATCTCATGTTGGCTAAAAATTACATAGTACACAACATGAACAATATGCAGTCATCATAATCATTGTATGTTTTTTTATTCCTTACCTTTATTTTATGTAGACTGCGTAGGATCCCCAAGTAAAGGGTTGACGATGTCTGTAGTGAATTACCTGTTTCCACCAAGGGTGGTAGCATCACACAAAATATATACATGAAATCAACACCAACAATTGAGCATCATAAGCATTACATTTGTAATTTAATAAACAATAAATACATATGTATCATAAGCATCATAAGCATCACATATATATCATCATATATGTAATTGAGTATCATAAGCATCACATATTTATCATCATAAACATGTAATCCATCAATATATATCATAAATCACCATCTATCACATAGCTAATAAACAGTCCACATAATAAATTAATTATGTAACCATATAAGTCAAATAAATTTCTATCAAGAAATCAATATTAAATAGATAATATACTAATCACAGACCTCATACATTTCATTCATGTCATTGATCTTCTTCTTCATCCAACTCATCATCATGACCATCACAATCATCATCGACATCATCATCATCATCATCATCATCATCATCATCATCATCATCATCATCATCATCATCATCATCATCATCATCATCATCGTCATCTTCATTGTCATCATCATCATCATCTTCATCGTCATCGTCATCATCCTTGTCATCATCATCATCATCATCATCATCATCATCATCATCATCATCATCATCATCATCACCATCACCATCACCATCACCATCACCATCACCATCACCATCAACAACAACAACATCATCATCATCATCATCAACTTCTTCTTCTTCGTGAACATTTTTGTCAGGAACATCATCAACTAACGATTGATCATGATCATCATCTACATCATCTTCTTCTTCTTCTATCACATTATATTTATCGGCCTTCCTCTTGGATCATGTCTAACAACAAATGACCAACTTGGTGTATGTGGAACCTCTAAGTAAAATACCTGCTCACATTGGCTTGGAAGAACATAGGGCTCATCCCCAACTGGCTCAAATGACCTTGTATTAACCATTGCAAATCCATTATCATGTTCAATAATGTTTCTAACATGATAATTTTATTCAATTGTAGCCTGTACCATTTGACCACAAACAAAACTAATTTGAAGGAATTAAAGTCACACTCAAGTATATCATCCAAAATGCCATAGTATTGATTTTGAGACACTTGAGGATGTATGTTGTTTCTAGATGAAATATTGGTCACCTCAAAGACTGTAGTTATCCCAGAATCACAAGTTTTTTTGTGTCATCCAACTTTTTGATGCAAAATTTATGACCATTGAAGCACATAGCATTGTGGTGTTTGACCTGCAATATGTCAAACATGTAAAAATTATTGCATCGTGAGCTGATAAACATATGGGTGATTAATAAATTTATACATACCTGTTTATCTCTTAAACCATATGCTAAATCAATTTCCCCTTACGTAACATTGGAATCTCTATTATGATGAACTTCTTTAACCAACGAAGACACACCTTCCCATGTTAATGTGCGACCAAAATGTTGACATCGTTCAATCCATACTATCATCCAATCAAGATTGTTTGTAATATACAAATGTAGTGCATCCCACTCTCGACCAATTGTACAAAAAATAAATAGATGACTTACAACCAATTTATTTTGAAGATTAAGAATTAGTTAAATACAATAACATCTTATAATTATTTCTCACTTTCCTCAATCTACCTTTCCCCATCAAGTACTCCCCTTCAAATTTGTTAATGGGGTTGGGATCCCAAATGAAATCTATGTGGATATTTGCTACAAACCTAGGAAGATATTCTTTAATGTACACCATAGTCTACTATACCATATATCCCTCCACCATACAACCCTCAGGATGTTCTCTTTGTCGAACCAAAGCCTTCAAAAATTTCAAGTGCCTCTCAACCATCCACATTGACCTAGTGTGTACATGTCCACACAATTCAATCTCCTCAACTTGGTGTATGAGGCAGTGTCCTTGTGCATTGACAAAAGTTAAAGGTGGACACTTTTGCATTTCATACATTAGATGAGGAATTTTTCTCTTCCAATATTTTATATCTTCTTTATGGATTTGTTTAGATGACAACCACTACAAGAGATTCAAGATGCAAAAATATATAAATGAGACTTTACAAAATAATACACATATATTACATAACAACTAAAACAAATCACAAATATAATATCTATACAACAAATTGAACAAACATCACTACTTACCTCATGTATTTTCCAAGATCATATATGACTTGCTTGACATTATTGTCAAAGTGGTCTGGGAGAGATAGAGGTAGAATATACTGCAACAAATATAAAATGATCTTTTCATTGTTTTTTAACATAATACAATGAAAAGTACATGTGCAGTATACAAATATATAGTAAATACACAAGAACATGAATTACCTTAATGAAGGTATGCCAATCACATGTTTTCATCCCTGGCCCAAATTCACTTTTCTTTGATACGAGATTGTTTATGTTCGCAACAAATCTTGTGGGAAATCTAATTTTTTGTATGACTTCTTTTATAGCATTACTTTGTTGCTCCGTAAATAACCAAGGAAGGGCACTTATATTAATATGTTCTCCATTTCTATTTGATTGAATTACATTTTTCATTGCATGATTGGATTTTTGAATGTCACTACAATTTTTGACATTTTTTTTCTTTGTCAGGCCTTCCATCCAATATTTTCCATAATGTCTTTGTTATGTTCTTTCCAATATGCATAGTATCAAACAAATGTATAATTTGTAGCTACTTGTAGTAGGGAAACCTACTAAATTGTCTAGGATAACTTTTTAGTCCCTTTGGAAGGTGGTCATCCATGCCTTGACAACCTTCACGATCATCAATTACATCATCCGTAAACAAAACATGATAGAAAAATACAAATTCCAAACATAAACCATTAGATGAAATGACATTACCTTGGTGATTAATTATATTATATTCCAACTTCCATAGGTGAGGTGTCATTCTTCATGGATTTAATGTAGTATCTTCTTTCCCATTGAAAAGATATTTTTTTAGTAATTCGATACTTATGATTTTTTTGGAGGAAGTGCCTATACTCATCAAACACCTTCTTTCCTAAACTTTTTGAGTGACAAGATTTCATCTTTGGACCACAAAATGGACATGCAAATTTTCCCTTTGTTTGAAGACCTATAAGATAATGTATAACTCAATTAAATATGTAAATTTATTATAATTATACTTATCATGCACAACTTGAACACTATAACATACCACAAAAATGTGTTAGCTCTAGGGCATCATGTATTGTCCATACAATCATTGCATGGAATTGAAATTGTCTTTGTCCTATTGATCTAGAGACGTCATACATGGTGACACTATTCCATAACTCCAACAACTCGTCGATAAGGGGCTCAATATATACATTCATATCTTTAACTTGGTACTTACCTAGTTGAATGAACAAAAACATTACATAATTATTATGACCATTTTACTGCAATATTTATAATTAAATGTAGATGACTATTAAATGAGAAAATACCTAGAACAATAATTGCCAACATTATGTGCTCCCTCTTTATTGACATTAATGGAGGAATGTTATTATTGATAACAAAAACAGGCCACATCGAGTAAACAAATCTCAACTCTCCAAATGGATTGACATCGTCCGCTGCCAATGAAAGCCTGCGATTATGAGGTTCTTCTTTGAAGTGTGACCACTTTTCCTATATGTCCATAAATGTTGAACCATCCGCAAGAATTCAAATAATGTCATCTCAACTTCTATTGCATGCATGGTAATCCATAAATTGTGCCAAGCTAATGTACCTAAATAATCATTGTATACATGGAATAATGGAAATATAACAAAGAACCTTGTGAGGCACCTTTTTTGTTATTTGTTCCAAATTCATGTTGTTTATGTTGGCAAACGCACACTTCAATGAGACATTGTAGGTGATTGAAGGTTTTGTCATTGATGGCAACCTTACAATCCTATGTCACTAGCAAGGCAATCCACCAGCACCAGCAAAGTTAGATTCTACATTGGCACACAAACCACCGGCACCAATAGCGAAAGGAAGCATACTAGCACAAAAGCCGATAGGAATTTTATTGTTAATATATTTTGTTTATTATTGAAAAATCATTGTAAGCCAACTTGGCAATTTGTAAAATGACTCTTATATAAGAGAGATCATTGTAGAACAATTATGTAAGGATAGAGGAATGTAATTAGGTGAAATAAGGCAGACCTATTATATGAAATATAGGTTAAGGGTTTATGTAAGAAGCAGAGAAGAAACTAGTACTAGATCTGGCATTATAAATGCTATTTTGAAGCAGTACAAGACATTGGATTTATATAATCCATTTTGTAAGTCAGTGAGACTTCCTATTTTGTATTTGAGCAGTGAGCTCTAGGCACTTGGCCTTCCTGCATGTGTAGGCCTCTCTTGTAGCAGTAATATTATCTTATTTTCTAGTAAGTGAATATTGTGGGTCACAAATCCCACCGAGGTTTTTCCCAAACCAGGTTTCCTCATTAAAATATTGTGTTATGGTGTGTTTTTCATGTGGTTGCTTTTGACTCTGTTTATTGCATTACTTTCTGTTTACCGATACACAATATTAATATGCTCTACATGTTTTAAGTTAAGAAAATCTTATTACCGGTCAAATACTAATTCACCCCCCCTCTCAATATCTGTGGGAATCCTAACAATTGGTATCAGAGCTTGGTCCTCTATTTTCAGAAGCCTAACGACTTGAGGAAGATCTTGACACCGGTAGAGATGGAAAACTTGATGAAGCAACTTGAAGGAGCTCTCTCAAACTATGATGCAGAAAAATTGAAAAATATCTAACTTGAAGATGATCTAAAGGCTACTCAGGATATCATTCAAGCACTTCAAGAAAATCTTACTATTTCAAGAAACAAGAGAAGAGAACTTTATGAAAAGTTACAAAATGAGAATGATGAAAAAGAAACTCTTAATGATATGATAAACAAGCTGAAACAAGAGAACATGACAACAAAGAATGAGATGCAGGATATGACTATGAGATTGTGTAAAGAAATTGAAGATAGAAAGAAGAATGAAGAAGATTTAACTAGAAGACTAAGTGATGCTGCAAATGAAAACACAAGACTTAGTTATGAAAATGATTTGTTGAAGATAGATCTGATGCACACACAGAATGACTCAAATGCGCTGATGAGGCAGAAAGAAGTCTTAGAAAGAGAACTAGATACTACAAATCAGCATAAAGAGAAATTCAAGAAAAGATCAGAAGAACTTGGTAACTTGCTGAAGAATCAAAAACCTAAAGGTGACACTTGTGGAATTGGATTTGAAGTTGGTGAAAGCTCTGGCACTGCAAACACACAGGATCATAGCAAATCGGTAAGACAACCTACTACTTATAAATTCAATGGAAAATGTTTTAACTGTAACAAGTATGGTCATAGAGCAAATCAATGTAGATCTAGAAATTATCAGAATACCAATGCACCCACCAGTCAATGTTCAAAATGCAACAAATTTGGTCATAATTTTGAGAATTGTAGAATGAATGTGAGATGTTATGTTTGTGGAAGATTTGGACACTTATCTAATCAATGTAAAACACAAACCGGCATAGGTTATGGGAAGGCTATTCTGAAAAATAATGTGACTTGTTATGCTTGTAACAAGATTGGACATATTGCAAAATTTTGTAGAAGTAAGGCACCATTGGTAGACAACAAAGGCTCTAGTTTGAAAGGAAAAGAAAAGGTTGAAGAAGTTAAGAAAGAATTCTGAAAACAATGGATTAGAAAGTCAAACCTAAATGGTGTTGGGAATAATCCTCCACCGGTAGAACCAAGCAACACTCCACTGGCAGAACAGAGTAGCACTCCACCGGTAGGAGTCTCTTCATCTAATTGAAGAAAATTCTTTTGAGGGTTTGGCAATCAATGTGAAATATGCTATTATTCCCTTAGTTGATGGTAAGAAGTTGAAATTACTTCTATACCGGCAGATATGTTAAGTGATTACTTAATTGGCAAGCATTAAATGTGGTAGTTGGTAGATTGACATTATAAATTAGTGTTTTTTGGCTCCATTTCACTTCACCGAGCATTCAAACATTCTAAGAACACAAAATTTCTAGACCTAAGGCATTTCGAGCAAAGAGGCAAAGCATTTCAACAACCAATCTTTCCAAAGGTAGAAAAAGGTATTTATAATCATGGCATCCTCTTCTATACATGAATTCATAGCAAAACCTATTGTAGTCGAGGTAATCAAACACCCTAGGCCCATATTTCAGCTAGTTCCCGAGATAGCTAAAAATGATGATGATGTTGGTGCATTTTCCCAAATCCCCAAAGGAGTTGTTTTTGCAGAAGACCCTAGAATGTACATCCATTGCCACATAGAAGAATTAGGTGATGAGCAAATCAAGAACATGTACAAAACTATCATATGTGATGACTCCAGTAATGTGAAGTCTGAACACAAAATTATTGAAACCCTAGGACTCACTGAAATCCTCAGCATTCTAGATTTCCCTAAGGAAGTTATTAGGATAGTATTGAGCAGGGTACATGGTGCATTCTTTTGGCTAGATTCGATTCATAAAATTACAAAGGAAGCTGTGAAAGCTATAACAGGGTTACCTTCCACTGGTAACAGACCAGACAAGACAAAGAAGGTCTCAAATGACTTGGTAAAGAACCTAACAGGTGCAACATCTGATAAAATGTCCTTAAGGGTAAATGATGTAACTGACATAAATGTGAGATTCATTAGCATGATTTTAGGTTACAAAACAACACATGCAAACATATTTAACTCAATTTCTAGCTTATGCATAAAAGGTGGACATGATATGGTTAAAGATAATGTGAAAATTGATGTATGTGAATGGTTAAAGGATGAACTTATTGACAATCTGGGAAAGATCAAGAAGGACAAGAAAGGGACATTCAGATTTGGTAACTTACTTGTTTGCTTAATGCTACATATAACCAAATAGGTCCCCAATATAGGTAATAAGAACCTTGGATTTGACATACCGGTAGGCAAACAATTATCTGATGTATTGAGCAATATGGGTGAAAACAGAGAAAATAATATTAATGAATACTTTCAAGCATTAAAGGCTAGAATGAACACTAGAGTAAGATTATCACAAGTAATTGTAGATAAATATAAGGATGATATATGATTTGTGATTAAGAAGGATGAGATCTAGATGGAAGCAGTTGTCCCAAGAATAATTTGGGTTACTGAAATGGGTTATGAGACAGATGATCACATCATTGAAGTATATGCTAAAGCCCTTCTGGAAGCACCCAATGAACCCAAGGAAGAGGTATTTGGCAGTGCTGAAACCATTGAAAAACAAATTCAATCCAAAAAGAGAGTGAAGAAATTAGAAGCAACAGTGAGGAGAGGTTCAAGGCAGGTTAAGGCTATCAAAGAAGATGTATTGAAACAAACCGGTATCACTGAAGATGAGTTACAGGCACAACAACTAGAAACTCACCTTTTGTTGGTAGCAACTTGTTCAGAGAGTGACATGCCAACTGAATTTAAAAGAGTTGTAAGGAAAAGATAGCCTTCACTGGTATCCACACCTTCACCTAGAAGAACCAGGCAAAAACAACAGGCAGTGAGGTCCTCGGTCAAGAAATCTACTCCTAAGAAGAAAAAGTTGACACCAAAGAAAAGGACTCAACAAAATATATCTCTGATTGACAGAATGTTGGATGAAATCACAGAAGAAGGAAAACTTAAAAACATCAACAAACTATATGACTCACTATCAGTTGATGATAAAGAAAAGGTTGAAAATAGTATTATTTTACACTTGGATATCTACAAAAAGTTCTTGATGCAAGTTGTAGATGAACTACCAAATGAACTATTCAAGAGATTGGAAGCAAGAAGACAATCTGTTGTAGAACTTGACAAGAAAATAAAAATTGAAAAATTACTTGTTGTCTACCCAGTTAACTCTCCAAAGGAAATAGATGATCTAATTGCAGAGGCTAATCGGTCAATATTCTCTAATGCACATCAGCATATTGCACTAATGGTTGGAAGAGTAAATGAGGTTGCAGAAGAAACTGAAAATGCATGGGATATATTCCTTGTTGAGAAGGAAAAACAGGAAGAGTATAGAAACCCTAAACCAATCAAGGTATATCAGAAAGACAAGGATAAGGGTAAAGGAAAGGTTGGTGGTCCTCCAAGCATCAAAATAAGAGATAACTTATCCCCACTACCTTTGGTTACTCCACTGGTAACAACAACTGAAAATCAACCGGCTAATGAGAGTATGGATGTATCACAAGAGGATACTATAGCTAGGAAATGTGGAAATCATCAAAGCATATATGAAAACACTAATCTAGCTCAATCACGAAAGCTAAAATGCAATGATCTATCCTAAACACACTCAATAAAGACATGAAAAGTAAAACATTCAAAACTAAAGACTATACAAAGTAGATCTGAATGCTTCCTTCATGTGGCTCTATTGTCCTTCTTTCTTCTCCAAATAGCCTTTGTTTGTGGATCTCACCTACTAGTGCATGATCATGATATGAAAGCAAGTAGACAAGATGATTGCTCAAGAATACTTGAAGCATGATTGATTCGACAAAGTGATTATTAGATAATGTGATGAGGGGATTTGATTGAAGAAAATCATCCAATTTATAGACAAATTGGAGAAAAGATCAAATTAGCATGATTCAATTCAAATGGAAATTGCAAATCAATTATTTCAATTATGACAAATTATGCACTTTCTATGCATAATTGATTGATTGATAATTTATGACAAGATTATGACAAATTGCTATGCAAGGATTTATGACAAGATTTTGAAATAGAAATAGACCTTTAGGAGAAATTAGAAAATTAAGTTGGAAATAATGACTTGGAAATTAGGAAATTGATGAAAAAAAGGTAAATTAATTAATAATTTCTCATTCATTAATTAATTTACAAAAATAGGAGGAAATTAATTAGCCAATTAAATAAACATTTAATTGTGACAAGAAGACTTAGGATAAATAAATAAATTATTTAACCTAGAGGGAAAATGCCAAACAAGATTAAATGAACAAATCATAAAACCTTGGAAGATGAATTAGAAATGCAAGGATGACAATTAGGTCTTGACAAAGGATAGTTGATATCGATTCGATCATGATTTTGAATTGATAAATGACCAGTGTTGATAAATGATTTGATTGAGATTGGTTGACAAAAATCAATGACAAATTGACCAAATTGACATGATTGAAAAGGACAAGGATCGATGACGAATCGATCACAATATGACAAGATTGACAAGGACAAAGATCGACCAAAATCATGACTGAAGATTGTTGTCGACAAGACCAAATTCAAAAGCGAGACAAATGAAGAATGTAGAAGAAAGAGTTGATGCTCGCAAATGATAAAGACCAAGTGTGAATCATACAAGAAATGTTAATGCGAAGAAAAAACCTAAAATGAGGCAATGCGCAAATGTTAAAGTATGATTCCGCAAGCATTGACCATTTTTAGGTGTCTACATTTTGCCCCTCCTTGAGACAATGTGATTTTAAGCATTGTTTCAAAGAACAATAATGAAAATGCCCCAAACAATAATAATGACATATGCATGCCCCCTCGAGGAATTGGCTGGATACATGCAGAAAAGAGGCCAATTGATCGATAAAAATGATAGGATCGAACGGACTGACAATCGGAGATCGGATGCACAAATGACAAGAAGTGGAACTAGACCGAATGGACTGCCAAGACTGATGGAAGAAATGTTAGTAAGAAGAAATTAGATAGAGGATAGTTAAGGACGAAGAAAAACTTGCTTTCAGTAATGCACTTTATAGGTGAGAACCTTTATTTTAATGTAGCAAAATGGATGCGTAGCATCATGGCATTGAAGGCCAGAGCTGAAATGCAACCCTTTTTGTAAAAGACAGACACATCGCAGACAAACAGCAATCACAACCAAAAAGAAAGGACCATGAACCATCCCGGTTACTCTAAATCACTTAGTGACATCATCGAGCAACATAGGAACATGATCGAAGCCAAAGATAAATTAGAAAAAAAAGATAAGATGCACAAATTCCAACAAATCAAACAAACATCTTGATCTTCATTGTCAAAAGTTGAAAGTGCTGATAGGATGATCATGCTGTCTGGTTTCAGGAATTGCAGTACCCCATCTAAGACAGGACACAGTCTGATTTCGAGTATACCACACCCTGTATAAGACCCATGATAGTAGAGACAAGGACAAATGATATTGATGGTAACGTTCGATTGATATGACAATTGTGATTAGTTTGAATGTCTAGTTTGATTGAAAGAGTTCATCTGTTTATGCATGATTTCATTAAAGCACAGTGTGTGATTGCGAGTCGTTGGATGTATGCTTAGTGATCTGTCTTATGCATCAAGAGGATGTTTTCTTTTTTTTGCTTTTTTCGAGTTTTTACAATTTTTTTTGTGTTCATTTTTTCAAGACTTTATTTGACTTTTTAGGGATTTTTTCAGGACATTTTTTATTTTTTAGGGATTTTTTCAGGACATTATTTGATTTTTTTAGGGATTTGTTTAGGACATTTTTCAATTTTTTTGAATTATTTCAAGACATTTTTCAATTTTTTTGAATTATTTCAGGACATTATTTGATTTTTATGATTTTTTAAGGACATTATTTCAATTTTTATGATTTATTTCAAGACATTTTATGGTTTTTTGATTTTTTCAAGACATTTTTCAATTTTTAGAGATTTTTTCAGGACATTTTTCAATTTTTTATGATTTTTGCCCCCAATGTCTAGCAAGGCAAGAAATATGACAGGTGAATAAATAAGCTTGCTGAAATGATGGTGGATAGAGGGAAGACAAAGGCCTTTTATCATGGAGACAATACGGATGCAATTTTCAAGGGCTATTGCGTGATGGGACAAGAGATTGGATATGATAATGTAAAGCAGTGACATGGCATGAGTGACATGTCAAGAGGTTTTTGAAACCATGTTTAAATTTTGCGTCCTTATGTCAAATCAAGATCAAGGAATGAAAAAGAGTGTATGGATAGTGATAAGATATGGATAGGATAAGAAAGACCAAGAATGGATAAGGGACATGGACTGAAGGTCGGGATAGGATAAGGGATAGTGGCAGAAAGTTGCAATAAGACAGGGAATATGGATAAAAGGTTATAATAAGCAAATGGATAAAGACCAAAAGCTATGATGGACTAAAAGCTGCAAATAAGATGTGTGATGCTCATGATGATTCTCAGCCTTGTCAAGATCAAAGGTGGAAAGGGAAAATGGACATGAGGGATGATAGGACAAGGAAGGGTAATTGGATATGAAGGAGTATGACATGGGTTCGATAGGATAATGGAACAATGAAGGACAAAAGGATATGATAGGATAAAACCTGCCCCCAAGTGTGGTGTGCAAGAAGTTCATAGACTACGCATGACGCCTGTTTGCCAAGTTTTCATCATGGTACTTGCCCAAGGCACCTGTTTGCTAGGTTTTCACCAATGGACGAATTATTTTTTCGTTTACTTTTTTTTTCTTTTGTCTTTTTTCTTTTTCACTTTTTTTTTTGTATTTTGACTTTTTCAATAGAAGATGGACACATGATAGGGGATGAAAGGAGGACTCAAACATCTTTTTGTTTGGATAGTAGCCTTAAAAAAAATGGACCATGACCTTTAAAAGTATGATCAAAGACGTTGGTAGGATAAGGACATGGAAAATAAGATGAAACTAAGGCAAGGATTTATGCAAAGGATTGGATCAAAGGGATCGAAGGATGAAAAATATGCATTGGATAATGGATAGGGTATTGGAAAAATTGTGCTTGAGTGGATAGAAATTTTGGCAAGATTGACATTGGCACACACCTTGAGGGCTGATTGACTGATGGAGGAAAAATGGATCTCAGATTGTGAGATTTGGATGGAGGAATAGCTTGGGATTTTGGGACATAAGGACCCAAAATGGAAGAAGGAAGTGATGGAGGAATAGATTTGAGAGGTTTGGATGGAGGAATAGCAACTTTGGATGCCAAGTTGGATTTTTCTTTAGGCTTTTGCACTTCAAGGAGACGCTTAGGGATCCACATGGTTTTTGATTTTTCATGCTTTTGTGGTTCCTTGGAGTACATTGCTTGCACAAGGGATTTAGGAACCCATATAGATTTTGACGTTTTTTTTTTAGCAATGGGCCTTTGTGACCTTTTTGATACTTGTTTTTCTTTATAGATCATATTTTTCTTTGTTTTGACATGTTGATTAGATTGGACATGTTGATCCTTGAATACATGTGGATTGCTAGACTTATGACTTTTATACTTCGCATCCAAATTGCTTAGAGGGGGAAAGGAATGCATGGATGGATATGAATGAAATGGAGTTATTTTGGATTGATGAAATTTACTCAAGGATGTGTGCCTTTGCTTACCTTGCATAGAGGACGAAGGGATATAAGGACCTAAGATGGATGGAAGGTATGATGGGGAAGGTGTACGTTTTGATTTTGAAGGGATGTTGGATTTAGTAGGGATACTCACATCTTGAGGAATTTCACTGAGGCCATGAGCCTTAATATTTTCTTTAACATGAAGGGGTTCTTTCTCATGAAGGTCTACTCCTTTGCCTTTATGAATATCTTGACTTGTAGGAGTTTGGGAAGAAGACGTGAGTCCATTATGAGGTGGATTTGATATGAGAGAAATAATGAGATCTTGAAGTGGATCAGATTGCACCAAAGTGGAAGAACCCATTATGCATGTCGAGGGTTCATGAACATCTTGCACGGACACGTTAGAATCATGAGGGGTATTAGGATCATGAGGGGAACTAGGATTGTGTAGTGGACATGGTTCAATGAAAGGCTCTTCAAGATATGGAATGGGAGAAATAATGGGATCATCAAAAGGAATGAGATCTTGGAGTGTATATGGAGCATTAGGACAAGGAGATGGAGGAACAAGTGGATCTTGTGGAGGATTTAAAGGAATAATTTGATCTTGACAAGGAGGAAGATCATTGGAATCCTCTTTAAAGGTGTTTTGCTCTTGACTTTTAATGGGATGATCGGAAAAGATGGAAAGGATATCTTGATCTTTCTTAGAAAGTGGAATGCCAATGGGATTTGAAAGGACATTTTTTTCATGGAATGGAAGGGGATCATTTGGGATTGGATGGACTGGGATATCTTGATCTTGCTTGGGGCATGGAGTGTCAATAGGACTTTGGATAGGATGGACAAGAATAGGGGAATCATCATGAGTGTTGGGAAGATGGGATCTTGGTCAACAATTGGATGGGATGATAAGGTTCCAAGATCTTGATCTTGATCTATTTTAAGACACATTTCTTCATGCTCTAAATGACCCTAATATGATATGATAATGACCTAAGCTTGATGAAGAGACCTAGGGTATACAAATGTAAATATATGACAATGGTATTACTCTAATGCAGGAAGACATATGCAAATGGATGACTCTTATTGATATGCAAAGGAGTATGACCTAGATGAAACTTAACCTTGATAGTCAACAATGACTTTGCAAAATGGACACCTAGGATGAACCTAGATCTAAGTGACATGAATGTTGAGACAAGATGTTGAACAATGTTTGACAACCATGTTTGAAGATGTGTTTTGAACTTTGTTGAATGAAATACTCTTGTGTTAATCCTTGTTTTGAATCAATTTTTCTTGTTTTTGAAATGAGACACAATTCAACTTTTGACAAGCAAAGAATACAAGATATTTCAACTTAGACTCAAGACAATCATGCTCATTCCCACATTTCTTATGGTAGGAAAGGACATTAGGTACTTGAGAGGTAGACTCATTATGGGATTCAAGGAGAATACATAGATGCTTGACCCCACGGGATCCCCTCCACGGCACTCACTTCTTAGGGCAGCCAAGCATTAGTCCCCATGGAAATCTCCCCATGGCGAACTTAGTATCTCTTCCAAGTATCCGAACTTGTCCTTCTCAAGTAACTAGAAGGGTTTTTTTGCCTCTAAAAACAAGGTGTTTAGGAAGGATTTCTGTTAAGCGTTACTCCTTGATGTCACGCAAGCGTGATTGAGACATTAAGCCCATCAAGATACCAAACAAATGTAGTCACGCAAGCATGATTTAGACTGTGGGGTCGTACTTAGATGTTGATATGAGAAAGAGTTCAAGGGTCATCACTTCCCAAGTAACTACAATTCCCACGTAACCCTTCCTTCAAAGCTTTCGCCCATCAAGTATTTGTTTATAGTGAGTTAGAATGCCAAGGTATTCTAGCCGTACTCACTTTGGGTCATTCCCTTCTCACGATTATCACTTGCTTGCAAAAGCAAATGGTCGGGAAGGCAGGCCCTCTAAAGGTGACACACAATCAAAGACTTGAGCATGGTATCGAAGATCTGGATTTCTGATCACCCTATGAAGGATGAGAGCATACTCTCCTACTCCAATGTCAAACTCAACAATCAAATCAAACATAGATTCATTCCATCCTATTTAGAAATCACTAGGTGCCTAAAAATTAATTGCAAACACAAAGTTTAATTGTAGTCCAAGGCAACCTGCAAAACCCAAGTCAGAAGTTTGATATGCTTAGTCTTTGACTATCAAACCTTCACAAAAATGTGTTATTAGTTTCATTTGTTGTCTTTGCCATGCATATGCCAAGGTGCTGCATAGAGAATCAGTACCAAAAACCAAAAAGCAGAAAACAGAATGCAAAATAAACAATTTTCAAGTAAAACACTGCTTTCTTTTTACCTTTGTTTCTGGACTTTACACAGGCGCAGAATTCATAACACAGGAACAGAATGCATGACATAGGTGCAAAATGTCTTTAACACAGGCACAAGTTGCTTGACACAGGCGCAAGTTGTCTCACATAGGCGCAGAAGTTCCCAGAAAACACTGCACTACCCTGTTTCTTGAGTTTTTGGCCTGCAAATCAACTCAAAAACATAGTTAAGGGGTTAGATGGTTAGTTTCACGTTGGGTTCACCAATTAATGTAGCTAGGAAATGTGGAAATCATGAAAGCATATATGAAAACACTAATCTAGCTCAATCACGAAAGCTAAAATGCAATGATCTATCCTAAACACACTCAATAAAGACATGAAAAGTAAAAAATTCAAAACTGAAGACTATGCAAACCAAATGTAGATCTGAATGCTTCCTTCATGCAGCTCCATTGTCCTTCTTTCTTCTCCAAATAGCCTTTGTTTGTGGATCTCACCTACTAGTGCATGATCATGATATTAAAGCAAGTAGACAAGATGATTGCTCAAGAATACTCGAAGCGTGATTGATTCGACAAAGTGATTATTAGATAATGTGATCAGGGGATTTGATTGAAGAAAATCATCCAGTTTATAGACAAATTGGAGAAAAGATCAAATTAGCATGATTCAATTCAAATGGAAATTGCAAATCAATTATGTCAATTATGACAAATTTATGACAAATTATGCACTTTCTATGCAAAATTGATTGATTGATAATTTATGACAAGATTATGACAAATTGCTATGCAAGGATTTATGACAAGGTTTTGAAATAGAAATAGACCTTTAGGAGAAATTAGAAAATTAAGTTGGAAATAATGACTTGGAAATTAGGAAATTGATGAAAAAAAGGTAAATTAATTAATAATTTCTCATTCATTAATTAATTTACAAAAATAGGAGGAAATTAATTAGCCAATTAAATAAACATTTAATTTTGACAAGAAGACTTAGGATAAATAAATAAATTATTTAACCTAGAGCGAAAATGCCAAACAAGATTAAATGAACAAATCATAAAACCTTGGAAGATGAATTAGAAATGCAAGGATGACAATTAGGTCTTGACAAAGGATAGTTGATATCGATTCGATCATGATTTTGAATTGATAAATGACCAGTGTTGATAAATGATTTGATTGAGATTGGTTGACAAAAATCAATGACAAATTGACCAAATTGACATGATTGAAAAGGACAAGGATCGATGACGAATCGATCGCAATATGACAAGATTGACAAGGACAAAGATCGACCAAAATCATGACTAAAGATTGTTGTCGACAAGACCAAATTCGAAAGCGAGACAAATGAAGAATGTAGAAGAAAGAGTCGATGCTCGCAAATGATAAAGACCAAGTGTGAATCATACAAGAAATGTTAATGCGACGCAAAAACCTAAAATGAGGCAATGTGCAAATGTTAAAGTATGATTCCGCAAGCGTTGACCATTTTTAGGTGTCTACAGATACAAATCCTAATTCTGAGGTACTTTACACAGTTGATGTTGATACTCAGAAAGTCAACATTATGATAGACAAGGACACAACTAGTAAGACAGATATGGCTAGTGAGCCACCGGTAACTAATAACATAGATAACACTGAAGGTAAACTGATAGATGGGAAAATAGAACAACAAGCAGAACAACAAACAGAGCAACAAGTAGAGCATCAGGCTCCAGAACAAGAACAGGTTCATGTGGAAATAGTGCCACCGGCAATAGGAGAACAACAAAAACCTTTGCTTAAGGAAATGGAAACACAGACTGACCTACCAGAGGTCACTGCAAGCAAGGATATTGCTCCCACTGGTGGAATTCAGAATGTTATCTCTTCAACTACAGGATTTAAATCAACAAATGTAAATGAAGTTCTTTTGGACTCTCTAAAGAAAATAACAGATTGTAGTTCACAAGCATATAAAGCTATAGATGAAACAATTCCAATTTTGAAGATGATAGCTCCAAAATGCAATGTAGATAATAAGGATTCTTTGAATCAACTTGACACTTTGTCTAAGTATATTGCTGACAACATAGTGACAGTTGAACAAATAAAGGAGGAAGCATTCAAAGAGAGGTTAGAAAAGGAAAAACATAAATTCTTTGAGGAACAAATAAAGAAGTGTACAAGGCAGTTTGACACACTTCTACCAGAACTATGCAACACACTTAAGGAGTTCAAAACTTTGTACAGCGACACTTGTAAGACAAACTTTTTGACAGGTGATATAGACAAGAAAATGAGCAAGATACAGGAGGAAATTAATAAGCTAGCTGATAATTTTATTAATTCATCTGATTCATTATCAATTTTTGAGCAAAAGATAACATGTTTTGAGGAAGAGTTACTAAAGCTAGAAAGAGAAAAGGAGAGAATAAAAAGTAAGGCTAAAGATCTGAAATTAAGACTAAGTCCACAACTGGATTACCTAGCATCTTTAAGGAAAGAAATATCTGATGCACTGGTACAAGGACTTTAAACACTGGTAGAGAAAATGAAACACCTCACCGGTACAGTTCAAAGAATAGAGGTAGTAATAAAGGATAGTAAAAAGTTCATTGAGAACTTGAATTTGGTTCTAGCAGATCTTTTTCAAATTGTAACGACCTGGTTACAAGGTTGAGACAAGAAACCATACTCTATTGACACTTTGACAACCTTTGTCATTGATGCCAAAGGGGGACTAGTGGTATGAGAAAATAATCAGGACTCATCTACTTAGGGGGAGTTCACACATTTTTGGTAAACATATTTTTGGACTACACTTTTTGAAATTTTCTCATGAGTGTTGCCATCAATGCCAAAGGGGGAGATTGTTGGCAAATGCACACTCCAATGAGACATTGTAGGCGATTGAAGGTTTTGTCATTGATGGCAACCTTACAATCCTATGTCACTAGAAAGGCAATCCACCGATACTAGCAAAGTTAGATTCTACACCAGCACATAGACCATCGACACCAGCAGTGAAAGGAAGCATACCAGCACAAAAGCTGACATAAATTTTATTGTTAATATATTTTGTTTATTATTGAAAAATCATTGTAAGTCGACTTGGCAATTTGTAAAATGACTCTTATATAAGAGAGATCATTGTAGAACAATTATGTAATGATAGAGGAATGTAATTAGGCGAAATAAGGCAGACCTATTAAGCAAAATATAGGTTAAGGGTTTATGTAAGAAGCAGAGTAGAAACTGGTACTGGATCTGGCATTATAGATGCTATTTTGAAGCAGTACAAGACACTGGATTTATATAATCTATTTTGTAAGTCAGTGAGACTTCCTATTTTGTATTTGAGCAGTGAGCTCTAGGCACTTGGCCTTCTTGCATGTGTAGGCCCCTCTTGTAGCAGTAATATTCTCTTATTGGCCAGTAAGTGAATATTGTGGGTCATAAATCCCACTAAGGTTTTTCCCACATGGGGTTTCCTCATTAAAATATTGTGTTATGGTGTGTTTTTCATGTGGTTACTTCTAACTCTATTTATTGCATTACTTTTTGTTTACCAGTACACAATATTAATATGCTCTACATATTTTAAGTTAAGAAAATCTTATTACCAATCAGATACTGATTCACCCCCCAAGTATCTGTGGGAATCCTAATAGTTTTTAATATATAATATGATCATTGGCACAAGCATCTATTGCTTGATACTTCATTCCAATATCTTTCATAATGGTAGATAATTCTTGGTATGAGTGAGGTAGAATATTTGATGGTGGTAACAAAAACTCAGCTATCAATCTAAAGCAAAAAATATAATTTGTTAATATAAAGAATATTAATGGTACATGATTCACCATTTATTAACTATAATGACATATATGACATACCTTAACATACGTGAGATTGTTATGTTGGATAAACCATTCATAACCTTCAAGTTCACCAACAACAATATAGTGGAGAGAAGAGTTGTACCATCACCTATGCTAGTACTAAATGTGTCATGGATCAATGTATTTGTACCATCATCTTCAATTGTGTTTTCTAGCACATGATCATCGTCTTCCATGGGATCATTATCTTCAGCTTTGATATTCACACCTCCATGTTCCTCCACTTTGAAAAATATATTCTTCGGGTTGTGTTGGTCCATATCATGTGCTCTGGGGTGCTCGACCTATATAAAAATGATCAACATAAATAAACCATGATCATAATCTCATCATCAAGTGATTCCTTATGTATATAAATTGTTAAAATGATATAATGAACAACTTACCAATGGATGATAATCATGTCCCCCTTCAATTTGACCATGTTGCCTACAATGTTTCTTAGTTGTTTTGATTAGAAGTCTTCTAGTCTTTAAGCCCTTACAAATTTTGTAGGGACAATAACATTTTCCATCACCTTTTCTTCTAGTCTTTAAGCCCTTACAAATTTTGTAGGGACAATAACATTTTCCATCACCTTTTCTTTTCAAGTTAGACCATAATCTAGCAATTGTCTCCTTACTTTGTTCTTCACTAATATTATCAGACATGGTCTTTCTTCACAGGCAAAAAAATCAAGCTATGGAAAAATTGAAAATCGAACCAAAACCATTTAACTCTTCTTTTTCATCTTAAAACATTGAACTTAATAGAGAATGTATTTAATGTAGCTAGTGGTCACAAATTCTTTTGAGATAGATGTTCAATCATTAGATGTTCAATATAAATTCTTTTTCCTCTCCCACCAACTCTTCCTCCCTCCCTCTTCTCTCTTTCCCAGCAAAAAAATGTTGAGTGCAGATGCTAAATGGAATCAACAGAACTTCCCTCATCATGGAGTCTAAAAAAATACTTAAGGAGGCAAACAGTTGGAGTGAGATGATTATAAGTGCCATCAACCGTGCATTGGAATTATTGTGAATGCAGTCAACTTGAGTGAATTAGGAAGATTCATTGAGGATATCTCATTCAACAGTCAGATTTGCATCCATTGGATTAGGCACTAAACGCAGGGCTTCACATTAGACTTCAGCTAGTGACTGTGATTAGTCACCAATTGGATAAGTATATCTAATATCTACTCATGTAATCCAAACGTTATATTGAAAGATTTTATTTGAACTTAATGCTAGGTTTTTCCTCCAATCTGGAGGTTTTCCTAGGGTAATCTATGTGTGTTGTCTCGTGTTTTTGCTTGTATTGTTTATTTTTGAGTTTTATTATTACTTTTGATCACTAAAATTATCACCTTCTATATAAGTGAGAGGGTGCCTTAAGGTGTTCATAGTGATCCTTGAGAATGGAATGAACTCATAATTTTAGTAATTCACTATGTTACAAGTAAGAAAAAATTACTTGGAGAAGTGAGGACATGTTTGAATTTTATAAGGTGTCTAGTGTTTCTTCCTAGAGGGGATCTTACTAGTATATCGATGATAATAGATTATTTATTAGTGTTTTTTCCTAATTCAGTTTTCCACAAGGTAAATCACTTGCATTATGTCCTTGTCATGTGGTGTTTCTTTTATATCTAGTATGTAATTGCTAACTAAATTTTCAATTTGAATAAAGGGCCTTTTCACCTTCCCAATTTATTTGATTAAAGTCCTCTTGAGGTAAATGCCATGATATTGGACAAAATGAAAAAATAATCAGAACCCAGGTTCCTAGCAAAATGAGTAAACAATTTCATCCCACGACAGACACAATCCACATTTATAAACTGCAAATTTACCAAAAATCAAGGGGGAAAATGCTTAAAATTGAATGATATCTTTGCAATTACCCAAAAGATGTGATGTTAAATATATTTCTATTTATAATTCTTTGATGTATAATGAAAGTATTGTTAATCATGTTAATAATGTTTGGTATTCTAATTCATCCCCTGCTCAATAGGGAAAGTTGTTTAAGAATATTTGGAACTCTCTTGTTGCTCCTTAAAAGAAAGCTTTTAAATGGTTGTTTCTACTTGATAAGTTACCTATTAGATCTAAACATTCTAATGATAATTTGTGTAACATTTACAAGGTTAAAGAGATAGTTAGAGATATTTTCTTTGTCTGCTCTATAGCTAAGGAGATTTGGAATTGTTTGGGTTTATCATTCCTTGGGATATTAGAATACTTGATGTTGTATCCGGTTTTATTAAAGGACTTAAAAAAGACACTAATCAATTCTGGAATTTGCTTTCATGTGAAATTCTTTGGTAAATTTGGAGGATTATAAATTTAGAGAAGTATCAAGGGATAGAAAGGGCCCTTACTGAGTCTTTTTGTAGACTCACATTCCATACTTAGACTACAAAACTTCGATCTATTAAAACTTTGGTCTATAACCTTCATAAACTAAGCAAAACGATGTCGCAAGTACGTAATTCTTCTTAGAACTAGTTATAAAGAACTTGAAATGTTAGTTATGAAATGATGTTTCAGTATAACATACCAAATTGAAATACTTAAACATAGAAAAACTGCAAAACAAACAAAAACCATTGAACATTCAACACAGTAACATCATGAACAACAGTCATTGATAGATCACAAGAGCAACAACTATATTACAACAATGTCAAAGCACTCTGATAAAACCTGATAGCACATAATTTTTTAAATTAATTATGCTCTTAAAAATGCTATTCTCTTATATTTTTTCTTTTGATTTTATACATTGAACACTTTCTATCATAACAATAGTTACTGTTGGGTTTTATGTGATGGTTGACATGGATAAGCTTTCACTTTGACAAGTCTTTGCAAAATGTATATTTCAAAAACATCCCAGGGAACATAATGAGAAAAAGCAGAGCTCCTATGTATGTTAGAGGTTTTGTTTAGTTTATATTGAATCCATTAAGCAGATTATTAATATTTGTATTCCTAAGAAGAAGTAAAAGTTGCAAATAATTAAAAATTGCATTATCAGGTTAAGTTATCTCGATAAGAACACTTTAACAAAAAAGAACAACATTTGATGAGGGTATCATATACCAATAAAGGGAACGAAAAACATCCATCGATGAAGGTTATAATGAAAAGAAGGTCATCGACATAACCAAAGGGATTGGGATGTGTTATTGCGAGTTACCCCGATGCCTGAAAAAAGGCACCGGAAAAGAATGTACCGATGGAATATACTTCATCGAGAAAGATTTTCCTATTGTTGTAATTCATTCCAAGCTATCCCTATACCTGATGGAAGAGTTGGTCAATTAAGTGGAATGAGTATGTCATCGGGAAGACCTATAATGATGGAACCGACTACAATGGGAAGAGTTGTGCCAAAGGAGAAAGTCATTTGGGAAAAAATGCTAATCGCTATGACATCTAATGATCTAACCTGATGCCCGATGGGAGTATCGGGTTGACTTACACCGATACAACAGAATATAAGTAATCGGCTAAGGATATCCCGATAAAGGAGAGTAAAGCACAAAAATAAAAGAAGGGTTCTATAAGTGGTGCCAAAACAAAGTATACATCAGAGAGACACATGTCATCGAACCATATCTGAATTCAAAACCAAAATAGTGATTTCTTATTTAATGCTTGCAGTAGGTACATCTATGGTTCACACAAGACAATTTTATGGGAAACTCATTAATGCTAATCTGTATGTAGATGCATTGGGCATATAAACTAAAATTGCCTAATATTAGTGTCACACAAGAGAAAGATAATTCACAGAGGGAATGCATTGAGTTTCTGAAAACTAGAGTGGATAATTGTGATTACAGAGATTGATGAATAATGATGAAGAGCAGATACCCTAACTGGTCCTGAGAGGAGGGGGGTGAATTAGTATATACAAAAACTTCTTATCAACTTATCAAGTTAAAACAATACCAACCGGTTGTCTTCATTACTAAACTTAACCATGGAAATACTAGTTAAACACAGTAAGACTTTAGACAATATAAATCAGTAAAACTGAACCCTTCAAATACATTCAATACTTGATAACTACTTTACCCATAAACATATGCACATGGTATATCAACAATACCATAACCATTAGCTCTGCACACATAATCACTCAAACAAAGAATACTTAATCATCACATGAAAAATGCACAACTCATGACACACAAATTTTTCACGTGGAAACCCAAATGGGAAAAACCATGGTGGGGATGAATACCCACAAGCTTGTTTTGAACTCTTTTGAAGCTCGCTCTGTTAGGAACTTAGTTCGGTTAAAGACTTTACAATAAGGTTCTTCTAGGAACTGATCCTATTAAAGATCACTCAGTTAAGGGATGGCTATATACCATGTTAAAGGTTGAAACCCTGTTAAAGGTTACCTTGCTAGAGGATTTAAAGAACTCAATGAAATTGAGTCACCTGGTAGAGGATTTATAGTAATCCTGTTAAAGCTACCCAGCAAAGGGATTTTCCTTCTATTGGAATTGTTAGAAGACAACAGGTAAAACTCTGATCTAATAACAACACTATATGCTATGGCATATCCTTTTCAGTTTCTCTACTCTGTAATCACACTCTACAGTTTTATCTCACTGGTCTAGCAAGTATCTCATCACTTGGATACAAACACAACTTTTGCCAACAACTCACAATAACAAACATCATCAACCTTGTAGACAACAATTAGGTCAATAGTATAAACCCTAAACCCTAAGCATTTAGGTTTACAATTACAATCGGTCAAATCCTGACCATCCAAACACTTTGCATAGAGTGAAGCAATCTCAAATAGATCACAACTCAATCTACATTGTCCATTCTTCACCACACATAGAAATCAATAACTCATCACACTTTCTTCTCATATCGCTAAGAAGAATGTTCATTCCCGAGGAAGACAATTAATGCAATCGATCTTCGCATGCAAGATCCTCAAGGAAATCCTTCATGTGCACAAAACTGATGTGACATCTCGATCTCATCTTCATCTCTTAGCTAACTCATCACAAAATGTCACCGGTTGCATCACACAAGCTGAATTGCCAAACCAGAAACCTTAGAGCTAAGACTACCAACCGGTAGTCACACTTAGTGAAACCCAGACACCAGTTCACTACAACTCTTCATACCAGTTCACTTGCACTTATTGGCATCGATGACAATGTACATTATCATCATATCATCATACCGGTTCATCAAATGCCAACAATCTCCCCCTTTGGCATTGATGGCAATACTCAGTGTACCATTGCAACTAAAAACATCATAGACCAGTGCATCTAAAATATCTTCTCCCCTATCTCATAGATCTTCTCATATATCTTTTCCCCCTTTGACAACAATGCCAAAGTGGAGGCACAATCTTCCATACTCCACTATGCTGCTCCCCCTATGGAGTAGCATCCTTCAACACATCAATCTTGAAAGATTTGACACTGTAATACCTAACATATGTGGAGAACACATCTTTAGTTTACTTCACGAAGGGGTAAAACCCCTAATTCACCTCTTAAATAGGTTAATGTAGTCTTTGGTAAGGGTTTAGTGAATATGTTTGCTAGCTGCTTCTTATAGGAAATATGTTGTAATACAACCTCTCTATTTTGAACTTTCTCTCTCAAGAAATGATACTTGAGCTCAATGTGCTTAGTTCTAACATGCAATACCAGATTCTTGGAAGTATTTATTGCACTAGTATTGTCACAAAATATACTCACTGGTTTAGATATAGGTACTTTGAAACCGTCCAATACATGTTTCATCCAAATTGCTTAAGTGCAGTTCATAAACGCTACCACATACTCTGCTTCAGCTATGGACTAAGAACTACAACTCTGCTTCTTGCTTGTCCAGGAGACTAATCTTCCACCACGAAATAACACTCCACCGATTGTGCTCTTTCAATCATCCACATTACCTCCCCAATCTGCATTGGTAAATACCTTGAGATTAAAATCACAATTACATGGATACCACAATCCATAGTCAACAGTTCCTTTCAGATATCTAATAATCCTCTTGACTGCTACCAAGTGGGATTCTGTTGGACATTTTTGAAAACAAGCTACTCTGCCTACTGCATGAGCAATATCTGGTATGTTGTGCAACACATAGTGCATCTTACTGATCATTGACCGGTACTCCTTCTCATTCACCAAATCTAAATCATCTTCCTTAGTCAGTTTACAGCCAGTTAAAATCGGTGTACCAGCCGGTTTGCTCTCCTCCATGCCAAAGGTCTTCAATACCTCTTTGACATACTTGGACTGGGTAATAAAGATACCCTCTTTCATTTGATGAATCTGTAAACCAATGAATAAATTTATCTTTCCAATCAGAGACATCTCAAACTCTTTCTTCATTACATCTGCAAAAGCATGACTCATTTCATCATCTCCTCCAAAGATTATGTCATCTACAAATACTTCACAGATCAGAATCTGATCACCTTCTGATTTTAGGTAGATGTTGCTATCCTCACTTGTTCTCTAAAATCCTATCTTCACAAGATGAGAGTGTAACCATTCATACCATGCCCTAGGTGCTTGTTGCAATCCATACAGGGATTTGTGTAATCTACACACCATGTTACTATCTTCTGATAAGCCAAACCCATTTGGTTGATCAATATACACTTCCTCTTCTAGGATTCCATTCAAGAATGCAGACTTCACATCCATCTGATAAATCTTAAATCCCTTTAATGCTACAAATGCAAGTAGTAGTCGAACACCTTCCAGTCTAGAGACAGGAGCAAAGGTTTCTCCATAGTCTTCTCCCTCTTCCTGAGCATATCCTTTGCATACAAGTCTTGCCTTGTTCCTCACAACTGTGCCTTCTTCATTTAGCTTATTCTTGAAAACACATTTGGTACCTATAACATTCTTATGTTCTGGTCTGGGTACCAGGGACCATGTTACATTCTTTTCTATATGGTCTAGCTCCTCTTCCATTGCCTTAATCTAGTCTTCATCTGTAAGTGCTTCTCTGGAAGGCTTGGGCTCCAATTCAGAAATCATGCAAGAGTTTTCTTTCACCTTTCTTCTTTTGAGTATCCCTACATCTTTATCTCCTATGATCTGCTTCAGATCATGATGTAGTTTCATATACCTAGTAATGACTCTAGCTAATTTTGCTAGCTTTTCCTCTTCTTCTTCACCTACTGCAGCTTCTACCAGTACAGGAACACTGAGATCTTTACTTGTTTCTTTCTTAATCAGTTCCTAGAAGGCTATACTCGATTCATCTTCCACATCCTTGCTGCAGGTTTCCTCAGGTTCCTTAGGGGATTCATCAACCCTGACGTTGATACTCTCAACAATTTTCTGTGTTCTATTGTTGTAGCACTTGAGAGCTTTGCTCTTAGTGGAATATCCTAAAAATATTCCTTCCTCACATTTAGCATCAAACTTGCTCAGATGCTCACCTCTCTTGATGTAACACTTACTACCAAACACCTTAAAATAACTCACAGTGGGAGTTTTCCTGGTCCAATACTCATAAGAGGCTTTTAATTCTACCTTTCTTGATGACTACTTGGTTCATAGTATAGACTACAGTGCTCACCTCTTCTCTCCAAAAAGTGTGAGTAACCTTTCCTTGGATCAGCATTGTTCTAGCCGCTTCAACTATAGTCCTGTTATTACTTTCTGCTATGCCAATCTATTGTGGTGTCCTTGGGGCAGACAACTGCCTCTTGATACCGCTTGTGGTGTAAAAAGTGGACCTGTATCTGTATCTGGAATACACAACACTTCAATTAAGTCATTAAATGCATGATTAGTAAATCAATAATCAATGAATAATAAACCATTACAAAATGACCCATAGCCTTCTAGTAGATGCGAGTTTAGATTGGTAAGCAATCCAGTGACTAGACAACACTTAAACGAAGGATTTTTAAATCTATATGAGCATGAATATGAGCTAATGGATGCAAGATTTAAGCCAGATATGCAAGGTTAATCTAACATAATTTAAGAAATATATGAATATTTAAGCTAAATGATTTAAGCAATATGAAATAACTAATATGCAATATCTCAATGCAAATTCTCAATGAACCTAGAGCAAAAACAACATAATAACAATATATTCTCTAGGATTTTTAAATGAGAGATGAGAGCCTGAATTTATAGAAAATTCACAAAGAAACCAACGACTGAGATCAAATGATGATGAGCGGTCAAGATTTTCCAAGAGGAAGCACAATGCAGGTGAATTGATGTGATTTAATGCTTTTCTCAGTTTTAAAGGAAATTGAACTAAAATTAAGATAAAATCAGGAAAAAACTAATTTATTCTCTATTTCATTCAATTTTAATATTTAATTGTTTTAATTGCTTTCTTTGAGATTATTTATCAATTTTAAAATTTTTTTTTTAAGATTATCTCCAATTGATTTCTTTTCTCAATCTTTAATTCTTTTTTGCCAATTAACTTATTTTTTTTATTTGTTTCCTTTTTCGAAGATTTATGGCAATTTTTATTTATTTTTCAAATTAATTCCTCTTCTTTGATGATTTAATGGCAAATTGATTTATTTAATTAAAATGCTAGGATATTTAATAAAATAAATAAGATAATTGTTTAAAATGATTTACTTTGAATGATCAATTAATTAAATAAATATTTAATTAATATTGAGTGATTAATTTTGCCATGTGACATTGATGATTTTAGAAATTAATTGTGTGCTCAAGATTTTTTTTAATTGTCTTTGGTTAGTACCTTGGTGACATTGTCGAGATTAGAGGCTCATGGTTTAGATGACCATTTTGTTGGTATTTTGGTATGGTTTTGTCATTGATGTCAACACCTACTAAAACACTAGCACTCTAGAGATCTAGCAACATTCACCGGAAAGAACTAGTGCATAGTTACTGGTATATGGTTCACCGACAGGATATAATGATCACTAACACTTGGAATGATATGGAAGACACTTGATAATGTCGAAGACATCATGTGGACACTTTGTTTTGAAGAATTAATCATTGGTATATTCATATTTGCATATTTTCTTTTACCAACAAATAGGTCCAGGGTTACCTAGGGTTACACCGACGGGTTTATCTTTTCCAGATCAGCATGGCACGCTATGGAGATGATTTATTATTGTTGCAAATGCATTAAGCCAACATGTTTAATCGGTTATTGCATCAGATATCATATTGTTTGTAAAATGTTTTTATTGTAATATCTTGTAGAGCCGACCTACTAAAATTGGTCTTAGGTTATGGTATTAATGTAAGATCTTATTTGTAAGATCGAGTGTGGAATGCAAAAAAGAATTGTGAGAAGGTATATGCGAGATTAAGCAGAGCTATACACGAAGACATCATTTGAAGGTGAAGCTAGGTTTTTGTAGAAGCATATCAGCATTACATTGGTACTAAATCCAGCATATGAAGATGTTATTTTATGTAGTACATTCTTATTGGATTTAATCATCCAACTGTAGTCAGTGTGACTCCCATTCTGTGATTGAGTAGTGAGCTCCAGGCTATTGGCCTTTCTGCATGTCCAGACCCCATTTATGTACACTTACTATCTGTAGTAGTATCATCTGATTGTGGGTAAGGTTTCCCACCGTGGTTTTTCCCCTTACAAGGTTTCCGCGTACAAACATTGGTGTTATGTGTTGTGGATGACTTTATGTTTATGTTTTATGCATTAATCTTTATCGGTATAGCAATTAACTGTTAACACTGTCTATCGGCATACTTAACTGGTTTACCGGTATTAAGCATTAAGTTGGTTAAGTTGTTTTTGGCTTGAATTTATTTGACAACTGATTCACCCCCCCCCCTCTTAGTTGTCTCCAGGACCTAACAATTGGTATCAGAGCTTAGTCCTCTTTTGTAGAAGTTTAACAACTTGAGGAGATCCAATGACTACTAATTATTTTAGGAAGGACAGTCCTAAACTTAATGGAACCAACTATGGGATATGGAAGATCAGGATGGAGACACATCTGGGAAGTTATAAGGAATGGTTATATTGTTGTTGTAGCTGGTTGGACTGCTCCAACTACCTTAGCTAAAGATGAGGAGAATGATTGCAAAGCAAGAGAAGCACTTTTGAGCACTCTATCAAATCAACAAATCATGGGATTATCAGATAGGTCTACTGCTAAAGCTATTTGGGATCATTTGGAAACACTGAATGAAGGAGATTCCACAGTCAAGATTTCAAAACTTGAAAGCTTCTGAGTCAGGTATGAACATCTGAATATGGAAGAAGATGAAAGGATTTATGCTTTTACGGAAAGAATAAATGAAATATTTTGGGTATTAAATGTTTTGGAGGAACCTTGAGTGAGGATGAAATTATTTCAAAAATCTTAAGAGGATTGCCATCGGCATATAAAATGAAGGTTATTGCTATAAATGAGTTGAGAACAATTCCTAATACATCAGTAACTAGGGATACATTAATTGGAAAACTTTCAGCCTTTGAAATTGAGGAATTTGGTCCTGTTGCTACTATAAAGACAAATTTGGCCTTTAAAGCATCAACATCATCTGCTCCATCATTTGACAAATCAGATTGGAAAGCCTTTTATGCAAGAGAACTTGAAGAAACTAGGAAGGAGAATGAAGAACTTGAAGAACTTGAAGCACTATTTGCAAGGAAAATGCC
Source organism: Cryptomeria japonica (assembly GCF_030272615.1). NCBI lineage: Eukaryota > Viridiplantae > Streptophyta > Pinopsida > Cupressales > Cupressaceae > Cryptomeria > Cryptomeria japonica. Next base: position 585,836,906 of record NC_081415.1, on the reverse strand, counting down.
AAAAGGTCCAATTGGAAGTAAGTATGAAGGTAAAGGACCCTTTAAATGTTTTAACTGCAAAAAGATTGGTCATATGGCTTCGAGATGCCTTGATAGACATGCCAGACTAAGAGAAGAAGCTAGAAGAACATACAAGCCTAATCCTAAATATCAAAGATATAGATTTAAAAATAACAAAGACAAATCTTGTTACATTGCTGATGAAGGTGTAACTGATGATTCCGATGAGGATCCAGTAGACAATGGATGGGTTTTTTTTGCTATAACAGAAGATCAACCGACACCCACTGCTCAACTAGTAGAACAAGCCCTAGCAGCTAAAGTTGAAGTAAAGGATGAATGGATCATTGACTCAGGATGCTCACATCATATGATAGGAGATAAAGGTAAATTCTTGAACTTTCAAGAATACAATGGAGGTTTAGTAAGATTTGGGGACGACAAAGCCTGTTCAATCAAAGGTAAGGGTACAATATATCTTGATGGTAAGCATAACACTAACAATGTCTACTATGTTGAAGGATTAAAGCATAATCTTTTAAGTGCTGGTCAATTAGTTGAGAAAGGATTTCAGTTACAATTTAAGAATGGAAAATGCAAAATCATGAATAGAACTAGTTTAGAAATTGCAACCGGTAATCAGACTAGAGGTAATATCTTTCATTTGAATAACAGTGAAAAGGCATGCTTGATTGCACATATAGATGAAAGTTAGTTATGGCATAAGAGACTATGTCATGTAAACTTTGATTGCATGGTAAAAATCAGTACTTCTAAGGCAGTTAGAGATCTACCTAAAATTGTGAAACTTCTGAATACAATATGTAAGGAATGTCAATTTGGAAAACAAGTTAGAGATAGTTTCAAAAGTATTCCAAAAAAATCCAATAATGCTCTTGATTTGATTCACACTGATTTATGTGGTCTAGCTAGAACTAAAAGCTTACAAGGTGATAGATATTTCATGCTAATTATTGATGATTATTCTAGAATGTGTCGGGTTACTTTTCTTAGAGAAAAATCAGAAGCACTTGGAAAGTTCAAACTATTCAAAGCAATGGTTGAATATGAAACCAGTAAGAAAATCAAATGTTTAAGATCAGATCAAGGAGGAGAATTCACATCTAAGGACTTTAATACATTCTATGAAGTAAATGGAATTAGAAGATAACTATGAGCACCTTGAACACCACAACAGAATGGAGTTGTTGAAAGGAAAAACAAAACTATCTTGGATGCAGCAAGAAGTATGTTATCTGAAGCAAATTTACCACATGTATATTGGAGAGAAGTAGTCAACATAGCCATCTATACATTCAACAAAGTTCACATCAAAGGTGAAACCAGTAAGACCCCTCATGAATTATGGTTTGGTAATACTGCTACTCTTAAGTATTTCAGAATTTTTGGAAGTAAATGTTATATTAGAAGAGATGAGTATATTGGCAAATTTGATCCTAGTAGTGATGAAGGAATATTTCTTGGTTATTCATCTAAGAGCAAGGCATATAGATGTTTTAATAAGAGATTGCAGAAAATTGTTGAGAGTACAAATATAAAAATTGATGAACAATTCAGAGGAAGTTCAAGGTATATAGACTCTGAACCAGCAACAGAAATTGTGACAAATGAACCTACACTAAATCCACCGGTATAGAATGAAGATCCAGTTACCCCGGCACCATTAGAGGATTCCACAGTAATTGAAGATCAACAACAAACTAAGACACCCTAGTATGTAAAATTGAATCATTCTGAAGATCAGATAATTGGAAACAAATTTAAAGGAGTTATGACAAGAGGAAGATTGGCAAATGAAGAAGTATGTCTTATTTCTCAAATTGAACCATCATCTGTTAATGAGACATGTGAAGATAAATTTTGGATTAAAGCTATGGAAGAAGAATTAGAACAAATTGAGAAAAATAATACTTGGACATTAGTTCCCCGGCCTAAAGATAAAAATGTAATTGGAACAAAATGGGTATTTAGAAACAAACTTAATGAAGATGGTAAGGTTGTCAGAAATAAAGCAAGACTAGTGTGTAAGGGATACTCTCAAAAAGAAGGAGTTGATTACAATGAAACATTTGCACTGGTAGCTAGAATTGAGGCAGTCAGATTATTCTTGGCTTTTGCAACTCACAAGAACTACAAAGTTTATCAAATGGATATTAAATGTGCATTTTTGAATGGAGATCTTGAAGAGGAAGTATATATTGAACAACCTGATGGATTTTCTTTGGATATGGTTTGCATGTTAAGAAAAGCTCTGTATGGATTGAAACAAGCCCCAAGAGCTTGGTATGCAAGGTTGGATAAGTATCTTTTAAAGATTGGTTTTACTAAAGGAAATGCAGACAGTAATTTATATTACAAAATAACTAATGATGACATCTTGATTATAGAAGTATTTGTTGATGATATAATCTTTGGAGGAGAAGATGGATTATGTAAAGAATTTTATATTTAAATGAAGCAAGAATTTGAAATGTCTATGATTGGAAAAATAAAATTCTTTTTAGGATTGCAGATTTCACAGACTAACAAAGGTATATTTTTTAGTCAATCCAAGTACTTGAAAGAGTTACTAAAGAAATTTGGGATGGAGAACTCTAAACCAGTAAGCACACCTATGACTACAAATGACAAATTATGTCAAAGGGATGAATCTACACCTGTTAATCCAACTAGATACAAATCTATGATAGGAGGTTTATTGTATTTGACACAAACTAGACCTGATATTATGAATGCAGTATGTATTGTTTCTAGATTTCAAAATAATCCTAGAGAAAATCATGAATCAGTAGTAAAAAGGATTTTTCGGTACTTACAAGGCACTGCAAATCTTGGATTATGGTATCCTAGAGATGAAAATTTTGATCTATGTGTATACACAGATGCAAATTGGGCAGGAGATGTGGATGATAGAAAAAGCACCATCGACAGAGCATTCTTTCTTGGAAAGAGATTAGTTTCTTGGTTATGTAAGAAACAGAGTTGTACATCTTTATCAATAGTAGAATCAGAATATGTTGCAGTAGCAACTAACTGTACACAGGTACTATGGTTCAAACAAATGTTGAAAGACATAAAGGTAAAATGCAAGGAAACTATTACTATATATTGTGATAACACTACAACAATTGATATATCTAAGGATCCGGTATTACATTCTAAAACAAAACATGTTTCTATCAAACTGAATTTTCTAAGGGAAATGGTTGAAGAAAAAGAGATAAAACTGGTTTATGTGAATACTAAAGAACAACTTGTAGATATTTTCACAAAACCTTTTCCTAAGGAGACTTTTGAATATCTCAGAGATCAGCTTGGAGTTGTACCACCACCGGTAGAGACTTAGACAGTTGATGATTGTCATCAACCGACATAATTAACAGATAGATCTTTTACTCTGGTCTTTGATGAGGAAGCTACTTCTCAGGGGGAGTAGTTGGTATATTGAATTGATTAGTATTTTGTATATGAACTTGGTATTATTATAACTTTGGCATTTGATGTCAAAGGGGGAGAGATATCTATGGAAAAACACATTATCTTTTAAAAGAACTTTGAATAACACATGTTGCTCCTAGGGGGAGAGATTGTTGTTTGAGAGAGACTATTACTCTCTGTATTTTGGTTATGATCTTTTTGGAGAGATTGTTGGTTTTTGGTTTTTGGCATTTCTATTTTGGCGCTTTGATGGTTTTTCCATCTTGTGTTGCCATCAATGCCAAAGGGGGAGATTGTTGGTATTTTGGTATGGTTTTGTCATTGATGTCAACACCTACTAAAACACTAGCACTATGGAGATCCAGCAACATTCATCGGCAAGCAGCTATTGCACAGTTACTGATATATGGTTCACTGGCAGGATATAATGATCACCAACACTTCGAATGATATGGAAGACACTTGGTAATGTCGAAGACATCATGTGGACACTTTGTTTTGAAGAATTAATCATTGGTATATTCATATTTGCATATTTGCTTTTACCGGCAAATAGGTCCAGGGTTACCTAGGGTTACACCGACAGGTTTATCTTTTCCAAATCAACATGGCAAACTATGGAGATGATTTATTATTGTTGTAAATGCATTAAGCTGACATGTTTAACTAGTTATTGCATCAGATATCATATTGTTTGTAAAATCTTTTTATTGTAATATCTTGTAGAGCTGACCTACTAAAAGTGGTCTTAGGTTATGGTATAAATGTAAGATCTTATTTGTAAGACCGAGTGTGGAATGCAAAAAATAATTGTGAGAAGGTATATGCAAGATTAAGTAGAGCTATACATGAAGACATCATTTGAAGGTGAAGCTAGGTTTTTGTAGAAGCATATCAGCATTACACCGGTACTAAATCCAGCATATGAAGATGCTATTTTATGCAGTACATTCTTATTGGATTTAACCATCCAATTGTAGTCAGTGTGACTCCCATTCTATGATTGAGTAGTGAGCTCTAGGCTATTGGCCTTTCTGCGTGTCCAAACCCCATTTATGTACACTTACTATCTATAGTAGTATCATCTGATTGTGGGTAAGGTTTCGCACCATGGTTTTTCCCCTTACAGGGTTTCCACGTACAAACATTGGTGTTATGTGTTGTGGATGACTTTATGTTTATGTTTTATGCATTAATCTTTACCAGTATAGCAATTAACTATTAACACTATCTACCGGCATACTTAACTGGTTTACCGGTATTAAGGATTAAGTTGGTTAAGTTGTTTTTGGCTTGAATTTATTTGACAATTGATTCACCCCCCCTCTTAGTTGTCTCTAGGACCTAACACATTTTTAGGGTATTACATATGCCCCTCTTTGAATTAATGTGCAAGTAGCGCATTGGTTCAAAGAAAATTTGATGTGTAGGAGATACCAATTTTGAAATTGATTGATCATGAACTAGATGAAGAGTGAGGTATTCAACTTGTTTTGAAGCGATATAATTGAACAAAGTTGATTAAAGTGAAACTGATCCCAAACTTGATTGAACTATGATTGATAGAGAGAAAATATACCGAACTTGAACTTGATTGATCAAGAAGCGGATCTTACTCATCTAGAACTTGATTGAACTAGACACAGTGAGCAAAAATGAAATCGATCTTGAACTTGATGGATCAAGATACGATGAGCGAAGATAAACTGTCCAGCTTGATTCGATGCGATGAAACTGAACACCTGCTTAGATTGAGCGTGTGATAAAAGAAACTCTTTAAACCCTTGATTGAGTTTAAATGAATAATCAGCTTGATGAAAAGCAATCAAATTGATTAACGTTAAGAGACTGATTCAGACGAAGACAATATCAACTTGATTTGAAGCGATGAAACTGATATGTCCCTAGAGATTGATTTGATGAAGCTTAGCTGCTTGAAGATTTGAAAATTTTCTCAATATTTGAAGATGTGAGGTCACAAGGTCATGAGTATGCCCCCTCGGGAGAAAAATCGAAAGATGGCGAGGGTTGTGTAGTGATTTTAAGCAATTGTTTTGAGCGATTATAAGTTATTTGAGTACAAAGATTAATATTGAAGATTAAAATCAAAGTTAATGAGAATTAAATTGAGATTTAGCGTTGATTAACGAGAAATTGAGCGCAAATTGAAGAAGAGAATGAGCAGTTGATGAAAGCGCTAAGTGGTCAACATCATGAAATTTTGATTAGAGAATTGACATCAGATTTCGATTTCAATCCCGAAAATGGACCCAGGACAGCCAATTTATGAGCTCTTGATTTGATTTCACTATACTTGTGTTAATCGATTATGAGATGTTGTTCTATATGCTTTATTCTATATGTATGCATATCTTTTCAATATAGATGACTGAATACAAATGGAATATGGGTGTCTTTTTTTTTTTTTTTTATGCAAATAAATGATGATGCAAATAAATAAGGAGAATGAGTAACTAGTAATGCAAATGTTTATTTTTCTTCATGCAATAATATGAATGCAAATAAGTATAAAATGAAATGTATGGATCTATATAAGATGCTCATGTATGCAACTAACATCTCAATACACAAATACTCGATCAGAGAAACAATGATGAAAAAGAGACCACTTAGCTGATAAATGATGATGCTTCCAACTTCTCATTCAGAAGATAAAGAAATCAGTGTTATCAATACTGAAATCACTCTAAATTCACAAAATGCAGAATGAAATGCAAAATGAGATGCAAAATGAGATGCAAAATGAGATGCAACCTAAACCTAGTCACTGGATTTGAAATGCTTAAGTTTCATCACTAAGTGTTAATAAACATAGTAGGAAGAATAGAGTTCCTTCCTTTTCATGTGCAATATTAATTATCTTGTTCACAATGACCCTTTTTTCATTCATATCCTTGGATAGATTTCATAGGGACCTGGATTGCATGATAAAGGAATTCCCTCAAAACAGACAAAGAAATGATGGGAACCTCCCTGTAGCATACAAATAAGTGGAGTCGAGGTATGTGTGGTGATTTCACCTTAATGTGAAGGCACTTATCATAGACACCCAGCTGATTAGATGTTTTCAGATCGTCGTAATCATTCCTACAAGCAAAAAACAAAGGAAATATTATGCCCCCAATCCTTTCTCATCTTAGTCAAGATAGACTTCCTCAAGTTACTCAAAGGGAATAATAAGCGAAAGCCAATGTACAAGACAACACACAAAGAAAATTTTATGCATATCTCAAACAATTTAGTGATTGTTTTTAGTAGTCTTGTTTTGCTTGTGTACTCAGTGATAAAACTCTTCAGTAATCAGGAGACAAGTGACTGACTCAGAGTGGATGACCAGGTATCACTGACATAAATATGACCTGGTTGATACTACTTAGGACATGTAAATTGATCAATCGATTACCCTAAGACTAGGTCAATGATTGGTTTCAAGCCATGAGGGTTTTAAAAGAACCAGGATGTCACAAAAGTGACTAAAAGATATGTACAAGCTAAAGCAAATATTCAACACTTCAGTACAAGAGATAAGACTAACCTGGACAAAATCCATCAGCCATACTAATCTATGTCATTGTTTTGATTTATGTGATCATTGATAAGAATGTCTGGTTTCAAAGAGTAAGTACCTCATATAAGACCGATCTGTCTGGTTTCGAGTGTACCCTTCCTTGTATAAGACATGTTGATGTTTGATAGAGTTTGATAGAGTTTGATAGATTGATTAACAAGACATGCAATAATTTTGATTGCAGAATTTGAGAGTTTGTCTGATGTTGATTTAGTTTGATGGATAGTCTATGCTTTCTTGCTTTGATTTTTCCATTTTTTTTTATTTTTTTATTTTGAGTTTTTTTTTTCTTAGGACTTTTTCTGATTTTTAGGATTTTCTTCAGGACTTTTTCTCATTTTAAGGATTTTTTCAGGACTTTTTCAATTTTTAGAATTTTTGTTCAGGACATTTTATGATTTTTAGGAGTTTGTTAGGGACATTTTGTGATTTTTAGAAAATTTTTAGGGCATTTTATGGTTTTTTATGAGTTGTTCAGGACATTTTTATGATTTTTACGAGTTTGTTTAGAACATTTTATGATTTTTTAGGATTTTAATGTTTTCTCCTAGTGTCTAGCAAGGCAAAAGGGATTTTGAGTACATGAATGGATAAGTGAATGATGGTGGACACTTTCAAGGGCTATCTCACAACATTAATCCAAGCATAGGGTCCAAATAGAGCAATGTAAACCAAGGATTTTAGAGATGTAAATCAAGGATTTTAGCGATGTAAAGTAAGGATATAGTGTAGCAAAGCAAGGATATAGCATAACGAAGCCATATGGTACAAACAAGTGGCCATGTCAAGAGGTTTGTGGAAAGCATGTTTTTTGCATTTTGTCCATAGTGTTGATCAAAATCAAGGGATAGATTTGGATAGGAGGCAGATATGATAAGCAAGATCAAAAGGGAGTAATGAAGGATGTAAGCGACCAATGGAGAGGAGCTAAAGGGTCTAGATCAAGTGTAATAGATAGGATACATGAAGCCTAAAATTATCCTTAACCTTGTCAAGATCAAAGATGGAAAAGGGATATGAACGTAGATAGAGTGGATGAGGGATAATGGAGGATGAAGGATAATGGAGGAAGAAGGATAATAGATGGATGGAACTTAATCCCAGTATAAAGTGCAAAAGGATAATGGATTATGCATGATGCATGTTTGCCAAGTTTTCATCATGGTACTTGACCAAGGCGCCACAAGAAGTGGTTTTCACACAAGGACGAATTTATTTCTCTTTACTTTTTTCTGATTTTTTTTCACTTTTTCATCATTTTTTTTTCTTTTGGAAGATAATGGAGGCATGATAGGGGATGGAAGAAGGACCCCAACACCTCACTGCTTTGGATGCTACCCTTAGAATATGAGTTGCAATAGACCATGGCTATGAAGGTATGCTCAAAGATGTTGGTAGCATAATGAAATGAAACTAGGGCAACGATTTATGCAAAGGATTGGATAAGAGGGATGGAAGGGTGAAAAAGAGGTGTTGGATAATGGATGGGATGCTGGAATAATTGTTTATGGATAGATGGAAATGTTGGAAAGATCAACATTGGCACACGCCTTGAGGATGGTGGACATATGGAGGAGAAGTGAATCTCAGATTTTGAGATTTGGATGGAGGAAAGGTTACAGATTTTGGAGCATAAGAACCAAAAATGGATGAAGGAGGTGATGGAGGAACAACAATTTTGGATTCCAATTTTGATTTTTCTTTAGACTGTTGTGCTTCAAGAAGCCGCTTAGGGATCCACATGGTTTTTGATTTTTCATGCTTTTGTAGTTCGTTAGAGTGCATTGCTTGTACAAGTTCCTTAGGAACCCATATAAATTTTGACTTTTCTTCTTTCTTTGTGGGCCTTTGTGGTGTTTTGTATTTTTCTTTTTCTTTTTGGATCATATTTTTCTTTATTTTGACATGTCGATTAGATGGAACATGTTGCTCCTTGAATACATGTGGATTACTTGACTTATGACTTATATGCTTGGCATCCAAATTACTTGGAGAAGGAAAAGAATTTATGAATGGATAGGATTGATATGGAGGTATTTTAGATGGATTAAAGGTACTCAAAGATGTGTGCCTTTGTTGATCCTGCATAAGGGATGGAGGGATATCGGGACCTAGAATGGATGGAAGCGATGATGGGGAAAGTGTATATTTGGATTTAACTGGAGAAATGTAGGATTTATGAGAGATACCAACATCTTGAGAAATGTCCCTGAGGCCATGACCTTTAACATTTTATTTAATATGGAGGTGTTCTTGCTTGTGGAGATCTGCCCCTTTACCTTTATAAATATTTTGACTTGTAGGCTACACTTTGATTTGGAAAGAAGGCATGAGTCCATTATGAGATGGAAGTGAAATGTAGGGAATGATAGGATAATGAGAGGAATTTGTAGGCATGATTTATTCTTGACGTGAACATGGAAGATTATGACAAGGAGATAAAGGTATACTTTGATCTTGACATGGAAGAGAACCATTGGATAGAGTAGGAAGAGTGTTTGACTCTTCATTTTGAATAGGATCATTTGAAAAGGTGGAAGAGGCATCATGATCTTTCTTAGCAAGTGGATTAGGAATGAGATTTGGAAGGATTCTTTTCTCTTGAGATAGAAGTGAGTCATCTAGGAAGAAATGAAAAGGTATAAGGGGATCATCATGGGAATCTAGTGAAATCGGATCTTCTTCAATCATTAGATGGGATTGGAGAGTTTTGGTGTCTCAATCCTGATTTATGATAGGACTTGTTTCTTTAATTTTTAGATTATCCTCTTGACATGGAGTCACTTCTAAGGAAGGGGTAGGATTGTGCATAGGTTTAGGGGATTCTTGGAAGGTGTTCATATTTTTGCATGATGGGAAAGCATTCCGGATGGGACTGTCTACAATGGAAATGTTTGGAATTAGAGTGCATGATGGCAAAAGATCTAGGATTTTTAAATCATGTGAGGAACTTTTTTTGAGATTGGTATTAGCTTGGATTTCCATAAGAGATAACCCTTGAGGGTAAACATGAGAAGTTTCATTGTTTGAAGGAGATGAAGACTGTTGGCATTTTTTATGTTTATGTTGTGATTGTCATTGATGGACACACACTTGTACTGAGAACCCTTTTATATGTATGAGCTAGAGCTCAACCAGTATTTGTTCCAACTAGTATGTTGTATTCTAGTCTTTAGACTAGTGATTTTGCAAAAAGTGTTTCCCGATCTAAATTGGTATGTCGACCCCAAGCGGTTCGTAGATCTCAACTGGTACAAGGGAGCAAAGCAGCACAACACATTCTTACCAGTCTTCAGTTTTGTCAAACCGGCAACCGGTATTTTGTATGAACTGGTAATACTCTATGATGAGTTACCAACCAACATTTTGTGATGAGTTACCAACCCATCGATTGATTGATGGTGCCGACACACTGACGGTGCTTTTTGTGTCGTGTTACTGAGTATGTCTAGATTCATTGAACCTAGGAAATTGTAATGTAATCCTATTGGACCGACATGAAATCAGATTCCTTTAAAAGGACATCATGTACTGAAAGGGTTTATGTTGTGGCTAGGATTTAAGGTGATTGTTGAGTTGTTGTAAGAGCGATCTTATCTAAGAAGATCGAGTTGTAAATAGAAAGAGATAGAGAAGACTAAAGTAATGTTGAAGTGCATTGGCAGTGAACTATACTGGATCTAACCAAGTAGTCTGTGCTATAAGATAGATCAAACACTTGTTGATTACTCACATCTTCGACAAGTCTGTAGCCCTTAACCGGGTAGGCCTCAAAGCCTTTGTAAAATCCTCTAACAAGGTGGTTCACTTCTGTAAATCTGAAATCCTCTAACAAGGTAGTCTTTAATCGGACTTATCTCCTAACAGAGATTGAGATTCCTCATAGGATCTGTTCTAGTGAAGAACATTGTAAGACCTTAACCAGTTTGACCTTAACTAGTCTGGATTCTATTCTATAGATAGTGACTTGTGAGTTCCATCTCATCATGGTTTTTCCTAGTTGGGTTTCCATGTCAAATATCTTGTGTTATGGTTGTATTGGTTTTGTGGGTGAATGATTTATTTGCATTTTGGTTTGCATGTGTGATAACCAGTCTATCTGTTAGACTGTTTTACTGGTTTATCTTTAGACTATGTAAGTGTTTAAGTACAGAGATTTTTGGCATACTAATTCACCCCCCCCTCTTAGTATTCATCATTTGGTATCAGAGCCTACCTTTCTATAAGTTTAACCACTTGGAAAGAGATATGGGGGAATACACTTTGAGGGAACTTACTCAACGGATCACTAAGTTTGAGCAAGCCTATGATGATCTTATGGTCAAATACAAGGCATCTCAAGCAAAAAGGAGAGAACATGCAAAAAAGATGATGGAGCTATCTGAAAGTAGTTCTGAAGATGAAGCTAATATGGAAGCCATGATTGCAGAAGTGAATAAGCTGAATGATTCAAACTCCAATCTAAGAAAGGAGTTGGAAGGACTGACTATCCAGTTTAGTCAAGAGCTTGAGAACCGTAGGAAAGCTGAAGATCAGGTAAAGGATAGAGATCATGAGATCTACAAGTTGAAACACGAGATTAGTGCACTGATTGCTCGCCTTCATGAGAGCAGGATGGAAAAAGAAGAGATGCAAGGTGAACTGAACATAGCCATCTCTACAAATGCAAGTCTAATGGAGACAAATATTGCTATTTCCAAAGAACTCTCTGAGTCAAAGGAAATACTTGCTAAGTTTGGCAAAAGTACTGTCAAGCTAGAGCAAAATCTTGAGTCATCTAGACCGGTATAGAATACCAATGGTCTTGGTTTTTCTGGACATGAGGAAGGAGAATCCTTAGGAACAAATGTTGAAGCATCAAAGAAGTGATTGACACTCAAAGGAAAAGGTAAGCAAAAATTCAAACCTGTTTCCTTTAACTGTCTTAAAGAAGGACACACTGCCAATGTATGTAGGAGCAAAGCCTACAATAATTTTCCATTTTTTATCAACAATGTACCTAGATCCAATAACTTCAATGGTCATTGTTATGCATGCAACAAGTTTGGGAATAGAGCATCTGAATGCAAGTCTGTCATGAACAATATCGGAAGATATCCTTAGAGGACCCAAGGAGCTGGTCCAGAATCTTTTGTAAACTGGAACCCTAACTAGTTCAATGCCTACAATTATCAGTCAAGCAACAATGGTTATCAACTGGCAATCGAATGGAGAGAAAATTGTTGGATTTGTCATGGACATGGACACACTGTGGCTACATGTAGAAGGAAGAAAGGAAATATGAACAATGGACCTTGGAGAGCACTTGGATTGGTTTGCTATCACTGCAACAAACTGGGTCACATTGCAAGATTCTGCAGAAGCAGAAAGAGTATATTTGATGATATACCGATCACTCAGAAAGGAGAAGTTGATGTTGAAAAAGTTCAAGCGGACATGAACAAAACCTAGAGGAAGAAACCAACAATGTTGGAAGGGGAACTGGTTTCTGCACCTAATGTGGAAATATCAGAACCAGTAAACTAAGCTCCAAAGAGGCTTAGGGGGAGAAAATGGCAAAATGATTGTGAACCCCCAGTTACACCGGTAAATGACCTTAACTGGTACATAATACCTATCGCTTGGCAGAAGACCGGAAATGGTAAAGGAGACAAATTAGGGTTTTCACCCTAATAGAGGAGCATTAATGGTGGTAGGTGAGAGACATGTATAAAAGCATTTTTCAAATCATTTCTCACTATCTATTTTTGAGAAAAGAAAAGTTTTCAAGTACAGAGCAAAGAAAAGGCGATTTGAGCTAAGATTTCAAGAAATTGATAAATCTTGAAGGAGATTCAAATCCAATTTGCAAGTAGTCGTGGAGAACTCAAACTAGTGGTTTGGCAACCGATGGAGAGTGAAGTGAAGCAGAATCAAGAAGCCCTAAATTTGTGTTGTAAAGGTATTTTTCATGTTCTTGAAAAAACTCAACAATGGCTTCCGTGTCTCATACCAGTTCTACTACATCCATTGAGTCAGAAATTTTTATTCAGAGGAAGTCCAAATATAATGCCTTATCACAAGTTCTGGCTGGAGTCATAGTTGAAGAAGGAATTTCTGATTATATTGATTGCAAAATAGAAGACCTAGGGTCTTTAGCTATTCACACCCAGTTAGGTTTATTTTGCGGCAAGGACAAAAAGATCAAACCGGAGTTTAGTATCTTAGAAAAGAATAAACTCCATAATGCAGTATACTTTCTAGAAGATTTTACGGAGGATCACATCAGGATCATTTTGAGCAGAGTCCACGGCGACAATATGTACTTGGAGAGAACGCATGATATCATGCCTCAGGCAATTCATGCAGTCACCGATTTTTGCAACATAGGGGAAGTGCTAGCCCTAAGAATGATAAGCAAAATTGAAATGGCCAAGCTCACCAGTTCAACAAGTGGCTCATGGGGTATGACAGTTAATCCTATCAAGGATGATCTGGTGAAATATGCCTGCATGGTGATAGGCTACAAAACTTTTTCAGCCAACAAGATTAATTTTGTATCTATTGCAGCGGTAAATGCTGCTTACTGGATGATTAAAGAGGATGCATCTTTTGACTTATGCACTAGTATGCAGAGGCAACTCCTGTTGAATCTAAAGGTGATCAAATAGGACAATGCACTGAGGTTTAAGTTTGGACAACTACTGATAGGGTTGTTCTTATATTTCCAAGGCTACTTTCCTGGAGTAGGAGATGTCCAGTGGTCTCCTGACCAACCAGTAACCAAGCAAATCAAGGAAAGTATACAAGCCATTGGAACTAGTTACCCTGAAGTATTGAACAAATATTTTGATGAGTTCAGAAGAAAGATGAGTCAAAGGGTAAGGATATCAGGTGATATAGTTAAGAAATATGAAGATGACATCTGTTTCACTATTTAGGTGGACAAATGCTTAATGGAGGCTGTTGACCCTAGAATGGAGGAAGTGGAGCCAATGGGCTATGAAGTTATGTATGATATGTTGGAAGGGTATGCCTCAACCCTTATTGCCTCACCTCTTGATCCAAAGGCTAAAAGGACCGGAACCTACTTGGAGAGGATTGCACCAACTAAAGAACCATCGATTAAGAAAGGAAAAGAACTAGCAGCAAAGAAAGCCAAAGCAGTGCCTACAACATCAGCATCGGCTACCACTACAACTCCAAGAGTGACCAAGCGGTCACCGGCAAAGAAGAAACCAGAGGAGACACCGGCAAAAGTCTTTGAAAGAAAAAGGAAGATGAAGACAAATGAACCAGACTCTAAAGAGACCAAGTCTAATGAAAAGCCAAAGAAGGCCAGACAGACAAAGAAAATGAAGAAGAATGAACCGGCAGAATCCGCACCGGTAAATATTGATATCTCCTCATACAAACCTTTGACACATTTTCAAAGGACAGTTAAGAACATTAGGAGAAAATTACTTCATGATTTAGTAGATTATTATGATGATTTTAGTGATGAGGAAAAGGAAGAAGTATTATAGGAAATCATTATTTATTTGTGTAAAAATGACCGGTCACCATCAGAGATTAAATCTCAGACACCAGATTCTTTATTTAAAGAATTAGATAATAAACAGTGCATTGCCATTGAAAAGGAATAGGAGATTAGGGAGAAAGTCTTTGCACAATACTTTCCCAACCTCTCAAATTCAGAATTGTTTGATGTGTTGGACCAAAATAAAGGTCTCTTCTTCACAAGGAGAAGAAGACTTTGGTTGTTGGAGGGGAGAATTGATGATGTTGAAAAAGATACTCATCAGCATATGGATTATGCTATCAACTCTCACAAAGCAAAAATGGCCAACCTCCAAGCAGAAAAAGAACCGGCTGTATCCAAACCGGATGAAGTTTTTGATGAGGAAGGAAACCTGGTTGAAGAACCAATCGACACTATTGATGTTGATGCCCTGGATGTAGAAGATGTCACTCAGGACCTACCTTCTGAGGGAATAGAACAAGGGTAACAAGACGAACAGGGTGGTGAGCAAGCTAAGGACACACAAGAGGCGACTACAGAAGAGGAAGAGAAGAAGAAGAGGGATGAAGATGAGAAAAAGAGACAAGAGGAAGAGAACAGAAAAGAGGAAGAGGAGAAATGAAAAGATGAAGAGGAGAAGAAGCAAGAAGAGGAAATGAAGAAGAAAGAAGAAGAGGATAAGGAAGAGAAGAGGAAGAAAGAAGAGGAAGAAAAGAAGAAGAAGGAAGAGGAAGAAAAGAAGAAGAAGGAAGAAGAAGAGAAGAAAAAGATGGAAGAAGAAGAAAAGAAGAAGAAGGAAGAAAGAAGAGGAGAAGAGGAAAGAAGAAGACAGGAAAAAGAAAGAAGAGAAAGACAAGGAACAAAAGAGAGAAGTAGAGAAAAGGAAGAAGGAAGAAGTAGACAAGGAAGAAAAAGTAATGGAGACCACTCAGATGGAGACTCTGAAGGCAACTGGGAGTCAAGCCAAACCGGTTGATATCTCTAGTCCTATCGATCTCCAATCTGCAAGTGAGTCAGACCTTATGAAAAGCATCAAGGTTGCTCAAGAGCACCTTGAGATCATTCGCATGAAAAAGGAACATGACATAATCCAGGTGGCTGTAGACAACCTTACCGGTTTAATCCCCAGTACCAATCTTCCTGACACTGAATCATCACTAGCACAACTCAAACTACTATGTACTGTAGTGGATGATCAAGTACAGAGCTTGGCAGAAGCAGCTGAGGCAAATGTCAAGAAAGAGCACCAAAAGGCTCTTAACATTGCTCTGGTGAAAAAGATGAATGAGCTTCAGTCTAAACTGCTGAAAGACCAAAAGGACATAAGGAATGCCTTGGATGAGGGAAACTTGCTACTAAGAAAAATTTGTCAACCTCATCTATTCTACGATGATGTGCTAGCCAAGAAGCAAAAGCTTCAAATGGACTTACAGTCCTACTTGGGCACATTTAAGACACCTTATGATTCCTTTGCAACATATGGGCAAACCATTCATCGGTTCTAGATCCAGTCAGCCAAAATAGAGCAAGAGATTAGTACATGATCTAAAGATTTGCAGGAGCTACAACTGGTTTTACTTCCAGGTCTGCAAATTCTTCAGAAGTGTTATCTGAACCTGGATGCCTTGACAGTCATGCAGGAGTTGAGCATAGTTGATGCCATGGAGGAACAGGTATACCAGATGCAAACAGAAAAAGAAGTGGCCACCTCCCTACTTGAATCTTGGTCGCTATCCATGAAACAATTTTTGCAGGACTATAAATCGATTTTTGACAAGTATTATTCATTGTTGTCATAAAATTTTTATTTTTTTTGGAAACAGGGTTGTTCAGCGACACTTTGTCATTGTTAGCAAAGGGGGAGAAGTATCTATTTTTGGTTTTAAAATTTTGATCTTCTGATACAGGGGGAGAAGTACTCTATCTATTTTGAAGACAAATAGGGAGAAGCATCTGTTTTTGAAATTTTGATATATGCTATATGCTCTGATGTCTCAATGATTATGCTCTGTATGCAAAATTGCTATACATTGTGTTGATTAAGGGATAGTGTATATGCTTAGGGGGAGTAATTTTGTTAATGGCAAGTTTTTGTTGTAAAACAATTAGATGTCAAAATTTTATTTTCCTAAGTGTTGCCATCAATGCCAAAGGGGGAGATTGTTGACATTTTTGATGTTTATGTTGTGATTGTCATTGATGGACACACACTTGTACTGAGAACCCCTTTATATGTATGAGCTAAAGCTCAACCGGTATTTGTTCCAACCGGTATGTTGTATTCTGGACTTTAGACTAGTGATTTTACAGAATGTGTTTCCCGGTCTAAAGCGGTATGTCGACCCCAAGCGGTTCGTAGATCTCAACCGGTACAAGGGAGCAAAGCGGCACAACACATTCTTACCAGTCTTCAATTTTGTCAAACCAACAACCGGTATTTTGTATGAACCAGTTGTATATGGTGAAAATGGATAACAATAATAATGATATTGAAAGGCTAAATGAATTCAACCACAAAACCCTAGCCTAACAACAACAAAGATCCACCATAACATATGAAGATTACCTAAGACAATGCAAATCAAACAAAATCATAAAGATTATACCATCACATGTCCAATAGGGTTTGGATCTCCATCCTTCCTATCTCCATTGATCTTGCTTGATATATTTGCTCTCAGATTTTATGTGCACAAGAGCTCAACAAAAAATGGAATGTGGTTGCAAGTAGGATCGCGTATGCCAAATAGTCAATTGATCAAGTAGTTAGGGTTTGATAATGAAGGAAGCATCTCCTTATATAGAAGACACTATATGAAATGGAGGGATAAGATTGATAGGTGTAAAAGGAGGTCGGCTATGATTAGAGGGTAGGTAAAAGAAATAATAAAATAATGAAAGGGGTAGGTAGTGTAGGAATTAAGAGATGAATGACATGTGTCATGGGTAGAAAAGGTTAATGAATTAATTAAATAAATAAAGATTTATTTAATTAATAGAAGAAGTGGGATCAATTAAATAAATAAGATATTTATTTAATTTAGGAAAAGGATAATTTAAATAAATAAATGTACTTATTTAAATAAGAAATAAGGCTAGAAGAGGATAAATGAATTAATTAAATAAATAAAGATTTATTTAATTAATAGAAGAATTAAGGTTAGATAATTAAATAAATAAAATATTTATTTAATTAGACTGGACAATTTTGGGTGTCTACATTTTGCCCCTCTTTGAGATAATGCGGCTTGTCGCGTTGTTTCAAAGAAGATAAGATGAACTGATACAAAGTTGCCCCAAGATGGGAATGATATGCCCCCTCGAGAGATTGGATGAGAAATGTCTGGAAAGATCACAGACAATTTCACGATAAGAAAGATAGGATAGAATGGACTGACCGGATAAAGTGACAGACTCACGGGATAATGAAGACTGACTCGGGAAACGAGGTCTAGAGCAGTCTATAAGATAGACCATGAGGGAAATACATCCTCATTGTCATCTACACATCCAAGAGATTAGAGTGCAGAGTGAGAATAGAGTAGCAACAGTCAGCAGCGATGGCCTTTGTTCACAGATTCGACCACGTTCGCCGATTCCAGAGGCCAGCAAAGGTAGGAGAGCTGGTAAGTACCACAAAACCTCCACGTACTTTGTTGCATTTATTGTTGTCATTAATGCATGCTAGGTATTGTAATAAATGCACTTAGAATAGGGTCCAAAAAATGTCAAAAACATCCAGGCGTGTCTACGTTGGTGCCAGGAGTGTCTATGCTTGCTAGGCGCGTCTATGTTTGTGCTAGGCACGTCTGTGATGGAAAACACGTCTGTGTCGAATGCGGCCGCGTTTGTGCTGTGTAGGTGCGTCTATGCCAAAAAGGCACGTCTGTGTTGCCCAGGCACGTCTATGCAAAGCATAGGCACATCTATGTGTTTCAGGCATGTCTGTGTAAAACAGGCATGTTTATGCAGTCTTCAAGCGTGTTTATGTCCAAAAAAATGTGAATTTGTGTCTTCTAGGTCAAATCGGCAGTTCTGTGATGAACATACACTGTTGATTGTATAAGCTACTAAGAGGATACACTCAAGCAGGTCCTCTAAGGAAGACTAGGATAGTAAATAGGGCTAGGATTGACAATTCTGTGATAGAACATACGTTGCCAATTAGGAAACTACTCAAGAGGATTCACTCAAGCAGAGGCCCTAGGATAAGATAGATCAAGGCACTTTGTGATGAACAATGAGTACCAAGATATGGTACTTTGTGATGAACAAGGAGTACTAAAATATGAGCAGCACTTTGTGATGAACAATGAGTGCAAATGTGAGCAGCACTTTGTGATGAATAGGGAGTGCCAAACACGTGGTACTTTGTGATGAATAGGGAGTACCACTAGGATAAATAGCAACACTTTGTAATGAACAGTGAGTGTCACTAGGATAGATAGCAACACTTTGTGATGAATAGGGAGTGTCACTAGGATAGAATGCCATATGAACTTAGATAAAAAGTAGCATTTTATGATGAACATTGAATGCCACGATGACTGACATGATTGATTTGCTTGACTGCAGGAGTATTTGCCTATGTTGGAGTCATGGGAGAGATTCCCATCGACGCAGAGATTGCGACCAGAGCTGACCTTCGAGGACCAAGTGACTATTGAGGCTATGGGTCTGAGACATATTCTATATGTGCTTGAGTTTCGGGTGAACATGGGACTGCTGACTGCACTGGCGGAGAGGTGGCACTCCGAGACTTTCATGTTCCACTTATCGATGGGGGAGATGACAGTCACCCTAGAGGATGTATACAGGATATTACGGATACCGATCAATGGGGAGTTGATTCCTTACAATCGAGATGGATACAGGGATGCCCTAAGATGAGTGTTCCAAGATCCAGGATTGGAGATGAGGGCAGGACACGTGGCATGGGACACCATGACGACGACAAGGTTGGCACTACTAGCAGTGGTAGGAGGAGTGATCAATGGGTTCTTGTGTCTGGATAGAGTGACATGAGGGTTGGCTGTGGGCTGGGGGAGCACATTGGAGACACTGGTGACACAACACACCAGATATGCTTGGGGACCATGTGTGCTAGCACACCTATATTACAAGCTGCATCAGTTTGTGTACCATGGGTCAGTGGGATTGGGCTGTGGGGTCACATTGTTACAGGTGTGGGCCTATGAGCATCTACTAGTGACAAGACCAATACATTTCAAGGGCAAAGGTCACAGACACAGTTTCATACACTTGTACGACATGATCACTTCGCAGCCACGGATTGGCAGGTTAGAGCACTGGCGGCGAGTGATTGATGACATTGATATGGTTGTATGGAGGCCATACCTGTGATGTGAGCAGTGGGAGGATGACGTGGTAGAGCTACCCTACACCTTCTAGAGCAGGTATCTGATTGGGCGGATGCCCTATGTACTGGAGAGGTAGCTAGTGGATAGGGTGGGTAGGCAGTTCGGCAGGATCCAGCGGATGCCACCGGGTTTAGGCATGTATGCACAGATGGTCAAGGATCAGGTGCACTTTGGGCCATTGCTATCATATGATTAGGCTATTACATAGCTAGTGGAGATGATGCCCTTACCCTGGGACACGTGGCCAGAGATTGAGGATGCCGGCATTGATGCCGAGTACACAACATACTGGGCCAAGCATCCATTCCCATGCCTGACGGATCTAGGAGAGCTACTAGATGGAGATGGTGGTGGGGATGGGGATGATGATGGAGATGATGGGGGTAGAGGCCGATGGAGGAGGAGGGGGGCAGTTGGAGAGAGGAGGGTGGAGAGGACAGGCAGGCTCGGGTGGTGAGAGGTCACGGTGGATTATCGCTATAGGTGCCAACAGCATAGGGTCCCAAACAAGTGTAGGTATAGGGACAGGTACAGGGACAGATATAGGGACAGGCACTAGTATAGGCATAGGCATAGGGGCAGGCACCCATATAGGGGGAGCCACAGGCAAAGCCATAGGGGGCTGAGGCAAAGGAGGATGAGCTGACGGAGCTGAGGGAGATCTGCTAGGGACAGGCAGATGAGATCTAGGACCTGGAGAGGGAGAGGGATAGGCTTAGGAGGCAGCTCAGAGATACTAAGCGGGAGCGGGATTAGGCCATTCAGTGCTACGCAGAGGCTGAGATAGCACTGAGGGCTAGGAGGCAAGTGACAGAGGACACAGGGGATGGATATGCCTATGTCCTACGGGCAAGGGAGGAGATTGGTTACTGGCAGGATCTCTATTATGGTGCAGTGCTAGCTGATCAGCGAGCGAGGAGCTTCCATAGACCATCACAGATAGCGACAGCTACGGGAGGGAGTCGGAGGAGACAAGAGTCTAGTGGTGGGGTTATGGATTCTCCACCACCACCAGATAGAGGGGATAGGAGGGATGATCCTGGGGTGGGTCCTTCAGGGGCTCAGATTCTGTCGAGGCCAGGTGGCTCTAAGGGAGGGAGTTCATCATAGTCGTAGAGGGCTTCCTATGTATCAGTATTGTACCATTTTTGTATGATGATGTAGACACCTTTGGGTGATTGTAGCCATATGATTTTGACATCATTGTATCATGACACTTTATATATATATGAGATGATTCTTCTTTGCGGTAGCTATATGCATGTGTACCAATGTGATGAGATGTTTCATTATGTCTGTTTTATGTGATGCTTATGACATGGATGCAAATATGTACATGATGCAATGCAATATTTTTGTTCTTTTGTGTTTTATATGTGTATGCATGATGCAAATGTGAATGTATGTAATGTAGATGAATATGATAATGCAAATGTAAATTGTGCTGACAGGTGTTGTGTGCAGGATGTGATGCAGTTGTGATATCTATATATATGTATGAAATGCTTAATATGTGATAATGCAGGTGCAACTACATGAAATGCAAATGTTTTTGGTGTGTCATTATACTTAGTCATGTAATAACAAGCTACATGGACTCAAGAAGGACAATGGAAGTCAATCAAGAATGAGGGATGGAAGACAGAAGATATGAAAGTGAAAAGAGCTTCTTGTGTGTTATCATCATTAAGCTTTATTATGGCAAGTAGGTTATGACAATCGAGGCATATGTTTGACCCAAAAAGTCATTGTACCTGTTTACATGGAGATAAGATAGTTACAGACAAGGAATACCCCAGTTCATACTAGACTCACAGTGTCCTCATATCCTTGGACAAGTCATAGCATTACTAAGAGACAATCCATAGACAACAAATACAAATAGGTGACAATACACCATCCATGCCTTTCTAGTCAAAGACATCCTGGAGGTAGAATCTCTAGTCAGAGACATCCTAAAAAAGCTAAAAGACATGTCACCAGAAAGATAAAATTAAAAGAAAACCAAGACTCGACACCAACATCCACTGTAGTCCTCAAGTTTAGTGTCTCTTGTCACTTGTATAAGTCTTATTTGATTGTGGTCACAATGTTTACTTTCACAAAAAGGATAGATAACACTGAACCATATGTTGTCTGAGTCTGTTGAAAGATTTGATTTGTTGAAGCCCATTGTTGTTGTCGTGTCTCATCTGAAACTGACTGAATCCATGAAACTGATACTTTATTACGGAGAAGATGAAACTTTATTGCGGATTTGTGATGCAAATGTTGCTTTATTGTGGATTGTGCGTGGATAGATTGAAGGAAGCTAGAAGAAACTGAACTCCTCGAAACATGTGATGTTCTTAATTCCACACCCATTACTAGACGTAGGATTTGCCTTAGCCACAAATAGGATCTGATTTATTATGGATGGAAATGAGTGAAAAGGAAGGCTTATTATGAATATGGTGAAAATGGATAACAATAATAACGATATTGAAAGGCTAAATGAATTCAACCACAAAACCCTAGCCTAACAACAACAAAGATCCGCCATAACATATGAAGATTACCTAAGACAATGCAAATCAAACGAAATCATAAAGATTATACCATCACATGTCCAATAGGGTTTGGATCTCCATTCTTCCTATCTCCATTGATCTTGCTTGATATATTTGCTCTCAGATTTTATGTGCACAAGAGCTCAACAAAGAACATAATGTGGTTGCAAGTAGGATCGCGTATGTCAAGTAGTCAATTGATCAAGTAGTTAGGGTTTGATAATGAAGGAAGCATCTCCTTATATAGAAGACACTATATGAAATGGAGGGATAAGATTGAGAGGTGTAAAAGGAGGTCAGCTATGATTAGAGGGTAGGTAAAAGAAATATTTAAATAATGAAAGGGGTAGGTAGTGTAGGAATTAAGAGATGAATGACATGTGTCATGGGTAGAAAAGGTTAATGAATTAATTAAATAAATAAAGATTTATTTAATTAATAGAAGAAGTGGGATCAATTAAATAAATAAGATATTTATTTAATTTAGGAAAAGGATAATTTAACTAAATAAATGTATTTATTTAAATAAGAAATAAGGCTAGAAGAGGATAAATGAATTAATTAAATAAATAAAGATTTATTTAATTAATAGAAGAATTAAGGTTAGATAATAAAATAAATAAAATATTTATTTAATTAGACTGGACAATTTTGGGTGTCTACACCGGTAATACTCTGTGATGAGTTACCAACCGGCATTTTGTGATGAGTTACCAACCCACCGATTGATTGACGATGTCGACACATTGACAGTACTTTTTGTGTCGTGTTACTGAGTATGTCTAGATTCATTGAACCTAGGAAATTGTAATGTAATCCTATTGGACCGACATGAAATTAGATTCCTTTAAAAGGACATCATGTCTAGGGTTTTGTTTTGTTGCTGTTACTGAAAGGGTTTATGTTGTGGCTAGGGTTTAAGGTGATTGTTGAGTTGTTGTAAGAGCGATCTTATCTGAGAAGATCGAGTTGTAAACAGAAAGAGATAGAGAAGACTAAAGTAATGCTAAAGTGCATTAGCAGTGAACTATACTGGATCTAACCAAGCAATCTGTGCTATAAGATAGATCAAACACTTGTTGATTACTCACATCTTTGACAAGTCTGTAGCCCTTAACCAGGTAGGCCTCAAAGCCTTTGTAAAATCCTCTAACAAGGTGGTTCACTTCTGTGAATCTGAAATATTCTAACAAGGTAGTCTTTAATCAAACTTATCTCCTAATAGAGATTGAGATTCCTAAGAGGATCTGTTTTGGTGAAGAACATTGTAAGACCTTAACCGTTCTGACCTTAACCGATCTGGTTTCTATTCTGTAGATAGTGACTTGTGAGTTCCATCTCACCGTGGTTTTTCCCAGTCGGGTTTCCACGTCAAATAGCTTGTGTTATGGTTGTATTGATTTTGTGGGTGAATGATTTATTCACATTTTGGTTTGCATGTGTGATAATCGGTTTGTCTATTAGACTGTTTTATTGGTTTATCTTCAGACTGTGTAAGTGTTTAAGTACAAAGATTTTTGGCATACTAATTCACCCTCCCCCTCTTAGTATTCATCAAAGACATCATGGAAGGGATGGAGGCTACGTGTGGGCCATTGCTAGACATAAGTTCATGATTTTGATCATGCTTAGAGCTAGTTCCTTCTTTTTCTTTAGGTGGGTCATTAGGATCTTCAATTTTAATGACACCATTATCAATGAGATCTTGAATCTTATGTTTTAATTCTATACACATTGAAGTCTTATGTTTGTTATGCCTATGATATGCACAGTAATTACTCAAAACTTCACATCCCCATGTGGTCTTTTTAGGCAATATGATAAGATAAGCTCTTCCAAAGTTGACTCAATAGATTGCCCCAAAGTTGTAAACTGTCTATCTAGAGGATATTTGGAGGAAATGTATTTATGTCTTGGTGAAGGTGTCTTGTGAGCTTGTTTGATATTTGGCTTTTGATTGTTAATTAATTATTGTTCCATCTTATGTAATTGTTTTAGTATTTCTTGAAGTCTAGTGTTCTTGATATCATGAATTTTTATCTCAAGAGGTGTCATTGAATCTTTTCATTGAGCTTGAATGTCATATATTTCTCTTATGAGATCTTGAATTTGTTGAGCTAAGGCAGCCATGGGCTTCTTACTTTTGTCAAAATTTTTAGAAGAGCTTCTATTTTGGATAGGCATTTACAACCGATAGGACCAAGAGCTAGATGTGATGCAGAAGTCAAGATCAAATTGTAGCTAGTTGTTCATTTAACATAGTGATTTGAGAGAAGTAACTAAGATCTGGTCTGGTTTAAGGAATTATCTATCCTGTGTAAGACATTATCTAAGTTAACTTAGGTTTGATAAGATGTTGATTGAACTAGCTTAGAGATGATCGACAAAATCATGCAACACAATGACAGGGGTACACTATCAAGATTGTTTATGCTCAGAATTACAATGTCCAGTTTTATGCTCACTGTAGACTGATCTGGGAAAGTTTGATTGTTTTGACTAACAAGAACAGGTATTCATACGAAAGAGTTTATCATAAGTTGTTGATTTGTTTTCCCTAGTTTCAGTATTTAAGTATCAGTTTCAGGGGTGAAAACACATAAAACACGCAAGATGTATAGTGATTCAATCACAACACACTAACCCTACAACAGTTGGCTTAGAGAAGAAAATTTTTGCTTGCTGACTTAGGTACACACCCAATAGCTAATCACAATACGGCTATTGAGTCTCACGCAATGGATTCTCAACACTGTATTAGACGACTCCAAATGCTAATGGGGGCATGATATGGCAAGTGTCTTGGGAGAGTTACTATCTCTCTTGCACAAAGATTATCCCCCTTTCAGAGGTGAATCGGGTAGCTTCTATCTTATAGTTCTTAGTCAATTTTTTTTTTTTAAATTACCCCTTAAATTCACGCAACCATGATTGAGGCCTATAGCTCGACAAGGTACCAAAATAAGTTGTAGTCACGTAAATGTGATTGAGACCGTGAGGCCCTACAAAATGCTCGATATGAGATTTCTCAAAGAGAAAACTCAAATAATCCCATCCTTTGAGACTTTAATCACCAGAGGCCTATTTATTATAGTGAGTTGGAATGCTCAGGTCTAGATGTACTCACTTGGGTTGTTCTCACAAGGTGATTACTTTTTCCCATTGTGATAGGCCTGCTAAAGGTACACAAATCTCAAAACTTAGAAAAAAGCTTTGAGGGTCTAGATTTGTGATTGTCTGTAAAAGATAAGAGCATACTCTCCTACCTCTCAGATTTTTTTGAAAACACAAAAGACAAATTTGTTCTTTAACCAGATAGCAATTTAAGTGCCTAAAAATTAATTTAAAGAATACATGATGTTTGGTCGATTCTCTTTAGGCAACCTACAAAACCAATGCATCAGTAGTCATGTTTTTTTTTATTCTTTGACAGGTGTATGTTTGATTTATAAATTCTTTGTCAAGCGGACCTGCAAACATTAAAAGCCCAAAATTAGTTTCTAAAATAACATAAAAAAAATCATCAAAAGAAAATTCTAGCATGCAAACTGTAAATTCAACTAATCTAACAAGAATTTCCATTTTTATGATTATCCATCCTAGTTAGGACAGTTTCAATAGTACTGCACTCTATCATTTATAAATTTTCAACCAGAGATAATTCAGCATATCATTTTGGTGGAATGTGCAAAATGTAGTTCTGCAGAACATATTAAATTTTGTTTAGATCCAACAGTTCAATACAAAGTTATGCCCTCCGAATAGAGGCCATTTTTTACTGTCACAAAAGAATAATTAAAATGATAGTACTGCACTCTGTCATTCCTAACTTTCAAAAAAATAATTCTCAGGAATATCTCTTTGGTGAAACTATAGAAAACTTGGGTTTCAACAACATATCAAATATTGGTTTAGATCCAACGGTTCAATAAAATGTTATGCCTTCCAAACATAGACCATTTTTTACTGTCACAGAACAACAAGCAAAAAGAAAGATTTTTATTTACAAATTTAACACATGCTTATTAGTTATAAAAACCAAACATTAAATTTGTTCAAGAAACATTAGAAATATTTTAGTTGTGGGTTCGAGCCCCATGGTGGCCGCCAAAAATGTGGTGTGAAAAGTGGACCTATATCTGTATCTAGAATACAGAACACTTCAATTATGTCATTAGATGCATGGTTAGTAAATCAATAATCAATGAATAATAAACCATTACAAAGTGACCTATTGCCTTCTAGTAGATGTGAGTTTAGATTGCTCTCAGATTGCCAAGCTATCTAGTGACTAGACAACACCTAAACGAAGGATTTTTAAATCTATATGAGCATGAATATAAGCTAATGGATGCAAGATTTAAGCTAGATATACAAGGTTAATCTAACATGATTTAAGAAATATATAAATATTTAAGCTAAATGATTTAAGCAATACGAAATAACTAATATGCAATATCTCAATGCAAATTCTCAATGAACCTAGAGCAAAAACAACTTAATAACAATATATTCTCTAGGAGTTTTGAATGAGAGATGAGAGCCTGAATTTATAGAAAATTCAGAAAGAAATCAACGACTGAGATCAAATGATGATGAGCGGTCAAGATTTTCCAAGAGGAAGCACAATGCAGGTCAATTGATGTGATTGGATGCTTTTCTCAGTTTTAAAGGAAATTGAACTATAATTAAGATAAAATTAGGAAAAAATTGATTCATTCTCTATTTCATTCAATTTCAATATTTAATTGTTTTAATTTCTTTCTTTGAGATTATTTATCAAGTTTTAATTTATTTTTCAAGATTATCTCCAATTGATTTCTTTTCTCAATTTTTAATTCTTTTTTGCCAATTAATTTCTTTTTTTGATTTGTTTCCTTTTTTGAAGATTTGTGTCAATTTTTTTTAATTTTTCAAATTAATTCCTCTTTTTTGATGATTTAATGGCAAATTGATTTATTTAATTAAATATGCTAGGATATTTAATAAAATAAATAAGATAATTGTTTAAAATGATTTGCTTGGAATGATCAATTAATTAAATAATTATTTAATTAATATTGAGTGATTAATTTTGCCATGTGACATTGATGATTTTAGAAATTAATTGTGTGCTCAAGATTTATTTTAATTGTCTTTGGTTAGGACCTTGGTGACATTGTCGAGATTAGGGGCTCATGGTTTAGATGACCATTTTTAGGGTATTACATTGCTATCTTCACAGTACTTGTTGAGTTCATCAGAAGTGAATTCACCTCCTTGATCAGTTCTTAGGCATTTTATATTTTGACCACTTTCCTTCTCTACTAATGCTCTAAAGGCTTTGAACTTTCCAAATGCCTCAGACTTGTCTTTTAAGAATGTGACCCACATCATTCTTGAGCAGTCATCAGTAAGAATCATGAAATACCTATCTCCCTGAATACTTATAGTTTTCATAGGACCACACAAATTAGTATGCACAAGATCAAGTAAGTTTTCTACTAAAAAAGACTTACCTTTGAAAGTTGAGGAAGAGATCTTCCCAAGTTGACATTCTCTGCACAAATAAATCTCCGGTTTGTTCAGCAAAGGCAATCCTCTTGCTACCTTGATCTTACTAGCCTTTATAATACTATCAAAGTTCATATGCCAAAGTCTCCTATGGCATATCCAACTATCATCAAACTTCACCATCAAACACTGACTTATCTTGGCATTCAACTGAAACAAGTTACCTTTGGTCTACTTACCAGTGGCAATAAGTTCACCACTTTTTCCAATTATACTGCAGACTCCACCTTTGAACTCTAGAACGAGTCCTTTATCATTTAGCTGAGCAACACTCAACAGGTTATGCTTAATACCTTCTACCCAGTAGACATCATTTGCACTACTCTTTCCATTCAGTGAGATGGATCCTTTTCCTTTTACCAAGCAAGGTGCATCATTGCCAAATCTGACAATACCTCCATCATATTCTTCTAGAGACAGAAACTTTTTCCAATCACCAGTCATGTGGTGAGAACAACCACTATCAATAATCCACTCATTAGAGTTGTCAATGCAAGAGACAATTTCTTTATTGTCAGACACTTCTTCCTTTACAGCTACAAACACTATGTCCTTATTCTCTTCATCCTTAGATTCTTCATCAGTAACACCTTCATCCACTATAGCAAGACAATTTCTTCTATTTCCTCCTTTATACTTTCTAAACCTCTCTGGTTTATCCTTATTGTGATTGTTAGGATAGTTAACAACTATATGTCCTATCTTATTGTAGGAAAAATATTTTAAAGGAAGCTTACCTCTTCATTTTCCAGTACCTTTTGGAAGTCTCTTGGCAAGAAGAGCTTCAAACTCCATCAGAATCTCTTCATCATCCATACTTCTGCTTTGCATGGATTCATAACTGGTACTTACTTCTTTTCCTTTTCTGGTTGGTGCAGTAGATGCTCTAAAAGCTGACTTAGTCTTCTGAACACTGCCATCATAGATATTCAATTCATATGCAGTTAACTTTGCAATGATAGAGTCTAAGGATACCTTGGTTTTTTCAATAGACCTTATTTCCTGAATAGTAGCAACTTTGATTGCATAGGTTGATAAGAATGATCTCAAGACTCTACTTACAATGGTGACATCATCAATTGTTCCACCAGTGCTCTTGATATCTCCAACAACAGTCTTGATTCTTATGCCATATTGCTGAATGGTCTCACCTTCAACCATCCTCATATCTTCAAATTTTCCTCTAAGGCTCTCTTCCTTAGCTTTCTTTACATGCTCATCACCACCATAAATAGTTTCCAATGTGTCCCATACATCTTAAGGAGTGTCCTTATCTTGTACATCAATGAACTCAATATCAGACAAACTGCTAATTAGGGCTTCCATGACTTGCCCATTTTCTTGAATCTCTCTTTTCTGATCATCGGTTAAAGTGCCAGTGGGGATTACATAGACATTTTCAACATACCTCTACTATTGAGTACCGAAACTCTTGATATAGATCTTCATTCTGTCATTCCATATTTTAAAGTTATCTCTATTGAACTTAGGACCTTCCCTCTTCATCATTAGGGCAAGATCTCTTTCCTCGAGTGGTTAAGCTTATATCATAGATGACCTGGAGTTTCTCTGATACCAATTGATGAGTAATGATGAACAACATATACCCTAACTGGTACTAAGAGGAGGATGGGGGGCAGTGGTGTTGAATTAGTACATACAAATACTTCTTATCAACTTATCAAGTTAAAACAATACTAATCGGTTGTCTTCATTATTGAACTTAACATTAGCAATACCGGTTAAACAGTAAGACTTCAGACATTATAAATCAGTAAAGCTGAACCCTTCAAATACATTCAATACTTGATAACTACTTGACCCAAAAACATATGCATGTGGTATATCAACAATGCCATAACCATTATCTCTGCATGCATAATCACTCAAACAAAGAATACTTAATCATCACATGAAAAATGCACAACTCATGACACAGAGATTTTTCATGTGGAAACCCAAATGGGAAAAACCATGGTGGGGATGAATACCCACAAGCTTGTTTTGAACTCTTTTGAAGCTCACTCTATTAGAAGCCTAGTCCAGTTAAAGACTTTACAATAAGGTTATGCTACGAAACGATCCTATTAAAGATCACTCGGTTAAGGAATGGCTATATACCCTATTAAAGGTTACCTTGCTAGAGGATTTAAAGAACTCAATGAACTTGAGTCACCTGGTCAGAGGATTTACAGTAAGCCTGTTTAAGCTACCCAGCAAAGGGATTTTCCTTCTATTGAAATGGTTAGAAGACAACAGGTAAAACTCTGATCTGATAACAACACTATATGCTAAGGCAAATTCTTTTCAGTTCCTCTACTCTGTAGTCACACTCTGTAGTTTTCTCTCACTGGTCTGGAAAGTATATCATCACTTGGATACACACACAACTTTTTCCAACAACTCACAATAACAAACATCATCGACCCTATAGACAACAATTAGGTTGGTAGCATAAACCCCAAACCCTAAGCATTTAGGTTTACAATTACAGTCGGTCAAATCCTAACCATCCAAACACTTTCCATAAAGTAAAGCAATATCAAATAGATCACAAGTCATTCTACATCATCCATTCTTCACCACACATAGAAATCAGTAACTCATCACACTTTCTTCTCATACCGCTAAGAAGAATGTTCATTCCCGAGGTAGACAAGTAATGCAGTCAATCTTCACATGCAAGATCCTCAAGGAAATCCTTCACGTGGACAAAAATGACATGGCATCTTGATCTCATCTTCATCTCTTAGCTAACTTATCATAGAATGTCACCGATTGCATCATGCAAGCTGGATTGCCAATCCGGAAACCCTAGAGCTGAGACTATCAACTGGTAGTCACACTTAGTGAAACCCAGACACCAGTTCACTACAACTCTTCATACCGGTTGACTTGCACTTATTGACATCAATGACAACATACATTATCATCATATCATCATACCGGTTCATCAAATGCCAACAAAGATGGATGCTTCAAGTTCAACTATAAAGAAAAGGGCAGCAAAGAGCTCAAAATCTAAGGGAAAGAAGACTAAGATAGAGGATGTGTCTCATGTTAGAAGACTGAATGAAGACACGATTCAACAAATGCAAGCACCCAGACCGAAGTCCAGAAGGTCAAAGCAACACCTTCCTTGAAAGGACCAATTGGAAGAGAAATACAAAGAGGTCGGGGATGTCTGGACTAAGGTGAGGGGAAACGAATTGTTCCTGTTCCATTATCTAAGAAGAAATAAGGAAATTCCACTTTGCAATCCTTGGATAACAAATTTGGGTAAGTTAACTATCCCAAATGTCTTTGTGAACATAAGGTTGTTGGAGGTTCTAGTTAAAAATTACAATTTCATGAAGAGATATATTCAATTCCCAAATGGTGATGCATTCATTAGGTTTTTCGTGGGTACTATGAATGAATTTTTTAATTTAGATCCCAACCTCGACAAACCCCTATCCTTTGGGGAGTTAGAGGAATAATATATTGGGATGGACACTACATACACTAGTTGGAAAATTGCTATTCATAAAAGGCAGCCAGGGAAATCA
Organism: Cryptomeria japonica; assembly: GCF_030272615.1. Taxonomy (NCBI): domain Eukaryota; kingdom Viridiplantae; phylum Streptophyta; class Pinopsida; order Cupressales; family Cupressaceae; genus Cryptomeria; species Cryptomeria japonica. The sequence goes on along the minus strand of NC_081415.1, from coordinate 585,805,326 downwards.
ACTAAGGAAGATGGGCCACCATTTAGCATTGATTGATTTAGACACTACCTGTAGTATACATACATGTCATGTGAGCAAGTAGGAGGAGTCGAGGTGCCTGATTTGGTGATTACCAGGCCATTGGTTTTAGCTTCTGACATACAAATGTATGAGCCCAGGCCTTTTGACTATGCTGCATATTTGGTAGAGAAGTAACATGAAGGTTTTCTAAACCTTAAAGATAATAGGAACCCTACCTTCAAATTTTATTCATTGTTAATGCATTTGGTTTTTCTCTATGGACGTGTGAAGGGTTTGTGGCCAAAAGATTTAAAATTGAATACAACAAACATGGAAAATGAAGAACAACCCATACAATTATGGACATCTCTTTGGGATTCTTGGTATATGAGATCCAATTATACTAAGTTTGAAGAACTTATAGTGAAACCACTATATAGGATATATGGGGTTCCATGTGAAGGATCTATCTTTGATGGAATTAAGAGATTTTTAAGGCCTAAGGATTGTGATGAAAGGTGAATTGTTGACCATAATTGGGGAGACTAGTTTGTAAACAAAGATTTCACATGTTTTAGAATATATGGATTTGAGGGAAGCCCTTATATGTTTCCTAAATTAGTTCCAGACAGAATAGTCTACTTAGAGATTGTAAGGTAGTTGAGTGTGTCAAATGATAAACATTTTGTGGATTAGTGCAAACAAGCCTTCCTACCTGGAACACTAAGTTTTGGAGATTTTACAATAGTGTCTACTAAAGCTTATGATATTATTGATAGAAAATTGATGGAAGAATACAACTTATTTGAGCACTATGCCAAGAAGAATTATGATCCTACAGGTTATATTCATTCTTGCAAGAAAAAGAAAAACTTGGGAGATTATCTGCACTCAAATCTAGAGGCGAAAGATATGTTTAGAAATATGAAGGATGCAAAAGCCCAAGAGGTAATTGATAGACTGAACAGAGAATTGGGAGAAAAGAGACAAAGATTGTAGGAAATGGAAACTAAGGAAGAGGAAGCGGAAAGTGAATCAAATGAAAATGCAACCATCTCTAGGTATCAAGTACTAGCAAGGGAAGAAGAGCCCAATGTGCAAGAGCAAATTGTGACAAAATTGGAGGTTCATGTTAATTATAGGTTGGAGGAATATTTTGCCTTTGTTGTAGATGATGTCTTTATACAATCAAAATAATTTAAATCATTTTTGTACAATTTCAAAGGAAAGAAGTTGAAGGATTCTATTCCCAACATTACACCAAAAAATGAAGTTGAACTGTTGAGGAAGTTAAAAGAACATACAGATGTTGAATTGGCCACAATGACTCATCAAAAGGGGAAACAATGACTTACAAAGGCTAGAGTGATCTTATTGTTGGAAACCAAGAACACTAAGAGGGGGGTGAATTAGTGGTCTACTGGAATGGAGAAATTTAATCTTATTAATACAACAACTTATCAACCGATAAACATAAAAACATATAACAATAAGCAACAATGAAACCACAAAATATGAACACCATAACACCATAGATTTATACATGGAAAACCTCAAAGAGGAAAAACAATGGTGGGATTGGAGACCCACAATATCTATCCACTGATCAAATGAATAAATATTACAATAAGGGGTCTCCACATGCAGGAAGGCCAACAGCCTAGAGTAGACTACTCATCACAAAAGGAGTCTCATTGACTACAGAGAGGTTATAACCACCTTAATATAATTGGACAACAATCCAAAAGAATGAACTGCCAATGATAGCATCTACCATGCCTGATTATAGTCCTGGTTAAGCTCAATATTGAATGTCTTAAACCTCTTCCACAAACCCAACTTGATCTCCAATGATCAACCAAATCCTCTACTCAATGAATATTACATTGTTCACTCCTTACATATCCATATCCCTTACATCATGATCTACAATGAGATCTTACATCATATTTATACCAACCCTAAGGCCTAAACCAATTAGGTCAGCCACCTAAAAGATATTACAATAAGATCATTACAGATATCCATATTACAATGAAATGCCATGTCGGCTTTAGACCAAAACAATATTAACCAATCCATAAATCCTATCGGTAACGTATCAGGAACATGTTACAAATACCAATCCATAACCTAGATAAACCAAGACCCAATTTAGGTCCACACATGATAAAGCAGTGATCCCAATCAACCAAATCTCAAACATGATCACCATCAACATCCTCAACCTCCACTAGAAGCTGCACCAACACCACTTATGTATCTTGTCAAAGATTCTCAGTAAAATCTCTATTGGTAAAACCTTAAACCCTTACCGGTATAGGCTTACTAGAGTGTATGATAACATTCAATCACCAAGTCAATACCAACTAACCAAAACATACTCCAGAAACATGTAACACATCAAACCAAACATATTCCATTGATCCAAACATGTTGATAGTATCCAACTGATAGTCCCTTCTACCGGTAACATGAGTTCTTCTATCGGTAACCAAAACCTATCTGCCGGTAACCAACCATAATAGCTAGTGTTGACATCAATGACAAAACATCAATGCAACACATAATTAATTCCTTCATATTTCCAACAATCTCCTCATTTGGTATCGATGGCAACACTAGATGTGAAAAACATCCAAGTGCCAGGAAATGCCAAACAAGTCTCCCCCAATGGAAGATAGCCAACAATCTCCCACAAAATGATATGGCAATGAGATTTTGAACCAATTAACCATCCATAGACCTGAACCAAACTCTCCCAATGGGATACATCCAATCTGAAATTTTGTTCCTCCTCTTTGTGCCAATAAACTCCCCCTTAGATTGATATCTTTGTTAAGCTCTATATTACACATAAGTATCTTTCCCCTTAATTTATATAACTCCTTAAGTTTTTAACATCAATATCTCTCCCCCTTTGACATCAATGCCAGAAATCTAGCATAAATATCAAAGAAAAAACATAAACCACTAAATCACAAGGCTAACTACTCCCTCAAAGTAGCAGCATCTCCACATCAATTTGGAATGAATAATAGCTCTTATAATGCATACTGGACTGATGCCAAATAGCATCACTCAGGGCTCTATAGGAGGGGCAGAAAACCTCAACTCATCTCTCAAATGCTCAAAAATATTCGCCAAACCAACTAATTTCATTTGCCTCCACCAACTCCTTCAGAAAGTTATGCTTGATAGAAATACCAAATTATTGATATGTCTATAGTAGCAGAGTCATCACAGTGAATACTTACCGGTACATTACAATATCCTTCAACATATGCTTCACCCATAGAACCCATGTATAGTTATTAGCAGCAACAACATACTCAACTTCAATAGTAAATAAAGAAGTACATGTCTACTTCTGTTAATCCATAAACCAAGTTTCTTTCCAAGAAAGAAAGCTTCACTGGATGAACCTATCCGGTAACTTGTATCTCTAACCCAATTCAAATCTAAACATGCTCAAAATGCAAAGTCATCATAAAATAAAAGCCATACTAGATAATCCTTGAAAACATCTAAAAATCTTAGCTAGCATAATCAATTCCTTCTTTATGAGAATATCCATTGCAAACTAATCAAGCTTTATTCCAATAACATCCAAGTCCATGTATCTGATCCAATTCCTCTTCCATATCTTTCATCCAACATTCATCCTTAGAAACTTCAATAACTGATGCCAGTACAATTAAAGAAATTTAGCATACCTTATCAGTTGCCAACCTTCTCCTTGTCCAAATATCTAATCTCCTGAATGATTCAGCCTTACATACCTAGGAGTCTTTTGACTCTCTATTCCACTTCCCTAATCTTCAGTTACTGATGAATTTTCTAATATTGCCAGAGTAACTGATTCAACATTTTGTTCTGGTAAAGATGTTACCAGCTTAGTTAAGACCATTTCCACTGTCGGTCCCTACTCATAAATTCTGATTTTACCTTAAAACCGTTCATCCATCTTGACATTAGTGCTCTCCATAATTCTTTGCGATCTCTTGTTATAACATCTATATGCCTTGCATTCGCTAGAATAATCAGGAAAAATTCCTTCATCACATCTAGGATCAAGCTTGCCAATGAAATCATCTCTCCTAATATAACATTTACTACCAAAGATTTTGAAATACTTAACTATATGTGTATTATCAAACCATAATTCATAAGGTTTCTTACCGGTGAACCAAACTAAGATCAAAGATCAAAGATCCAAGATCCAACAAGTCTTTGTCGGTTAACTTCCAAATTGACTTCCAAAGATCTGAAATGGGCTTTCAGACCATTACCAGGAGCAATGCAAGATCTGTCATCAATTTGCCTCCCCCTAAGGTGAATGCCTTATTTACCAAATGAGTTTCTTGCTGGTGCAGGAACATTCTGCTCTGCCAGTTGAGTAACTGGGTTATATCCTTCAGCCAAAAGAACATCTGGGGCATTTGATTCTGTCGATTGAGCCTCAAACTTCATAATCCACTTCTTCTCATGTTCCTTCTGAATGTCATCAACCTTCTGCTTTCCCTTCTCATTAGATTTATCACTTCCTACTAGTGGATCCTTGCTTCTACAAAATTTAGCAATATGTCCCACTTTGTTGCATGCATAAATAGTCACATTGTTCTTATGAATTGTCTTACTGTAACCTTGACCATTCCTTGACCTGCATTGATTAGCCATATGTCCAAAATTTCCAAATGCATGACTTTTCACATTCATTCTACAATATTTTGTCCTATAACCATACTTCTTTGAATTTGAACACTGATCGAGAATTGCATTATTATTCTGATTTGCTCTATTTCTACAATGTCTTTCGATATGACCAAATTTATTACAAACGAAGAATCTACCATTAAATTTATGTGCATTGGGTTGCCTTACTAGTGACCTCTGATTCTAGTTACCTTCTAATCATCATGCATTTCAGATGTATGATCTTCATTTACAGTACCAGAGAATTCTCAATGCTCAAATCCAAAATCACTAGTGTCTCTGGTGTCCCTTTGATCCTTCAATAATTTATCAAGCTTAGCAGAACTAATCTTTAATTTTTCTTTATACTCACTTGTAGTAGTTAGATCATTTCTCAAAGTTATTATTTGTCTCTCCAACTCTTGTTCATTATTTCAGGATTGTACCAAATCAGTTCTCAACATATCATTCTCATGAACCAACCTAATACATTCCTCAGATTTGTCTTTCATAGATATAGAAAGATTTTCTTCCTTCTTATTCCGGTCTTCAATCTCTTTTAACATCCTCATAGTTAAGGCTTGCATTTCATTCCTCATGACCATATTCTTGTGACTTAGCTTCTAACATTGTTCCTTCAAGGCATCCTTTTCTTCATCATCTTGATTTTGTAAAAGTTCCTTCCTTCTAGCTTATGTAGTTGATAGCCTCTCATGTAGAGTAAAAATTAATTCCTTTGTAGATCTCAACTCATCTTGCAACTTCATGTTTCTCAATCTTTCAACATCATAGTCTTCAAGAGCTACTTGAAGTTCATTCCTTAAACTGATCTCCATAGATTCCGGAAATAGGATCTTCCTCAAGCTATTAAACTTCCTTCGAGGCACCAGGCTCTGATACCAATTGTTGGAAACCAAGAACAGTGAGAGCGGGGGGTGAATCAGTGTTCTACTAGAAAGGAGAAATTTAATCTTATTAATACAACAACCTATCAACCGATAAACATAAAAGCATATAACAATAAGCAACAATGAAACCACAAAAGATGAACACCATAAAACCATAGATTTATACGTGGAAAACCTCAAAGAGGAAAAACCACAATTGGATTGGAGACCCACAATATCTATCCACTAATTAGATGAATAAATACTACAATAAGGGGCATGCACATGCAGGAAGGCCAACAGCCTAGAACACACTGCTCATCACAAAAGGAGTCTCATTGACTACAAAGAGGTTATAACCACCTCAATATAATTGGACAATAATCCAGAATAATGAACTACCAATGATAGCATCTACCATGCATGATTACAGTCCTAGATAAGCTTAATACCAGAGGCCTTAAACCTCTTCCACAAACCCAACACAATCTCCAATGATCGACCAAATCCTCTGCTCAATGAATATTACATTTTTCACTCCTTACATATCCATATCCCTTACATCATGATTTACAATGAGATCTTATATCATATTTATACCAACCCTAAGGCCTAAACTAATTAGGTCGGCCACCTAAAAGATATTACAATAAGAACATTACATATATCCATATTACAATGATATGCCATGTTGGCTTTAGACCAAAACAACATTAAACAATCCATAAATCCCACCAGTAATGTATCAATAACATGTTAGAGATACTGATCCATAACCTAGATAAACTGGAACCCAATTTAGGTCCACACACACTAAAGCAGTGATCCCATCAACCAAATCTCGAACACAATCACCATCAGCATCATCAACCTCCACTAGAAGCCACACCAACACCACTTATGCATCCTGTCAAAGATTCTCAGTAAAATCTCTGCCGGTAAAACCTTAAACCCTTACTCCCTTACTGGTATAGGCTTACTAGAGTGTATGACAACATCAGATCACCAAGTCAATACCAATTGACCAAAATATACTCCAAAAACATGTAACACATCAAACCAAACATATTCCATTGATCTAAACATGTTGATAGTATCCAACTAATAGTCCCTTCTGTCGGTAACACTAGTTCTTCTACCGGTAACCAAAACCTATCTGTCGGTAACTAACCATAACTGCTAGTGTTGACATCAATGACAAAAGATCAATGCAACATATAATCAATTCCTTCATATTGCCAACACTTATTTCCTGGATGGGATCTTAGTGCTTCATTTATTTTTGATAGTTTATTACATTCAAAGAATGATGAGTTTAAATTAGATATACAGTGTGTAAATGATGTGTTCATTGGCTCAAGGTTCGATCAAGATGAGGAAGGCTTATTGTTATGGGATTTATATCCTCCTAATAAAAGACCTAAGATTATTGATGTTGATAAGTCCTTTGGCCATATGATGAAGCTTAAAGTTGGGACAATTGATCCCATCATTTCTACAGATATTGGAGTAGATATCTCAAAGTTTAACAAGGCACAAATGGTCAGGATAGTAAGAGAAAGAAACCAAAATAAAGGATTGTATGAAGAATTGCTGAGAACAAGAGGGAAACTAGTGCCAATGGTTCTTTCTCCTAATAACTCACAATGGAAGAAAAAGTGTGAGGAATTAGAACAAGAAAACAAGAAGATGCTTAAACAAATGCAAAGTGTGAGGACATATACTGCCTCTGTATTGTTAACCAAAAGATTTGATACTTTGCAAGGCTTTCTGGAAGAGTTCTAGACATTTTTTCAGAAGAACATGGATAATGCAGTCTCACACAATAGAATCCAAAACATATTGGGGACTAGACTGCGTGATAGAATAGTAGCCAAAGAGGAAAACATAGAGATTGAAAAGATAAAGAAGTTGTTGGCAAGAGACAATAAATTTGATGAACAATTACAGATTGTGTATGATGAGTGCAAGCACATAACTCATGATGGTTTCCTAGAATTGGTTGATCAAAAAGGTGAGATTAAAGATAAGGATAAATGGATATTCTCAATGCCGCCCTTGATATTGCCCAGATTGATGGAATTGAATTAAAAAAGGCTATAGAACAAATGGTGAATTTTGTCACACTGGAGATCATCGTTAGGGACATAATTCATAATGTAGATACATACAAGTTGGAAAAATACCTAGAGCACATTCAAAAACGCGACAAGATGCTGGGAGATCAAACTTGAATTTTAAAAATGTCTCAAGGAAATGTCAGTTTTTAGGTAGTTAGTCTTTAGTTAGACTTAATTTAAGTAATTCCAAATGAAAGGGTATGCCCTTTCATTATGGAACCAAATCTCATCTATATTTTTTACTTCATCAAGACAATCTTTTATGCGGTGCTTATGAAGTTTATTTTTTAAGAAAGACAGTATCAAGTTGGTGGATGACAATATTTATTGAAATCAACTAATTTTATTATCTATTTTCAATATAAAGGTCAAGTGTTCTTCATCTTTGATGGTATTTACTTTTTCAATTGATTGATTAGTTCCCTGTGATAAATCTATTCAATTAGATTGCTTCAATGTGCTATCTTATGTTATTGTGATTGAGATTAATTTTTAGTTTGAATATTAGTTTGAAGGATTGGTTGGCAAGCTTCAAATTGTCTTATTGGTCTTTTGGAGTAAATTTAAATTCAATAAGACTAACTGCATATTACATTTTGATTACAACTCATATAGATGCTTTTGACGTGATGATCTTGGTTTATTTTCTGGAAATGCCAAACTGGTGAAAAGATATTGTGCTATATGTAATTAGTTGATTATCTTATGTTTATATTAATACAAAGATCAAGTGTTTTTCATCTTTGATGGTATTTATCCTTTTGATTGTTTGATTAGTTCCCTATGCTAAATATATCCATTTAGATTGTTTCAATGTGATATCCTATGTTATTATAGTTTGAGTTAAGTTTTAGTTTGATTATCAGTTTGAAGGATTGGATGTCAAGCTTCAATCTCTATCTTATTGGTCTTTTGGAGAAAAGTTAAATTCAGTAAGACTAACTGCAACATTATGTCAGGGGTGAAGGCACTGGTCTACTATTGTTTCAAGATAATTTAATCAAGTGTTTTTAGAGAAATCTCAATTAAGAAATCATACTTATAATAAAGTAACCTTTTATTTAAAGCATTCATTTACAAGAAAGCAATTCAAAGTTTTTAGTAATTATTTAATAGAAGTGACATAAACCTTGGAAACATTCAATTCCAATTAGGCATACTTGACAACAATAGGATTAATACCCAACAAAAGTCTCTTCTCAATCTTAAAAATACCCTTACAAGACAACAACTTAATAGACACCAACCATACTTTGAGGAAGACAAACATGACAAAGGCTTCCCTTACCTTCTAATGAAGCCAATCACTTTGGCTAGTCTCTTGATATCATTGTTCAGACTTATCCTCCAGTTTATAGAAAGATCCAATGGTTCAAATGAAAGTTATGATAATTCTTCCAAAACTTGTGTCATATGAAGTATTCAAGAAATTTGTATCTTATACTTTTGGTTTGCCAATTTTTTCCCCGAATGATTTTTGGTACTATGATATAAAGAGCCATCCCATGATGAGGATTTTTATCTGCTAACTAGATAAAATGAAGAGACCCTTTCAGTGGGGAAAATTGTACAACCAACTGCCCATAGAGTCCTAAATAATCATATAAAAGTTGCTTCCATACAAAGGGCTATTTTGAGGGCTAGAAGGGTTTACAGTTGCAGAGAATTGTCGAATAGGTAATGGTTACAGTAACGAACCAAGTTGGTGTTGACATAAACCTAGCAGCATCACATGAATGGATGTTTTCTCCTCTGCAATTTGTAGCTGGCCTTGGACCTAAAAAACTTGCTTCCATACAAAGGGCTATTTTGAGGGCTAGAAGGGTATACAGTCGTAGAAAATTGTTCACCCCTCTAGAAGCTATGAAGCAACTTGTCTTTATAACTAGCAGCCATAGAATGGAAAGGTTAAGGAGGTTGAGGATACATATTTTCCAAAGGGGATACCATTAAACAAAGTGAACAAGAGAATACAAGGAAAGCAAAGGAACTTGCAAAAAAATATTGATGACAAGAACGAAAGGATGAACCTCTTGTATAGTTTCTATCGAACATCTATCTGCAGCAATTGTACCCTAATAATTGCCCTAATTTTAAGTTTTACTCATTATTGATGTATTTAATCTTATTCTGTGGATGTTTTAGGGGTATGTGGCTTGTGGAATTGAAGCTTAACATTAGAAACAACCAAGGGGAGGATCAAAATGTTCAATTATGCACTTCTGTTTGGGATTCTTGTTACACAAGATCAAATTATAACTGAAACAAGACCTAAAGATTTTGATGATAGAAAGATAATCAATCATAACTAGGGCGATTGGTATGTCCAGCGACTTGTCTTTATAACTAGTAGCCACAAAATGGAGAGGTTAAGGATCCATATTTTTCCAAATCTAATACCATTAAACAAAGTGAACAAGAGAATGCAAGGAAAGCAAAGGAACTTGCAAAAAAATCTTGATGACAAGAACGAAAGGGCCAACCTCTTGTACAGTACACAACATCAAGCACAGGAGGTAAGAGGTAGTAATAATAATGGTGATGACCATTATGTCAATGGCACCGCCATTTGCTGCTGAAATTTTCTTCAATTTGAATCTGGTGAGTAAAAGTAAAGTGAATTCTCTGGGGTTTACAGTTTCCAACTCCAATGTGTTGATTCCCATGCGTGGTGGATTTTCAAGGAAGAGGTTCTACGTTTGATTCTTAATAGGGACTCATGAAAAAGAGAAAGAGCAGATTGTGAATGAGTAAAGGTCACTTGTCATTGCCTCAAGCAAATTCTTCATCAACATCTATCTACAGCAATTGTGTTCGCTTCTTCCCAATTTTTGCATCCTGATGAGCCTACATATAATGATAGCGTGTAGTTACTTTTTAAAAAAAAATACCATATGTTTGTTAGAATTCCGATGTGAAATACAAAATATACACTATCCACAAAAGTCAACTCGATGGTAACACAACTAGAAGCATGTCATCAAGATATAATACACTGGAGAAGTCCATCGACATAACACACACTAGCGGCAAAGAAAAGATCTTGTATTGTCGATAGCCGATGATGCTATTGGTAAGACTTTTCCCGATGGACACTGGCAAAAGTAAAAAGAATCAGAAAAGGTTAAGACAATATAGGGTCAAAGCTTATGCTGAGTAGACATAACATATTGGGAGGATCTATGATCAAAGAAAAGACATCAAGGAAATCATGCCCATCGCTTGAATGCATTTTAAGCTATCCTGATGGTCGATGAGACTTGCGAGATAACTTGCACCGATCAGTAGGAAGAGAGGTCATCGAATTATATTATCTCGATGAGTAAGAAGACATCCAGAGGCTATGAAAATCATCAGACCAACATACGTTGATCGACAAGTAAAATCTATGTTCGTCGGAATGCCGAGGAGAAATTTCAAGGCGTCAATTTTTAGTCCAAATTTCGATGTGAAATTTTACCATGTCAGAATTCTGACAAACACAGAGCAATTTTTGAAAAAAACACAAATCAATCTGACAAATAAAAAGAAATCCCATAGATCATCAGAAATTCTTGTCAAAGTTTGAGGCCAAATGTATTAGTGTAAGGTTCCTATCACACCAAAATCAGACCTAGTCACTACGAAGGTCCCTGCTAAGGCTGCCATCCCTTTTAATATTGTTGAACAGATGAAGCGGACTAGCCTTAGTGTATCGATGTGGGATGCTCTATCTATCCAATCTCAAAGAGACCTACTTTAGGAAGCCCTAAAGGGGATGGATGTTACAAAAGGTATCGGTTAGGGTCGGAGTTCTTCAACTTCCACAAGCTTGGTGCAACCTTTGGATGTAGAGAGTTCAAAGAAAATTAGTAAGCCTTCCCCTTTTTATCTGTCATTAATCATATGAGATAAACTTGTTCATAATTGCATGATAGATAGTGGGGCTAGTATTTCTGTTATGCCAAAAGCGATAGCTGATTGACTAGGTTTCACATATGAACCTATAACAAGAGGGGTGGTGCATCTTGATGGCACATCAGTTCAGAATGTGGGAGTCATTAAAGATTTAAATCTAACCTTGCATGCATGTCTATATTTTCGTGTGTTGCAAGAGATCTCAGTGATTGACCTCCCTGCTTATTTTGCCATTTGTTTATCTAGGGAATTCACTACCAAGATAGGTGGCTACCTATCTTCTAACTGGTCTCACATGTTGTTTAGGGAAAGATATGGTACCAAAGTAACCATTAGGGTTGAACCTATTGCCAATGATCATATAGATCCCTATACTCCAATTCCTATCAACATGAATTATACTCTTCATGAGGAGAAAGAAGAAATTTTTGTAAGAGAACCTGCAACTCAGTTGGATGAGGTTCTTGATTGCCTATTTGATGAGTGGGTAAATGCATGTTAGTTTGACCCCATTGATGAGGTCAATAATACCAGTGTGGGTACATATTATATACATGAAGAAGACACCCCGATTCTTAATCTTTCAAAGGAAGACAATGATATGCAGGGGATATGGGACATGTTCTTTTATGGTTTAAGGAATAAAAATGGTGTGGGGGTCAATGTATTATTGATCTCTCCCAAGAGGGAGAAATATTTCTTTTCTTTCAAACTTCAGTTTAGTTGCACTAACAATGTAGTTGACTACGAAGCTTTGATTTTGGGTCTCCAAACAACACTAAGGAGAGGGATCAAATATTTGAGGGTGCATGGAGACATTGAGTTGGTTGCAAATCAAGACAAAGCTTAGAATACCACCAAGAGAAACCTTCTCAAGTCCTACAAATATAGATCATGGGACCTAATTAAGGGATTTGAGGCCTTCAATATTTTGTGTCCCTAGAAATCAAAATAAACATGTTGATAAACTAGAAGCAATAGGTTCCCAATATGACATTCCATCTCATATTGTAGTAGAGAAAGAATGATAGATCAAACTTTTGGTGAGACCTATAGTGCTTGATAACCAAGTGAGCTGGCAGGTCTTTAATTCTGATCAACATATTGTGAACTTCCTGCAAGATGAAGAAGAGTTCTCCCATAGGAAGCAGGGCATGCTACATGACCAGTATGGAGATCAAATCATGCAGCTCGGTTCCAACAAGCTTCCCAAGGGGATGGTCACCTTGGAGGGGATCTTCAACCATGATGATCAAATGAAAGGGAGAGCAATGATCCTGGATGCCAAGAAAGGAGACTACAAATCAATAGGTGGAGGGAAAAGCTCTCAATTTTGGGAAGGTATGTTCCCAATTAGATCAATATATTTTTGTGAATCTTTGTCAAGAGTATAATGAATTTTTTTCTTTTACCTATGAAGATCTAAAATAGTTTGATCCTAGTATAGCTCAACATACCATAGAGTTATATCCTAATGCTAAACCAGTCAGACAAAAGAAAAGGCCTATAAATCCTAAAATTGAGCCTTTGATGAGGAGAGAACTATCCAAGCTTATAGAATCTAGCATTATTTTTCCAATTAAGTATTCTTCTTGGGTAGCCAATCTTGTTCTAGTTAGGAAGAAAAATGGGGAAATCAAAATGTGTGTAGACTCTAGGGACCTCAACACAGCCTCCCTTAAAGACCATTATCCCCTTCCTTCCATGGAACAAATTTTAGCCAAGGTTAGTGGCTCTGAAAGATTTTCATTCTTGGATGGATACTCAGGGTATAACCAAATCTTAGTCCAAGAATCTGACCAATACAAGATTGAATTCACTACTAAATGGGGCACTTATGCCTATTGTAAGATATCTTTTGGAATAACAAATGTTGGTACAACTTTTCAAAGAGCCATGGCTATGGATTTTAAGGGAGTATTAGCAGAATTTGTACTAGTATATCTTGATGATATTACTATATACTCCAAGCATGCAGTACACCACTTTGCTCATCTTGAGCAAGTTTTCAAAAAGTGCAGGGAATATGGTGTGCCCTTGAACCCCAACAAGTGTGTATTTTCTACTAATTAGGGAAAACTACTTGGACACGTTGTATCCAATGATGGTCTAGCCATAGATCCAGAGAGTGGAAGCCATTGTGTCTCTTCTACTTCTACATCATAACAAGGGACTTCAAAGCTTTCTGGGTAGAATCAACTCTGTTTGAAGGTTTATTCCAAACCTTGTAGCCTTGGTCAAGCCTCTCATAGCCATATTGAAGAGGGATTTTCCCTTCGAATGGACTAAGGAGGGGAAGGAGGGATTTGATCAGATCAAATAGGCCATTTCTTAGGATCCTACCCTAGTAAATCCAAACTATGAGAAGTATTTCATCCTTTACACCTTGGGAGGAGAATCAAGTATATATTCTATTCTAACATAGTTAAATAAGGATGATTTGGAGCAACCCATAGCTTTTTTCAGTGAAGGCCTAAAGGACTATGAACTCAAGTACAACTATATGGAAAAACAAGTCATTGCAGTTGTGAGAGTACTAACAAATTTCAGATGCATTCTCTCACACAACAAGATTCAGTTCCTAGTCCCACATGCCAATATTAAATATTTCCTTCTCAACAAGGATATAGGTGAGAAGAGAGCTGGATGGATCACTAAGGTCATGGATTATGACCTTGACATAAAAATTACCAAGTTAGTGAGGGGAAGAGGACTTTGTGAGCACTTCAATTCATCTTTTGGGAAAGCGTCAGAGACCTCCCTCTTACTACAGGAAGAAAAACATGTTGATAACTAGCGAGAAGCACAAACCGGTTGGTTGGAAGTTATGTATGCCTTCTTAAAGGATGGTAGTTATCCTTCTCATTTTTATAGAACCAAGAGAAGGCATCTCATATTTTATTCCATCTCCAACGTCTTAGGGGATGGTATATTATTCCAAAGAAGCCTGGAAGGTGTCCTGTTGAGGTGTATCCATGGAGATCAGACCGACAAGCTGTTAGAGGAATTCCATAATGGGCCCTTTGGTGGCCATTTCTCAGCAAAAAATACAACTATGAAGATAATGAGAGCAAGCTATTACTGGCCTTCTCTATTCATTGATGCTCACAAATGGGTTAGACAGTGCAAAGAATGTGCACTATTTGTAGGAAAGAAAGGGTTAGATGCCCTTCCTCTTTATCCCATTTCAACTGATCAACCCTTTGCACAATGGGGGCTTGATTTCATTGGCCCTATCAATCTAATGTCAAGTGTAGGCCACAAGTGGATTTTGGCTGCCATAGACTATTTCACAAGGTGGACAGAGGATGTTGCTTTGAAGGATGCAAGCGAGAATTCAGTGGTTCAATTCCTTGAGGGGATTGCAACCAGATTTGGAGCCCCTTCCACCATCATATCAGAAAATTTCAAGGCCTTTGTGGGGTCTCAGATCAGTGTATGAGCAGTCCCACATGATTTTTTTTTGAAAACATAATCAGGTTATTATTCTCAAGGCAATGGCTTGGCTGAGTCCTCCAACAAGAATATAATCAGGATCATCAAAAGGAATCTTGGGGATAATTAGAGAGCATGGCGCTTAAAGTTGGGAACAACCTTGTGGGTTGATAGGACTACTACCAAGAGAGAATTGGGTAATTCTCCTTTCATGCAAGTATAGGGGAGGTAAGCTCGGCTCCCCCTATCCCTTGACTTGGCATCCCTGGACCAAGCACATCAGTTGGAGCTCCTAGAAAATGATGCTTTATTGGTAAGATATGCAGAACTCATAGAGCTTGAAGAGGTTAGGGAGAAAGCCAAGAAGGCATTAACTATCCATCAGGGATAGGTAAAGAGATACTTTGACAAGAAAGACATTTTGAGGACCTTCCAAGTCATAGATTTTGTCTTAAAATGGGATGTTGATGGAGTGGTCCCTATGTGATTCTAGGCTGTAAGGAGGCTAATGCTTTCAGGTTAGCCAGGTTGAATAGGGAAGATATCCCCAATCTAGTGAATAGGATTCACCTTAAAGCATGCACTTAAAGGGTTGTTGTTGTAGCTTATTTTGTAAATATTAAAATTTATGTTCTTCTGCTTTCCAAGAAGTGCACTCGCACAGAGTATTCTCCAGAATGGCGAAGTTTTGACTTTTTGCAAGGGCAAAGATTTTTTTTTTTAGGCCTTGACTCTACACCCAATGGACTTCATAAAGCTACTAGTAAATGTGCCAAACAGGCTTGCCATACCTGTCGAGTTGCCAGAAATGTTGGAAAATTTTGGTGGAAACCTTAGCAAAGCATGGGATAAGGATTTCAGTCGGCTAAGGGTTTCTCCCATCTCCCAGTCATATGGTCACACAGGACAAGAAACATCATAGGCGAGGAGGTTTTCCCCTTATCCTACAAAGTTAAAAAGACATTAGTTGCATCACATGGGATAAGAATTTGATACGAAGAATGTGTTTCCTTGTTATCTCGTGAAGTAAAATGGAGACTCCAAAGATCATGCGGGATAAAAAAACAATGAAGCCAAGAGGATTTTTCCTTGTCCCACAAGGTTTAGAAGGTAGCAACAGATAATTGTCTTCTAATCCCAAGCTTCTCATAGAATGAATCAAAGTCACCTTCAGTTATGTCTCAGTCTCAACCTTTGGTTTAAATATCTTGAATTTTTCCAATGCTTCTGATTTTTCCTTCAAAAAGACAACCCACATCATCCTTGAATAATAATCAATTAGTAACATAAAATATATGTCACCCTTCACACTTCTAATGTTTATAGGTCCACATAGGTCAGTATGTAGAAGATCTAGCAATCCATTAGATGTATACTACTTTCTCTTGAAAGAAATTCTTGTTTGCTTACCCAATTGACATTCTTTACATATCAGATTAGCAGGCTTAACAATTTTAGGTAGATCTCTAACAACTTGTGTATAACTGATCTTAATCATTGAATCAAAATTGACATGACACATTCTCTTATGCTACAACCAGCATTCAAATGAAAGATATTACCTTCAGTCTTAGTTCCAGATGCAATCTCTATACCAAAGGCATTTAGGATCTTGCATTTACTATTCTTGAATTGTAAATCAAAACCTTTGTCAACCATCTATCCAACACTTAAAATATTATGCTTCAAACCTTGAATATACAAGACATCATCAGTATTATGCTTACCATCAAAAGAAATAGAACCTCTAGCACGGATCACACATGCTTTGTCATCTCCAAATTTTACTATTCCACCATCATATCTTTCCATACTCACAAATTTTCTTTTATCACCGGTCATATGATGTGAACAACTGTTGTCAATCACCCATTCATATTTCTCTTCAACTTTAGCAGCTAAAGCTTTCTCCTCAATAGTGCAACTTGTGGAATCAATAGGTACCAGTCAATCTTCTTTGATATCAATAAACACCACTTTATCTCCTTCTAATTCTTCATCTGTAACGCCTTCATCAGTGTCATAATAATAATTCTTTTGATTCTTATACTTCCAGTTAGACTTGTAAGGTTTATCATACTTCTCATGCTTCTTATATCTATCATTCCTATCATGCTTATCAAATTTATCATGTCTATCATATTTAGCCATTATCTATAGGCATCTGGAAGCAAAATGTCCTATCTTATTGCAAGAGAAACATTTCAGAGACAATTTTTCATCATACTTACCATCTCCCTTAGGCAATATTTAAGCAATAAATGCTTTAAGCTCATCCAATTCTATTTCTTTCTCTTTCATCTCTCTTCTCTCTCTTTCATAGCTGGATATTTTACATTCATCAGGATCATACTTCTTCTTTTTGGACACCGATGCTCTAAATGTTGTCTCATATTTTCCACATGATTCACCAAATTCTCTCAATTCAAATGTAACAATATTTCCAACCAACATATCTCTTGTCACAGTAGTCACACTTTGGATCTCATCAACATGAGCTACCTTATGTTTGTAAGAAGAGACAATGATCTCAACACCTTAGCAACAATTTCATCTTCTTCAAGGGTTGTGTTGGTAAATTTTGGTGCCAACCTTAGTAGAGTGTAGGATAAGGATTTCAATCGGCTAAGGGTTGCTCCCTTATCCCATAGCACATTGGAATCAGTCATGTGATTGTACGGAATAAGAAACATCAAAGGCGAGGAGGTTTTCCCCTTATCTCGTAGGGTTAAAATGACATCAGTGACATCTTGTGTGATAAGAGTTTGATATGAAGAATGTGTTTCCTCGCTATCCCACAAGGTAAAATGGAGAGTCCAAAGATCACGTGGGATAAGAAACAAATGAAGCCTAGAGGCTTTTTACTTGTCCCACAAGGTTTAGAAGGAAAAAGCCACGACCTGTGGGAGAAGAAATAACAAAGAGAAAGACTTTTCTCGTGTCCTGTGATTTTAAAAAAAGGCATCAAAGGTTACACAAGCTAAGTGAACAAAGCAAAAACAAAGAAGACCTTATCCTACAGAGTGTAACAAAGATTCAATGGGGCACGCCAGATAAGAAAGTGTTATGGAAAATCTCAATAAAGCTTATCCCGCAATGGTAACACATGATGAGGAAAAGGTCACATGATAGGAAGAAGAACAAAAGGCATTTTCCCTTATCTTGCAGGGTTAAAATTCATGATAGATGATGTTGTGGGATAAAAGAACAAAGGGAACGAAGGACTTCCTTATCCAGTGCGCTCCCGCAGGATAAAGAAATAAAGGTAGAAGCCAAGGTTTGTTGGGAAAATGGTGTCTCAACCTTGCATTTACATGAGGTTACTATTTATAGTAAGTTTTTATTTGAGCATGAAATAGTGCGAAATTCTCCTCGAAGCTTCTAGTTGGCTAGATAAGCATTCTGGTTAAGTTACGTCATAGGATCAAAACTAGTTTTGAAGATATTAAATTTTTCCTTTTGGAGGGGTCTAATGAAAGGTTTAAATTTAATTTTTAGGATTTTAGAGGCTCCAAAATTCCTTGAAAAGTAGGTGTAAATGGCGTAGCCATTTATGAGGCTATAGAGCACTTTGCAAGCTTTCCGACGCTTCAAATGATTTGTCAATCAGACACATGGTTATCAAGTTATGGCCTCCAGAAGTTTGTACTCCTGAAAGAGGAAATATAAAATACATCAGACACATAAATGAGTTGTAAAAAGGAGGGACATGTGTTGATGTGTGTTGTAACACATCATAGGGCATCTAGAAGGGAGATAAGGTTGGCTACACCTTATTGTGTGGTTTTAGCCCATGGTTTTGTAATACCATTTGATGGTTTCTTGTATTGTATCTCCTATATATAAGGTGCATGAGATAGAGGTTGTGTGTAAGAGTCTTATGGCTATTGAGTTACCTTTGAATCTCTGATTAGTGGTACTTCTATAAAGAGATTTCTCTACAATTATATTGTAATCTGTTTTGATTGCTAATTAATATATTGGGTAGCTTTTGGAGTGTGGGGTTTTTCTCCCGAAAGGGTTTTCCCAATGTAAATCATTGTGCTATGGTTTGAATGTGATTATATCTATTTATGTTTTTCGTAACTGTTGTGACGATCTATAAATTTTTTTGCATTACCCTCCTCTCAGGTTAGTGTAGGAAGTTGTTTTGATACTTAACTTCCTTAGAAGTGGTATCGGAGTTTGATCACCTTTGGTTTCAGTTGTGGGTTGCTGGTTTTTTTGAACTATTGGCAATTTGGAGGAACTTATTATGTGTTGCATTGATATTTATCATTGATGTCAACACTTTTTTTTTTATTATCTACCGACTTTTGGTAGAGTGGTTGGTCTTTGATGTTGATCTAGATATTTGTCTCCAGTTTTCCTCCGGCTGTTGGAATTGATTTGGATTGGTTATTCATGTGTTCCTGATGTTATCAAATTCAGTTGGTTCAGGATTTGATGATCTAGATGCTATCATATGTTCTAGTAAGCCTTTTGGTTACCGGTAAGGGTTTTACCGACAACACTTTATTGAAGATCTTTTTGATGAATCTGATAAGTGATGTTGGTGTGGCTTCTAGAAGGTTATCATGATGTTGATGGTTATCATGTTTGTGTTCCATTTGTTCATGCTATTTCATTTGGCTTATGGCAACCTATTCTAGGTCTGATGGTTATTCTGTTAGGTTATGGACCGGTTTATGTAACGTGTTGGTTGATGCTCCCGATGCGTCACCGATTGGATTTATTGTTTGGTTTATGTTGTTTCGGTCTTAAGCCAACTTGGTTTATCACTGGTTTGCTATATTATGTAATGGATCTATTGTATTATCTTTTAGGTGGATGACCTAATTGTTTAGGTCCCAGGTTGGTTTAAATATAATGTAAGATCTCTTTGTAGAACACATATATGTGGTAGGTCAAGGTTATGGGATTATATATGTGCAAATAAAGTTGTAATCATATGAAGAGGTTTTGGTCAATCATAGGTGATTAAATTGGGTTTGTAAAAGAGCTTTAAGACCTTCGGTATTGAGCTTAACTGGAAGTGTACTCAGGCATAGGAGATTCTATTCTTGTAGTTCATTCATCTTTCTGGATTGTAGTCTAGATTTATTTTGTAGTCAGTGAGGCTCATTTTGTGATGAGTAGTGCACTCTAGGCTATTGGCCTTCCTGCATGTTTAGGCCCCTCTTATTGTAATCACATTCTTGCTACAAAATTATTATTTGACTGTGGGAAGGATTCCCACCATGGTTTTTCCGTTTACTGGATTTTCCACATACAAATCATGGTGTTATGTGTTATGGATGATTGGTAAATGTTCTGTGATTTATGTTTATGCTTAATTGTTATATCTTCTATTCTGGTATTTGGTTTATGCATTCTTATAAATGGTTTTGTGAGCTTAAAGTTGTATAATCTATTGACTACTGATTCACCCCACCCCTCTTAGTTGTATAATCTGGCAACTAATAGTTCAACTGCATCTATTTTTTGAAGAGAAACCTCTTGTTAGGATAACAGGTGAACAACTGAGGGCGGGGGGGGGGGGGGGGGGGGGGGGGTGAATCAATTGTTAACAGATTATAACTTTTAATCCACAATACAACCTTAAACAAATCAAGTACCGGTAAAGCATAGACAGATGCCAATAGGAATAGATATCGGTAAACAATACAACTTAATAATTAACCAAATAATCAATGTAAAGCAACCATACCACATAACACCATGATTTGTATGTGGAATACCCGGAAAGGGAAAAACCATGGTGGAAAGCCTACCCACAGTCATATCATAATTCTATAGAAAGTATGTGTTACAAGAGGGGCCTGCACTTGCAAGAAGGCACACTGCTTAGAGCATACTGCTCATTACAAAGAGTCTCACTGACTATAGATAGGCTACAACTTTCTCAATATAAATGGACAACAATCCAATAGAGTGAACTACTGGAAATAACATCTACTATGCCTGATTACAGTCCCGGTTATGCTCAGTGCTAGAGGACTAAATCCTCTTCTGAATCCAATTCGATCACCAATGATTGACCAACTCCTCTGCCTGAATGATATTACAATATTCGCACATTAAATTCCTTGACCATGACCTTTCCAATAACCATGATACTTTACAAAGAGTTTCTACCTCTTATTTATGCAAACTCTAAGGCCTAAACCAATTAGGCTAGCCACCTAAAGATATTACAATAATATCATTACATAATTCCATTTACAATGATATGCCATGTCGGCTTAAGACCAAAACAATAATAACAAATTCATAAAACATCTCAAATCATCTAGGTAACATGTAGAGTACACACTAGCATGATACCGGTCCATAACCTTGATAGGTACCAGACCTATTCTGGGTCCACCACACCAAAGAAAAGTCTTCAAGCATTTGTAGCATGATCAACGAACATCTTCAGCATCTTGAAATCCTTGAAGAAGCTGCACCAACACCAATTATGCATCCTGTCACGATTCCTCAATGAAAGCTCTATCAGTAAAGCCTTAAACTAGTACTAGTAAGGGTTTACCAGAGTGTATGATAAAATCCAGTTACCAAGCCAATACCAACTGACCAAAACATGCTCATGGATCATATAACTCATGAAATCAAATATACTTCATTGATCCAAACATGTCGGAAGTGTACAATAGACAATCTCTTTTGCTGGTAATGCTAGATCTTCTACCAGTAACCTATCTGCTAGTAAACATCAATGACAAAACATCAATGCAACACATAATCAATTCATCCATAATGCCAACAATCTCACCCCTTTGGCATTGATGACAATACTAGATGTGAAAAATATCTAAGTACCAACAGATGCCAAACAAGTATCCCCCTGTGGAAGACAACCAATCAATCAATAGCTCTCCCCCAGTGAAAGATATCTTTGTAAGGTTTGGAATGATTTTTTTCATATTACTATCACTCCCCCTTTGAAATCAATGCCAAAAACTTGACAAAAATATCAAAGCAATGATATAAACCTTTGAATCTCAAAGCTGAGTAGTAGCACCACTCATTGGTACTAGAATGAATAATATCTCTGATAATACATGCCAGACTTATGACAAACTTCATCAATCAAGTCTCTACTAGAGGGGCAAAAACCCCTAACCTGTCTCTCAAATATTCAAATGTGTCCTTAGATAGTAGTGAGTATGTCTACAATCTATTCTTTAGTGTTCACATAAACCAATTTGACTTCCTTTGCTTCAACCTTGTCCTTCAGAAAGTTATACTTTATTGAAATATTCTTAGTCTTAGAGTGAAATACCAGATTCTTAGACATGTCAATAGTTGCAGAGTTATCATAGTAGATAACTATTGGTTCACTACAATTTACCCTAGTATCCTTCAACATTTGCTTCATCCACAAAACTTGAGTGTAATTAGTTGCTGCTGCAACATACTTAGCTTCTATAGTAGATAAAGAAATGCATGACTATTTTTTGCTTATCCATGAAACTAGTTTCTTTCCAAGAAAGAAAGCTCCACCAGAAGTGCTCTTCTTGTCATCAGTATCACCTGCCCAATCTGAGTCAGTATATGCACATAAAGTAAAATCATCATTTCTGGAATACCATAAACCATATTCTGTTGTTCCTTGCAAATACCGGAATATCCTCTTTACTGCACATTCATGATTTTCTTTAGGATTACTTTGATACCTTGAAACAATACTTACTGCATTCATAATATTGGGTCTAGTCTAAGTTAGATATAACAGACCACCAATCATAGATTTATACCCCGTCAGATTTACCGGTGAAGAAGTATCCTTGATAGATAATTTCTCACTTGTAGCCATATGAGTACTTACCAATTTGGAATTCTCCATACCAAACTTTTTCAACAATTCCCTTAGATACTTAGTTTGATAGATAAAAATGCCTTTGTCAGTTTGAGTAATCTGCAAACCTAAGAAAATTTCATCTCACCAATTGTGGACATTTCAAATTCATTCTTCATGTTGTTAGAAAATTCCATGCACAGTTCATCTTCTCCTTAAAAAATGATATCATCAACAAAAAATTCAATAATCAGAATATCATTATCAGTGATCTTATAGTAGAGATTACTATCAGAACTACCTTTAGTAAAACCAAGCTTCAAAAGATATTTATCCAACCTTACATACCAAGCTCTAGGAGCCTATTTCAAACCATATAAAGATTTCTTCAATATGAAAACCATGTCTTTATCATTTGTCAATGAAAATTCATCAGGTTGCTCAATGTAAACTTCTTCCTCAAGCTCACCATTCAAAAATGTACATTTGACATCCATTTGATAAACCTTATAGTTCTTATACGTTGCATAGGCAAGAAATAGTCTGACAACTTCAATTCAAGCTATAGGTTCAAATGTCTCACCATAATCAATTCCTTCCATTTGAGAATATCCTTAACAAACCAATCTATCCTTGTTCCTTATAACTTGACCATCCTCATTCAGCTTATTTCTAAAAACCCATTTAGTTCCAATAACATTCTTATTTTTAGGTCAAGGAACTAAAGACCAAGTTTCATTCTTCTCTATCTGATCTAATTCATCTTCCATAGCCTTTAACCAATGTTTATCCTTACAAGCTTCAATAATAGTTGTCAGTTCAACTTGAGAAATAATACATACCTCTTAATTTGTCAGTTTTATTCTTGTCATAACTCCCTTGTTTCTATCTCCAATAATTTGATCTTCGGAATGATTTAATCTTACATACCTTGGTGTCTTTTGAACTTCAGGTTCACTTCTCTAATCATCAGTCACAGTTGAATTTTCTGATTGTGCTGGTGTAACTATCTCAGCTTCCTGTACCAGTTGAGGCATTGCTAGTTTAGTTATGCTCATTTCCACTACCAGTTCCTTGTCATATGTAATAGAATGATTTCTATACTGTTCATCCACTTTCACATTATCACTCTCCACAATTTTCTGCAATCTTTTGTTATAACATCTATATGATTTTCTCTGAATTGAATAACCAAGAAATATCCCTTCATCACATCTAGGATCAAACTTTCCAATTGAATCATCTCTTTTGATATAGCATTTACTTCCAAAAATTTCTGAAATACTTAATAGTAGGTGTATGTCCAAACCATAGTTCATAAGGGGTCTTACCGGTTTCACCTTTGATGTGAACTCTATTGAATGTGTAGACTATTGTACTCATTTCTTCTCTCTAGTAGATATGAGGCAATTTCGCTTCCATGATCATAGATCTAGCTACATCCAAAATGCTTCTGTTCTTTCTTTCAACTACTCCATTTTGCTGAGGAGTCCTAGGTGCAGATAGTTGTCTCCTGATTCCATTTGTCTCATAATAACTGTTAAATTCATGAGAAGTGAATTCACTATCATGATCTGATCTTACAAATTTAATTTTCAAACTAGTTTCTGTTTCAACCTTCACTTTAAAGATCTTGAATTTCTCAAAAGCTTCAGACTTCTCCTTCAGAAAGGTCACCCACATCATTCTAGAATAGTCATCAATAATCAACATGAAATACCTATCACCTTGAAAGCTTCTAGTCCTTGTTGGACCACATAAGTGAGTGTTAATCAAATCAAGTACATCATTAGATTTATCATGTATGCTCTTAAAAGAACTTCTGACTTGCTTACCCAATTGACATTCCTTACGTACCGGATTATGAGGCTTCATAATCTTAGGTGTATCTCTAACTACCTTAGTTGAACTGATCTTAACAATACAATCAAAATTAACAGGACACAAACTCTTATTCCATAGCCAACTCTCATCAATATGAGTAGTCAAACATGTCTTATTACCAGTTTTTAAGTGAAAGATATTACTTCCTGTCTGAATACCAGTCTTGCTAATGATTTTGCATTTTCTAGCTTTAAACTGAAGTTGAAAACCCCTATCAACTCATTGTCCAACACTCAAAAGATTATGCCTTAAACCTTCTACATAATAGACATTATCAGTATTATGCTTGTCATTGAAAGAATTAATACCTCTACCTTTGATCATACATACCTTGTCATGTCCAAATCTGACTTGCCATCCAAAGAAATAATACCTCTACCTTTGATCATACATACCTTGTCATCTCCAAATCTGACTTGACCACCATTGTATTCTTGCAGGGACAAAAATTTCCCTTTATCTCCAGTCATATGATGTGAGCATCCACTATCAATTACCCATTCATCCTTATCTTCAACTTTTTCTACCAGGACCTTTTCTTCATTTATGATAGCTAGTTCCAGTTCATCTTCCTTCAAAGCATAGAACACCCATTCCTTACCATTTCCAGATCCACTAGTAGAGTCTTCTACCGGTTCATCTCTAGAGTCACCAGTTACTCCTTCCTCATCTCTTATGTAGCATTGTTTGTTTTTCTTGAATCTATATCTATTCAGGTTAGGCTTCAAAGATTTCTTAACTCTTTCCTCAAACCTTACATTTCTTTCAGGACATCTAGATGCAAAATGACCAATCTTATTACATGCAAAACATTTAAAAGATGTTTTTCCTTCATACTTACTTCCAGTTGGTCCTTTAGGTACTCTTCTAGCAAATAAGGCTTCAAGTTGCTCATCTTCTTTCCTCGTGTCTTCCAGTTATTTTGCATATAGGGATCTCCAATCACTCTTGCCGATAGATGTTGATGATGATGCATGAAAATAAGGTTCATATTTTACAACTCTAGAAGATCCAAATTCTTCAAGCTCAAAAGAAGATAATTTCCCAATCAGAATGTCTTTGTTGACTAAAGTGTTTGCCATTGTTCTTAACTCATTAATAGCAGTTGCCTTCATCTTGTAAGCTAGTGGAAGGGCTCTCAAGACTTTGGAAACTATTTCATCTTCACTTAGAAATCCTCCACAACATTGAATTCCCATAACAATCTCATTTACTCTTTCCATAAACAAAGCAATTCTTTCATTATCTTCCATTTTCAAGTTTTCATATCTTACCCGGTAACCATCAAGTTTAGCAATTTTGATAGTAGGGTCACCTTCATTCAGAGTTTGCAATTTTTACCATATAACCTTAGCCGATGATTTGTCAGTCAATCCCATAATCTGTTGATCAGTAAGTGCACACATGAGGGCTTCTCTAGCTCTGCAATCATTTTCAATATTCTTATCCAGGTCTGCAGGAGTAGTATTACTAGATTTCAGATCATAAGGTGTGTATCCTTTCTCAATGATCTCCCAAATATCCTTGCCAAGACATCTAAGATGAGTCTCCATTCAAATTTTCCATATCCCATAATTTTTTCCATCAATCTTAGGGATTTCTCTTCTGAATATAGTTGTCGGTGGATTAGTTGTGCTAGTTGCCCTAAGATCTACCTCAAGTGGTTAAGATTTTGCAAAAGAGGACCAAAGGTCTGATACCAATTGTTAGGATAACTGATGAACAAGTGAGAGGGGGGGGTGTGAATCAGTTGTTAACAAATTATAACTTTTAATCCACAATACAACCTTAAACAAATCAAGTACCGGTAAAGCATAGACAGATGCCAGTAGGAACAAATATCAGTAAACAATACAACTGAATAATTAACCAGATAATCAATGTAAAGAAACCATACCACACAACACCATTATTTGTACGTGGAAAACCCAAAAAGGTAAAAACCATGGTGGGAAGCCTACCCATAGTCAGATGATACTTCTACAAAAAGTATGTATTACAAGAGGGGTCTGCACTTGTAGGAAGGCACACTACCTAGAGCGTACCGCTCATTAAAAAATAGTTTCACAGACTACAGAGAGGCTACAACCTTCTCAAGATAAATGGACAACAATCCAATAGAGTGAACTGCTGGAAATAGCATCTACTATGCCTGATTACAGTCTCAATTAAGCTCAGTGTTGGAGGACTAAATCCTCTTCTGAATCCAATTAGATCACCAATGATCAACCAACTCCTCTACCTGAATGATATTACAATATTTGCACTTTACATTCCTTGACCATGACCTTTCCAATAACCATGATACTTTACAAAGAGTTTCTACCTCTTATTTATACAAACCCTAAGGCCTAAACCAATTAGGTTGGCCACCTAAAGATATTACAATAATATCATTACATAATTCCATTTACAATGATATGCCATGTCGTTTTAAGAGCAAAACAATAATAACAAATCCATAAAATATCTTGAATCATCCAGGTAATGTGTAGAGTACACTCTAGCATGATACCAATCCATAACCTTAGATAGGTATTGGACCTATTCTGGGTCCACCATGCCAAAGAAAAGTCTTCAAGCATTTGTATCATGATCAACAAACAACTTCAGCATCCTAAAATCCTTGGAGAAGCTGCAACAACACCAATTATGCATCCTGTCACGATTCCTCAATGAAAGCTCTACCGATAAAGCCTTAAACTAGTGCCGGTAAGGGTTTACTAGAGTGTATGATAACATCTAATTACCAAGCCAATACCAACTAACCAAAACATTCTCATGGAGCATATAACTCATGAAATCCAATATACGTCACTGATCCAAACATGCCAAAAGTGTCCAACAGACAATCTCTTCTGCTGGTAGCACTAGATCTTCTATCAGTAACCTATCTGTCAGTAACCATCTATAACAGCTAGTGTTGACATCAATGACAAAACATCAATGCAACACATAATCAATTCATCCATAATGCCAACACCCCTAAGCTTGATTCGATAAATTAAAGGGTATGGAAGATTCAAATGGAAACTCATTTGAGATGTATTGGGAAAGAGATTTGGGAGGTCATGGAGAAAGGCTATACTCCTCATAATCTGACATCTGGAAATACTCCTTCGGCAACCTTGGATAAAGATATTGAGAATAATTATAGAGCTAGAGAAGCACTCTTAAGTGCACTTTCTGATCAATAAAGTATGGGATTAACTAACCAATCATCTGTGAAGGCTATATGAGATAAGTTGGAGGCTTTCAATGAAGGTGACCCTACTGTTAAAATTTTGAAACTTGATGGTTACCGGGTAAGGTATGAGAATTTGAAAATGGAAGAAGATGAAAGGATTACTGCTATGGGAATTTAGTGCTATGGTAGATCTCTGAGTGAAGATGTAATTGTTTGTAAAGTATTGAGATATTTTCCATCGACTTACAAGATGAAGGCTATTGCAATTAATGAGCTGAGAACAATGGCTAACACTTTTGTTCATAGGGATACTTTGGTTGGAAAATTATCTACTTTTGAGCTTGAAGAATTTGGTCCTCAAGGAGCTGCAAAGACTGAATCTTCTTTTCACACATGTGAGTCATCAACTAGCAAGAGTGATTGGAAAGATTTATATGCAAAGAAACTATAGGAAATGAAGAAAGAAGATGATGAGTTTGAGCAAATTGAAGCCCTATTTGCTAGAAGAGTACCTAAAGGTCTTACAAGAAGTAAGTATGAAGGATAATCACCTTTTAAATGTTTTTCATGTAATAAGATAGGTTATCCACCCCCCCCTCACAGTTGTCCACCGGTTATCCTAAGATGAACTAATCCAAATTTGAGTGGGAGATTTTGTAGAAGATAATTTTTGATCTTGTTGTAGGAATTTTCAGATGGCAAGTTCATCAGGGAAAATAGAGGTGGAGAAATTTAATGAAACAAATTTTGAGATGTGGAAGGTAAAGATGGAAGATCTACTAATAGATTGAGATCTATGGGATCTTGTTGATGTGAATGTCCAACGACCCTTAGACCCTACTGTGATAGCTTAGTATGATGTTATGGATCGAAAAGCCAAGGGTTTGATCAAATTGTGCCTGGAAGAATTTGTTTTGTTGGTTAAGATGAACGAAGAGGAGAAATGTCAAATCTTGCTTTGTTCTTTGCCTAATTTGTGTGATTCTCTTGTTATGGCTATCGGTAGTACTTCTATTGTTTTGAAATCTGAAGATGTGGTGGGTGCCCTACTTGTTGAAGAGATGCGAAGGAAGGTATCCCATAATTCGAAGGAAGCCCTAACTATTCATGGAAGACCTAAGGAGAAAGGCAAGAAGAATGAGAAGTGCGATAAGTCCAAATCGAAAGGGAGATCGAAATCTCCTAGAAAGTCCAAATTCATTTGCTGGAATTGCTGTAAACTAGGTCATATCTGCAAGGACTACAAAGAAGAAAAGAAGAAGAAAAATAAGAAGATTGATTCTGATTCTAAGTCTAAGAAGGAACATGGTGATGCATTCATTGTCTCTTTGGTGACTCATGCAGGTAATGATGCCTGGTTAATTGACTCATGTGAATCTTTTTATATGACTATCAATAGAGATTGGGTTTTTGAATATAGAAAATTTAATGGAGGTAAGGTGTACTTGGGTGATGATTCACATTTAGAAATTGTTGGTCGAGGTAAAGTTAGAATCAGGTTTTCTGATGGTAGAATAAAAAGACTTAATGGTGTCCTGCACATCCCCAATTTAAAATTAAATTTATTATCTGTGAGAAAACAAATAGATGCGGGTGTGTAGGTAGTCTTTTATGAAGAAAGATGTAAAATGATTAAGGGTGTTATCATAATTGATAGAGGTGTCAGGTTTGACACTTTGTATGAGCTAGACACATACACTATTGAGTGTAATAGCACTTCTATAAAAAGTAAATCTGTGGAAGATTTGAGGGTTTCACCTTCAGTAGATGGAAATGGCTTTTGGGTACCTAAGGGTGCTCTTTCTTCTGAAGAAAAGTTACCTGCAAAGAAGGCTATGTTATGACACTAGAGGCTTGGCCACATTGGAGAAAATGGTCTAAGGACCCTGAAAAATAAAAACTTTGTTGAAGGTTTGAATGATTGTAATCTTGACTTTGATTTCTATGAGCATTGCATTTATGGAAAACAAAACCGCATTCAGTTTTACTTGATTTCTCATAAAACTTGTGGTGTTTTGGATCTTATTCATTCGATGTGTTTGGTCTTGTAGATGTTCCTTCGATTGGAAAATCCACTATTATGTTTCATTTATTGTTGATTTTAGTAGAAGGACATGGGTATATTTTCTAAAGAGTAAATTTGAAGTTTTTCAGTCGATTTAAAGAATTTAAAGCAATGGTTGAGTTGAGGATTGGAAAGAAAATTAAAATTTTGAGGACTGATAATGGAGGTAAATTTTTCTCTAATGATATATTCTGCAAAGACTGTGGCATTAACAGATAGAAGACAACTCTGTATTCTCTACAACAAATGGAGTTGCAGAAAGAATGAACAAGACACTGATGGAGAAGGCTAGGAGTATGCTAAGTGGTTCTAGTCTAGAACAAAAGTTTTGGTTTGAAGTTGTTGCTACTGCTTGCTACCTGATTAACATGTCTCCTACATCAATTGTTGTTGATAAAATGCCTATGGAAGCATGGTCATGTCACAAGCCTTCATTGAGACAGCTTAGAGTTTTTGGTTGTGAGGCATATGCACGTGTGCCAAAGGAGAAGCGGACAAAGTTGCAAAACAAGGCTGTGAAATGTGTCTTCATTGAGTATAGTCACGGTGTGCAAGGATACAAGATTTGGGACCCTATTGCATAAAAGGTAATTCATAATAGAAGTGTTATTTTTAGAGAAATTAAGTCTCCCTATGTTACATTGTAGCTAAAATAGACTAAAAAGGAAGATGTGATTCAATTTCCTTCTACACCTGAAAGAGTTGACTCTTGACCCATAGATAGGCAAGAAGTTGAGGAGAGCTCGTCTAGCTCTGAATCTTAAGAAGAGGAGGAAGAACCTCCAACTCAGCTTGTTCGAAGGTCTACAAGAAATAGACAACCACTTGAAAGGTATTCACCTGATGATTGGATATGCATTTTTTATTTGAATACTAATGTGGATGAACATAAATCTATAGAAGAGGCATTAGATATGAATGGTGCATAATCCTGGAAGATTGCTATGGAAAAATAAATGATAGCTTTGAAAAAGAATGATACATGGGATCTTGTACCATTGCCTGAAGGATGAAAGCCTATTGGTTGCAAATGGGTGTTCATGAAAAATATTGGTTTAGATGGAAGCATTGAAAAGTATAAAGCAAGGTTGGTTGCAAAAGGCTACTCTTAGGTTGAAGGTGTTGATTATGGTGAGATATTTTCTCCTGTTGCTAAAATGATATCCATTATATTTTTTCTTTCTATTGCTGCTTCTTATGATTTAGAGGTTGAGCAAATGGATTTGAAAACTGCTTTCCTTCATGTTAATTTGGAAGAGGATATTTATATGACACAACTAAAGCACTTTATGGTGAAAGGCAAAAGTAATTTGGTTTGTAAATTAAAGAAATCTTTGTATGGCCTCAAACAGAGTCCTAGGATGTGTTACCATAAATTTGATACATATGTATTGAGTTTGGGGTTTGGGCATTCTAAACCAGATCACTATTTTTATTATAAAATTGATGGTGATCATTTCATGTACATTGCATTGTATGTTGATGATATGTTATTCATTGGTAAAGGGAAATGTATGATTTTAGAATTGAAGTCTCAGCTAGCTGCTAAATTTTGAAATGAAAGATCTTGGTGGAGCAAAACACATTCTTGGGATGAAAATTAAAAGAGATAGAGTGAATAGAAAGCTATGGCTAGGCCAGAGTAAGTATGTGAATTCAATATTATAGAGGTTCAACATGTAGGATTGTAGACCATTGTGTGTTCCTTTTACAGTTGGAATGAAATTATTTGCTACAGATTGTCCTACATCCCCATCAGAGATGGAAAACATGAGAAAAGTCCCTTACCAAAGTGTAGTTGGAAATTTGATGTATGTTATGGTCTGTACTAGACAAACATTACCCAAGCAGTGGGAGTTTTGTCCAGATATATGTCTAATCTTGGTAGAGTTCATTGGGATGCAGTCAGAAGAGTCTTCATATATTTGAAGGGTACCTTAGAGTATTCTTTGTCTTATCATGGTAAGTCAATTAGAGACGTGATTTCCCTTGATATTCATGGTTATGTGGATTCGGAATGGGCAGGTGATATTGATTGCAGAAGATCCTCCAGTGCTTATGTGTTTACATTATCTGGTGGTGCAATTAGTTGGATGAGGAAGCAATAGGTTGTGGTTGCTTTGTCCACTATTGATCTAGAGTATATGGCAGCTACTCATGCCTATAAAGAGGTCATCTGGCTTAAGAGACTGTGTTTAGACATTAAAATAAAACAAGGAGCCATGATAATTTATTGTGACAGTCAGAGTGTGATCTTCCTAGCTAAGAACCTGACATTTCATGCCCGGACCAAGCACATTGATGTTCAGTATTATTTTGTTAGAGATATGGTCGAAGATGGTAGGGTAAAGTTGGTTAAGGTAGAAACTTTGATAAATGTTGCATATTCTTCGACTAAGGTTGTGAGCACAAAGAAGTTCAGATGGTGCTTGCAGTCTATGGGCCTCAGGGCCCCTAACAATTGATTCATTGTGTTGATACTCCCTTTGCTCTTGCAAGGTGTTTGACAAGGAGATTTGTTGGGAAAATGGTGTCTCAACCTTGATTTACATGATGTTACTATTTATAGTAAGTTTTCATTTAAGCACGAAATAGTGCAAAATTCTCCTCGAATCTTCTGGTTGGCTAGATAAGCATTTTGATAAAGTTACATCGCAAGATCATAGCTTGTTTTGAAGATATTAAATTTTCCATTTTGGAGGGGTCCAATGAAAGGTTTAAATTTGATTTTGAGGACTTTAGAGGCCCCAAAATGCCCTAAAAGTGGGCATAAATGGCGTAGCCATTTATGAGGCAATAGAGTGTTTGGTCTCGGAGATAATTGAGGGGGGGGTGAATTAGATATCTAATAAATGAAAACAAAAAAAAACTAAACCAACTTAATGCTTAATACTGGTAAACTAGTTTAATATGTCGGTAGATAGATTTAACAGTTAATTGCTATACCAGTAAGGATTAGTGCATGAAACATAAAGACAAAGTCATCCACAACACATAACACGAATATTTGTATGTGGAAACCCTATAAGGGGAAAAGCCATGGTGGGAAACCTTACCCACAATCAGATGATACTACTACAGATAGTAAGTGTACATAAATGGGGTCTGCACATGCAGAAAGGCAAAATGCCTAGAGCTCACTGCTCAATCACAAAATGGGAGTCACACTGACTATAGTTGGATGGTTAAATCCAGTAAGAATGTACTGCACAAAATAACATCTTCATATGCTGGATTTAGTACTGGTGTAGTTCTGATTGTCTTCACAAAAATCCTCCTTCAATCTTCAAATGATGTCTGCATGTATAGCTCTACTTATTCTCACATATACCTTCTCACAATCCTTTCTCACATTCCACACTTGATCTTACAAATAAGATCTTACATTTATACCATAACTTAAGACCAATTTTAGTAGGTCAGCTCTGCAAGATATTTACAATAAAAACATTTTACAAACAAAACAATATCCGATGCAATAACCGATTGAACATGTCATCTTAATGCATTTACAACAATAATTAATCATCTCCAAAGCATGCTATGCTGATCTGGAAAAGATAAACCTACTGGTGTATACCCTGGACCTATTTGCTGGTAATAGAAAATATGCAAATGTGAATATACCAATAACCAATTCTCCAAAACAAGATGTCAAAATGATATTTTCGACATTACCAAGTGTTTTCCACACCATTCCAAGTTCTGGTGATCATTATATCCTTCTGGTGTACCATATACCGGTGACTATACAAAAGTCACTTGTTTGCCGATGAATGTTGTTGGATCTCCAAAGTGCTAGAGTTTTAGTAGGTGTTGACATCAGTGACAAAACCATACCAAAATACCAACAATCTCCCCCTTTGGTATTGATGGCAACACAAGATGGAAAAACCATCAAAGTGCCAAAAATAGAAATGTCAAATACCAACAACCCATCTCCAAAAAGAGATCATAACCAGAAATCAAAATACAGATACAGAGAGTAATAATTTTTCCAAACAACAATCTCTCCCCCTGGGAGCAACATGTGTTTTCCTTGTGTTTTTCCATACCAATCTCTCCCCTTTTGACATCAAATGCCAAAGTTCTTACCAAGCCAAGTTCATATACAAAATACCAATTAATTTAGTATACCAACTACTCCCCCTGAGAAGTAGCTTCCCATCAAAGTCAGAATAAATATTTCTTTGTTAATTCTGCCGATTGATGACAATCATCAACTTCCTAAGTCTTTACCGGTGGGGGTATGACCCCAAGCTGATCTCTGAGATATTCAAAGGTTTCCTTGGGTAGTGGTTTAGTAAAGATATCTGCAATTTGCTCTTTAGTATTCACATAAACCAGTTTTATTTCTTTTGCTTCAACATTTTCCCTTAGAAAATTCAGTTTGATAGAAACATGTTTGGTTTTAGAATGTAATACCGGATTCTTAGATATATCAATCGATTCAGTGTTATCACAATAGATAGTAATAGGTTCCTTGCATTTTACCTTTATGTCTTTTAACACTTTCTTAAGCCATAGTACCTGTGTACAGTTAGTTGTCGTTGCAACATACTCTGATTCTCTTGTTGTTAAAGATGTACAACTTTGTTTCTTACTTAACCAAGAAACTAGTCTGTTTCCAAGAAAGAATGCTCTGCCGGTGGTGCTTTTTCTATCATCCACATTTCCTACCCAATTTGCATCTATGTATGCACATAATTCAAAGTTTTTATCTCTAGGATACCATAATCTAAGATTTATAGTGCCTTGTAAGTACCAAAAAATCCTTTTTACTGTTGATTCATGATTTTCTCTAGGATTACTTTGAAATGTTGAAACAATACATACTTCATTCATAATATCAGGTCTGGTTTGTGTTAAATACAGTAAACCTCGTATCATAGATTTGTATCTAGTTGGATTAACAGGTGTAGATTCATCCCATAGTGATAGTTTGTCAATTGTAGTCATAGGTGTTCTTACCGGTTCAGAGTTCTCCATCCCAAATTTATTTAGTAACTCTTTTAAGTACTTGGATTGACTCAAGAATATACTTTTATGAGTCTGTGAAATCTGCAATCCTAAAAAGAATTTTATTTCTCCAATCATAGACATTTCAAATTCTTCCTGCATTTTAATAGAAAATTCTTTACATAATCCATCTTCTCCTCCAAAGATTATATCATCAACAAATACTTCTATAACCAAGATGTCATCATTAGTCACTTTATAGTATAAATTGTTATCTACATTTCTTTTAGAAAAACCAATCTTCAAAAGATATTTTTCCAATCTTGCATACCAAGCTCTTGGAGCTTGCTTCAATCCATACAAAACTTTTCTTAACCTACAAACCATATCTTTGTCATCTGTCAAATAAAATGTACCAGGTTGTTCAATTTAGACTTCCTCTTCAAGATCTCCATTCAAAAATGCACATTTAATATCCATTTGATAGAATTTGTAGTGTACTGCAAAAGCCAAGAATAATCTGATTGCCTCTATTCTAGCTACCAGTGCAAAGGTTTCATTATAATCAATTCCTTATTTCTCAGAATATCCCTTACACACTAGTCTTGCATTATTTCTGATAACCTTGCCATCTTCATTAAGTTTATTTCTAAATACCCATTTGGTTCCAATTACATTTTTATCTTTAGGTTGGGGAACTAATGTCCAAGTGTTTTTTTTCTCAATTTGTTCTAATTCTTCTTCCATAGCTTTAATCAAAATTTATCTTCACATGCCCCATTAACTGATGATGGTTCAATTTGAGAAATAAGACATACCTCTTCATTTTCCAATCTTCCTCTTGTCATAACTCCTTTAAACTTGTTTCCAATTATCTAATCTTCGGAATGATTTAGTCATACCATGGTGTCTTTGTTTGTTGTTATTCATCAGTTACTGTGGAATCCTCAGATGATACCGGGGTAACTGGATCTTCATTTTTTACTGGTGGATTCAGTGTAGGTTCATATGTCAAAATTTCTATTGCCAGTTCAGAGTCTATATACCTTGAAGTTCCTCTGAATTGTTCATCAATCTTTACATTTGTACTTTCAACAATTTTCTGCAATCTTTTGTTATAACATATATATGCCTTTCTTTTAGATGAATAACCAAGAAATATTCCTTCATCACTTCTAGGATCAAATTTGCCAATATACTCATCTCTTCTGATATAACATTTACTTCCAAAAATTTTAAAATATTTAAGAGTAGGAGTAATACCAAACCATAGTTCGTGAGGGGTCTTACTGGTTTCACCTTTGATGTGAACTTTGTTGAATGTATAGACTAGTGTATTGACTGCCTCTCTCTAATTTACATGTGGTAAGTTTTCTTCTGATAACATATTTCTTGCTGCATCCAAGATAGTTCTATTTTTCCTTTCAACAACTCCATTCTGCTATGGTGTTTGAGGTGCTAATAGTTGTCTTCTGATTCCATTTACTTCACAGAATATATTAAATTCCTTAGATGTAAATTCTCCTCCTTGATCTGATCTTAGACATTTGATTTTCTTACCGGTTTCATTTTCCACCATTGCTTTGAATAGTTTGAACTTTCTGAGTGCTTTTGATTTTTCTCTAAGAAAAGTAACCTAACACATTCTAGAGTAGTCATCAATGATTAGCATGAAATATCTATCACCTTGTAAGCTTTTAGTTCTAGCTGGACCACATAAATCAATGTGAATCAAATCAACAACATTATTGGATTTTTTTGGAATACTTTTGAAACTAGCTCTAACTTGTTTTCCAAATTGACATTCCTTACATACTGTATTGTGAGGTTTGACAATTTTAGGTAAATATCTAACTGCATTAATAGTACTAGTCTTCACCATGCAATCAAAGTTTACATGACAAAGTCTCTTATGTCATAGCCAACTTTCATCAATATGAGCAATCAGGCATGCCTTTTCATTGTTATTTAGATGAAAGATGTTACCTCTAGTTTGGTTACCAGTTGCAATTTCTAAACCAGTTCTATTCATGATTTTGCATTTTCAATTTTTGAATTGTAACTGAAATCCTTTCTCAACTAATTGACCAAAACTCAAAAGATTCTGCTTTAATCCTTCAACATAGTAAACATTGTCAGTGTTATGCTTACCATCAAGAGATATTGTACCCTTACCTTTGATCAAACAAAGTTTGTCATCTCCAAATCTCACTAAGCCTCCATTGTATTCTTGAAAGTTTAAGAATTTACCTTTGTCTCTTGTCATATGATGTGAGCATCCTGAATCAATGATCCATTCATCCTTTACTTCAACTTTAGCTGCCAAGGCCTGTTCTACTAGTTGAGCAGTAGTTGTTGGTTGATCTTTTGTTATAGCAACAAAAACCCATCCATTGTCTGTCGGATCCTCATCAAAATCATCAGTCACACCTTCATCGGCAATGTAACAAGATTTGTCTTTATTCTTCTTAAATCTGTATCTCTGATATTCAGGGTTAGGCTTTGGTGCAGGAGCACCTGAGCACCTAAATGCTCAAATCCTAACAGGTATAGCATTTTGTTGCAAATTAAGCATGTGTGTTTATTTTATGCTTCTAGTAGGTTTAATAGGTTTGTTTTGTGGTGTAATAAGGTTTGGAACTCATTTGTGTTTAAGAGTTTCCAAGATTTTTGTTTTTTTGTCAATGGGCCAAAAACTGTCAATTTTGGGTCCAAATGAGCATTTTTGAATTTTTGTTGTTGTAAAGCCTTGAAAGGCATTAGAGCATGTTTATTTAGTGTTTCTAATAATGTTGAGTCATTGGTTTGAGTGCCAAGTCACCACGAGTCAAAATGCAACTTTTTCAGCAACAAAAGTTGTCAAAAAAGTTGTCAAAAAGTGCAAAAAAGTGACTTTTGGTGGTTTTGGTTAGTTGTAGCTTGTACCTATCCATACAAAGGCTTCAATAAGTTGGCACATGTATAAAAACCATGTTCCCATCATTGTATGTGGAGTTCATATTGGAAAAGTAAGAAAAATACTTGTTTTGCTCTTATTTTCTATGAGTTTTAACTAGTTTCCTGCACTTTTGAGAGTACAGTCTGTACCATGGCTTCATCAGTCCGTACTACTCCTGTTTTGAATTGGTTTAATCTCCTTTGATGTTTGAGTAGTGATTTAGAATAGGTTTTGTTTGAAGTGCTCTTGAGAAAAGCATTGTTTTGTGGTTCCAATGGAAGATCATTCATGGTCCAACTAATTTCTTCAAAGTCTCTTCATCCATGGCTTTGAGGAAATTTGTTGGATCCTCTGTACATACTATACCATACTTCTATTTTCCTTTTCTAGCAATGCACAAGTGTTTGTAAGCCCATGGCAAGTATGTGAAGTGAGCAACTTGGCTTGGGTATTCTTAAATTTGTTTGAATAGTACTTTGCTATTCATAGCACTGTACTTTTAAATGTTGAAGAAGAACTAAGTTGGCAAGAGTTATCATTACCTTTTACCATCCTTGTCTCTCTCATGACTTGGTTGGATGCAAGAAGCAAAGGTGTAATCAGATTGCAAAACAATGAGTCACTGTTTCAATGTTAAAACCTCATTGCCAACCTCCCTAATGGATAGTATGGAATGATGGATTCCTCTTTTATGCATCATGGGGATGTAATTACATGTAGTTTCAATGTTAGGAAGACAAGATGTACAATCTGATTGTAAAGGACCTAAATAAGGATCGTAGGAAAAAAATGTATTCTCTATCATAGTCTTGTATGGTTGTCATGCTTTGTGACATCTTTAAGTGTTCAAACTTACAAAGATCTTGAAGGGGCTATGTGCATGGTTTTACCTTTCTATTAACACCTTTTTTCAGGCTAGGGATAGAGTGAAGAAGTGAATTAAAACAAAGAAAGCTAGTGTAATAGTGTTAATACTGTCAAAGTGTAGTGATGGCGGTTTATGAGCAACAGTCATAAGAAATCCCTTCTTATTTGCTTTGCAGGGTGTTCAAACTCATGTTAAGTCATTGTTGCATCTGCATTTGATATACCTTCATTGTATTTGGTTTACAAATATTGAAAATGTGTACAAAACACTAAAAACATCGCTGTCCCAGTCCTCTAGACTATTTTTTTCTGTGTAAGGGGGGCAGTATGGCATTTGTTTGACATAATGATAATATCCTAAGTTGGATTTTGGATCCTTGGAAGTGTTTGGTAGGTGTCATATCAATGTTTGAACATTTAACTTGGGTCTAGCATCATGGAGGAGACCTTTAATTTGCAAACCCTCACTAAAACTCTTAAAAACCCTTGAAAAGTGCCTATTTTGTGGGACAGTCCTCAAACAGTCCGTACAGTACTTGCCATAGAAAAAATCCTTGATATTTCATCATCAAATGACCACATCTCCAAGGGTTTTCCATGAAGTTTAATAGATTGAGCAGGGTGAACAAATTTCACTAAAAACTAGGGCTAATTCTAGTAGCCTTTTTGGAGCAAATTTGACAATTTCATGAAATCGGTAAGGAAGGAGGAGTAAGTGATGGTTTCAAATCATCAAAACTGATAAGTTAAGACCTGAGACACCCTACTACAATATCCTTAGCATTGCATTAAGTCATTTGATCAAAATGACCATTTGAACCTAGAAGTTGCCTTGAGTAGAACAACGCTCTTTGCACCCAACTTGGAAATTTTCATTCTTGAAAGGTGAAGGACAGTCATAACACTTTGCAAGCCTATCTAGATGCTCAGTCAACACATTAATATGATTGAAATCCTTAGAGGTGCAAACAAGGTTAGGTAAGTCATGGTTCTCCAGCAGTTGCCCATTCCTGGATGAGAGGAGATTCGGCCAGTTGGACAACCAAACTTGTTCGTTTTTGGTGACACTCAAGAGGACCTCATTTCAGACTTGAATGCCTTAGCATGGAAGGTAAGGAGGAGTGATGTCCAATACAATAGGGTGCAAGCAGTGTTGAATAGAGAGGAGGAGATAGGAGAAAGGTTTAGAATCATCCCATTTGTGCCTAGGGATTGATTTGGGAAGCACATTGAGAACAAAAGCCCACCAACCTCAAAGAAGACCAACTTCTATTTTACCTCCTCATCATAGTGGTATCAAAGCCAATTCAGATTTGGGTTGAGAGATTAGCACATGTCAAGTAGTGAGTCAGTGGGAGACAACACCAACAACATGGTGACCAATGCAGAATTAGCAAAGAGGATGGAGGATCAGGTTGAAGAAAATAGACTCCTTAGGGAAAGATTGCAACAACTTGAAAGGAAGTTGAACCGGGTAGAAGTCAAGACAGAAGAAGTCAGTGAGAGAGTAGAAAATGTTGAAGATAAGAAGGAAACCTTAGAGGAAGAAATCCCAGAACCAGAT
This sequence comes from Cryptomeria japonica, assembly GCF_030272615.1. NCBI lineage: Eukaryota > Viridiplantae > Streptophyta > Pinopsida > Cupressales > Cupressaceae > Cryptomeria > Cryptomeria japonica. The sequence goes on along the minus strand of NC_081415.1, from coordinate 585,765,024 downwards.
CCAATCTTGGATAGAGAACAAGAAACCTTTTTACAAGCTTTGAAAGCTTTGACTGGAAAGGCCCTAGATGGAGTGTCCCTTTTTAGTGGCAAGATGGAACCAGAAGCACTAATGGAGTGGATAGAGGGTCTAGAGAATCACTTTGAATGTGATGGCATTACTGAAGCACAGAAAGTGAAGGTAGCCAAATCCAGAATGAGAGGGGCAGCCTTGACTTGGTGGAAGTTCATCCAAGAGGAAAGGGTGAAAGAGGGAAAGAAACCCATAACCACCTGGAAGACAATGGTAACTTAGATCAAAGACACCTACATGCCTGAAGATTATGAAATCCAGTTACATAGGAAGAGACAAAACTTGAGATAGAAAGACCTAGATGTCAGTAGTTACACTGAAGAATTCCAAAAACTAAGCCTTGGATCTAAGGTACAAGAAGATGAAAATGTCAGAGTAGCTAGGTATCTCAATGGGTTAAGATGGAATATTCAGGAAGAGTTAATTCTATGGTGTCCCAACACATTACAGAAGTGTTTTCAATTAGCACTAAAGGTAGAAGAGAGAAACAAGAAGAAGAAAGAACAGAATGGTAGAGGCAGAGGCAGAGGCAGAGGAAACAAAGGCAGTCATAGAGGCATTTTTGGGGGAAGAAACACAGATCATAGGTCCCAGGGAGAGTCTAAGCTTATTGAGCAAAGCGGGGATTCTCAGAGTAGACCCAACTATAGGGGTAGGGGATCAGGAAACCCAGGAAGGGGTAGATCTAATGGACCTAGAAGAGGTTCATACTTCTCCACCATGAAGTGTTACAACTGTCAGAAACTAGGCCATCCAGCATATAGATGCCCAGAAAAGCCAAGCTCATCTCAAGGAGGTGATAAGAGAGTCCATTTTGTGCAAGAGGAAACCACACCAAATCAAAGGTGTCTACCATCAAAAGAAGGGGAAAACCTCATGATCAGGAGGATCCTCATGAAAGAGCCATCTCAAAAAGATATGTCTTAAAGGAAAGCTCTTTTCAGGATCAAATGTAAGATCCAAGGAAAGGTGTGCAAAGCTATCATTAACTCAGGATCAACTGATAACATCATATCAGAAGAAGTTACTACAAAACTTCATCTACCTAGAATACAACACAATGAGCCCTACAAGGTCACATGGTTGGAAAAAGGGCAACATGTATTAGTGAGTGAACAAACATGGGTAGAGTTTAACATAGGTGAGTACCAAGATAAGATTTTGTGTGATATACTACCTATGGATGCTTGTCATTTGCTTTTAGGAAGACCTTGGCAATTTGACAGGAAAGCACAATATGATGGTGAAAAGAACTCATACTCATTTCTCAAGAATGGTATCAACTATAAAATTCGGTCCCTTAATGAAGACAGTGAGGGCAGCAAACCACAAGTTCCCAAAACTTTGTTAGTTGGTGAAAAGGAGTTCATTCATACCTTAAAAGAAGGTGATGGCATAGGTTTTGCATTGGTAACTAAACCAGTTGATGAAAAGGAAGAGAAGAAGGTAGAAATCCCATATGAGGTGCAGCAACTTTTAGATCAGTTTAAGTCAATTGTTAATGATGGTCAACCAACCTCTCTACCTCCTTAGAGAGCCATTAGCCACCAGATAGACTTCATCCTAGGTGCATCCTTACCAAAAAAAGCTGCTTACAAAATGACACCTGAACAAAATCAGGAAGTGTCAAGACAAATCCAAGAGCTCTTAGACCAAGGATTGATTAGAAAAAGTATTAGTCCATGTGCAGTACCCACAGTGTTAGCACCTAAGAAAGGTGGGGCTTGGAGACTTTGTACAGATTCAAGAGCAATAAATAGGATCACAATCAAGTATAGATTCCCCATCCCTAGGATAGAAGATCTTATGGATTGTTTAGGGGGAGCAAAATATTTCAGTAAGATAGACCTAAAAAGTGGTTATCATCAAATTCGCATCAAAGAGGGAGATGAATGGAAAATAGCTTTCAAGACAAATGAGGGGTTGTATGAATGGCTAGTCATGCCATTTGGGTTAACAAATGCACCCAGTACATTTATGAGATTGATGAATGAGGTGTTACATGACTTCATAGGTAGGTTTGTAGTTGTGTACCTTGATGACATCTTAATTTTCAGTAAAACCAAGGAAGAACACCTCCAACATTTGCAGATTGTCTTACAAAGATTGAATGATGAACAACTTACTATCAATCTAGAGAAATGTGATTTCCTTAAGCAAGAGCTGGTCTATTTGGGTTTTGTTGTTTCAGGGGGTGATTTAAAGATGGATCCAAGTAAGGTAGAAGCCATAGTTAATTGGCCAACCCCTAAGAATGCTAGTGATGTCAGGAGTTTTCATGGACTTGCTCAATTTTATAGGAAATTTATCAAAGGTTTCAGTGAAATATGTGCACCTATGTTGGAAACCATTAAGGGTGGTGTGAAAGTGAAATTTCAGTGGACAGAAGAAGCCAACAAGGGATTTGAATTGTTGAAAGTCAGAGTTGCTACCCAACCAGTGTTGATTCTACCTAGTTTTGACAAATTGTTTACCTTAGAGTGTGATGCAAGTAATATTGCTATTGGTGTTGTTTTGAGTCAGGATAATAGACCTGTTGCATTTTTCAGTGAAAAGCTTAATGATGCTAAGAGGAAATATTCTTCATATGATCTTGAAATGTATGCTTTGGTTCAGGTACTTAGGAAATGGAGACATTATCTTCTTCCTAAAGAATTTGTGGTTTACACTGATAACCAGGCACTTAGTTTTCTCAATTCACAGGAAAAGCTTAGTCACAGACATGTTAAATGGGTAGAGTCTTTGCAAGCATATACCTTTACTTTGAAGCATAAGAAAGGACAGTGCAATAAAGTAGCTAATGCATTGAGTAGGAGGTTACTTACTGTTCAAGAAATTCAGATTAGAAGTATTGGTATAGAATGTTTTAAGGATTTATATCCACATGATTCTGATTTTGCTGATATTTACAAGGTGTGTCAAGATTTTCAGAATACTTTTCATAGTGAATATGCTGACTATACTTTGCAGAATGGATTGTTATTCAGGGGTGGACAAATGTGTGTGCCAAAAGGTTCAATGAGGGAGAATCTGATACAGGAAAAGCACAATGGTTGCTTGAGTGGTCACTTTGGTCTTAATAAGACTTTGGAATTGGTTCAGAGGCACTATTTTTGGCCTAAGATGCAGGCAGATGTCAGGATATATGTTGAGCAATGCATGGTATGTCAGAAAGCCAAGGGTACTAGCACTAATGCTGGTTTGTATCAACCTCTTCCCATACCTTCTAGGCCTTGGGATTGTATCAGTATGGATTTTGTGGTAGGTTTGCCTAGAACTAAAGCAGGGTGTGATAGTATTTTTGTGGTTGTTGACAGATTCAGTAAAATGGCACATTTCATACCTTGTAAAACAACTAATGATGCTAGTCACATTACTTTTCTTTTATTTAAGGAAGTTGTAAGAATTCATGGTTTGCCATCTAGTATTGTATCTGATAGAGATGCTAAGTTTTTGGGTCATTTTTGGAAAACCTTATGGAAGAAATTGGGTACTAACTTGTCTTTTGGCTCAGCTTACCATCCACAGATAGATGGCCAAACAGAAGTGGTGAACAGAACATTGGGTAACCTACTCAGATGTCTTACCAAAGAATATGGGCAAAGTTGGGATCAACACATCCATCAGGCAGAGTTTGCATACAATGACAGTGTAAACAGATCCACTGGTAAGAGCCCATTTCAGATTGTTTATGGAATGCATCCTAGAGGTGTTTTTGAGTTAAATGATGTAACTAATTTTTAGCATGTGAGTGGTACAGCAGAAGATATGGCACAGTCTATGAAAGAAATTCATGAGAAGGTACAAAAGTCTTCATAGGAAACTACTCAAAAAGTTAAGGAGAGAGTTGATGCTTCAAAAAGAGATGTTCAATTTTCAGTGGGTGATTATGTGATGGTCCATCACAACAAATCATGGTTACAGAAAGGAGTTCCTACTAAGTTGCAAACGAGAAGAGTAGGACCATGCAAAATCTTGGCTAAATATGGCCATAATGCTTACAAAGTTGATTTGCCTAATGAAGTTTCTATGTCTCCTATTTTCAATGTTGCAGATTTGGTGCCATTCAAAGGGGAGCTACCATCAGATTCACAAAAAGTTTCAGATCTTTCTCATTCCCTTTCTGATCTTTCTCTCCCCTCTTCTTCTACTCCCATTCCTTAGCAGGTACTAGATTCAAGAATCATCAAAAAGACAAGACACCATACCTACATGGAGCATCTTATCAAGTGGAAGGATAAACCAGTTTCTGAAGCCACTTGGGTACCTAAAAGTGACTTTCTCAAAACTGGAATTCCTCTTTCTTTACTGCCCAAAGGAGTCACATGACTTCTTTGTCCTTAGGGGAGTATGGTGCAGGAGCACCTGAGCACCTGAATGCTCAAATCCTAACAGGTATAGCATTTTGTTGCAAATTAAGCATGTGTGTTTATTTTATGCTTCTAGTAGGTTTAATAGGTTTGTTTTGTGGTGTAATAAGGTTTGGAACTCATTTATGTTTAAGAGTTTCCAAGATTTTTGTTTTTTTCTCAGTGGGCCAAAAACTGTCAATTTTGGGTCCAGATGAGCATTTTTGTTGTTGTAAAGCCTTGAAAGGCATTAGAGAATGTTTATTTAGTGTTTCTAATAATGTTGAGTCATTGGTTTGAGTGCCAAGCCACCATGAGTCAAAATGCAACTTTTTCAGCAACAAAAGTTGTCAAAAAAGTTGTCAAAAAGTGCAAAAAAGTGACTTTTGGTGGTTTTGGTTAGTTGTAGCTTGTACCTATCCATACAAAGGCTTCAATAAGTTGGAACATGTATAAAAACCATTTTCCCATCATTGTATGTGGAGTTCATATTGGAAAAGTAAGAAAAATACTTGTTTTGCTCTTATTTTCTATGAGTTTTAACTAGTTTCCTGCACTTTTGAGAGTACAGTCTGTACCATGGCTTCATCAGTCTGTACTACTCCTGTTTTTAATTGGTTTAATCTCCTTTGATGTTTGAGTAGTGATTTAGAATAGGTTTTGTTTGAAGTTCTCTTGAGAAAAGCATTGTTTTGTGGTTCCAATGGAAGATCATTCATGGTCCAACTAATTTCTTCAAAGTCTCTTCATCCATGGCTTTGAGGAAATTTGTTGGATCCTCTATACATACTGTACCATACTTCTATTTTCATTTTCTAGCAATGCACAAGTGTTTGTAAGCTCATGGCAAGTATGTGAAGTGAGCAACTTGGCTTGGGTATTCTTAAATTTGTTTGAATGGTACTTTGTTGTTCATAGCACTGTACTTTTAAATGTTGAAGAAGAAATAAGTTGGCAAGAGTTATCATTGCCTTTTACCATCCTTGTCTCTCTCATGACTTGGTTGGATGCAAGAAGCAAAGGTGTAATCAGACTGCAAAACAATGAGTCACTGTTTCATTGTTAAAACCTCATTGCCAACCTCCCTAATGGACAGTATGGAATGATGGATTCCTCTTTTATGCATCATGGGGATGTAACTATAAGTATTTTCAATTTTAGGAAGACAAGATGTACAATCTGATTGTAAAGGACCTAAATAAGGATCCTAGGAAAAAAATGTATTCTCTATCACAGTCTTGTATGGCTGTCATGCTTTGTGACACCTTTAAGTGTTCAAATTTACAAAGATATTGAAGGGGCTATGTGCATGGTTTTACCTTTCTATTAAAACCTTTTTGTAGGCTAGGGACAGAGTGAAGAAGTGAATTAAAACAAAGAAAGCAAGTGTAACAGTGTTAATACTGTCAAAGTATAGTGATGGTGGTTTATGAGCAACAGTCATAAGAAATCCCTTCTTATTTACTTTGCAGGGTGTTCAAACTCATGTTAAGTCATTGTTGCATCTACATTTGATATACCTTCATTGTATTTGGTTTACAAATATTGAAAATGTATGCAAAACACTAAAAACATCGCTGTCCCAGTCCTCTAGACTATTTTTTTCTGTGTAAGGGCGGCAGTATGGCATTTGTTTGACATAATGATAATATCCTAAGTTGGATTTTGGATCCTTGGAAGTTTTTGGTAGATTTCATAGCAATGTTTTAACATTTAACTTGGGTCTAGCATCATGGAGGAGACCTTTAATTTGCAAACCCTCACTAAAACTCTTAAAAACCCTTGAAAAGTGCCTATTTTGTGGGACAGTCCTCAAACAGTCTGTACAATACTTTCCATATCAAAAATCCTTGAGCTTTCATCATCAAATGACCACATCTCCAAGGGTTTTCCATTAAGTTTAATAGATTGAGCAGGGTGAACAAATTTCACTAAAAACTAGGGCTAATTCTAGTAGCCTTTTTGGAGCAAATTTGACAATTTCATGAAATCAGTAAGGAAGGAGGAGTAAGTGATGGTTTCAAATCATCAAAAATGATAAGTTAAGACCTGAGACACCCTACTACAAGCTCCTCAGCATTGCATTAAGTCATTTGATCAAAATGACCATTTGAACCTAGAAGTTGCCTTGAGTAGAACAACGCTCTTTGCACCCAACTTGGAAATTTTCATTCTTGAAAGGTGAAGGATAGTCATCACACTTTGTAGGCCTTTCTAGATGCTCAGTCAACACATTAATATGATTGAAATCCTTAAAGGTACAAACAAGGTTAGGTAAACCATGGTTCTCCAGCAGTTGCCCATTCCTAGAAGAGAGGAGATTCAGCCAATTGGACAACCAAACTTGTTCATTTTTGGTGACACTCAAGAGGACCTCATTTCAGACTTGAATGCCTTAGCATGGAAGGTAAGGAGGAGTGATGTCCAATACAATAGGGTGCAAGCAGTGTTGAATAGAGAGGAGGAGATAGGAGAAAGGTTTAGAAGAATCCCATTTGTGCCTAGGGATTGATTTGGGAAGCACATTGAGAACAAAAGCCCACCAACCTCAAAGAAGACCAACTTCTATTTTACCTCCTCATCAGGCTTGTATGTTCTTCTAGCTTCTTCTCTTAGTCTAGCATGTCTATCAGGGCATATTGAAGCCGTATGACCAATCTTATTGCAGTTAAAACATTTAAAGGGTGTTTTACCTTCATACTTACTTCTGACTGGACCTTTAGGCATTTTCCTTGCAAATAGTGCTTCAAGTTCTTCAAGTTCTTCATTCTCTTTCCTTCTTTCTTCAAGTTCTCTTGCATAAAAGGCTTTCCAATCAGATTTTTCAAATGATGGAGCAGATGATGTTGATGCTTTAAAGGCCAAATTTGTCTTTATAGTAGCAACAGGACCAAATTCTTAAGCTGAAAGTTTCCCAATCAATGTATCCCTAGTTACTGATGTATTAGGCATTGTTCTTAATTCATTTATAGTAGTGAATTTCATTTTATATGCCAGTGGAAATCCTCTTAAAACTTTTGAAACAATTTCATCCTCATTTAAGGTTCCTCCACAACATTTAATACCCAAAACAATCTCATTTACTCTTTCCATAAAAGCAGAAATCCTTTCATCTTCTTCCATTTTCAAATGTTCATACCTGACCCGGAAGCTTTCAAGTTTTGCAATTTTGACTATGGAATCTCCTTCATTCAGTGTTTCCAAATGATCCCAAAAATAGCTTTAGCAGTAGACCTATCTGATAGTCCCATGATTTATTGATCCGATAATGCACTCAAAAGTGCTTCTCTTGCTTTGAAATCATTTTCTTCATCTTTACCCAAGGTAGGTGGATTAGGTTGACCAGGAGTAGGAGCAGTATAACCATTCTTTGTAACATCCCAAATTTCCCTTCCAATGCAATTTAGATGTGTCTCTATTCTGATCTTCCATATGCCATAATTAGTTCCATCAAGTTTAGGACTATCCTTCCTGAAATAGTTAGTAGACATTGGATCTCCTCAAGCTGTTAAACCTCTACAAAAGAGGACTAGGCTCTGATATCAATTGTTTGGTCTCAGAGACAACTGAGAGGGGGATGAATTAGTTGTCTAATAAATTCAAACCAAAAATAACTTAACCAACTTAATTCTTAATACCGGTAAACTAGTTTAACATGCTGGTAGATAGTGTTAGGTCCCGCAGACAACTGAGAGAGGGGGGGGTGAATCAGTTGTCTAATAAATTCAAACCAAAAACCAATTAACCAACTTAATGCTTAATACTAGTAAACTAGTTAAGTATGCTGGTAGACAACTTGTTAATATTAAATTGCTATACCGGTAAAGATTAATGCATGAAACATAAAGATAAAGTCATCCACAACACATAACACCAACATTTGTACATGGAAACCCTGTAAGGGGAAAAACCACAGTGGGAAATCTTACCCACAATCAGATGATACTACTGTAGATAGTAAGTGTAAATAAATGGGGTCTGCACATGCAGAAAGGCCAATAGCCTAGAGCTCACTACTCAATGGAAAGTCACACTGACTTACAATAAGGATTATACAAATCTAATAACTTGTATTGCATAAATAGCATCTTCATATGTTGGATTTAGTACCGGTGTAATGCTGATATGCTTATACAAAAGCTTAGCTTCACCTTCACATGATGTCTTCGTGTATACCTCTGCTTGATCTCGCATATACCTTCACTCAATTCTTTTTCGCATTCCACACTTGATCTTACAAATAAGATCTTACATTTATACCATACCCTAAGACCAATTTTAGTAGGTCAGCTCTACAAGATATTACAATAAAATCATTTTACAAACAATATAATATCCAATGCAATAACCGATTAAACATGTCAGCTTAATGCATTTACATCAATAATAAATCATCTCCATAGTGTGCCATGCTAATCTGGAAAAGATAAACCTACCAGTGTAACTCTAGATAACCTCGACCTATTTGCCGGTAAAAGTAAATATGCAAATATGAATATACCAATGATTAATTCTTCAAAACAAAGTTTCCACATGATGTTTTTGACATTACCAAGTGTCTTCCATATCATTCCAGATACCAGTGAACATTATATCCTTCCAGTGTACCATATACCAGTAACTGTTGCACAGTTTACTTGCTTGCCAGTGAATGTTGCTGGATCTCCAAAGTGCTTGTTTTTAGTAGGTGTTGACATCAATGACAAAACCATACCAAAATACCAACAATCTCCCCCTTTGGCATTGATGGTAACACAAGATGGAAAAACCATCAAAGTGCCAAAACAGAAATGCCAAATATCAAAAACTAACAATCTCCATTTCTCCCCCTGGGAGCAACATGTGTTTATCCAAATATTTATTTTCAATACCAATCTTTCCTCAAAAGATAATGTGTTTTTCCATAGATATCTCTCCCCCTTTGACATCAAATGCCAAAGCTACAAAATTCAAGTCCATACAAAAATACCAACTACTCCACCTGAGAAGTAGCTTCCTCATCAAATACCAGAATAAAGATTTGTCTTTTTAATTCTATCGATTGATGACAATCATCAACTATCTAAGTCTCTACTGGTGGTGGTATGACTCCAAGCTTATCTCTCAGTTATTCAAAAGTCTCCTTAGGCAAAGGTTTTGTGAAAATATCTGCAAGCTATTCTTTAGTATTCACATAAACTAGTTTTATCTCCTTTTCTTCAACTTTTTCCCTTAGAAAAATCAGTTTGATAGAAACATGTTTTGTTTTAGAATGTAATAATGGGTTCTTAGATATATCAATTGCTGCAGTGTTATCACAATATATAGTAATGGGTTCCTTGCATTTTACCTTTATGTCTTTCAACATTTGCTTAAGCCATAATACCTATGTATAGTTAGTTGCTGCTACAACATATTCTGATTCTGCTATTGATAAAGATGTACAACTCTATTTCTTACTCAACCAAGAAACTAATCTCTATCCAAGAAAGAATGCTCCTCCAATGGTTCTCTTTCTATCATCTACATCTCCTGCCCAATTTGCATCTATGTATGCACATAGGTCAAAATTTTCATCTTTAGGATACCATAATCCAAGATTTGTTGTGCCTTGTATGTACTAGAAAATCCTTTTCACTGCTGATTCATGATTTTCCCTAGGATTACTCTGAAATCTAGAAACAATACATACTGCATTCATAATATCAAGTCTGGTTTGTGTCAAATACAGTAAACCTCCTATCATAGATTTGTATCTAGTTGGATTAATAGGTGTAGATTCATCCCTTTGAGATAATTTGTCATTTGTAGTAATAGGTGTGCTTACCAGTTTAGAGTTCTCCATCCCAAATTTCTTTAGTAATTCTCTCAAGTACTTGGATTGACTCAAAAATATACCTTTATCAATTTGTGAAATCTGCAATCCTAAAAATTATTTTATTTCTCCAATCATAGACATTTCAAATTCTTGCTGCATTTTAATAGAAAATTCTTTACATAATCCATCTTCTCCTCCAAATATTATATCATCAACAAATAATTCAATAATCAAGATGTCATCATTAGATATTTTGTAATATAAATTGCTATCTGCATTTCCTTTAGTAAAACCAATCTTTAAAAGATACTTATCCAACCTTGCATACCAAGCTCTTGGGGCTTGTTTCAATCCATACAGAGCTTTTCTTAACCTGCAAACCATATCGTTGTCATCTATCAAAGAAAATCCATCCACTTGTTCAATATATACTTCCTCTTCAATATCTCCATTCAAAAATGCACATTTAATATCCATTTGATAAACTTTGTAGTCCTTGTGAGCTGCAAAAGCCAAGAATAATCTGACTACCTCAATTCTGGTCACCGGTGCAAAGGTTTCATTGTAATCAACGCCTTCTTTCTAAGAATATTCCTTACACACTAGTCTTGCTTTATTTCTGACAACCTTACCATCTTCATTAAGTTTGTTTCTAAATACCCATTTGGTTCCAATTACATTTTTATCTTTAGGCCAGGGAATTAATGTCCAAGTATTATTTTTCTCAATTTGTCCTAATTCTTCTTCCATAGCTTTAATCCAAAATTTATCTTCACATGCCTCATTGATAGATGATGGTTCAATTTGAGAAATAAGACATACCTCTTCATTTGCCAATCTTCCTCTTGTCATAACTCCTTTAAATTTGTTTCCAATTATCTAATCTTCAGAATGATTCAATCTTACATACCGAGGTGTCTTAGTTTGTTGTTCTTCAATTACTGTGGAATCCTCTGATGATACCAGAGTAACTGGATCTTCATTCTATACCGGTGGATTCAGTATAGATTCATTTGTCACAATTTTTGTTTCCTGTTCAGAGTCTATATACCTTGAAGTTCCTCTGAATTGTTCATCAATCTTTACATTTGTACTCTCAACAATTTTTTGCAATCTCTTATTGAAACATCTATATGCCTTTCTTTTAGATGAATAACCAAGAAATATTCCTTTATCACTTCTAGGATCAAATTTACCAATATACTCATCTCTTCTAATATAACATTTACTTCCAAAATTCTGAAATACTTAAGAGTGGGAGTATTACCAAACCATAGTTCATGAGGTGTCATACCGGTTTCACCTTTGATGTGAACTTTGTTGAATGTATAGACATCAGTGCTAACTGCCTCTCTCCAATACACGTGGTAGATTTGCTTCTGATAACATACTTCTTGCTGCATCCAAGATAATTCTATTTTTTGTTTCAACAACTCCATTCTGCTGTGGTGTCTGAGGTGCTAATAACTTTCTTCTAATTCCATTCACTTCACAAAATGTATTAAAGTCCTTAGATGTGAATTCTCCTCCTTGATCTGATCTTAAACATTTGATTTTCTTACCAGTTTCATTTTCAACCATTGCTTTGAATAGTTTGAGCTTTCCAAGTGCTTCTGATTTTTCTCTGAGAAAAGTAACCCAACACAATCTAGAATAATCATCAATAATTAGCATGAAATATCTATCACCTTGTAAGCTTCTAGTTCTAGCTGGACCACATAAATCAATGTGAATTAAATCAAGAGCATTATTTGATTTTTCTGGAATACTTTTGAAACTAGCTCTAACTTGTTTTCCAAATTGACATTCCTTACAAATTATATTCTGAGGTTTCACAATTTTAGGTAGATCTCTAACTACCTTAGAAGTACTGATTTTTACCATGCAATCAAAGTTTACATGACATAGTCTCTTATGCCATAACCAACTTTCATCTATATGTGCAATTAAGCATTCCTTTTCACTATTATTCAAATGAAAAATATTGCCTCTAGTCTGATTACCGGTTGCAATTTCCAAACCAGTTCTATTCATGATTTTGCATTTTCCATTTTTAAATTGTAACTAAAATCCCTTCTCAACTAATTGACCAACACTTAAAAGATTATGCTTTAATCCCTCAACATAGTAGACATTGTTAGTGTTATGCTTACCATCAAGAGATATTGAACCCTTACCTTTGATTGAACAGGCTTTGTCATCTCCAAATCTTACTAAACCTCCATTGTATTCTTGAAAGTTTAAGAATTTACCTTTGTCTCCAGTCATGTGATGTGAGCATCTGGAGTCAATGATCCATTCATCCTTTGTTTCAACTTTAGCTGCTAGGGCTTGTTCTACCGGTTGAGTAGTAGGTGCCAGTTGATCTTCTGTTATAGAAACAAAATCCCATCCATTGTCTGTTGGATCTTCATCAGAATCATCAGTCACACCTTCATCAGCAATGTAAAAAGATTTGTCTTTATTCTTCTTAAATCTATATCTCTGATATTTAAGATTAGGCTTGTATGTTCTTCTAGCTTCTTATCTTAGTCTAGCATTTCTATCAGGGCATCTTGAAGCCATATGACCAATCTTATTGCAGTTAAAACATTTAAAGGGTGCTTTACCTTCATACTTACTTCCAATTGGACCTTTTGGCATTTTCCTTGCAAATAGTGCTTCAAGTTCTTCAAGCTCTTCATTCTCCTTTCTAGATTCTTCAAGTTCTCTTGCATAAAAGGCTCTCTAGTTTGATTTGTCAAATGATGGAGTAGATGATGTTGATGCTTTAAAGGCCAAATCTATCTTTATAGTAGCGACAGGACCAAATTCCTCAATTTCAAAGGTTGAAAGTTTTCCAATTAATGTATCCCTAGTTACTGATGTATTAGGCATTGTTCTCAACTCATTTATAGTAGTAACCTTCATTTTATATGCGGGTAGAAAACCTCCTAAGATTTTTGAAACAATTCCATCCTCACTTAGAGTTCCTCCACAACATTTAATACCCAAAACAATTTCATTTACTCTTTCCATAAAAGCAGAAATCCTTTCATCTTCTTCCATTTTTAGATGTTCATACCTGACTCGGAAGCTTTCAAGTTTTGCAATCTTGACTCTCAAATCTCCTTCATTCAGTGTTTCCAAATGATCCCAAATAGCTTTAGCAGTAGACCTATCTGATAATCCCATGATTTGTTGATTTGATAATGCGCTCAAAAGTGCTTCTCTTGCTTTGCAATCATTTTCTTCATCTTTAGCTAAGGTAGTTGGAGTAGTCTGACCAGCTATATCAGCAGTATAACCATTCTTTGTAACTTCCCAGATGTCTTTACGAATGCAATTCAGATGTGTCTCCATTCTGATCTTCCATATCCCATAGTTGGTTCCATCGAGTTTAGGACTGTCTTTCCTAAAGTAATTTGTAGACATTGGATCTCCTCAAGTTGTTAAACTTCTGCAAAAGAGGACTAGGCTCTGATACCAATTGTTAGGTCCCAGAGACAACTGAGAGGAGGGGGGGTGAATCAATTGTCTAATAAATTCAAACCAAAAACCAATTAACCATCTTAATGCTTAATACCGATAAACCAGTTAAGTATGCAGGTAGACAATGTTAATAGTAAATTGCTATACCGGTAAAGATTAATGCATGAAACATAAACATAAAGTCATCCACAACACATAACACCAATATTTGTACGTGGAAACCCTGTAAGGGGAAAAACCACGATGGGAAACCTTACCCACAATCAGATGATACTACTGCAGATAGTAAGTGTACATAAATGGGGTCTGCACATGCAGAAAGACCAATAGCCTAGAGCTCACTACTCAATGGGAAGTCACACTGACTTACAATAAGGATTATACAAATCCAATAACTTGTACTACACAAAATAGCATCTTCATATGTTGGATTCAATATCGGTGTAATGCTGATATGCTTATACAAAAACCTAGCTTCACATTCAAATGATGTCTTCGTGTATACGTCTGCTTGATCTCGCATATACCTTCACTCAACTTTTTTTTGCATTCCACACTTGATCTTACAAATAAGATCTTACATTTATACCATACCCTAAGACCAATTTTAGTAGGTCGACTCTACAAGATATTATAATAAAATCATTTTACAAACAATATAATATCCGATGCAATAACTGATTAACATGTTGGCTTAATGCATTTACATAAATAATAAATCATCTCCATAGCGTGCCATGCTGATCTAGAAAAGATAAACCTGTCGGTGTAACCCTAAATAACCTGGACCTATTTTCCGGTAAAAGAAAATATGCAAATATGAATATACCAATGATTAATTCTTCAAAACAAAGTGTCCACATGATGTTTTTGACATTACCAAGTGTCTTCCATATTATTCTAGATACCGGTGAACATTATATCCTGTCAGTGTACCATATACCAGTAACTGTTGCACAATTTATTTGCTTGCCGGTGAATGTTGCTGGATCTCCAAAGTGCTTGTTTTCAGTAGGTGTTGACATCAATGACAAAACCATACCAAAATACCAATAGATAGATTTAATAGTTAATTGCTATACCGGTAAGGATTAGTGCATGAAACATATAGACAAAGTCATCCACAACACATAACATGAATATTTGTACGTGGAAACCCTGTAAGGGGAAAAACCATGGTGGGAAACCTTACCCACAATCAGATGATACTACTGCAGATAGTAAGTGTACATAAATGGGGTCTGCACATGCAGAAAGGCTAAGCACCTAGAGCTCACTGCTGAATAACAAAATGGGAGTCACACTGACTATAGTTGGATGGTTAATTCCAATAAGAATGTACTACACAAAATAGCATCTTCATATGTTGGATTCAGTATCGATGTTGATTGTCTTCACAAAAACCCTCCTTCAATCTTCAAATGATGTCTGCATGTATAGCTCTGCTTATTCTCGCATATACCTTCTCACAATCCTTTCTCGCATTCCACACTTGATCTTACAAATAAGATCTTACATTTATACCATAACCTAAGACCAATTTTAGTAGGTTACCTCTACAAGATATTTACAATAAAAGCATTTTACAAACAAAACAATATCTGATGCAATAACTGATTGAACATGTCGGCTCAATGCATTTACAACAATAATTAATCATCTCCAAAGTGTGCCATGTTGATCTGGAAAAGATAAACCTGTCGGGGTATACCCTGGACCTATTTGCCGGTAATAGCAAATATGAAAATGTGAATATAGCAATAACGAATTCTCCAAAACAAGATGTCCAAATGATGTTTTCGATATTACCAAGTGTTTTCCATACCATTCCAAGTGTCGGTGATCATTATATCCTATCGGTGTACCATATACTAGTGACTGTGCAAAAGTCACCTATTTGGCGGTGAATGTTGTTGGATCTCCAAAGTGATAGAGTTTTAGTAGGTGTTGACATCAATGACAAAACCATACCAAAAACCAACATAGAGAATTTTGCGAGCTTTCTGTCTCTTCAAATGGTTCATCAATCGAACATACGGTTCTCAAGTTATGGCCTCTAAAAGTTTGTACTCCTGAAATAGGAAATATAAAATACATTAGACACATAAATGAGTTCTAAAAGGTAGGGACATGTGTTGATGTGGTTTTTAACATGACATATGGAATCTAGAAGGGCGATAAGGTTGGCTACACCTTATTGGGTGGTTTTAGCCCATAGTTTTGTAATACCGTTTGACGATTTCTTGTAGTGTATCTCCTATATATGAGGTGCATGAGATAGAGGTTGTGTGTAAGAGTCTTATGGCTATTGAGTTACTTTTGAATTTTTTATTAGTGGTACACTTGCGAAAATATTTCTCTGCAAGTATATTGTAATCTATTTTCATTGCTGAATAATATACTGGGTGGCTTTTGGAGTGGGGTTTTTCTCCAGAAAGGGTTTTCCCCATGTAAATCACTGTGTTATGTTTTGAATGTTATTATATCTATTCCTATTTTATGTAATTATTGTGATGATCTATATATTTTTTTGCATTACTCTCCTCTTAAGGTTAGTGTAGGAATTTGTTTTGCTACTTAACTTTCTTATGAGGTTCTTATCCCGCGAGGTAAAATTGAGGTCATGAGAGACCCGCGAGATAAGAAACAAGGCAAAAAAAAAGAAACCCTTATCCCACGGAGGACAACAGAGAGTGAAAAAGGGTCATGGGATAAGCAAGAAAAGTAGAAGCCAAGGTTCTTATCCCACGTGGTATGTAGGGCCTCTTAGCGATCAAACACAGTAAGGAAAATGTGGACCTAGGGTGTAACATCAGACATCAATGGTTGTCGAATCTTCATAAAGACCCAATCTGACAACCATGTTTTATATTGGGCCTATTGGATGTGTATGTGGGAAAAATGGATTAATAAAACTAAATATGTGAAAAATTACGATAAATATCAATCCACACACACACACAGGACTTCTTGATGCAAGCTATGGAGTAACGATGCGTTACTCAGCTTCCCAAGGAGGGTCCCATGGTTCTCTATCTCACAATGTCCCTCAAACCAATGTTTTGCTCTCAGATTACTGAGCAAAATGGCTTAGGGATGGCAAATATGAGAACGAGAGAGATTTTTAATCGATTTTAGTATGAGATGTGTTATAAGCTAGATGAGATGCTAGAAATGCAACAAACTAAATGATAAGATGACAGGGTTAGTATGAATACTATCCTAGCATACTATATTTACTCTATGATTGAGCTAAAATGATAAATAAACTACTTTAGCATGCATGTTCATGATTAATTCTGATCTAAAAGAGGCTAAATGATGAGCATATATAAAATGAAAGCTTGAAACAATTTGAGCATAAGTGTGATGCTTCAAATTTGAAAGATGATTGTTAAGAATGGAGGAATGAGAGCTCTATTTATAGCACAAAAAGGGCAATGGATGGTCAGGATTGAATGGCTTAATCAAGGGCCAGGTTTGAAAGTTGGGGATCCATGTGCACAATTGGCACCAATGACATGGTGACAAGTGTCCACACCAGATTGGGTTGAAAGAAGAGGTTGGAGGCATTAAAGGCCTGAGGAGACCTCATGGTTATCTAAAGGCTAAGGGTCAAGTCTAAGTTAGGTTTACCCACTGAATTAGGATCTAATCCAAAGATAAACCTTTGTGCAAATGATTAAGAGATAATCATGGTCAAAGCATTAATAACCTGATGAGACCCTTGGGTTGGATAGAGGTTGAGTCAAAACAAATGTTTTAACCATTAATGGTTATTGGAGACTTTGGGGGTTTTGGTGGTTGAAGGTTGGAAGCCTTCAATGGTTTTCAAAGACTTTAGGGTTTTAGTGGTTGAAGGTTGAAAACCTTCAATGGTTATCCAAGACTTTGGGCCATTTGAGAAGTGACCTCCCTTTGCTTAGGGATGTGACAAAGTTTAGAGGAGGGTTAGGTTAATTAGAATCGATTAGAAGATTCTAGAAGGGGTTAGGAAGGGGTTTGGGATTTTGCAAGTGGATGAGGGGATAATAGGATTTAATTGAATTATTTGATTTTCATTCAATTTGGTTGCAATTTGGAGAAATTAAATAAATATGATTTATTCAATTTAGGATAACTATTTAATTAAATTTGAATTTAATTAAAGGTGGCTAGGGGGATTTAATTGAATAAAATGATTTATTCATTAAATGGGTATAGTGAATTTAATTAAGTGATTTACTTAATTAAATAGAAGAATGTGGATAATTTAATTAAATTGGATTTAATTAAATAGATAAATGAACATAAAATATTCATTCAGGAATATGGTCATTTTTATACGTCTACATTTTGCCCCTCTTTGAAGTGACGTGTGTGCACATGTTAATTCAAAGAAAATGATGTGTTTTTGTATTTTATGATTAAATGCAATTTTTGTGTCGCTCTTTTGATTTGCCAGTCGTGTCTCAGTTTTGATGCGATGCCCCAGATTCGATGTTTGATGTGATGCCCCCTCGGGAGATGAATCAATATTTTTTTTTTTTTGGTTGGAAAATTTCTGATTTAAATTGATGTCGTTCGTATGATGTGTAGGATTTCATGCGTGTAGTTAGTGTGTAAATTGATTCATCTCCCGATAAATTACAAGTGTTTTGGTATAGGGGAGACCGCGACCGTATTACAGGCCCAGTTAATTAACCCTAATTGTATTTTCCTCCTATAAAAGGGGAAAAGGGCTTGATTTGAATTCATTTGTGCTTGTTGACTTGGAAGAAAAGAAAATTTGCTCTGGAGAGAAAATGCCTATTCCGTATCACAGACACCGTTTCGAGCGCGTTCGAAGATATCGGAGACCTGCAGCGTATGGACCACCAGTAAGTCAACGTTTTTGACCCCCTTTTGATTTTTTATTTTGTCGTTTTTAGCTGTTTTTCGAATTTTAAAGTTCGGACTCATCGTTTTAGCGCGTCTAAGTCGCATATTAGCGCATACGCAATGTGAAGTAGCGCATAGAATCCATTTTAATTGTTGCGTCCGAAATGATTGTGATAGCGCATATCTTGTTTAGGTTAGCGCGTCTATGTAGAATAGCGCAGGTAATGTGTATAGTAGCGCGTTAGAAGAACAGGATAGCGCGTAGGTATAACCTAGCGCATAGGAAGCATAGAAGTTCGCATCAAACAGGAGGTTTAGCGCGTAGGCATAACCTAGCGCATAGGGCTGTAAAGGTAGCGCTTAGGCAGAGGGATTTAGCGCGTAGAACTAGTCTAGCGCATAGGATGAAAAGGAGAGCGCTTAGAGAAAACAGGTTAGCGCGTAGAAATGGTCTAGCGCAAAGGGTGATTTAGGTAGCGCATTGGAGGAAAAAATTAGCGCGTGAACAGGTTCTAGCGCATAGGATAAATTGGATAGCGCACCAGTAGAAAAGGATAGCGCATGGATTGAATCTAACGCATAAGAGAGATAGGTGAGCGCTTAGGACAAACAGCTTAGCGCGTAGATGGAATCTAGCGCATAAGATTAATAGGTTAGCGCGTAGGTCAAACAGCCTAGCGCTTGGGTCTTTTTTAGCGCATTTCATGTCTGTTTTAGCGCATCCAGGAAAAATTTGTGTTGTGGTCGATCTAAAATGTGGTGTTTTTGCGTGTCTGTCGTGTTTTTGATGCATGTATCCAATATGAGCATTTGTATAACTTGTTTTGATGTGAATGTTTCCAAGTTATGTATAGATATCAAGCTTTTTGTGGGGATCAGAACATGATTTATTTTGTGTTATCTGTTTTAAGTTCAAAATGCAGATGAAAGCCTGAGTTGTTTTACAAGCCGGTATGGGTTGGAAACTTGAGTTGTTTTACAAGTTTTGATATGGGTGGGAAACTTGAGTTGTTTTACAAGTTTGTGATTGTGGTACTTGAGTTGTTTTACAAGTTTTGATATGGTGTTTGAGAACTTGAGTTGTTTTACAAGTTGATATGAAATGATAGGTGTTTGAACTTGATGTAGATGAGCAAATTTGTTTCATGTTGTTGATGTAAGTTTGATTTTGATATCTTTTTATTGATGTGGAATCTGATATTGGATATGTTTTGTTTGTTGACAGGAGCGATTGGGGATCGTGCAGTCGAGGGAGAGATTTCCGAGACCATGGACACTTATACCACGTCTGTCACAGGCAGACTTAGATATTATTGAGAGGTGTGGATTGACCTCACTTTTGGATATGCCTCGGTTCACTGTGAACCGGGGACTCTTGACAGCACTGGCAGAGAGGTGGCATAGTGACACGAACACCTTCCATTTTGCTACGGGGGAGATGACCGTGACACCAGAGGACTGCTATCGTATCTTGCATATTCCTGTGGTAGGGGCTATATTGCCCTATGAGCAGACAGAGGAGGGCGGCACAGAGGCACTGCGCCGGATTTTTCATGATGAGAGTGTCTGCGGGTATGAGATCCCGTGGCAGGAGTTCCTGGATCTTGATTACGCACCGCTGCCATCTGTATTGGCAGGATTTATTGGAGGATTCCTTTGTCCTGATCGCAGGTCAAAGGGATTTTCAGTGGGATGGGGGCTGGTTCTGGAGCAGATGGTCACACAGGGCCGGAGATTTGCATGGGGGTCAGCGATGCTGGCCCACCTTTACAGGAGCCTGCACGAGGTAGTATACCTCGGATATGGGAGTTTGTCAGCAGGGGTGACACTCTTACAGGTATGGTGCTGGGAGCACATTCCAGTAGCGAGGCCACTGGCAGACAGGGATAGGCCCGTGGGGGCAGCTTATGCATATGGTTATAGAGGCCTAGTTGTCCAGCGTAAGCTGGGCAAACTAGAGCACTGGAGGAGAGTTTTTGATGACATAGATACGGTCATCTGGAGACCGTACACAGGCTGCGAGGTATGGGCCGAGGATGGTATAGAGATGCCTTTTGTGTTTATGACGAGGCATTTGATTGGGAGGACCCCGTTCGTTATTGAGCGGTTTTTGGTTACCCGAGTTTTGAGGCAGTTCGGGAGGCAGCAGGGTGTTCCACAGGGGACGTGCTTATATGCACGGCGGCAGCAGGATGTGGCCGATTGGGGGCCGACTATTGACAGTGCCGTTGTGATTGAGGAGTTTACTGGTTTGGCTGGGCAGATCTGGGACTATGCCCCAGAGATACAGGATGCTGGTATGACTGACGAGTTCGCTCGTTTATTTGCTGCTCGGGCTGTGGCGAGGATCTCAGATCCAGAGGAGATGAGACCAGTTTTTGATTCAGATGGAGAGGAGGGAGACGGGGGAGATGAGGGGGATGATGGGGATAATGGGGGTGATGGAGGGAGGAGGAGAGGGAGAGGTGTGCAGAGGGCGGTGCGACAGGGTCGGATTGAGAGAGGGAGGGGAGGTTTGGCTATTGGAGCCGGGAGAGAGGGCAGAGTCACAGAGGTACTAGCGGCCGTAGGAGGAGAGGAGGAGGTGGGGAGGCCAGTACAGAGGAGGAGGATAGATATTCTCCCACCTCCCGTACCCAGGATAGGCCGAGTGGGGGGAGTGGCGCCAGCACAGGTACCGTTACGGGTTCGAGTGCCGGGACACATAGAGGACGCCCATATCTGGACGCTTCAGATCACTGTGCAGCAGCTGCAGGCACAGATTTTGACATATCAGAGACAGATCTCTCAGTTGATCACTGAGAGAGATACCGAGATGGAGCGGCGGGGGCGAGCAGAGGAGGCCTTGGCGACCGTTCAAAGAGCTGCGGCGGGTGGTCCCTTGAGAGACACCCTGAGAGAGCTGACACGGAGTGTGCAGGAGGCTGCATATTACAGGCAGCACTATGAGGAGGCGGTTCCCCGAGAGCGGCGTGTAGAGAGTTTTGCGCAGTCGAGATCGAGTCGATCTCGAACTGTCGGGACACGATCGGAGAGCCGTGGAGTGACAGGGCCAGCGGGACAGGACCCTCCTGCCGATCCGGGAGCAGGTGCCTCAGGGGCTAGACCATCTCCATCAGGGGATAGTCATACTTGAGAGACATGGTCTCTATTGTATTTTGAGCAGTGTATTCTTTGTACTGGACACAGTTGTGACACATTTTGTAGTTTTTGATCATGTTGAGAGATATATATATAGAGCACCATTTTTGACCGATGTGATGTGTTTATGGATGGATGTTGTATGTGTGCGTCTTCCTTTTTACATGATGATGTAATGCTTATATATGATGTAATGTATGATGTAGAATGTGTGTTTTTATATGTTATGAGACGTATCTTAAAAATGAGATGTATGATGTTAACATGCTGCTTTATGTAAGATGATGTGTAATGATGTAATAATGATAGATGGGATAATAATGAGATGCAACTAATTGTAAAATGATATGCAACTTAATGTAAAATGATATGCAACTAATTGTATTTGGATCATCTCTCATTCTGTATTTGCCATCCGATATAACCATTTGTTTTGCTTTCTTTGTAAATATCATCATTTGAGCACTGATTTGTTTAGGATATGTTGAAAATTATACAAGCACAATGGTATAATTGAACCAGAATGACCTGAGTAAAATTTACATGATTTTTAATTTTGCAAGATAGCACAAGCGTCAAGGTATAATTGAACCAGGACGACCTGAGTGCGTATTGCGTAAACATACAAGAGTAGATCATTTATAATGCGTGAAATGGGATCAAGCCTTCAGTGATATGAATCACGTCTCGAGGCAAATATGCATACAATACAAGTGATCGCCTCCCAAACAGAAGACTAATAAAATGTTGGAAGTTTTCCATGATCTCTGGCTGTGAAGCTTTTGATGAGATACGGGAAAAATTCCAATTTATTAAAAAGTTCAAAATGCAAAATAATCAAGACCTTAATACGATAATGCAACATTGAGTACTTCAGAAAATCATCCATCCTTAAGTTTCTGGTGTATTGTTCGTGTTAGGTTGTTTTGATGTAGTGTAGTTGTGTTTGTTGGATGTCATATGTCTGAGTGTGGCAATAGTTGGTATGCCTTGAATGTTTGCAAGTTTTTTGAATAGTCTAATGTCCCTAGATGAGCGTTTCTGCTGGATATGAGTATGTACAGTGATTTCCAAGCCATGGTAAAATGTGGTAGATGAATAACCCAAGATAGTGACTACGCTAAGTATGTCCTGGAGAGATATATGCTAAGTGTCGGGCGATGGCCGAGAGTGTTTTGATGGATAAAATGGCATGGATATAGAGAAAGGAGCCGACCTTTCTCAAAGGCGCCTGTTTTACCAGGTTTTCACCATTTGTTTTTATTGTACTTTGTATCTTGACTTTTTCTGGAGTTGTGTATTTTATTTTTTTTTTTTTTTTTTGTTTTGGCGTTTTCCGTGCACTAGGCTACTTTTAAGTATAGTACTTTTTTAGATGAATGCTATTAGTTGGATCATCAAGCACATCTCCTTCAGAATTTGTTAGCTGATAAGCACCTGATCCATAGACTGAAATGATGACATAGGGACCCAACCAGTTAGGTTCAAATTTCCCTTTCTTTTCTCTATCTTGCTGGTTTCTTGGATTTTCTTTTAAGACTAGATCACCAACTTTGAAGTTACGAGGAAGAACCTTATGATTGTAGCTCCGGCACATGCGTTGTTGATATGCTTTGAGATGAGTATAAGCATGTTGGCGTCTTTCATCTAATAGTTCCAATTCTTGCAGTCGATTTACCCGATACTCTTCATCTGGAATCAAGCCTTTCAAAGAGACTCTAAGAGATGGAATTTCTACCTCCAAGGGTAAAATAGCTTCTGATCCATATACCAAGGAATATGGTGTTGCCCCTGTAGGTGTGCGGATGCTAGTCCTGTAGGCCCAAAGAGCTGGATTGAGTTGTATATGCCAATCTTTGCCTGCATCATTCACTGTTTTCTTAAGGATTTTTAGGATCGTTTTGTTAGATGCTTCTGCCTGACCATTTCCTTGTGGATAGTATGGTGTAGAAAATCGGTGCTGGATTTTGAATTTTTCACATAGTTCCTGCACATCTTGGTTTTTGAAAGGTCGTCCATTATCTGTGACAATTGAACTTGGAATACCATATCTGCAGATTAGATAATTTAAGATAAAAGAAGCAATTTGTTTCCCAGTTACTGTGGTCATGGGAACTGCTTCAATCCATTTGGTAAAGTATTCTGTGGCAGTTATAATGAACTTGTGTCCATTTGAAGATGAAGGATGTATTTTGCCTACCAGATCCAATCCCCACTGACAAAAGGGCCAAGATGTGGTAAATGGTTGCAGTTCCTGTGCTGGTGCATGTATCAGATTGCCATGGATTTGGCATTTAGGACATTTCTTGGCGAAATGATATGAGTCTTTTTCCATGGTAGGCCAGTAGTATCCCATTCGTAGAAGCTTTTTAGCAAGAGTAGTGCCACTCGAATGTGTACCACAAATACCTTCGTGAAGCTCGTGTAAAGCCGAATCAGAATTATTACGATCAAGACAACGAAGAAGAGTACCATCTAGACCTCGACGATATAAGGTATCAGCGGTAAGGGTGTAACGAGCAGCTTGTCGGATAAAGTTACGTTTTTGGTTGCGGGATTGGTCAATGGGTAATATATTATGCTTGAGGTAGTCATATATTGGTCCATATAACGGAGAATCTGAACCGGTTAAGGCATATATAACATGAGATTCAGAATGGTCATAGGCGGGAGAGAATAGTTGCTCTACCAGGAACTCATAACGACTCTGTTGTTCTGGAATTTGTAGTAATGAAGCGATCGTAGCCATTGCATCGGCTGCTTTGTTATTTAACCTTGGTATTTGCTCAAAAGTGATGTGCACAAAATACTGTTTGAAATCATCCACCATCCGTTTGTAGGGTAGTAGCTTATCATCCTTTGTCTGATAATTGTTGTTGATTTGATTGATGACCAATTGGGAGTCTCCATAGACTTTTAATTCTGTGATCTTCCATTCGACGGCCATTTTGATGCCTATGACCAATGCTTCATATTCAGCCATATTATTTGTACATGGAAACATAAGCCTGTATGATCTTGGCATAGTGTGTCCTTCAGGGGTGATGAATAGAATGCCGGCCCCTGAACCATGTTGGGTATAGGACCCATCAAAGTATAGGATCCATTGTTTGGAGGAAAGAGCAAAAACGTCCCTGTCTGGAAATTCAATGTCCATGGTTTGTTTTCCGGGTAGCGGCGCTTCAGCCAACTGATCTGCAATTGCTTGTCCTTTGATGGCTCGTCTTTCTGTGTAGTGGATGTCAAATTCACTGAGAATCATAACCCATTTAGCCAATCGGCCTGTGAGAGCTGCCTTGCTGAGTAAATACTTGAGAGGATCAATTTTGGCTACTAGCTTGATAGTGTGTGCTAGCATATAATGTCGGAACTTTTGAGATGCAAAAACAACTGTTAGGCAAGCCTTTTCAATGAATGTATAATTGAGCTCATATCCATTCAATGTTCTACTGATATAATATATGGCGTGTTCTTTGCCTTGTTGATCTTCTTGTGCCAATAATGCCCCCAGTGAAACATCTGTCGTTGATATATACAATATAAGAGGCTTTCCTGCAATTGGTGGTACTAGAACCGGTGGATTCATAAGGTACTGTTTAATTTGGTGAAAAGATTCTGCACATTTAGTCTCCCATTTGAATGGCACATTTTTGTGTAACAAGTGGTTAAATGGCAGACTTTTATCTGCTAATTGAGCGATGAATCGTCGGATTGATTGAAGTCGTCCTTGGAGAGATCGAAGTTGACTGATATTCTTTGGTGGTGGCATATCCATGATGGCTTGTACCTTTGCTGGATCCACTTCAATACCTTTGGCTGAGACGATGTAACCTAGTAACTTGCCTGATGTAACCCCGAAGACACACTTCTTAGGGTTGAGTCGGACTTTGAATTTCTGCAATCGATCAAAGATCTTTGTTAGGATGCCAAGATGTTCAGTTCTGGTGAAGGATTTAGCTAGCAAATCATCCACATAGTCTTCCATAAATGTGTGCATCATATCATGGAATATGGTTGTCATTGCTCTTTGGTAAGTGGCTCCGGCATTCTTTAAGCCAAAAGGCATTACATTCCAACAGTATGTTCCCCAAGGACAGGTGAATGCTGTTTTGTCTTGATCTTCAGGAGCTATTTTGATTTGATTATAGCCTGAGAAACCGTCCATTAATGAGAGCATTGCATGGCCTGCTGTGAGATCTACAATTATATCAATACTTGGTAGAGGAAAGTCATCCTTTGGGCAAGCTTTATTGACATCTCTGAAGTCGGTGCATATTCTGATACTACCATCTGGTTTTGAGACTGGAACAATGTTAGAAATCCATTCTGCATAGTCAATAGGTCGAATGAATCCGACATCTAATAATTTCTTTAATTCTGTTTTAACCATGAGTGCTATCTGTGGATTCATCTTTCGTAGTTTCTGCTTGACTGGCTTGACCCCTGCAGAGATGGACAAGTGATGCATGATTAAGTGTGGATCCACCCCAGGCATATCAGCATATGACCAGGCAAAGTTAATTTGCTGTCCTTTAAAGAAGATGATGAATGTCAATCTTTCCTCTTCGGTCAGAGATTCTGCAAGGTGAATGTTTCTGACGGCTTCAGGGGTACCAATGTTGATTGATTGAGTGGGCTCAATTAATATGGGTGATCGTTCATAAAAATGTTCAGGAAGAGTGTCAAGTCTCCCATCATTAGGTGCCTTAAAAAGGTTTTTTTCCTCAGATGCGTCCTTTATTTTTACTTTTTTGGGCTCCATTGCTGCCATTGACTGGTTTTCAGCATTAGTTTCATTATTTGATTCATTTGTGCGATTGAGAGACTTGGCACTCCCTGAAGAACAGACGTCGGTATGCGGTTCACTGGTAGAGCCTGTTCCGGGAATTACGGTGCATAGGTAGTGGATAATAGATTTATCATCTGGAAAAATTGGGATACCATGAGTCTCAGATTCAGTCCAGTCGATGAGATCAGGGAAGACAAGTGGTAAGGAATCATGGGGTGGGTCAAGTTCAGCTACTGTAAGTGTTAGAATAGAGTTATCATCGTGATGGGTCTTATTTTTAAAGAAATTTAGGGTTTCATCGAGGTCTTCGATGGTATCATCTTCTACATAGACTTGTTCGTAATATTGCTGTTCGCTTTCCTGAACGTCATAGATATGTTGTGGTCCAAATTCAAGAGGTCTATCTTCTGCGTTATGTTCTTCTTGAGAAATGGATATGAAATCAGTATCATCTGGGATATTTGTAGTAGTATCTGAACAGGTACCCCATTCATATTCATTTGAATCAGTCTCATAGGCATCATCCCAAATTCTATCTGTGTTGTAGACAGGTATGTTGTATGGCGAAAATAAATCCTTGATGATAGATACTATTTTGACATTTTGTGTGGATTCTGTATCTGATCCATCTTCTACATTCTGGATTTGTTCATATATTGTGCTTCCTCGGGGAGGAATGATGGGTACTTGTGATGATAGGATTGGTTCTTGAGCCACTGGTGTGTGAATATGAACCACTGCTGCAGATATGGCCTTCTTATGATTCAGAAGCTTTCCTTGATGTATCTTCTGATCTTGACGTTCTCTTGCCTTACAGATTGTTTCTGCTGATTCAAAGAGAGCTTCCTGCCATGATTCTTCCTTGTATTTCTTCTTTGCTTTCCATTGAGGTTTTGTATTTGTATGTGGCGGCCTTTTTAATAGGAAAGTGAATTTAGAACCTAATCCTGCCTTATTTCTACTAGGTTGTGAAGGAAGATCTATAGGTTCAGTGACTCCTTCTTGGCGTTTCCCAATAGGTCCTTTACCGCCATATCCCATTTGTTTCATGATCAAGTAGCCTTTTCCATATAAGTGTGTTGGTAGAACAATGTCTAGAGCGGCCGCTCTATTAGCTTCTTCTTCATCTTTGTATAGCCAGTTAAGAACATCTTTATCTTCTGATTCATGTGCTAGAGTCCCCAATTGTATGAAGGTACCATTAAATTTAGTTATGGGCTGAGTTGCCTGATGTATTGATAGAGTAGGTAAACCATGTGATCTAGGTGATGTTGGCAATTTGGTTAAACACAAAGGCTCCATAGAGTATTCGCCCATGCCTTGGGCTTTGATTTGCATTTTCTGTTTGAAATCTCCCCATAAGGAGTTGGATTTTGCTATTGGTGGATCAGGTGTCGAAGACTGTTGCTTTTCTCTGTTATAAGGAACCAAACTGTCTTGGGCTGCCCCCATGGTATTGCAATGTTGAAATGGATTGTGATCAGCTGATATGGAGATTTCCTGTCCATCATAAGGAAATTTGACACACTGGTGGTATGTAGAAGGTACTGCTTGCATTTCATGTATCCAGGGTCGGCCTAGTAAGATATTATAAGTGAGATCAATATCTAAAACTTGACATATAGTATCCTTTTGCACAGGGCCTACCTGAATAGGTAATATCACTGTTCCTTTAGAGGACCGTTCCTCATCATCATATGCCTTTATGGTAATCTTTTTACAAGGATCAATAGATTCTTCTGAGAAACCTAGTGCACGGAGAAGCTTTAAAGTACATATATTAAGTCCGGCTCCTCCATCTATTAAGACTCTTTTGACACGGTGTTTGCAAACAATGACTTCAATATGTAAAGGAGTATTATGCGGATGACTTAATGAAGTATTGTCATGCTCTGAGAAAGTGAGGTTATGAGACTCTGTCATGTGGGCCACCATAGCTTGGAATTTGTCTATATCCAGATTTTGAGGTACATTTGTTTCTAAGAGCGCTTGCTCTAATATGTCTTTGTGTCTTGGAGATAGTTTTAACAATTCCAGGATAGATATCTGAGCCGGAGTTTTCCGCAGTTGAGTAACTAAGTCGTATTGGATTTTGGGTGTGGTGGTTGGAGGTGCAGTATGTCCCTTTAAGACATATTTCTGGGTCCGGGTTGTTACATTGACAGATTCATGATCACGTTTATCTCGAATGGTTATAACATTGACTTGATGGTCTTCAGCTGATATGTGATTGATTGTGTTGTTGTAGATGTGATTGATACGAGCTCCGCGGGTATCGTTTGAAGTCGATGCTCCATCTTTATAATTTGGTAAAGGATCTTTGAAGGCTTCGTGATCATTATTTGTTTTGAGACCATCCACTGTTAAGTCCCCTCGATCAATCATGTCTTGGATTATGTGTTTCAATCTCATGCACTCGTTTGTTCTATGACCTTTGTTTCGATGAAAATCACAATAATGGGAATCATTCCACCAAGGTGGTTTGATCGGGGGTTCATAATTGTTGATTGGAGGTAAAGAAAGAACCTTGTTTGTTAACAGCTCTCTAAATGCGGACTCTAATGATTGGCCCAATGGTGTGAAAATACGCTTATGGAAATTGTTGGTGTTGTTGCGTGAATTGTTGTTAGGCCCTAGATTCAGGTTTTTGTTTTGATTATCGTTGGCATTGTTGGTGTTGAGTTGTCCTTGAGTATTGTTGGGTGTATTGGGAGTAGCATTTTTAGGATTTTTCGTATTCTGAGTATTTCCTGATAAAGCAAGCACTGGCTGTTTAGATTTAGGATCATAGGATTCATTGTTGCCGTCGTTTTTATTTCGAGTCCAAAATCGGGTTTTGTCTAGGTTGGTATTGTTTTGGTTATTGTAGTTTGATGAGTTCGTTCCTTCTTTGTAGAATTTGAGTGTTCCCTTTTTGACACAAGCTTCCTCTACTTGGATGCCATTTTCAATTAACTTGTCAAAAGATGGGATGCATTGAAGTTTGAGTCTGTAACTCATTTCCCCATTCAAGTTATCAATGAAGATTTCCATTTTCTCTCTTTCAGGAATATCGCGAGGATATCTTGATACCATGCGTCGCCAACGTTGAAGGAATAACATGAATGTTTCATTGTTCTTTTGCTTGGTATTGCAGATATCTAACATGGTTATGGCATGTTGGATGTTGTAAGAATAATGGGTGATGAATTTGTTGACTAATTCGTCAAATGATCTAACAGGTGGTGTAATCTTGGATAACCATTCCATTGTTTGTCCTCCTAGGCTTCTTGGGAATAACCTCATCAAATACGTGTCATTATGAGCAAATTCAAGACTCATAGTACAAAATTCTCGAACATGATCTCGAGGATCACCTTTCCCATCATATTTATCAAATTTAGGAATGTCTGAGTTTGGAGGAAAAGGTATCATGTTTAAGCTTCTGTCAAATGGATAAGGACAGATTTCGTTTATAGAATACCGCACAGTTGTCCTTTGTTGCATATCATGCATTTGTCTTTGCAACATTTGCATTTGTTGAGTAAGAGCAACCAAAGGCGCATTATCTTGCCGAGGGAAGAGTTCCTCCCTCGGATTTGTTCTCATTTGAAAAGGTGTAGCAAATGGTATGTGTTGTTCGGGGGTTTCGAACATAGGTACTCGCATTTCTAGGATATGTTGTTCTGGAATACGTTGTTCAGGTATGCGAGTCTCTTCTTCCCTTTGTTGTTCCTGATATGTGTATTGTTGAGATCCTGTTGGAAAGACATTTGCGTCGAAATCTTCAGGAATTTTAACACCTTTGCTTGTAAGCATAAGCAGATATTTTTCTTTATCATTTTCCATGAGTTTTTCAATGAGTTTTTGGAATGAAGGATTTTCTTGGCATTCCTGAAGAATTGCATCAGTAATTTCAGGATCTTCTGAAGATGGAACTTCAAAAGGATTTGATAACCTGCGATTCATACTTGATTCCGCGGGTGTCTCGCTTTGTTTGTTTCGTTGAGAGCGAGTGACAGGCATTTCAATAGAAACTTTCAGTGATGAAAGGAACAAAGTCCTCGTTGATGTTTTGCTCTGGCGTTGGTGGTTCTGGTCTAGGTGTGTTATATGTGATGCACTCGTCGGGCAGGAATGCTGGATTGATTTTTCCTCTGCAGTTTATCTTTTGATTAAAAGCAGACTTTTGATAGTACGCTCTTGTTTTCAGGGGTTCTTTGTCAAATTCGCTGGATTTGTTTTGGATATAACGTTTGACGTGATAAAGAAATACCCGATGGGATTTGAAGAGTTGACGATTGATGTATAAAAATTTATTTCTCTTGATGAATTTGGAAAAGCTTGGTTGCTGTTTCTTTAACGTGATGTTGCGATAGAGGTTCTTCTTTCTCAGAATAAGGCGATTAGTTATGCATGAGTGATCAATGATTTCCTTTGATTGATTTGGATTCAGTTAATTCTTGTTTTGGAAATTTCAAATTTTACTTTATCAGAATGAAGGTTTAGCTATTCCTTCACGATAAAGCGTGCCAAATGATATGGATAAGAGTTTCCCGATCTGGAAACTGAATTTGACAATTTGGAAAATTTCTAGACAAGTGTTTTTGAGATGAGATCCGTAAGATATTTAAAGGATTGAATTAACACTGATGATGACAAGTTTCCGGATTATGATAGAAAAGACGTCCTCTAATGCTTGATTCGTTTTCAGATTCAGACAACCTTGTTTGACGCAAATTTGACTTGAAAAATAGTTTTATGTCTTGTTTCTGTCACTCTGGTTTGATGAAAAACGTGTTTTGATAAAAAACTGTGTTTGAAACATTTTTGAGATTTTCAAAAATTTTGGTTTTTCCAACTCTCTGGTTTTCTCCTTTTTCTCACGCGCTAAAACAGTTGTTCGATGCGCTAGAAAATTACTTCAATGCGCTAAGAAAAAGGACCTACGCGCTATTATGTGCCCCCAATGCGCTAATCTGTTTTATGGACGCGCTATTCTGTTTTTCTCCCATGTCGAGACCTACAGGAAAATATTACTGAAAGTCACGCGCTAAAGAAAGCACTCCACGCGCTAAACAGTGAGTGGGATGCGCTAGACTGTTAATCAGATGCGCTACTCTGTTTTTCTCCCGTGTTGATACCTACAAAAAATCTTAACGGAGGTCACGCGCTAATGTTTGAACTGCACGCGCTAGATGATGGTCTGCACGCGCTAAACAGTGGATTGGATGCGCTACTCTGTTTACCGGATGCGCTAAACAGTGTTTTTCCCACGTCGAAACCTACAGGAAAATTTTTTAAAATAATATCATGCGCTAAGAAAAGGTCTTCACGCGCTAAAGCAGAGAGCCCACGCGCTAAACAGTAGGCTAGAAGCGCTAAACTGTTAAGCGGATGCGCTAATCTGTTAGGTACATGCGCTAATCTGTGTTTCGCTGGCGTCAACACCTACAGGAAAATTTGTCAAATAGTGTCATGCGCTGAGGAACCGTGTTTACGCGCTAAGACAGAAAGCACACGCGCGAAACAGTAGGCTAGAAGCGCTAAACTGTTAGGCGGATGCGCTAAACAGTGTTTTTCCCACGTCGAAACCTACAGGAAATTTTTTTTAAAATAATATCATGCGCTAAGAAAAGGTCTTCACGCGCTAAAGCAGAGAGCCCACGCGCTAAACAGTAGGCTAGAAGCGCTAAACTGTTAGGCGGATGCGCTACTCTGTTAAGTAGATGCGCTACTCTGTGTTTTTCCCGCGTCAATACCTACAGGAAATTTTTTTTAAACAGAATCACGCGCGAAGACAGAGAGCCCACGTGCTAAACAGTAGGCTAGAAGCGCTAAACTGTTAGGCGGATGCGTTAAAATATTTCTTAGACGCGCCAATTCTAGTTTCCTGCGTACCTGCAAAACTCTTCAAATTCAAGAAACGATAGGTTATTGGGGTGCGTGCCCCACGGTGGGCGCCAGAAATGTATGTGGGAAAAATGGATTAATAAAACTAAATATGTGAAAAATTACGATAAATATCAATCCACACACACACACAGGACTTCTTGATGCAAGCTATGGAGTAACGATGCGTTACTCAGCTTCCCAAGGAGGGTCCCATGGTTCTCTATCTCACAATGTCCCTCAAACCAATGTTTTGCTCTCAGATTACTGAGCAAAATGGCTTAGGGATGGCAAATATGAGAACGAGAGAGATTTTTAATCGATTTTAGTATGAGATGTGTTATAAGCTAGATGAGATGCTAGAAATGCAACAAACTAAATGATAAGATGACAGGGTTAGTATGAATACTATCCTAGCATACTATATTTACTCTATGATTGAGCTAAAATGATAAATAAACTACTTTAGCATGCATGTTCATGATTAATTCTGATCTAAAAGAGGCTAAATGATGAGCATATATAAAATGAAAGCTTGAAACAATTTGAGCATAAGTGTGATGCTTCAAATTTGAAAGATGATTGTTAAGAATGGAGGAATGAGAGCTCTATTTATAGCACAAACAGGGCAATGGATGGTCAGGATTGAATGGCTTAATCAAGGGCCAGGTTTGAAAGTTGGGGATCCATGTGCACAATTGGCACCAATGACATGGTGACAAGTGTCCACACCAGATTGGGTTGAAAGAAGAGGTTGGAGGCATTAAAGGCCTGAGGAGACCTCATGGTTATCTAAAGGCTAAGGGTCAAGTCTAAGTTAGGTTTACCCACTGAATTAGGATCTAATCCAAAGATAAACCTTTGTGCAAATGATTAAGAGATAATCATGGTCAAAGCATTAATAACCTGATGAGACCCTTGGGTTGGATAGAGGTTGAGTCAAAACAAATGTTTTAACCATTAATGGTTATTGGAGACTTTGGGGGTTTTGGTGGTTGAAGGTTGGAAGCCTTCAATGGTTTTCAAAGACTTTAGGGTTTTAGTGGTTGAAGGTTGAAAACCTTCAATGGTTATCCAAGACTTTGGGCCATTTGAGAAGTGACCTCCCTTTGCTTAGGGATGTGACAAAGTTTAGAGGAGGGTTAGGTTAATTAGAATCGATTAGAAGATTCTAGAAGGGGTTAGGAAGGGGTTTGGGATTTTGCAAGTGGATGAGGGGATAATAGGATTTAATTGAATTATTTGATTTTCATTCAATTTGGTTGCAATTTGGAGAAATTAAATAAATATGATTTATTCAATTTAGGATAACTATTTAATTAAATTTGAATTTAATTAAAGGTGGCTAGGGGGATTTAATTGAATAAAATGATTTATTCATTAAATGGGTATAGTGAATTTAATTAAGTGATTTACTTAATTAAATAGAAGAATGTGGATAATTTAATTAAATTGGATTTAATTAAATAGATAAATGAACATAAAATATTCATTCAGGAATATGGTCATTTTTATACGTCTACATTGGAGAGATCACACGCATCCCTCTTCACATGAATATCTCAGATCGATTGTGGAATTTTGATTTTTCAATGGTTGTTGATGTTAGTATTTTGGTATGGTTTTGTCATTGATGTCAACACCTATCAACACTTATCAACTCTGGCACTTTAGAGGATCTGCAATGTTCACCGGCAAGCAAGTAACTTATGCACAGTCATCGGTATCTGGTACACTAGTAGGATATAATGTTCACCAGCACTTGGAATGATATGGAAAACACCTAGTTATGTTGAAGACATCATTTTGACACTTTGTCTTGGAGATTTGTTCATTGGTATATTCATATTTGCATATTTGTTGTTACCGGCAAATAGGTCTAGGTTATGCACCGGCAAGCTTATTTATTTTAGATCAGCACGAAATGCTTTGGAGATGATTTGGTTGTTATTGTAAATGCATTAAGCCGACATTTTTAATCAAATATTGCATCAGTTATTCATTTACTTGTAATTGTTTTATTGTAATATCTTTTAGAGACGACCTACTAAAATTGATCTTAGGTCATGGTATATATGTAAGATAGATATGCAATAAGGATAAGGAATTGTAAGAAGGTATATGTGAGAATAAGCAGAGCTATACATGCAGACATCATTTGAAGGTGAAGCAAGGTATTGGTAAAGACAATCAAAACTACACCGATACTGAATCTAGCATAGAAAGATGCTATTTTGAGTAGTACATCTTTATTGGATTTAACCATCCAATTGTAGTCAGTGTGACTCCTATTTGTGTTTGAGCAATGAGCTCTAGGTGCTTGGCCTTTCTACATGTGGAGACCCCATTTGTATACACATACTATCTGTAGTAGTATCATCTGATTGTGGGTAAGGTTTCCCACCGTGGTTTTTCCCCTTACAGGGTTTCCACATACAAATATTGGTGTTATGTGTTGTGGATGTTATTGTCTTTCTGTTTCATGTATTAATCTTTACGGGTACTGTAATTAACTGATAAACTGTCTACCGGCATAAAGTTTGGTTTACCGGTATTAAGAATTAAGGTTGGTTAAGTTTTTTTTGGTTTGAATTTAGTTGACAACTGATTCACCCCCCCCTCTCAGTTTTCTTCGGGACCTAACAATCGGTTTTAGAGCATAGTCCTCTTTTTGCAGAAGTTTAACAACTTGAGGAGATCCAATGTCTACTAACTATTTCAAGAAGGATAGTCCTAAACTTGATAGAACCAACTATGGCATATGGAAGATCAGAATGGAGACACATCTAAATTGCATTGGAAAGTACATCTAGGATGTTACAAAGAATGCCTATATTGCTCCTACTCAAAGTCAGCCTAATCCACCTACCTTGGGAAAAGATAAAGAAAATGATTGCAAAGCAAGAGAAGCACTTTTGAGCGCATTATCAGATCAACAAATCATGAGATTATCAGATAGGTCTACTTCTAAAGCTATTTGGGATCATTTGGAGACATTGAATTAAGGAGATTCCACAGTCAAAATTGCTAAACTTGAATGCTTCCGAGTCAGGTATGAAAATCTGACAATGGAAGAAGATGAAAGGATTTCTGCTTTTATGGAAAGAGTAAATGAAATTGTTTTGGGTATTAAATCTTGTGGAGGAACCTTAAGTGAAGATGAAATTGTTTCAAAAGTTTTAAGAGGATTGCCACCGGCATATAAAATGAAAGTTACTGCTATAAATGAGTTGAGAACAATGCCTAATACATCAGTAACTAGGGATACATTGATTGGAAAACTTTCAGCTTTTGAAATTGAGAAATTTGGTCCTGTTGCTACTATAAAGATAGATTTAGCTTTTAAGGCATCAACATCATCTACACCATCATTTGACAAGTCTGATTGGAAAGCCTTTTATGCAAGATAACTTGAGGAAAGCAGGAGAGAAAATGAAGAACTTGAAGCACTATTTGCAAGGAAAATGCCTAAAGGTCTAGTTGGAAGTAAGTATGAAGGTAAAGCACCCTTTAAATGTTTTAACTATAATAAGATTGGTCATATGGCTTCAAGATGCCTTGATAGACATGCTAGGCTAAGAGAAGAAGCTAGAAGAACATACAAGCCTAACCTTGAATATCAGAGATACAGATTTAAGAAGAATAAAGATAAATATTGTTATCTTGCTGATGAAGGAGTCACTGATGATTTTGATGAAGATCCGACAGACAATAGATGGGTTTTGGCAGCTAAAATTGTTCAAGTTAAGGATGAATAGATCACTGATTTAGGATGTTCACATCACATGACTGGTGATAAAGGTAAATTCTTGAACTTTCAGGAATATAATGGAGGTATACTAAGATTTGGAGATGATAAAGCTTGTTTGATCAAAAGAAAAAGGTACAATATCTCTTGATGGTAAGCATACTACTGACAATGTTTACTATGTAGAAGGTTTAAAGCATAATATTTTGAGTGTTGGTCAATTAGTTGAAAAAGTATTTCAGTTACAATTCAAGAATGGTAAATGCAAAATTATGAACAAAACTAGTTTGGAAATTGCAACCGGTAATCAAACTAGAGGTAATATCTTTCATTTGAATAACAGTGAAAAGACATGCTTGATTGCACACA
Source organism: Cryptomeria japonica (assembly GCF_030272615.1). Lineage (NCBI taxonomy): Eukaryota > Viridiplantae > Streptophyta > Pinopsida > Cupressales > Cupressaceae > Cryptomeria > Cryptomeria japonica. Next base: position 585,728,557 of record NC_081415.1, on the reverse strand, counting down.
TTGATGAAAGTTAGCTATGACATAAGAGACTCTGTCATGTAAATTTTGATTGCATAGTAAAAATTAGTACTACTAAGGGAGTAAGAGATTTACCTAAGATTGTCAAGCCTCACAATTCGATATGTAAGGAATGTCAATTTGGAAAACAAGTTAGAGCATATTTTAAAAGTATTCCAAAAAAATCAAATAACGATCTTGACCTAATTCACACCGATTTATGTGGTCCAGCTAGAACTAAAAGTTTACAAGGTGATATATATTTCATGCTAATCATTGATGACTATTCTAGAATGTGTTGGGTTACTTTTCTCATAAAAAATTAGAAGCACTTGGGAAGTTCAAATTATTCAAAGCAATGGTAGAAAATGAAACTGATAAGAAAATCAAATGTCTGAGATTAGATCAAGGAGGTGAATTCACATCTAAGGAATTTAATACACTGTGAAGTGAATGGAATCAGAAGACAGTTATCAGCACCCTAGAAACCACAACAGAATGGAGTTGTAGAAAGGAAAAATCGAACTATCTTGGATGTAGCTAGAAGTATGTTATCAGAAGAAAATATTCCACATGTATAATGGAGAGAGGCAGTAAGCACAACGGTCTATACATTCAACAAAGTTCAAATCAAAAGAGAAATTGGTAAGACCCCTCATGAATTATGGTTTGGTATTAATCCTACTCTTAAATATTTCAGAATATTTGGTAGTAAATGCTATATTAGAAGAGATGAGTATATTGAAAAATTTGGTCCTAGAAGTGATGAAGGAATATTTCTTGGTTATTCATCTAAGAGCAAGGCATATAGATGTTTTAACAAGAGATTGCAGAAAATTGTTGAGAGTACAAATGTGAAGATTGATGAACAATTTAGAGGAACTTCAAGGTATATAGACTCTGAACCGGCAATAGAAATATTGGCAAATGAACCTACATTGAACCCACCGGTATAGAATGAAGATCAAGTTACACTAGTATCATCTGAAAATTGCACTGTAACTGAGGAACAACAGCAAACAAAGACACCCCAGTATGTAAGACTCAATCACTCTAAAAATCAGATAATTGGGAACAAGTATCAAGGAGTTATGACAAGAGGAAGACTAGCAAATGAAGAGGTATGTCTTATTTCTCTAATTGAACCATCATCAATTAATGAGGCATGTGAAGATAAACACTGGATTAAAGCTATGGAAGAGGAACTAGAACAAATTGAGAAAAATAACACATGGACATTAGTTCCCCAGCCTAAAGACAAAAATGTGATTGGAACAAAATGGGTATTCAGAAACAAACTTAATGAAGATCATAAGGTAATCAGAAATAAAGCAAGACTAGTGTGTAAGGGATATTCTCAGAAAGAAGGAATTGATTATAATGAAACCTTTGCACTGGTAGCTAGAATTAAGGCGGTCAGATTATTCTTGGCTTTTGTAGCACACAAGAACTACAAAGTATATCAAATGGATATTAAATGTGCATTTCTGAATGGAGATATTGAAGAAGAAGTTTACATTGAGCAACTTGATGGATTTTCTTTGACAGATAACAAAGATATGGTTTACAGGTTAAGAAAAGCTTTGTATGGGTTGAAGCAAGATCCAAGAGCTTGGTATGCTAGATTGGATAAATATCTTTTGAAGATTAGTTTTTCTAAAGGTAATGCTTTCAACAATTTATACTATAAAGTGACTAATGATGACATTTTGGTTATAGAATTTTTTGTTGATGATATAATCTTTGGAGGAGAAGATGAATTATGTAAAGACTTGTCTATTGAAATGCAGCATGAATTTGAAATGTCTATGATTGGAGAGATAAAATTCTTTTTAGGATTGTAGATCTCACAGACTGATAAAGGTATATTCTTAAGTCAATCCAAGTACTTGAAGGAGTTACTAAAGAAATTTGGGATGGAGAACTCTAAACCAGTAAGCCCACCTATGACTACAAATGACAAATTATCACTAATAGATGAATCTACACCTGTTAATCTGACTAGGTACAAATCTATGATAGGAGGCCTACTATATTTGACTCAAACAAGACCTGATATTATGAATGCAATATGTATTGTTTCAAGATTTTAGAGTAATCCTAGAGAAAATCATGAATCAATAGTAAAAAGGATTTTCCGATACTTACAAGGCACTACAAATCTTGGTTTATGGTATCCTAGAGATGAAAACTTTGAATTATGTGCATACACAAATGTAAATTGGGCAGGAGATGTGGATGATAGAAAAAGCACCACTGGCGGAGCATTTTTTCTTAGAAGCAGATTAATTTCTTGGTTGAGTAAAAAACAAAGTTGCACATCTTTATCAATAGCAGAATGAGAATATGTTGGAGTAGCAACTAACTATACACAGGTATTATGGCTTAAGCAAATGTTGAAGGACATAAAGTTAAAATGCAAGAAACCTATAACTATCTATTGTGATAACACTGTAGCAATTGATATATCTAAGAATTCGGTATTACATTATAAAACCAAACATGTTTCTATCAAATTGATTTTTTTGAAAGAGAATGTTGAAACAAAAGAAGTAAAACTGGTTTATGTGAATACTAAAGAGCAGATTGCAGATATTTTCACTAAGCCTTTGCCTAAGGAGACCTTTGAATATCTTAGAGATCATCTTGAGGTCATACCCACACCGATAGAGACTTATATAGTTGATGATTGTCATCAACCAACAGAACTAACAGAGAAATCTTTTACTCTGGCTTTGATGAGGAGAGCTGCTTCTCTGGGGGAGTAGTTGGCATACTGAATTGGTTTGTATTTTGTATTGGAATTTGGATTTTGTATTGGCTTTGGTCTTTGATGTCAAAGGGGGAGAGATTGATATGGAAAAACACATGTTGGAAAAACACAAGGAAAACACATGTTACTCTTAGGGGGAGAGATTGTTACTTTGGAGATATTGATTATGAATTTTGATTTTTGGTTATGATCTCTTTTGGGAGATTATTGGTTTATTGGTATTTGGCATTTCTGTTTTGGCACTTTGATGGTTTTTCCATCTTGTGTTGCCATCAATACCAAAGGGGGAGATTATTGGTATTTTGGTATGGTTTTTTCATTGATGTCAACACCTATCAACACTTATCAACTCTGGCATTTTGGAGGATCTGCAATGTTCACCGGCAAGCGACTTACGCACAGTCACCGGTATCTGGTACACTGACAAGATATAATGTTCACCAACACTTGGAATGATATAGAAAACACCTAGTATGTCGAAGACATCATTTGGACACTTTGTCTTGGAGATTTGTTCATTGGTATATTTGTATTTGCATATTTGCTATTACCGGCAAATAGGTTCAGGTTATGCACCGGCAGGCTTATCTATTCCAGATCAGCATGACACACTTTGGAGATGATTTTGTTGTTATTGTAAATAAATTAAGCCGACATGTTGAATCAAATATTGCACCGGTTATTGATTTACTTGTAATTGTTTTATTGTAATATCTTTTAGAGCCGACCTACTAAAATTGGTCTTAGGTCATGGTATATATGTAAGATCTTATTTGTAAGATCGATATGCGATAAGGATAACGAATTATAAGAAGGTATATGCGAGAATAAGCAAAGCTATACACGCAGACATCATTTGAAGGTGAAGCAAGGTATTGGTAAAGACAATCAAAACTACACCGGTACTGAATCCAACATAGAAAGATGCTATTTTGAGAAGTACATCTTTAATGGATTTAACAATCCAATTGTAGTTAGTGTGACTCCTATTTGTGTTTGAGTAGTGAGCTCTAGGCGCTTGGCCTTTTTGCATGTGCAAACCCCATTTGTATAAACATACTATCTGCAGTAGTATCATCTGATTGTGGGTAAGGTTTCCCACCATGGTTTTTCCCCTTATAGGGTTTCCACATACAAATATTGGTGTTATGTGTTATGGATGTTATTGTCTTTCTATTTCATTCATTAATCTTTATCGGTACTGTAATTAACTGATAAACTATCTACCAACATAAAGTTTGGTCTACCGGTATTAAGCATTAAGGTTGGTTAAGTTGTTTTTGGTTTGAATTTATTTGACAACTGATTCACCCCCCCCCCCTCTTAGTTGTCTCTGGGACCTAATAGTTGAGTTTTGAATGCTCTGTGCAGGGTGGTTGTTGACCTGATGGTCAAGGATGTTCTTTGCTCATTCAACACCCAATTTTGGACCTATTCTCAGTCCAACTACTATATTTCAACACTATAGCTCCAGACATGACACCTGCAACCATTTCCAGATGCCACCCATGCCTCTTCAAGTCATTTTGAAGACTTTTGGCTCTGCAAGTACCCCCAAACACATTCAGATGAAAGGTTTTCCTTGATTTGTGGGGATTTTCTATTTCTTCATAAGAAGAGGATGCTCTCAGAGTTGTTTCACCAATCCATCAAATCTGTCAATATGATCTCTTTCTATCCTCTGATATTTTTGTAACCTAACCCAGGTGGGGTTAGGGTTTTCTCAAATGAAATCATCTGAGTTATGCCTGATCTATAAAGGCAAAATTGTAACATATTGTAAAAATCTTCTTCTCCTCTTCTCTTACAATAATCTATGATTTCTACAACTATAAAAAATCACCTTGTCTCTACATTAATATAATTTGCTTGCCTTATCTAGTTTCAGTTTATGCAAATTTGTGTCTCTTTTACCTGCTTGTGTGAATGCATCTTTTCTTGCTTTCTAAGCATCTTTGATAGTGTTGACTCCTCTTAGAGTGGCATTTGGGAATATTGTTCATTCCTTTGTCATCTTTAAGAATTACAACCTTGACTCAAACCTAGAAAACTAGACTTAGATAGGAATTAGTGTATCTTTTGTGTAGTTATAGATGGGGGTAGATCAACTTTCACTCTAGGTGCAAGCCTTTTTTCCCTTCTTTCATGCAACCCTTCTCTCTCTCCCTTTTCGCTATCAGATCATAGATTAGTTTTACTATTGGTGGGTTGGTCCACCACATGCACTCAGATTGAAGAGGAATTTGACCTTCTCCAAAGATTCAACCTCATATTTAGCAAGGTCCCACACTTGAGAGGTTGATTGAATGTTTCACAAGGTTGATGATCAAGGTTTCTTGGGTCATCAAGGCTGCAAAATTTTGTGATAACAAGTTCCATCGAGACATCTGATACCTAGGATTGTTAGACAAATCTGATACTGTGAGTAAACTAAGAGGGGGGGTGGGTGAAATCAGTTTACCATCAAAAATCAAAACATTCATATCGAAACCATTAAACTAGAGCACAAAGAAACCAACACAATAAAGGATAGAACATATAAGCATAGTACACACAACATCAATATTTTGATGTGGAAAACTAGGTAAAGGGAAAAACCATGGTGAGAAACACTACCCATAATCAGATAATACTTCTGTAGTAGTATGTGAAATTACAGTGGGGATTGCACTTGCAATCAGGCCAACTGCCTAGAGCTCACTGCTCATCACAAAAAGAAGTCTCATTGACTTACAAAAGCATCAAACTACAATCTAGAAAGAATGAACTATGAAAGTAGCATCTCCTAATGCTTGATACAGTTCTGGTTAAGCATAGATGTCTTCCCTACAATATAAAAACCTTCACCAAATTATATATCACTTGTTTGCACATAAACCTTCCTCCAATAATGCAAACATAACCATCAATCCCATACATAAACAAATTACATGAAAAAGTCACCTATAAATACAAATCATCAACCTTATTGACAAGGTTGGCTAAACCCTAAACCCATAAACCCGTAATAACAAAAATTACATTACAAAATATCACTAGACCAATATTATGATTTACATTACATAGCATGGACCTAAATCAAGTAAACAAACAATTCCATCCACCAAAAATTCTACTAAGACCAAAATCCAACACTCTTCACCAACCCATAGTAACCCTTAGTGAAGTAACACAGAAAGTGTATCTGGATCCAAATAGGACCACCATAATACCATGCCAGCCAATACAAAGTTACCAAACACTAAGAATATGATTAACAAGCACCTTCAACATGATAGAAACTGATTCCATAAGCCAGACCAAAATTGTCTAACCAAAACACCAAATATCACTTACTGATTAAGCTAACTGGTACTGAGAAATACCAACTGGGAACATAAGCGATAGTCACCAGAGAACCAAAACATGAACCAATAGAATATGGCAAACAAATAACCATCCAGAGTAAGCATCCAAAACCAATTCTAGAAATTTGAACATATTGGATCAGAATCATAGCCAAAACAAAGATGATCACCAAGACTAACTGGGATAGGTCCAACTAGGATAGCCTCCAATCGGGATACAATGTTGACATCAATGACAACACTTAACCAAATCCAGCATATTTCCAACAATCTCCCCCTTTGGCATTGATGGCAACATTGAATATGGAAAACACCCAAGTTCCTAGGAATGCCAACAATCTCCCTCAAAGATATGACTGATTTTCACATGAATACCACCTATCCCCCTTTCACATCAATGACAAAGGATGGATACCAAGTCAAAAATACTCAACCAAACAACTGATTACTCCCCCTGAGTAGTAGCATCATCTCATCAACCCCGATCAAATAAAATATCTAACCAGCTTATCAGATTGATGCATTCCTACATCTCTAAGTCTCTTCTAGAGGGTTGGTTGTTGGCATGATTGGCATAACTGATGATGATGTTGACATATTGGTGCTGGAAATTGACACTCTATTGCTTAGGTTTCTTTATGTTGTCATTGATGGAAACATGATTTTAGGTTTCGACTTCATATGGTGTACCGACAGGCACTTCACAGACTCTACATTGGCACCAATAGGATAAAAGATTTCTTTGGTAACCGACAATGCAAGCCGACATGGTATGGTAAAGGTCATGGGTATTGGAGGCAGACACATCTTAGATCCGACATCGACAACTTTTTTTTAATGTTTATTCATTTTTGTTATATGGCCGATATGTAATCTGATATTGTATATGATGCTCTGCAGAATGGACAATGTTAGACTAAAACATGTGGTCGTATAACACATAAGAACACAAGAAACAAAGATAAATGTTAATGTTAATCAACTAAAAACTAGTCTAAGCAGGCATATCAAGAGAGACACTAAAAACATGATAAATTATTTAACTATGAAAGCCAACACAACAAGGCATCTCCAAATGCCTTCTACCATGCTCGTAACTCCTTCTCCCTTGTTCTTGTCCTCTCCAAGTTCCAAATTAGTGTAGCTCTCAGTAGCTTTTTGCACTATGGATGCCATATGCAGGTTCAAGATTGACAAATGATTGTTCTGAAAATGATATGCAAATGTGAACAAAACTAATTAGATATGCTATGAAATGAACTAAGATTTATTTTAGTCCAAAATGACAATATATGTTATTTATGCTAAATGCTCTTTCTCAAAATTCACTATAATGTAAATGCATACAAGTTTTCAGGATGATAGCTAAAAATGCTAGATGCTTGAGGATTGAGGATTTTTCCAAGATTTGAAAATGAGGAATGTGAGCTCTATTTAGAGGAAAAATGGAGCAATAAATGGTTGAGAGTGAGTAATCTCACCAAGGGTCAGAATTGAATGATATTCAATCCATGTGAGGTCTTTCAACCCAATCCCAGGATGACAAGTGTCAACATGAGATGGGTTGAGAGGAGAGGGAATAAGCATTAAACACTTGACATGACCTGAGGGTTAACTTGGGAGTTGAGGTTAAGGTTTGGTTGAGTGAATAAATTCATTATTCAAAGAATAATGCTTTTATCCAATGGATAAACTCTTGTGCAAAGGTTAAAGGGATAACCATGGTCAAAGCAATAAATGCTTGAAGAGACACATGGGTTACATGAGGGTTGAGTAAGGGATCAAAGTACCTAACCATGGGTGCAAGTGGATTTAACCATAAATGGTTACATAAGAGCCATTAATGGTCATGTAAGAGCCATTAGTGGTTTGGAAGACTTTAGAGGTTAAATTGTTGAACACACAAAGCATTTAATGCTTTTCAAAGACTTTGAAGTCTTTGAGAAGTGACTCCAAGTTGCTTCGGAATGTGACAATATTTAGGGGATGGATTAGGGTAATTAGGAAGGGGTTTAGAAGAATCTAGAAGGGGATTAGGATTGCAAGTGGCTTTGGTGGGTGAGAGAAAATAGGATTTTTATTAAAATAAAATTTATTTATTTCAACAAATAGGTGCAAGTTGCATTTTTAGGAGAATGCAAGTGGGGGGGTTTAATGATTTAAATAATTGTTTTATTTAATTTATTTAAAAGAGGAAAGGGGTTTAAATGAAATAAATAGAATTTATTCATTTAATTGATTGTGAATTTGGTTTAATGAATTAATTAAAATAAATTGAATAAATAATTTATTTAATTAATAGGAGAATGTTTGAAGATGAATTAATTTAATTAACTGATGACTAGTAGATTTTTAATCAAATAAATAGAAAATATTCATTTAATTAAAATGGACAGATTTATGTGTCTACATTTGCCCTTGTTTGAGACGGTGTGGTTTATCACGTTGTTTCAAAGAAAGAAAAATAGGTGTGAAGAAATATGCCCCATAAAATGTTAATTTAATGGGTGGTATGCCCCCTCAAGAGATGGGCCAAAATTTTTTGAAAAATTGAGCGATCTCTCAAAAAAGAATGAAAAATTGGCGGGGTGATAGAAGAGAAGATTTTTGCAATAACATGGAATGAATGGGAGAAAACAAAGTGAAACAGAGAAACAACAAGCCAGTGAGTACCTTTAGGTCAGGCAAAATATACGGTGCAAATGTGGTGTGTGCTTTTGATTGATGCTATACAATTGATTAAAATTGGTTGAACAATCTGGTGCAATTGGTTTAATTGCCCCAGTCGAGTCAAAGCATGATAGTTGATGTCAGTTGTTCGCTTGGACAGGATAAAGTCTTAGTAAGTGAATCAAAGTGACCTGATGTGACTTAGACAATTGATGTAATTGCCTGATGAAGTCAAGGTATATGAAGAAAAATACTCATTGAGACTTAGACAATTGATGTAATTGTCCGTTATGATTGTGTTTGATTGGTTGATCAATTGATAGTGTGTGTGTGTGATGGATGGTTGTGGGGAATCATGGCTGCCCCATTGAGACTAGGTCATTATGATAAATGCCTGTTGTAGTCTAGGTTTGCCATGATTGATTACTTGTTGAGACCTGAAGATACTTGGTCAGAGTATCTATTGACAGTCTAGGTGTGTGTGAGTCGATGTGCCTATGTAGATAGAGTAACTGGCTTGATTGTGTGGATGACTGAGGAAGGGAAGTGCAGCCCCTTCTACTAGAGATGGATGGTGAGGAACATGGCTTGATTGGGTTGATGGGACACGATGAAGGGATTATGATGATGTTTGATGTTCAAGATAGGGAGGGTGAGGGGGTGGATTCAATGTTAGATAGAAGATATGGAGGACCTATGACTCATTCCTATGGAAGAAGAGGAAAATAGAGTATGCACCCATTGTCATTAATATGTATGAATGATATCAAGCTATTATGAATGTATGGATGGATGAAATGCAATGAAATGCAATATATACAGATGAGATGGAATGATGATCCATAGTGCTTTTATTTTTTATCATTGAGCATGGTAGTATCAATCTTGGACGAGGCAGTAGGAACCAAGTTTGGAGCATTGTACCTGCAAGCAAGTAGCATAAATAAATAATAAAGAATATGGACCCTCCATAATGGTTCATGCTCATATGGTCAAGGTATACACTGTAGTCAGCAAGCCATAGTGATCCATGACTGTATGTTGCATATGATCACGTAGCTTAGTGAACTTCCCACGTAGACACCATTAGTACATGCCCCAGAACTTCATTGAAATAATTTGTAGAAGACATACAAACAACTACTTAGGAACCATCTTAGCCACTCTAATCACTTGTGGATATCTCAGACTAGCATAGGAACCTGATATAAATGAATAAATAACCTACAAATCAACCAAGTATTTGATAGCTTAAACATAATTTACTTGTCAAAGAAAATGTTATCATGTCTTTGTTTTGGTAAGGAAGGATGCATCCTTGTTAAGATAGTTGGCGTGTTGATGTTGATTGTTTGGTCGATGTGATAAGTGATCATTATTTGATTATTTCATAATGGTTGTTTGGTATCTGCTCAAATGCGTATGTACAAGGTGTTGCCATGTTTTTGGTTGATTTTTGATATTTTCTGATGTTTCTGGATTTTGTGATTACTTTTGAATGTTTTGAGTATTTTGTGATTGTTTTCAAATGTTTTTGGCATTTTGTGAGACAGTTTTGAATGAAGAACTCAATGAATCATAAGTAATGTAGAATCCACTTTCTTCAATAGGTTGAGGGCATTGCCCCTAGTTTAGACATGATTATGAAAAAGTGGGATGCAAGACGCATGAAGTACTATCCTTGATTGTAGATCAATAACAAGCCATGGTTTGGACAGATGGATGTGTGGATGCAATGAATGTGATCACAACAAGCCTGAAAGACAATGGAGCCATAGCCTTTACAAGTGGTGCCTATTTTCCAGGTTTTCATCATCGCACTTACCCAAGGTGCCATCGGAGTGGTTGTTCACCGTTTGGATGCATGACTTTTCTTTACTATTTTGATTGTTTTGTTTTTTTTCTTTAGGAAATTTTAGCTAAATGTTTTTGGTGTTATATTGGTATGTATGGGAGCTTGATGCTCTGTACAACTCATGTATAAAACCATTTGAGGTGCATGTTGTTGATTGGATCTGCTAGTGGTTCTCCTTCTGAAGTAGCCAACTGATATGCCCCAGACCTAAATACAGCAGTGATAACATATGGACCAAGCCAGTTTGATTCAAACTTTCCCTAATGTTCTCCATTTGGTTGGTTATGAGGATTCTCTTGAAGAACAATATCACCTACCTCAAATGTGTGAGGTCTAACGTGATGATTATAGCTTCTGCATGCGCTGTTGATAGGCTTTGAGGTGATTGTATGCAGCTTGTCATTTCACATCAAGTAGTTCCAAGTCTTGGAGATGGGATACTTAGTATGCTTCATCATCTATGAGATTACACAAGGAAACCTGTAGAGATGGTATCTCGACCTTAATAAGTAAAATAGCCTCTACTCCATAGACCAGTGAGTAGGGAGTTGAGCCTGTAGGGGTTCAAATGCTACTTCAATACGCCCATAGTGCTGGATTTAATTGAACATGCCAATCACAGCCAGCATCATTGACTATCTTCTTAAGGATTCTTAATATGTTCTTATTTGATGCTTTGGCTTGACCATTGCCTTGTGGGTAATAGGGAGTGGAAAAGTGGTGTTGGATGTGAAACTTCTCATAGAGTTCACGGACATCTTGATTCTTGAAAGGAAGATCGTTATCTGTGATGATGGACATGGGTACACCATACCGGCAGATGATGTAATTAAGGATGAATGAGGTGATCTGTTTGCCGGTGACTTGGGTAAGTGGAACAGCTTCGATCTACTTTGTGAAGTATTCGGTAGTGGTAAGAATGAATTTGTGGCCGTTGGATGAAGATGGATGGGATTTACCCACAAGGTCAGGTCCCCATTGACAAAAGGGCCATGGTGTTGTGATTGGTTGTAGTTCCTATGCTGGTGCATGTATCAGGTTTCCATGAACTTGGCATTTCTTGCATTTTTTGACAAAGTAGTAGGTGTCTTTTTCCATGGATGGCCAATCGTATTCAGCTCGTATGATCTTTTTGGCTAGTGAAGGACCACTGGAATGAGTTCCACATATACCTTCATGTACCTCTTCCAAGGCCTTTATTATTTCATCATGTTCCAAACACCAAAAGAGAGTACTATCAAAACTGTGTCGGTATAGGGTTTCAACAATAATGGTATATCGAGCGGTTTGGCAAATGAAGGTTTTACGTTGGTTATTCGATTGGTTAGGAGGAAGTGTGTGATCGCGGAGGTAGGTTTATAACTCACCATACCATGGGGATTTAGAACTAAAAGGCAACATATCATCTCATATTCAGGGATATCATAAGCGGGAATCCAAATTTGTTCTAGCAAAAACTTGTAGCGTGTTGAATTATGTGGAAGATCTAGGAGAGATGCAATGGTAGCCATAGCGTCAGTTGCTTGATTATGATCTCTGGGTATCTGCTCAAAGGTGATAGTAGTAAATGATGCTTTTAGACTATCCACCATTTTCTTGTACGGCATGAGTTTGTCATCCTTGGCTTGATATTCATCTGTTACTTGTCGGATGACTAGTTGGGAGTCACCATATATTTGTAGCTCTTTTAATTTCCATTGTATGGCTAGTCTGAGTCCTGTGATCAAGGCCTCATACTCTGCTATGTTGTTTGTACATGGAAATGTTAGCCTGTAAGACTTCAGGATGCTATCACCTTGAGGTGTGATAAATAGAATGCCTACCCCCGAGCCATGCCTAATATATGAACCAACAAAGTTTAGTTTCTATGGTTGTGCTTCTGTGATCATGAATATCTCTTCATCTAGAAAATTGGAAATGAGAGGATGATCGCCTATGAGGGGTGCATCAGCAAACTAATTTGCAATGACTTGGCCCTTGATAGCCTTACGGTCCATATATTCAATGTCAAATTCACTTAGAATCATCACCCATTTGGCCAAGTGGCCTATCAATGTTGCTTTGCTAAGTAAGTACTTTAGTGGATCGATCTTAGCAATGAGTTGTACTTTATGTGTTAATAGATAGTGCCTCAGTTTAGTAGCTGCCAAGATTACTGCTAGGCAAGCTCGCTCAATAGGGGTGTAATTGAGTTTATAGCCAACCAATGTGTGAGAGATGTAGTAAACAACACACTCTTTCCCTTCTGCATTATGTTGTGCTAGTAGTATGCCCAATGTCGTATTTGTTGCTGAAATATAGAGAAATAGAGGTCTACTCAGAGCTGGTGGGATCAACAATGGTGTATTCATGAGATAGTCCTTAAGTATCTAGAATGCTTGCTGGCATCTAGTATCCCATTGAAAGCGGATGTTTTTGTGTAACAGGTGTGTAAAGGGGTGACACTTATCTACCAGTTGTGCAATGAATCTTGATGGATTGTAGCCACCCTTGTAATGTCCTTAGCTGACTAATGTTCTTTGGAGGTGGCATGTCCATGATTTCTTTGACTTTGTCTAGGTCAACCTCAATGCCTTTGCTTGAGACAATGTATCCTAGAAGCTTCCCTGAGGTTACTCCAAAGACACATTTCTTTGGATTGAGGTGAACATGATATTGTTCCATTCTATCAAATATTTTATCTAATATTTCCAGATGGCCTTCTCTTGTGAGTGATTTTGCCAGTAAGTCATCAACATAATCTTCCATTATAGTATGCATCATATCATGGAAGATGGTGGTCATTGCTCACTCATAGGTCACTCCTGCATTTTTGAGACCGAAAGGAATTACATTCCAACAGTATGTTCCCCATGGACATGTGAAGGCTATCTTATGTTGATCCTCTGGTGCGTTCTTTATCTGATTGTACCCAAAAAATCTATCCATGAGAGAGAGCATGGCATGTCCTGCTATTAGGTCTACAATCATGTCAATTTTTGGTAGGGGGAAGTCATCTTTAGGACATGCCTTGTTTAGATCTTAGAAATCAATACAAATATGGATGCCCCCATTGGGTTTGCCAATAGGCACAATGTTGGATATCCAATTTGCATAATCAATTGGTCTAATAAAACCAACATCCAAGAGTTTCTTAAGTTCTGCTTTGACTAGTACTCCAATTTGGGGATGCATCTTGCAAAGTTTCTGCTTGATAGGCTTGGCTCCTTCTACTACTGTGAGGTGATGCATGACTAAATCAGGATCAAGTCCAAGCATATCTGCATATGACCATTCAAAGTTGATCTGACGCTTTTTGAAGAATTCAACAAACTTAGGCTATTCCTCTGGAGTTAAAAGAGATGACAGATGTATGTGGTGAGGAGTTTCAGAAGTCCCCAAGTTGTATTCTTTTGTCTCTTCAATAAGAATCATTGATCATTCCTACTTTGTACTAGAGGGGAGAATGTCAAACCGTTCATCCTCGAGTGCCTCAGAGAGGTTTTCACCATTGGATACACTCTTTCTTTTTACTTTTGTGGGATCAAATAGTGCCACAATGTGGTTTTTACTGGAAGATCCATGTTTTATTGTTATACTTTTGTAGCTGAATGGTTTGGCATCCACCCCAGAGTATGTTGCACTATTAATTTCTATGGCAAATCTAGCTTTATGATCTCCACTTGGTATGTTATCCCGTAGTTCCAAAAAGTCAATGATCACCTCATCATTTTGGAAGTGGTCAAGGCATGAGGGATTAGGTTGGTTCCATTCGATGGGTTCAGGATGGATAATGGGCATTACCTCATCAATTAGGTTAACTTCATTAGATGTGTCAATGAGGGTTAAGATGTTGTGGTGAAGGTCATTGCTGGTACTCTCCCTATCAGAATCAGACGTAGGATGTGACGCAGGGTCTGTGGAAGAAGTTTCCAGTTCAGGAATCCAAGAGGTCTTTATCTATGCTTTTCCGTAAATAGGGATGTCTTTGCGAGGTGGAGGTAGTGATGTGTCTTCCTCATCTGAAGTATTAAGCTGGACAAAATCAAATTCCCACTCATGTGAGTTAGTCTCTGAGTCACTTTCGAGTATCCGATTACTATACCATACTAGGATGTCCTTTGAGTTAAACACTACAGGTGTAATCAGTTGATGTACCTTTGTAGATGAAATGATTGGTGTTGCAGGAAGGATTATGGGGATCAATGAATCTGATACAGGAAGTATTGGTATTGTTGAATCTGTTGCTTCTGCTGAAATTGCCGGTGTTGTCGATACTGCTATGGGTTCTGATACAATTGCTGCTACTAATGGTGCTATTGATTTTATTGTTGTTGCTGGTTTGATTGGTGGGATGACTGGTGTTGTGGGTTGTTTTGTTGGGATTTTTAGCCTCAATGGGCTAGTTGCTATGGCGCGTGGTGTTGCTGATATAATCAAAGGTGACTTCTTTGTAGCTGGCTGATGTAGAGGTTTGCTGGGTTTTCCTTTGAATCCAATCATAGGAAGGATCTCCTTTTGAAAGCCTAGTCCTGTGTTATCTTTGGGCTTTAATTCTGGCTGCAATGGTTCATGTCATCCTTGCTTGCAAGGTCCCAAAGCACTCTGACCATCATAACCCATTCATTGCATAATCAGAAGGCCTTTTCCATACTGATCTGTGGGAAGCTTAGCTTGTGGAATGTTCGTGGTGATGGGATCTTTATAGATCCATTCTACTAAGTCCTCATCTCTGGTCTCTTCTTCTTGACTCTTTCTAAGGATGAAAGGCATCAAAGTGCATGTTGGCTTGACCAATGGCATTTGAAGTAACTGTTGAAGTTTACCATGAGTTCTAGGAGAAGTAGGCATTTGTCCAACACAAAATAGTTGACTCAAATTGTACTCCCCAGGACCTTCCTTTGCTATTTTCATCTTGAGCTTCCCTTGCTTGGGTATAGTGGTGTTTGAATTGGAAAGAGAGGTTTTACTTACATACAATGTGGATGGGATGGCTTCTCTATTGTTGGGAATGGTAATCTCTAGTTGATGATTGATATTGTGACAATACACAAAGGGATTTGCATCACCCAGGATTGTAATTTCTACACCATTATGAGGGAACTTGATACACTGATAATAGGTGGATGTAACGGCTTGCATGCCATGTATCCAAGGTCTTCCTAACAACAAATTATACAGCAGAGGAAGGTCCAGAACTTGACAAATGATGTTCTTCACCACTAGGCCCACTCGGATCGCTAGCACAACTACCCCTTTAGATGAATGCTCTGCATCATCATAGGCTTTGATTGTTATCTTCTTACAGGGATCCATTGATTCAATCACATATCCCAATGTTGTGACCAATTATAGTGTATAGATATTCAAGCCTACCCCATTGTCAGTCAAGACTCACTTGATCCTATTTTGGTTGATAAACCCTTCAATGTGGAGTGATGTGTTATGAGGTTGTTGGAAGGATGAATTGTCACTTTCAGAGAAAGTGAGACAAGGTGATGATCTTAGGTTTCCAACCATATCTTGGAATTGATCTGTATTTAGGTTTGCAGGGACTGACACCTCTTGGAGAGCTTGATCCAAGATTGTTTTATGAGATGGGGATAGGCACAATATCTCTAAGATAGATATCAGTACAGGCATTTTATCTAACCGTTCCACAAGGTTATACTACTCTGGGATAGATGGGGTGCCTTGTGGAGCTGCTTTTATGGTGATCTTGTTGCGACGTGTAACAACATTGCAAGTGGAGCTGGGATTTTTGATGGTAATAGTTGCAATTTTTTCACTGGCATCATATAGGTGATTCAAAGTGTAATTATACGTGGCTTGTGTATAATCAATGGTATCCGTGTTTCTCCTTGCAGTGGAAGGACCCCTTTGATCTTGTGATGGAAGTGGATTTTTGAACATGAGATGATCATTGTTTGTTGTTTTTGGGTCATGTCCTTCGATTTTGATTTCACCTCGATCAATAAGATCCTGAATAAGATCTTTCAATCTGTGACAATTTCTTATCTTATGCCCTTTCCCTTGATGGAAATCGCAATGTTCGGTATCCCTCCACCATGAAGGTTTAACTTGAGGTTCATAATTTGATGTTTTGGGTAAGGTCACCAGATTTTGAGAAACCAACTGATGTAACACCATTTCAATAGGCTCCCCTAAGGGAGTGTATGTTCATTTTGGTTTAAAATTTTGTTGACGTTGTTTGGGTTCCTCTTGAGGTACATTGCATCCTTGATTTGGAGGAGCAACTGTGTTATTCTTGGGTGCGGGGGTCTGTCCTGCAAATCAGACCACAGGTTGTGCACTTTTGATAGTTCTTGTATCCACAACCCCGTCATTGATGATGTTTTTATTTTTGTTCCAGAAGTTAGGCTTGTCACTATTGAAGCATGGGTGAGGGCAATCCTTTGGCTCATTGTATATCTTGATAAGCCCTTTTTTGATGAGAGCCCATTCACATTTTAAACCTTTGGTGATCATGTCATTGAAAGAGTCTGTGTCTTTTACGTCTAGGTGAAATTCTATTTTGTCGTTTAAGTTGGAAATAAATATTTCCACTAGTTCTTGTTTAGGTAACTAAAGAGAACGTCTACTAGACATTTGATGCCATCGTTGCAGAAAGATTGAAAATAGCTCGCTTGGTTTTTGCTTAGTGTTACATAGATCAGCCATGGTGACATCACGTTCAATGTTGTGTGAGTAATGTGCCAGGAACTTCTGGACTAGTTCTTTGAAGGTCCTAATGCCACCTAGTAGTCGAGAAAACCATGATGTGGTTGTTCCTCCCAAACTATGGGGAAAGAGTCACATTAGGTATGTGTCCTCGTATGCCACTTCGAGGCAAGCTGAATGGAATTCTCTAACATGATCACGAGGGTCTCCTTTTCCTTGGTACTTTTCAAACTTGGGTGTTTCAAACCCTCATGGAAAAGGTGGCATATGAAGATTCCTATCAAAGGGATAGGGACAAATGTCATTGAGTGAAAATTGATTAGTTTTTACACCACTATGAAGTTGTTGGGCGAGATTTTTGACTTGTTTCTGCAACATGTCTATTTCATTTGGAGGAGGAGGAGGTGGGGGATTACCTTGATGAAGGTTATATCTGATGTGATCTCAACCTCTTTCATCCTCATTACAACTTTGGTGTTTTGATGCTTGTCTTAGTTGTGCAACATCAAAGTTAGAGGGTAGTTTATCCCCCTCTTGAGCAAGTCTTAAAAAGTGAGCATCAACATTGCTCCTGAGTATTTCATCAAAAATTCTATTAAAGAGAGGGTTGTGTTGTGCCCTTTCTATTGTCGCAAGAGTAGGAGTACTTGGATTTTCATCATTTGCGTTTCTTCCAAGAGCTTCTTGGAATTCATTGATATTTTCCTCCTCTTCCTCTTCAATTTCTTGTTGTCTAGACCTTGATCTGGTTTGAGCCATTTTGTTTATAAGTTTTTGTTGAAGTTTGATGAAAATGATGATGAGTTGGTGATGAAATGAAAGATTGATGTTTGGTGGGGTGTTTTGCATATGGATCTCTAGCACTAAAGGTAGATGTTACCAAAGTTTTTTCTTGAATTGCTTGTTGTGTTTGATTGACAATGTTTGATGTGATAAGGTTTAGAGAGATCTGAGATGTGTTACAGACCTAGGTACCTAGTAATGAGAGGATTCATTCATAGACCAGTTTTAACCTGCGTAGAAATGCCTCTTAGGATGAGTTTATCCTAGATATAGAGACACTATAAAAAGTGATGTGTTGCATTTGATTCAAGCAATATCGAAATAGAACTTAGGACAAAAACCTCTTGATGTTTTGAAAGTTGAAATGGATGAAATGTACTTCAATAAAAACTTTGTGTTACAAAAGTAACAAACTCTTCCTCTTCTTGTTCAGGGGTTGGCGATTCTTCCCTAGATGAGTTATATGTGATACAAATGTCTGGAAAGAAGGCAAGATTGATCTTGCCTCCCTTATTCTGATGATAACTCAAAGCTCTATATTGAGTAAAAGCTCTGCGGTTTAATGACTCTTGATCAAACTCATTTGATTTCTCTTGAAGGTATAGACGCATGTGATGCAAGAAGGTTCTATGAGAGACAAAGATTTGTCTATTAAGATAGAATAATTTCCTCCTTTTGATGAAAGACTTTGAGCTCAATGGTCTTCTCTTCAAGTTGACATGTTGATGAAGATTCTCCTTTCTTAAGATGTGAAGAATGGTCATATAGTGTGATACTTTTGCTGTTTACTCTTTGTTTTCAATTTTTTTTTGTTTGTTGGTATTTTGAAAATGTTTATGTTGGATGAATACTTGTTTTTGGAACTGAGTTTTTGATTTTTCTCTTTGACAAGAAAACAAAGCAAGCACTCAAACACAAGAATGTTGCCTCAAAAGGCACAAATAGGTGTGGGTCTAGATCAACCCAATCCTTTGAACTTTTATGACCCTTTCCTTCAAATGTATTTTAGGTATTTCCAAAGCCTAAAGTCAGCTCAATTTGCACTGGTCTTGACTCAAAACGAAAAACACTTCAAACACTCTTTGTCCCTAAGATCAAATGGCCAGTTGCGATAATTTCAGCCCACATCTTGATATTTCTTCAACTTTGGTACTACATACCTTATGAATCCCGCCGTGGCAGGTAAGGATGTGATATACTAAGTCTTTCACAAGGATAACAAATAGATGATCCCTATGATGGGGGAGTCACCACTTTTATCAGGTTACAAGTAACCTTACATAAAGCTATGTTTCTACTCAAGGAAATGTGTATGGTGAGTATCTTGGGAGCAAAACCTTCTATGCTCTTGCATTGAATTTATCACAAATATCCTCAATCAATAGAATAGGTGGGCTAATACTTAAAGGTGTTTAGTAATTTTTTATGTTTTTGGACATAAGTTCATTCTGCAGTGACTCAGTTAAGAGCCTTGTAACTTGTGGTGGGGCCCATTTGTCCTTTCAACAAGTTATATTGTAGGAATAACTATACCCAAGGCTACAACTTTTTCTCTCACATGATTTTTATAGTGGCCCGAAGGATTTACCGCGTGAGTTCGTTCCCAAGAGTGATGTGTCTCTTGGCAGGCCTCTCTAAAAAAGATAAAATTTGAGTGTTACTAACACTTTTCTCTTGCACCTAGGACCACGAAAGCCAAGGGAGAGGATAGTGTGTGTTAGAAGTAGGACCGCTCAACCAACTCTTTTGCACAAGTGTGCCAAACATAAAATACACTTGTTCTTTTTGACTTGTCATTGCAATGGTGATCTAACTATTTGGAGATGTTGCCCCAGCATTCATGGTGTTCTTTTTATCTTTCAAAGGCAATGTGTTGAGTAAACTAGGAAAAAAATGAAATCCTGGTCAACTTAATGAAAAGAACGTTTGCCTGAAATAAATCATTTTGCAAAATGAGACAAGTTGATTGTTATTTTTATTTGCCCAAAAACCAAGTGTGGATTGTGATTTTTAACTTGAATTTGATGCAAGGAAATAAAAAATTTGTTTGGTTGAGTTTTATGCACCAAAATGAAGTGTTTGAAGTTGATTTTTAAGCACCAAAATGGAAGTTTTCAAGTTGCCTATCTTGCATGAAAAACAAAATTTGTTTGTGAGTTTTAAAGCACTAAATGAAAATTTTGTTTTTAAGCAACAAAAAGGGTTAGTTTAAACCTGCACATGAAACGAAAAGTTAGTAAAATTTGAACACATGGTGGGCTTCCACAAGCCTAAGAAAAATGAATTTATCGGTTACAAAATATTTTTTACAACGCTCTGTTACAATAGCGCTACTCCGTGTGAAAACAGAAGCGCTACTTAACACAAAAGCATGAAAGTAGGGGCAAAAGCGCTAAAATAGAATATTTATACATCAATACAAATGCGCTAATACAGAAACAAAAGCGCTACCTAATGAACAATAGCACTATACTATAAGCAATAGAG
This sequence comes from Cryptomeria japonica, assembly GCF_030272615.1. NCBI lineage: Eukaryota > Viridiplantae > Streptophyta > Pinopsida > Cupressales > Cupressaceae > Cryptomeria > Cryptomeria japonica. The sequence goes on along the minus strand of NC_081415.1, from coordinate 585,707,985 downwards.
CTAAGTTTTGGACAATAGTGCTATTGTAGAAACAAAAGCGCTAGAAGACCAAATAACGACAACGCTAAAGTGCGAACAAAAGTGCCAAAGCGCGACTCGTGTGTCAAGCAAAACAATCAAACAAGTTAGTTTTTTTTTAAAAAAAGTTGCTCCTGGATTCACGTCAGGTTCACCAAATGATGCTTTGCAAAATGGACAATGTTAGACTAAAACGTGTGGTCGTATAACATATAAGAACACAAGAAACAAAGATAAATGTTAGTGTTAATCAACCAAAAACTAGTCTAAGCAGGCATATCAAGAGAGACACTAAAAACATGATGAAGTATTTAACTATGAAATCCAACACAAGAAGGCATCTCCAAATGCCTTCTACCATGCTCGTAACTCCTTCTCCCTTGTTCCTCTACTCTCCAATTTCCAAATTAGTGTAGCTCTCAGCAGCTTTTTGCACTATGGATGCCTTATGGAGGTTCAAAATTGACAAATGATTGTTTTGAAAATGATAGGCAAATGTGAACAAAACTAATTAGATATGCTATGAAATGAACTAAGATTTATTTTAGTCCAAAATGACAATATATGTTATTTATGTTAAATGTCCTTTCTCTAAAATTCACTATAATGTAAATGCATACAAGTTTTCAGGATGATAGCTAAAAATGCTAGATGCTTGAGGATTGAGGATTTTTCCAAGATTTGAAAATGAGGAATGTGAGCTCTATATATAGGAAAAATGGACCAATGGATGGTTGAGATTGAGTAATCTCAACAAGGGTCAGGATTGAATGATATTCAATCCATGTGAGGTCTTTCAACCCAATCCCAGGATGACAAGTGTCAACATTAGATGAGTTGAGAGGAGAGGGAATAGGCATTAAATGCTTGACATGACCTGAGGGTTAACTTGGGAGCTAAAGTTAAGGTTGGGTTGAGTGAATAAATTCATTATTCAAAGAGTAATGCTTTTATCCAATGGATAAACTCTTGTGCAAAGGTTAAAGGGATAACCATGGTCAAAGCAATAAATGCTTGAGGAGACACATGGGTTACATGAGGGTTGAGTTAGGGGTCAAAGTCCCTAACCATGGGTGCAAGTGTATTTAACCATAAATGGTTATGTAAGAGCCATGAATGGTCACGTAAGAGCCATGAATTAGTCATAGGAGATGATTGGACAGGAGGAACACTACAAGGAGGAATGGAATGATTGAATGAATTGCCCCCTTGCATCATGTTCATTTGTGGAGATGTAATAGGAACACTCATTGAAGGGACGAATGAAGAAATCGGATTGAATGAAGGAAGAGGGTTAATTGAAGAAGAGGGATTGCCCCCATGACTGGTGATCATAGGAGGAATGTCTTGTATAGAAGTAGCCATTATGTTTGATGTAAAAGTAGGTACACTAGCAATAGAAGTCATCAAAGGAATAGAATGATTGACTTGAGTAGGAGGTTGTGTATAACCCAAATTTTCAGCACAACTCTTCATAGGCATCACATTCGAACCCACAATGTGTGCAATACCACGCAAAATATCAATTCCATTCTTATCACTTTGAAGCATATGCTTTAGACCCTCAATTAAAGGAAGAGCTTGACTATCAGGGTATTCTTGAGACATCCATTGTTGAAAATCGTCAAATTGGTTATCCAATTTCGAAATTTGTTCTTCAGAAACCTCATGGGGAGCTTCTTCATCATTAGGAGGATTAGAGGAATTACCCATGTCCTCGTTAAAAAGGCTATTCAAATTAGGTTCCATCTCCTCAGTAGTTAAACCTCGGAAAGACTTAATTCTATGGCTTCATCTAACGGGAATAGTGTAAGTAGGGCTTATTGTTGTAAAACTCATGCACTAGAGAGGGAGAGAAAATTTTGATTTTAGAGGTAACAATTTTCAGTAAAATCAGCCAATCTTCTGGATTTAAGCTGTTAAATATAATCAGGACAATCTCCCGAAATTTCAGAAAAAATGTCAGGGACCGTGGCGCTTCGGAGTGCACACAGTCCCGGCAACTTTTTTCAAAATTTGCAGGGATGAAAGATATTGTGATTTTATTGCGGAATCCAAAGTTACAGCTGATTTGGAAATGTTTTGATCAGTGAAATTGTCGGACAAAGGTTGAATCAAGAGGGTTTTAAAAATTAGGGTTTTAACACTTAACCACTTAATTTTCAAAATTAAAGCATAGATATGAATTGATAATTTGTAATAGAAGGGTAGATCTGAAACAAGCATTAACAATTAAACATTTCACAAGTTTAATTACTTAAAAAGAAAATTTAGGGTTTTATGTAATTAACCTCTAAAATTTTGCAAAAGATCAAACATGGAAATGTAATTAAGGAATCCAATTTTCAGATCTAACTATGAATAATCAGAAAGGATGTTCACATCGGGTTCACCAAAATGTAAAGCGGAAAATCGCGATCGAACCCTAGTTGCTCTCCCCTCTTCCAACTCCAAGGAGAGAGAAGGGAGATTCACTAGGGTTGATGGTTTTCACTTAGGGGAGAGACTTTACATTCAAAAGAGGGGTTGAAACCCACAAGATCCAATCCCACGCAATGCAAGATTGGATGCTAAATGAGTTTCAAGGGTTATGACAGCAAGGCTACCCTCTTTTGTAAAGAATGTGCATAGAAGAATTAAGCTAGGAATGCATAGAAAGTGAGAAAGATTCGCTTATAAACTGAGATAGGGATATAGGATGAAGCTGCGGACCTGGAATTAGCAGTAAAATGTCGATACGGCGCTGTCCTGCAAATTTGAGCAAAAGTTGTCAGGACGATGGCGCCCGAGCGCCACGGTCCTCCGAAAAATCCGCGAAACGAAGGGGGATCTGTTCGTCTCTGCACAAGGATTCCAGATGTTCAATTTCAGCCGCGTACCTGCAACCTACACACATAATAGCGAAGACAATTGGGGGGTTAGGGATTAGGGGTTTGCCTTTAGGTCAAACCCCAGTTTTGGAATTAACCAAGAAATGAGCAATGCTGTAAATGTAAATGTCTGTAATGTAAAACAAGTACTAATACCTTGTTGTAAGGATGTTTGTATCCTTATGTGCGAAGGTATAGATGTTGTTGTTTGTTGTATTGTTGTATGTTGTATGTAGCATGTAGTATGTGATCTCCTCTTCAATGGTTGAATCCTTGTCTTGAATGTAACACTTAGCCTTGAATGGAGACTTGAAATGATCAATTGCTTGAAGGAATGCTTGAATGCTTGAATGCTTGAGTATAGTTTCCACGCTTGTACACATATGACCTTCCTTACTCAAATGGGAGAGGAAAATGTAGTTTATATACTTGCCAATTAGGGTTAAAAGACTGATTTTCCTGACCTTAGGCCGACCAGGAAAGATAATTTCCAATTTGCAGACTAAAAAGACCCGAAGTCCCATAGGAGACCGGGCCCAAAATAGGGGCGCCATGGTCCTGGGGGACCAGGGCGCTGGGCGCCCTGGTCTTGAAGGACCAGGGCGCTGGGCGCTCTAGTCCCACCTCCCAAGACAGCAGGGTGCAAAGGAGGTTCAGGCCAGGGTGCTTGAAAATGCAGTTTTTGGTGTCGTGGACAAGTTTTGGGGTCTCCATTCAGGTTTTGTGTTGTGTCGCCATCGTGAAGATTGAAATGCAGTCGAAATTGCAAGTGTCGCAATTTTAGGATGCTACATTTAGCCCCCACTTTAGCGGGAGTATGTATGCTCATACTTTCGGTAAAGTACAAGGAAACAATATTGAAAGACTTTCACCACGTCAAGGAGGCAAGACACACCAAGCCCCCAGTGGACTAAGGATCTTACGACTTCGATTGACAAAGTAAAAGGGAAGATCATGAGGGAGAACCATGACTATCAGTATTAAGGTTCCCTCACTATGAGTCATGCAAGAGAAATACCAAAAATTTTCAAGGCAAAGCTGAGTTCTCCAAGAAATTTTCATGTATCCTGAAGGGATAGACAGGGTGTATGCCCCCCTACGTTAAAGCAGTCGCACACGCCTCAATGGGGGTGATTGTTTTAACGTAGTGATACACATAAGAAATGAGAAAGGAAAGGAGCACGTTATCGCAAGGATTTAGCCCCCAAGTGTGAGATAAACCCAAGGATAATAGACACAAAACACAAAGCATGAGGTGACTTCGCTTTCCTCGGGGTCAGTATGCTGTATGATAATTCATGTATATCATATTTATGTATGCATAATTGTTCTTCATTCCCCAATCAAGGAAGGTCACCTAGAAGAAGGGAACACATGTGTCTTTTGAGTCAACATGAGAGAGACCAAAAGAGATCTCAATGCTTTGCATCGTCCTCAAGTAGACAACACCAAGGACAACAAATAGAAGAATGAGAATAACATATAGAAGAAGTAACACAAGAGAGGAGGAGAGAATCTGCTATGCTAATGTAACTAGTCTAGCACGTCATCTACCCCCCGATCTTGCTGATCAATGTTTCGGGAAGGTAGGGAACACGCTAGAGGAGGAACATTCAACACAGCAGATGGAGCTATCACAAGATCCAAACAAGGGCTATGTTCATGTTCCAAGCCACGTTGTTCTTGTCTAGGAGCTAGGATAAGTGCTTTAGAAAATTCATTAGATAAATGGTTATCAATATCAACAAGTTCATATTCACTATTAGAAGCAAGAGAAGTAACATTTTCATCATGAATAACATTTTCATCTATAGCATCATCAAGATTTATAAAAATAGGGTCTTTAATTCGCACAGGATCAAGACCATCATGCATCTTATGTTTTGGAGATTTTGGAGAAAATGGAATAATGCTTGTTGAAGGTGTTTTTGGAGATTGCAAAGTTTGAGAAGCGGCTGCTTGAGCTCTAAGGCGACGCTTTCGTCGGCGTTCACGTGCAGAACGATTTCGTTTAGTCTTAGTAGGAAGTGAAGAAGATTGAGGAGGAGGAATGTTCTCATCCTTATCACTTGGGTGTTTAGGTTGTGGTCTCTTAGGCTGGATAATAGGAGAAGAAGAAGGTCTCTTCTCTCTATAAAAAGAAGGAGGAGGAACTGCTCCATATAAGGGAGGAATATTTGGTTTTGGAAGGAGACCAAGTCCATCATGATGAGGAGGGATAGGTCTACTTTTGGGAAGTTTATTAGATATAGGCATAGTCACATCCATAGGAACGGGTTGGGAATCTTCTTGAGGAAAGACATTAGTTTTATCTTTCAAAGGAAGAACTTCCTTCTCAAGAATGATAGGAATATCAAGTTTAGGTGTTCTAGGTTCACTTAGAGATAGGATCATATCTGTTTTCCACTTTTGATAAGATTTGAAAAGATGATCACTTCACGGAGGAAGAGATTAGAATTGTTTAGGCCAAAAGTAATCAAGAGGAATGCTAGAAGTTCTTTCAGCTGGTTTAAAGAGACTATGATTGACAGTAACAACTTCACCATTATGGGGAAATTTCAAACACTTATGAATAGAAGAAGCAATAGCTTTCATGGAAGATAGCCAAGGATAGCCAAGCTTCACACGAAATTGTTCGGAAGATGGAATAATAGCAAAGTTCACATCAAGGGATTTGTTATGGACCTCAATAGGCAATGTAATAGAACCAATTGTAGGAGAAGAAAATGCATCAAATAGTTTCACAATCACATCTATTTTGTCATAAATCACTTGATTCAATTGCAAAATAAAAAGAAATTCTTCAGTAATAACATTAACCATGCACGAAGGATCAATAAGCACTCCACGACAAGGTGTATTCTTGACTTTTGCAACTATGTATAAAGGACCATCAGGTGCCCTAATGGTTTCACTGGAATCAAATGTGATGGAAGGTTCTTTAGGGTTTTCTTGCTGCTCTACAAAGTTAATCACATTCGGAGTCATAGACACAAGACCATCAGATGAGACAGAGGAATCAGTAGTATCAATCGCATTAGAGGTATGAGAAGGCAATGGATCAGTAAAAATCTGAAGATTTTGGTTAGGAAGAGCTACAGATTTGTTGCCTTTATCATTCACACTAGAAACAGAGATAGTATTATTATCAATCAAATCTTGAATTTTACCCTATAAAGAAAAACATTTTTCAGTATCATGCCCAGGCTGACGATGAAATTGACAAAAAGCTTTGTTATCAAAATAAGGTGAAGTAATCTTTGCAGGATCAATTTGCCTTATAGGAGGAAGAGTAAGCACATTTTGTTCCAATAACTTATTCATAATACTATGCAATGATTCATTCAAAGGAGTATACTTTCTTTCTTTCTTGAAAAATTTAGAAATAGGAGGCACACCTGATGCTGCATTCACATTGTTGTTGATGATGTTTTCATTGAATTTGATGGAATCTCTGTTCGGTTTAAACTTTCCAAATGGTTGTTGACTACTATCACCCTTATCACTCGGAGCCATAGGATGTGATTGTTCCATTTGACTCACAGTCAGTTGATAATTGTGAAGAGTTGCACACAACTGTTGGAAAGAAGTAAACTCAGAAAATAGAAGTTTGTCTCGAATATCTTTTTGTAAATTAGAAATAAAGATTCTTTGAATATCATTGTCAGGCACTGGAAAAGAAATTTGAGCATACAAATGCTTATATCTACCAATGAAATCAGTCACTTTTTCTTTAACACCTTGTTTACAATGCATTAAATCAATCAAAGTAACTTTAGGACTTATATTGTTTTGAAATTGTTGAATGAAAGCATTTGCAAGTTGTTTGAAATAAGTAATAGAATAAGAAGGCAACGAGCAATACCATTGTAGGGCTTTGTCTCTTAATGTTCTAGTAAACAATTTTGCAAGCAACCTTTGGTCATAGGCAAAATCAGTACAGATTGTTTGAAAAGTCTTAACATGTGTTAGAGGATCACCCTTACCATTATAAAGCTCCGCGGGATTTCAACATGTTTAGGAGGGATAGCTCGAACAATGTCAAGAGAAAGTGGGCTCGCAACATCAAATGTGGGCACACTAAACTTAGATTGATTCATAGAGGCAATTTGTTGCTATAAAGAAGAGACAGTTTGTGCAAGATTGTTAATGGTCGCTTCAGTCGAAGAGTTCATATTAGATGTGTTAGATTGAGATGGAGGTGTTATGTTATTGAAAGAAGGTAAAGAGTAAGGTGGTGGGACTCTATGATAATTAGTCATAGGAGATGATTGGACAGGAGGAACACTACAAGGAGGAATGGAATGATTGAATGAATTGCCCCCTTGCATCATGTTCATTTGTGGAGATGTAATAGGAACACTCATTGAAGGGACGAATGAAGAAATCGGATTGAATGAAGGAAGAGGGTTAATTGAAGAAGAGGGATTGCCCCCATGACTGGTGATCATAGGAGGAATGTCTTGTATAGAAGTAGCCATTATGTTTGATGTAAAAGTAGGTACACTAGCAATAGAAGTCATCAAAGGAATAGAATGATTGACTTGAGTAGGAGGTTGTGTATAACCCAAATTTTCAGCACAACTCTTCATAGGCATCACATTCGAACCCACAATGTGTGCAATACCACGCAAAATATCAATTCCATTCTTATCACTTTGAAGCATATGCTTTAGACCCTCAATTAAAGGAAGAGCTTGACTATCAGGGTATTCTTGAGACATCCATTGTTGAAAATCGTCAAATTGGTTATCCAATTTCGAAATTTGTTCTTCAGAAACCTCATGGGGAGCTTCTTCATCATTAGGAGGATTAGAGGAATTACCCATGTCCTCGTTAAAAAGGCTATTCAAATTAGGTTCCATCTCCTCAGTAGTTAAACCTCGGAAAGACTTAATTCTATGGCTTCATCTAACGGGAATAGTGTAAGTAGGGCTTATTGTTGTAAAACTCATGCACTAGAGAGGGAGAGAAAATTTTGATTTTAGAGGTAACAATTTTCAGTAAAATCAGCCAATCTTCTGGATTTAAGCTGTTAAATATAATCAGGACAATCTCCCGAAATTTCAGAAAAAATGTCAGGGACCGTGGCGCTTCGGAGTGCACACGGTCCCGACAACTTTTTTCAAAATTTGCAGGGATGAAAGATATTGTGATTTTATTGCGGAATCCAAAGTTACAGCTGATTTGGAAATGTTTTGATCAGTGAAATTGTCGGACAAAGGTTGAATCAAGAGGGTTTTAAAAATTAGGGTTTTAACACTTAACCACTTAATTTTCAAAATTAAAGCATAGATATGAATTGATAATTTGTAATAGAAGGGTAGATCTGAAACAAGCATTAACAATTAAACATTTCACAAGTTTAATTACTTAAAAAGAAAATTTAGGGTTTTATGTAATTAACCTCTAAAATTTTGCAAAAGATCAAACATGGAAATGTAATTAAGGAATCCAATTTTCAGATCTAACTATGAATAATCAGAAAGGATGTTCACATCGGGTTCACCAAAATGTAAAGCGGAAAATCGCGATCGAACCCTAGTTGCTCTCCCCTCTTCCAACTCCAAGGAGAGAGAAGGGAGATTCACTAGGGTTGATGGTTTTCACTTAGGGGAGAGACTTTACATTCAAAAGAGGGGTTGAAACCCACAAGATCCAATCCCACGCAATGCAAGATTGGATGCTAAATGAGTTTCAAGGGTTATGACAGCAAGGCTACCCTCTTTTGTAAAGAATGTGCATAGAAGAATTAAGCTAGGAATGCATAGAAAGTGAGAAAGATTCGCTTATAAACTGAGATAGGGATATAGGATGAAGCTGCGGACCTGGAATTAGCAGTAAAATGTCGATACGGCGCTGTCCTGCAAATTTGAGCAAAAGTTGTCAGGACGATGGCGCCCGAGCGCCACGGTCCTCCGAAAAATCCGCGAAACGAAGGGGGATCTGTTCGTCTCTGCACAAGGATTCCAGATGTTCAATTTCAGCCGCGTACCTGCAACCTACACACATAATAGCGAAGACAATTGGGGGGTTAGGGATTAGGGGTTTGCCTTTAGGTCAAACCCCAGTTTTGGAATTAACCAAGAAATGAGCAATGCTGTAAATGTAAATGTCTGTAATGTAAAACAAGTACTAATACCTTGTTGTAAGGATGTTTGTATCCTTATGTGCGAAGGTATAGATGTTGTTGTTTGTTGTATTGTTGTATGTTGTATGTAGCATGTAGTATGTGATCTCCTCTTCAATGGTTGAATCCTTGTCTTGAATGTAACACTTAGCCTTGAATGGAGACTTGAAATGATCAATTGCTTGAAGGAATGCTTGAATGCTTGAATGCTTGAGTATAGTTTCCACGCTTGTACACATATGACCTTCCTTACTCAAATGGGAGAGGAAAATGTAGTTTATATACTTGCCAATTAGGGTTAAAAGACTGATTTTCCTGACCTTAGGCCGACCAGGAAAGATAATTTCCAATTTGCAGACTAAAAAGACCCGAAGTCCCATAGGAGACCGGGCCCAAAATAGGGCCAGGGACCAGGGCACTGGGCGCCATGGTCCTGGGGGACCAGGGCGCTGGGCGCCCTGGTCTTGAAGGACCAGGGCGGTGGGCACTCTGGTCCCACCTCCCGGGACAGCAGGGTGCAAAGGAGGTTCAGGCCAGGGTGCTTGAAAATGCAGTTTTTGGTGTCGTGGACAAGTTTCAGGGTCTCCATTTAGGTTCCATGTTGCGTCGCCATCGTGAAGATCGAAATGCAGTCGAAATTGCAAGTGTCACAATTTTAGGACGCTACAAGTAGTCAATTTATTTGAGAGATTGGTAATCTCTTTTTCATTGACTTCAGCCTTATTCTTGATATCTTTGATGAAGAATGAGAATGTACATAACTTCTGGAATAAAGAAATAATATGCTTGAGTTGAGGGGACAACTCATCAGTAAATTCAATAAGCTTTATTTTACCTATAGCAATTGCTTTCTGCACTTCTTCAATCATCTTGGCAGTTAGCTCTTTATCTTTCATTTTTCTAAGGTATTCTAATGCTTCTACTCCTGATTCCTCCAATTGAGTGAGTAGTTCATCTAGTTGCACATGGATGGCATCATCTTTATTGATGGTAGCTTCAGGTATCATGTCTGTCAATGATGTTTTGACCTTCTGAAGTACTCAGTTCTTCTGCTGAATAGCTATCGGTTCTTTTGTTGAATAGCTCACCGAATTCTATCAGTGCTTGCCCTTTCAATTTTGTAATGTCAACATTTGGTAACACAATGGGCTTAGACAAATATATCTTAAAACTTTGTCTTTTTTCTTTCTTCTCCTTTGATGATGATGCCTTCTCCGGTTGAATGGGTATAATGGATTTTGAGACTTGTCCTTCCTTAGTATGTTTCTTGGTAGAGACAACACTTTTGTTAGTTCCTGTAGCCTCTATTGTATCCTTCAATGTTTCCTTCCTCAGAGTTTTAGTGGCAATTGTCTCGATGCTTGATGGTACTTGGGAAGATTGTTCACCGGTGGCTTGAGAGGTAGATTCAACTGGTTTATCTTTTTGATCCTCTGTACCTTGATCTGTGTCCTGAAGTTTCTCAGTTGAAACTTGTTGGGTGATCAGAGGATAGGACTTAATCTATTCCACAACTGATTCACTTGATATCAATTTGGCATAGGAGTTCCCTTCTATAATTTCTCCTTCTTGTGCTCTAGTGTCCATTACATCCTCATTTAACTGAATAGAGGAAGCAGGATCTTGCCCAATGATGTCAACTATTTCTACTTCACCTTTTGGTTCTTCAACCTAAATCCTGAATATTTTCTTCCATTTTTCTTTAGTTTCATTTTCAACTTCAAGATATAGGCCATTCATCATTTTCAAGGCCCTTTGTTTTACTTGAAAATTTGTCTGGTAGTTTTTCAAATGATCTCTTATGTCATCTACCAACATATCTGGAAAGAGATGAACCAAAACTCTTTCTCTTATTTGCTTGTCTGAGTCCATGGCATGTTTCCATCTATTATCAATATGTGAGTACAATGCTTTTGGAATAAAACCAACCACTTGCAATGGAACTACTCAGAACTTGAGAAGTGTACAAATTACAGTCTCTTCTATTTGCCTCTTCTCTTCATTTGATCTTGTATCATATTTTACATATCTAAATGACCCAAATCCACCATATTGCTTTAATTTTGCACAAAAATTGTCAACACTATGCACATCTTCCTTTGTGCTTTTTACAACTTGAAATTTATAGACATCTTCTGACTCTATGTCACTTGCCTCTTTATCCAAATTAGTCTTTTGGTCTTCTTTCTATAAGTTTTTGTAACCTTAGGCATTTCTACATTCTTCTGCTTCTTATCAGGTGATGCAGCAGATGATCTAGTGATTGGTCGCTTTGCTGGCTTGGTCAGTGACACCTTTGTTGTATCCTTTTTCTTTCTTTTCAAAAATTTTCCCTTTGGCAATTTGGTGCTCAGTGTAATTGCTTCTTCTTGAGCTTCAGATTCTTCCTTGATCAAAAGTTGATTAGTCTTCCTTCTTGCTAGCTTAGTAGGGGTGGAGGTAGAACCTTCTCCAAACTTTTCAGTTAAATCCTTGATCATTCTGGTGGCTTTTCTGGCAGCCTTTGGTACTACAATGCTCATTTTTACTTTTTCTTTCACCTCTTCATAGGCTGCATATCTTTTCTTGGTAGCATGCCTTGGAAGTGATAAAAAGTCATCTATTTATTGTTGAGCAATGTCAAAATCTATCTCATAATCTATAGGTAGTAAAGATTGATTCCTGGGTTCTACTGGATTGACATAATAGTAGTCAATATCTACTTCAAAACATATAGTATCCTTGTACTTTTCCACTAGCTCAGGTGGAATCTTGTACCTGCTATGCATCTTTTCTTGGAATCTGTTGAAGTAATCATCCATTATCATATTGAAATTATCACCTAGTTGATTGGTGAAATCATTTATTTGATGGGTGATAGGTCACTGTAATTCCCAAACAATGTTACCGGCTGAAGGAAAGAATTTCTAAAAATAGAAGAACATACACACTAAGAGTGACCCAAACTTTAGTGTGTTTGCAATATTATTCTTCTTCAGTTTCCTTATTATTTTGAGATTTTCAAAAATATTCTTCAATAACACTTCACATAAGTCAATTTGCATACCCTTTTTAATAATTTTATAAGCCAGATCTACAGTTGCACACGGTACACTATTTTCTCTTACAGATTGGAAGAAACAATAACCAATAACTCTAATAGCAAAATTTAGTTCTGCATTAGTCACATTGTTCAACTTAAGACCTCTGCTATCAGACTCAACACCTGTTAATGTTATCAATTCCTTCTGTATCCAGTTATCATGTGAATAATCTCCTTGGTGACTTGAAAGGTTGATCCTCTAACCACATAAAATCATCATGCACACGGCTCAAGACAAATTTGACCCATTGGGGTTTGAAGACTCAAGGATAGGTTAGGGCTTTGGTCAATCCCTTAACTTTGATATGCTCAAACTCGCTATCTAGGTTTCCATCGGTGCACATTTTGTCATACATATCCTTAATCTCAGTATGACCTAGCTCTTCAACTCGGCACTTGGTATAAAATCTAACATCTTCAATCAACAGAACCCTATCCGTAATAAGAGAGAATGTAGTTTTCTCATCGGGTTTGGATGCCACTTTGGGAGGTAAGGTTCATTTTAGTGTATGCTTCTCAATGGTCTCTACTACAATGGGTTTCTATACCTTGGGAGCCATTTCAAACTTGAAATTCTACTTATGAAATAGCTTAGGGTTTCAAATAACCAAAAAATGCTTCCAACTTAGTAAATACTTAGCAAATATTCACAACTGATTTTGATAGGTTAACTGCTGAAAATGCATTTTAGATTATGCTAAATACCTTGAATTCACTCTTGGAAATGTTTGATCGCCTTTCGATTCACTCTGCTCTGGACTTTGAAAACTGGTAAGTGAAAAGTGACCATGCAAAAATACTTTAAGTACCTCTTTTTGACCTGATCGGGTTTCGTGCGGTTAGGTAAAATAGGCATTAAATGCACTTGGTTCCACTATACCAACTATCTCCCTTATAGACTTTTACCGACTAGACAGGTTTAATACATTTTGCCGACTTCTTTGGTAATTCAAAAGACTAGATAATATTTCAAACTTGCTATTGCATCTTAGCTATGCAGATTTCAGAATTATGTACATGATTATATAGGAACTATTAAGATCTCACCTTGTGAAAATGCAGTCCTTCCATAACTTTATTGATTAATTCGAAGTAGATGCACCTAACTCGATAGGTAAGGTGCTTCATTTAGTAGTTGACACATTTTCCTTCTTTTTCCAAAATTTCTGTAATTTGCTTCTTATCTCCTCAGTATCTCCTCTAGGTTGGTCTCTACAGTCTTTAGCCAAGTGTCCAACTTTGTGACAATGAAAACATGCCATTCTGTGATTTCTCCATGATCTCCAGTTGTTCATTCCAAACATTATCATACAGTTTGCACTTATATGTTTGTATCTTCCACAACATTCACACCATATTCTTGTATTGTAATCCCATGATAATGAAGTATATTATCAATTGAGATTTGTGTGAGTTCGGTAACTTCTAGTGTTTTCTCGATGTGGAGTCCACATATAGTTTTTCTGCTTAAACCAACATTTCTCGGTATTGTGTCCATATCTATTGCAATTTTTGCAAAACCCCTTGAATTTTACCTTCTGATAATTGTTAACCGACTTTATCCTACATTGCTTAGATGTGTGACCATACTTGTTGCAATTATAACAATAACCATCAAACCTAGTAACATTCAGTTGCTTACCTTTTCTGATCCGGCAAACATTTGTAGTATATCCTTGTTTTCCACAGTAGTTTCTGTAGACGTATAAAAATGACCACATTCCTAAATGAATATTTTATGTTCATTTCTCTATTTGATTAAATCCAATTTAATTAAATTATCCACATTCCTCTATTTGATTATGTAAATTACTCAATTTATTTAAATTAAATTCACTATACCCATTCAATGAATAAATCATTTTATTCAATTAAATCCCCCCTATCCACTTTTAATTAAATTCAACTTTAATTAAATAGTTATCCTAAATTGAATAAATCTAATTTATTTAATTTCTCCAAATTGCAACCAAATTGAACTAAATTATTTCAATTAAATCCTATTATCCCTCCATCCACTTGCAAAATCCCAAACCCCTTCCTAATCCCTTCTAGAATCTTCTAATCACTTCTAATCAGCCTAACCCCTCCTCTAAACTTTGTCACATCCCTAAGCAAAGGGAAGTCACTTCTCAAACCCTCAAAGTCTTTGATAACCATTAAAGGCTTTCAACCTTCAACCACTAAATGGCTCAAAGTCTTTGATAACCATTGAAGGCTTTCAACCTTCAACCACTTAATCCCCAAAGTCTCCAATAACCATTAATGGTTAACTCAAACCCTCCCACATGGTTAAAACATTTGTTTTGACTCAACCTCTACCCAACCCAAAGGTCTCATCAGGCCATTAATGCTTTGACCATGATTATCTCTTAATCATTTGCACAAAGGTTTATCCTTGGATTAACTCTTAATCCAATGGGTAATCTTAATTTAGACTTGACCTTTAGCCTTTAGATAACCATGAGGTCTTCTCAGGCCTTTAATGCCTCCAACCCCTTCTCTCAACCCAATCCTATCTTGACACTTGTCACCATTTTATTGGTGCCAATTGTGCACATGGATCCCCAACTTTCAAACTTGACCCTTGATTAAACCATTCAGTCTTGACCATCCATTGCTCTGTTTATGCTATAAATAGAGCTCTCATTCCTCCATTCTTAACAATCATCTTTCAAATTTGAAGCATTACACTTATGCTCAAATTCTTTCAAGCTTTCTCATAACATTTTTATGCTCATCATTTAGCCTCTTTTAGATCAGGAAGTAGACTAAATATGCATGTTTAGAATAATTTCTTTATCATTTTAGCTCAATCATAGATTAAATATATCATGTTAGGATAGTATTCATACTAATCTCGTCAGCTTATCATCTAGTTTATTGCATTCCTAGAATCATACATAGCTTAACATCCATTTCATACTAAAATATATCAAAAGCATCCCTTGTTCTTACATTTGCCATTCCTGAACCATTTTGCTCAGTGATCTGAGAGCAAAACATTGGTTTGAGGGACATTGTGAGATAGAGAACCATGGGACCCTCCTTGGGAAGCTGAGTAATACTACGTTACTCCATAACTTGCATCAAGAAGTCCTCTGTGTGTGTGTGGATAAGTCATTTGTCATATTTTCACATTTTAAATTTTATCAGTCCACTTTTCCCGCATACATTTCTGGTGCCCACCGTGGGGCCCGACCCCAAATAACAAATCAGTTTTTCAAATTAATGAGTTTTGCAGGTCCGCGGGAAACAGGAATCGACGCGTCGAAAACATTCAATAGCGCATCCCGCTTACTGTTTAGCGCGTGCGCCCTATACTTTAGCGCGTGAAGACTTTTCTTTAGCGCATGACTTCCACTAATAATTTCCTGTAGGTCTCGACGCGGGCAAAACATAGAGTAGTGCATGCAGTAAACAGAATAGCGCATCCGATCCCCAGTTCAGCGCTTATAGTCTATCATCTAGCGCATAAAACTCAAAAGTTAGCGCATCATATTTCAAATTTTCTTGCAGAACTGAGCGCGGGAGAAAGAAAAGGAACAGAGCAGCGCTTCCAATTCACAGATTAGCGCATCCAAGTAACCGTATAGCACAGAGGAACATAATTTTAACGCATTAGGCTTTTATTGTAGCGCGTACAGTCAATTCTGTAGCGCATCACAGACAAAAAAAAAAAAATTTATTGTAACCAAATTAAAATTTTAGACTTGTAGAAGTCCCCCAAATCACCTAACATTTTATCTCTTTTGTTTGCTTGCAGGATTTTAATGGTTTCTTGCAGGTAGAGCAAGGAATTTTATTTTAAAAATGATTTCTTTTATTGACCTCCAAATCGGAAATTTTGCTTTGTTGACCATTTCCTTTTTATAGATCAGAAAATCTTTCTTTTAAAGGTTAAAAAGAACATCATGCTTGTTGGAGCAACATCTCCAAATAGAAGTTAGAAAATCATTGTCTTGAAGGCTAAAAAGAACCTTGTTTGCCTTATCTTGAAAGTGGAAGGAATATGCTCTCCCCTTAACTGGGTGATCAAAAATCCAGACCACTCTTACAACTTTTAGTAATTCAAGCATTAAAACCTTTAGTAGGCCTGCCTCCCTGAGGAGTTGCAATCAACTCTTAAAGCCATTTATGGCCGGTGTAAAGGGAACGACCTAAGTGGGAAATGACTTTGATGCCAAGAATTCCAACCCACTATAATCAAATGTGGAAAGTGACAAAAGTCCTTTTCAATGATTGCGCGTAGTGATTAGCCTTCCCCCAGTATCCTTGAGATACGTAAAGCCTTTGTTCTAAAGGTTGGGAAGCCTCCTAAGGGAGTTTATCACTGACGGCCGAATAGGAAGCCTGATTACGAACCATAGAATTAGAAGCTTTGAACTGAGTCAGTAACCGAACATTTATAACATCATAGTGCAAGGATGGGGAAGAATCCGCCCTCAAGATTACTCACCATATATCTCCCAAGATACCTACTCAATTGTGAAGCAATTCACTTTGGGTTAATTTCTAGCAAAAGGCAAAAAAATGGGCGCCCTCTAGGGGGTGACATGGCTGTTTGAGATGACGGAGTATCGAGACTAGTGGGCTATGATGTTATTTATGACCCTTGAATAAAGAGTCTTTCTGAAGTGTATTACTTGTATCCAAACCTGTTAAAACATTGGGGATTTGAACACATCCTTGCAGAACATACACTTTTTGTTAGATTAAGCAAAATGGTTGTATTTTTTGTGTTGTGCTGGAATTTATTATTTCAGAAAATCATCCATCGCACTTGAAAATTTCTCAACAAAATTCAAAATCCTCAAGAAATCACCCAAACGGAAAAATCAGGGCAGTCTAGCGCATAAGAGAAACATCTTAGTGCATGGAATACTTCTGTTAACGCATCTACACCTCAAAATAGCGCATGGAGTTAAAACAGTAGCATTTTATCCTTGGGCAAAACAGTATAAAAATCCTTTAGCGCATCCGAAACACAGTCTAGCGCGTGGCAGCAACATCTTAGTGCGTAGGTGCCAAAAATTAGCGCATAAAGTTTAAAAAGTTAGCGCATGACAGGCTTAGTATAGCGCGTAGCCTTTTCGAACAAATTCTACAACAATTTTCAATAGTCCTAACTTTAGCGTGTAGAAGAAACAGCTTAGCGCGTGGCATAGATACATTAGCGCATGCAGTCTAGAAGTTAGCGCTTAGAAGACCCAGGATAGCGCATAAACTTTTGAAACTGTTAGACCGCCATTTTCCAAAATCCAAACTTTAGCGCGTGTCTAGGGGCAGATTAGCGCGTGGGCCCATTATTTTAGCGCATCAAGTAAATTCAGTAGCGCATGTAGACTCTGTTCTAGTGCGTGATCCAAAACAGAAAAACAGAGAGAAAAACCATGAAATTTTTCAAAATTTCAAAAACATTTTTAGAAGCCTTTTTCATCAAAAAACCATTTTTCATCAAACCAGAGTGACAAACGAACCACTAAAACTATTTCTTGAGCTCAATTTGTGTCAAAACAAAAGTTGTCAGAATCCTAAACAAATCGCACAATAGAGGACGTCTCTCCTATCATAATCCAGAGATTTCATTATCAGTATCAACAAAATCCTTTACCATCTTACGGATTTCTATCTCAAAACACTTGTTTAAAATTCTCAAATTGTCAAATCCTGTTTCCAGATCGGGAAGCTTTTATCCATATCATTTGACACGCTTTATCGTGAAGGGGCATCTAAACCTTCACTCTGTTAAAGTAAGATTTGAAAATTTTCAAAACAAGAATCAACTGAATCCAAACACATCAAAGGAAATCATTGATCACTCATGCATGACTAATCCCCTTATTCTGAGAAGAAAGAACCTCTATCGTAACATCACGTTGAAGAAACAACAACCTAGTTTTTCCAAATTCATCAAAAGAAATAAGTTTTTATACATCAATCGTCAACTCTTCAAATCTCGTCGGGTATTCCTTCATCACGTCAAACGTTATATCCAAAACAAATCTAGCGAATTTGACAAAGAACCTTTGAAAACAAGAGCATACTGTCAAAATTCTGCTTTTAATCAAACCATAAACCGCGGCGGGAAAATCAATCCAGCATTCTTGCTGGACGAGTGCATCACATATAACACATCTCGACCAAAACCACCAACACCTGAGCAACCCATCGAAGAGGCTTTTGTCCCTTTCATCACTGAAAGTTTTTACTAAAATGCCTGTTACTCGCTTTCAACGAGACAAACAAAGTGAGACACACGCAGAATCAAGTATGAATCGTAGATTATCAAATCCTTTTGAAGTTCCACCCGTAGAAGAACCTGAAATTACTGAAGCACTTCTTCGGGAATGTCAAGAAAATCCTTCCTTCCAAAAACTTGTCGAAAAACTCATGGAAAATGACAAAGAAAAATATATGTTAATGCTCACAAGCAAGGGCATTAAACTTCTTGAAGATTTCGACCCAAACATTTTTCAAACTTGTTCTCGACAATATCCATATCAAGAAAAACACAGAGAAGAAGAAACTCGCATACCTGAACATCATAACTTTGAACAACACATTCCAGAACAACGCATACCAGAAATGCATATACCTAAGCTAGAAACACCAGAGCAACATATACCATTTACCACACCTTTTCAACTGAGAACCAATACAAGGCAAGAAATTTTTCCTTGGCAAGACAATATACCCTTGGTAGCTCTTACTCAACAAATGCAAATGTTTCAAAGGCAAATACAGGATATGCAACAAGGGACAACAGTGCGGTACTCTTTAAATGAAATCTGTCCTTATCCATTTGACCGAAGCTTAAACATGGTGCCTTTTCCTCCAAACTCGGACGTTCCCAAATTTGATAAATATGATGGGAAAAGTGATCCCCGGGATCATGTTCGTGAATTTTGCACACTGAGCCTTGAATTTTCTCATGATGACACCTATTTAATGAGGTTATTCCCCAGAAGCTTAGGAGGGCAAACCATGGAATGGTTATCCAAAATCTCACCACCTGTCAAATCATTTGATGAGTTGGTTAAAAAATTCATAACCCACTATTCCTATAACATCCAACATGCCATAACCATGCTAGATGTTTGTAATACCAAACAAAAGAACAATGAAACATTCATGGTATTCCTTCAACGCTGGCGACGCATGGTCTCACGATATCCTCGAGATATTCCTGAAAAGGAGAAAATGGAAATCTTCATCGATAACTTGAACGGCGAGATGAGTTACAGACTAAAACTTCAATGCATACCATCTTTCGCTAAATTGATTGAAAATGGCATTCAAGTGGAAGAAGCATGTGTCAAAAAGGGAACACTCAAAACAACACCAATCTTGACAAATCTCGCTTTTGGACTCAAAATAGAAATGAAGGCAACAACGAATCACATGATCCTAAATCAAAGCAACCAGTACTTGCATTATTTGGAAATCCTCAGAACACGAAAAATCTTAAAAATGCTGCACCAAATGCTAACACATATGCACAAAACACTGATCAAGGACAACTCAATACAAACAACACCAACGATACTCAAAGCAAAAACATGAATCTGGGACCTAACAACAATTCACGCAACATGAACAATTTCCAAAAGCGCATCTTCACACCACTAGGACAATCATTAGAATCCGTATTCAGAGAACTTTTGGCAAACAAGATTCTGTCTTTACCTCCGATCAACAATTATGAACCCCTAATCAAACCACCTTGGTGGAATGATTCACACTATTGTGATTTCCATCACAACAAGGGTCATAGAACAAACGAGTGCATGAGATTGAAGTACATAGTACAGGACATGATTGATCGAGGTGACTTAACGGTCGATGGACTTAAAACAAATGGTGATCACGGAGCCTTTAAAAATCCTCTCCCAAATTACAACAAAGATGGAGCATCCACTTCAGATGATACATGTGGAGCTCGTATTAATCACATCTACAACAACACCATCAACCACATATTAGCTGAAGATCATCACGTAAATGTCATCACCATCCGAGATCAGCATGATCATGAATCTATCAATGTCATAACCCAAACTCAGAAATATGTCTTGAAGGGACATACTGCACCTGCAACTACCACACCAAAAATCCAATATGACTTGGTTAGCCAACTACACAAGACTCCAGCTCAGATATCTATCCTAGAATTATTGAAACTATCACCGAAGCACAAAGACATATTGGAACAAGCACTATTGGAAACCAATGTACCTCAAAATCTGGATACAGACAGATTTCAAGCCATGGTCGCCCATATGACAGGACCTCATAACCTCACCTTCTCCAAGCATGACGATGCTTCCTTGATCCATCCACATAATACTCCTCTCCACATCGAAGTCATTGTTTGCAAACACCGAGTCAAAAGAGTCCTAATAGATGGAGGAGCCGACCTTAATATATGTACTTTAAAGCTTATTCGTGAATTAGGCTTCTCAGAAGAATCTATTGATCCTTGCAAAAAGATTACCATAAAAGCATATGATGATGAAGAAAGGTCCTCTAAGGGCACAGTGATATTACCTATTCAAGTAAGCCCAGTACAAAAGGATACTATTTGTCAAGTCTTAGATATTGATCTAACCTACAATATTTTGTTAGGACGACCCTAGATACATGAAATGCAAGCAGTACCTTCTACATATCACTAGTGTGTCAAGTTTCATTATGATGGACAAGAAATCTCCATATCTACTGATCACAATCCATTTCAACATTGCAATGCAATGGGGGCAACCTAGGATAGTTTGGTTCCTCATAATAGAGAAAAGCAGCAATCTTCAACATCAGATCCACACATAGCAAAATCCAACTCCTTATGGGGAGACTTCAAGCAGAAAATGCAAATCAAAGACCAAGGCATGGGAGAATACTCTCTAGAGCCTTTATGCTTGGCCAAATTGCCAACATCACCTAGATCACATGGTTTGCCTACTACATCAACACAACTGGCTGCTCAGCCCATCACTAAATTTGATGGTACCTTCATCCAATTGGGTACTCTGGCACATGAATTAGAAGACAAAGATGTTCTTAGCTGGTTATACAAAGATGAGGAAGAAAATCATAGAGCAGCTGCTCTGGACATTGTTCTACCCACACACCTGTATGGAAAAGGCTACTTAATCATGAAGCAAATGGGATATGACAGTAAAGGACCTATTGGCAAACGCAAAGAAGGAGTCACTGAACCTATAGATCTTCCTTCATAACCTAGCAAAAACAAAGTAGGATTGGGTTCCAAACTCACATTCCTATTGAAACGGCCACCACACCTACCTACCAAACCTCAATGGAAAGTAAAGACAAAGTACAAAGAAGAATCCTGGCAGGAAGCACTCTTTGAATCTACAGAAACAATCCGCAAGGCACGGGAACGTCAAGATCAGAAGTTACATCAGGAAAAGCTTCTAAGTCATAAGAAGGCCCTATCTACAGCAGTAGCTCATATTCAGACACCAATATCTCAAGAACAAATCATATCATCTCCAGATACCATTATTCCTCCCCAAGGAAGCACAGTCTATGAACAAATTCAGAAAGTAGAGGATGGATCTGACACAGAATCAACAAAAACCATCAAAATGGTATCCATCATCAAAGATTTGTTTTCACCCTACAACATACCAGTTTACAGTACACATAAAATCTGGGATGATGCCTATGAGACTGATTCCAATGAATATGAATGGGGTACCTACTCCAATGCTACTACAGATATCTCTAGTGATACTGATTCTATATCTATCTCCCAAGAAGAACATAACGCAAAAGATAGACCTCTTGAATTTGGACCGCAGAATATCTATGACGCCAAGGAAAGCGAACAGGAACATTATGAGCAAGTACATGTAGAGGATAATACCATCGAAGACCTCGACAAAATCCTGAACTTCTTTAAAACCAAGAACCATCACGATGAAAACTCTGTCCTAACACTCATAGTAGCCGAACTTGATCCACCTAACGATTCCTTACCACTTGTCTTTCCTGACCTCATCGACTGGGATGAACCTGAAATCCATAATATACCAATTTTCCCAAATGACGAATCTATTATCCATTACCTATGTACTGTAAATTCGAAAATAGGCTCTACCAGTGAACAAAATAACGATGTCTACAAACCAGGGAGTGCCAAGTCTCTCAGTCACAAAAATGAACTAAATAAAGGATCTAATGCTGAAAACCATACAATGGAAGCTCTAGATCATAAAAAAGTAAAAATAAAGGACGCATCGGGGGGTGAAAACCTTTTTAAGGCACCTAACGATGGGAGACTTGACACTCTTCCTGAGCACTTTCATGAGCGATCACCCACCCACTCAATCAATCAACATTGGTACCACAGAAGTAGTTAGGAACCTACACCTTGTAGAATCTCTAACAGAGGAAGAAAGATCAGCGTTCATCATTTTCTTTAAAGGACAGCAAATCAACTTTTCTTGGTCATATGCTGATATGCCTGGAGTGGATCCACACTTAATCATGCATCATCTGTCCATTTCTACAGGAGTTAAGCCAGTCAGCAAAAGCTATGAAATATGAATCCACAGGTGGCACTCATGGTCAAAACTGAACTAAAGAAATTATTAGACGTCGGATTCATCCGACCCATTGACTATGCGGAATGGATTTCCAACATCATTCCAGTATCAAAACCAGATGGTAGTATCAGAATCTGCACTGACTTCAGAGATGTCAACAAAGCTTGTCCAAAAGACGACTTTCCTTTGCCCAGTATCGACATCATTGTAGATCTCACAGCAGGCCATGCAATGCTCTCACTAATGGATGGTTTCTCAGGCTATAACCAAATCAAAATAGCCCCAGAAGATCAAGATAAAACCGCGTTCACCTGTCCTTGGGGAACGTACCATTGGAATGTTATGCCTTTTGGCTTAAAGAATGTAGGGGCCACTTATCGAAGAGCAATGACCACAATATTCCATGACATGATGCACACATTTATGGAAGACTATGTGGATGACTTACTAGTTAAATCTTTCACCAGAGTAGAACATCTTGGTATCCTAACCAAAATCTTTGATCGATTGGAAAAATTCCAAATCAGGCTTAACCCAAAGAAGTGTGTCTTCGGGGTTACATCAGGCAAGTTACTAGGCTACATAGTCTCAGCTAAAGGTATTGAAGTAGATCCAGAAAAGGTACAAGCCATCATGGACATGCCACCACCAAAGAATATCAGTCAACTCAGATCTCTGCAAGGACGACTTCAATCAATCAGGCGATTCATCACTCAGCTAGCAGATAAAATTCTACCATTTAACAATTTACTGCACAAAAATGTACCATTCAAATGGGAGGCTAAGTGTGCAAAATATTTTTACCAAATCAAACATTACCTGATGAATCCACTAGTTCTAGTACCTCCAGTCGCAGGAAAGCCTCTTATTTTATATATCTCAACCACAGACATATCGCTGGGGGCATTATTGGCACAAGAGGATCAACAAGGAAAGGAACGCGCCATATATTACATCAGTAGAACATTAAATGGCTATGAACTCAACTATACATTCATTGAAAAGGCTTACCTAACAGTGATATTCGCCTCTCAGAAGTTCCAACATTATATGCTAGCACACACCATCAAGCTAGTGGCAAAAATTGATCCTCTCAAATATCTACTTAGCAAGGCAACTCTTACCGGCCGATTAGCTAAATGGGTCATGATTCTCAGTGAATTTGACATCCAATACATAGAAAGACAAGCCATCAAAGGACAAGCAATTGCAGATCAGTTAGCCGAAGCACCCCTACTAGGAAAACACACCATGGAGGTTGAATTTCCAGGTACAGATGTTCTTGCTCTTTCTACCAAACAATGGACCTTATACTTTGACGGATCCTATACACAACATGGTTCCGGTGTTGGCATTCTATTCATCACTCCTGAAGGACACACTATACCAAGATCAGACAGACTTATATTTCCATGCACCAATAATGTGGCTGAATATGAGGCACTGGTCATAGGTATCAAAATGGCCGTAGAATGGAAAATCATAGAGTTAAAAGTCTATGGGGACTCGCAACTGGTTGTCCATCAAATCAACAATGACTATCAAACAAAGGACGACAAGCTCTTACCCTACAAGCGAATGGTGGATGACTTCAAACAGTATTTTGTGCACATCACCTTCGAGCAAATACCAAGGTTAAACAACAAAGCAGCTGATGCAATGGCTACTATCGCTTCATTACTACAAATTCCAGAGCAACAGTTCCTGGTAGAGCAACTGTTCTCCCCCGCCTATGACCACTCTGAATCCCATGTTATCTATGCCTTGACTGGTTTAGATTCTCCGTTATATGGACCAATATACGACTACCTCAAACACAATATCTTACCCATTGACTAATCCCGCAACCAAAAATGAAACTTTATCCGACAGGCTGCCCGTTACACCCTTACCGTTGATACTTTATATCGTCGAGGTCTCGATGGTACTCTTCTTCGTTGTCTTGATCGTAATGATTTCGATTCTTCTTTACATGAGCTTCACGAAGGTATTTGTGGCACACATTCAAGAGGCACTACTCTTGCTAAAAAGCTTCTAAGGATGGGATACTACTGGCCTACAATGGAGAAAGACTCATATCACTTTGCCAAGAAATGTCCTAAATGCCAAATCCATGGTAATTTGATACATGCACCAGCACAAGAACTGCAGCCATTTACAACATCCT
The DNA here is from genome assembly GCF_030272615.1 of Cryptomeria japonica. Taxonomy (NCBI): domain Eukaryota; kingdom Viridiplantae; phylum Streptophyta; class Pinopsida; order Cupressales; family Cupressaceae; genus Cryptomeria; species Cryptomeria japonica. The sequence goes on along the minus strand of NC_081415.1, from coordinate 585,683,144 downwards.
GGCCCTTTTGTCAGTGGGGACTGGACCTCATTGGCAAAATTCATCCTTCATCTTCAAATGGACACAAGTTCATTATAACAGCAATAGAGTACTTTACCAAATGGATAAAAGCAATTCCCATGACCACAGTGACTGGGAAACAAATTGCCTCTTTTATCCTCAATTATTTGATTTGCAGATATGGTATTCCAAGTTCAATCGTTACAGATAATGGACGACCCTTCAAGAATCAAGATGTACAGGAACTATGTGAAAAATTCAAAATCCAACATAGGTTTCCTACACCATATTACCCACAGGGAAATGGTCAAGCAGAAGCATCTAACAAGACAATACTGAAAATCTTCAAGAAAACCGTGAATGATGCAGGCAAAGATTGGTATGTACAACTCAATCCAGCACTTTGGGCATACAGGACCAACATCCGCACACCTACCGGAGCAACACCATACTCATTAGTTTATGGATCAGAGGCTATTTTACCCCTGGAGGTAGAGATTCCATCTCTCAGAGTCTCTTTGAAAGGCTTAATCCCAGATGAAGAGTATTGAGTTAACCGCCTACAAGAACTTGAGCTATTGGATGAAAGATACCAACATGCTTATACTCATCTCAAAGCATATCAGCAACGCATGTGCAGGAGCTACAATCACAAAGTCATTCCCCACAACTTCAAGGTTGGTGACCTAGTCCTTAAAGAAAATCCAAGAAATCAACAAGATCGAGAAAAGAAAGGGAAATTTGAGCCTAACTGGTTGGGTCCCTATGTTATCATATCAGTTTATGGATCAAGTGCTTATTAGCTAACAAATTCTGAAGGAGATGTGCTCGACGAACCAACTAACAGCATCCATCTGAAAAGGTACTATACTTAAAATAGCCTAGTACACGGAAAAAGCCCAAAACAAACAAAAAAAAAAATAAATCAAAAAATCCAGAAAAAACAAAAACAAAGTACAATAAAAACAAAGGGTGAAAACCTGGTAAACAGGCGCTCTTGTGAAAGAATGGCTCCTTCATCTATATCCACGCCATTTTATCCCTACAAACACTATCGTCCATCGCCCGACACTTAGCAAATATCCATTCAGGACATACTTAGCGTAGTCACTATCCTGATTTATCTATATATATCCTCTTACCACTAATCCACCATGGCTTGGAATCACTGTATATATTCACACCAAGAGGCACACTCAGCTAGGGGTATGTAAATAATATTACAAACACTCAAGACATCAAGACTAGATGCAAAACTCAATAGCATGACATCCAACAAACCACTACGCTTCATCGCCAAACAAAACTAAACAAAACACAAAACTACCAAGGATGGATGATTTTCTGAAGTACTGAATGTTGCACTATAGTATAAAATCTTAACTAGTTTTGCATTTTGAACTTTTGGTATTTTTGGATTCTCTTCCTTGTCTCACTAAATGCTTCATAGCTGGAGGTCAAGGGGAACTTCCAATATTTTCTTAGTCTTCTGTCTGGGAGGCGATCACTTGTACTGTGTGAATACTTGCCTCGAGACGTGATACATCGAATATCACTGAAGGTCTGATTCCACTTCACGCATACAAATAATCAAATCTTGTCTATTTACGCAATACGCACTCAGGTCATCCTGGTTCAATTATACCTTGACGCTTGTGCTATCTTGCAAAATTAAATATCATGTAAATTTTTCTCAGGTCATTATGGTTCAATTATACCATTATGCTTGTATAAATTTTCAATATATCCTAAACAAATCAATGCTCAATGATGATATCTACAAAGAAAACAAAAATATGGTTCTATCAGATGGCAAATACAGAATAAGGGATGCTCCAAAACCAATTAGTTACATATCATTTTACAATTAGTTGCGCATCATTTTACAATTAATTGCATATCATTATTGCATGTCATTTTACAAATAATTTGCATATCATTTAACATCATTTACATATCACGATACATTTAGCAGGATATTAAAACATACATCTCATTTTCAAGATACATCTCACAGCATATAAAAAGCATACATCCTGCATCATGCATTACAGCATATATTGCATCATCACATAAAATACCTCACATGCATCCATATAAACACATCACATAGATCAAAAATGGTGCCATATATATATATATATATATATATATATATCTCAAAAATGATCAAAATCTACAAAATGTGTCCAAACACTATGTCCAGTACAAAGTATAACAATGATCCAAAAATACAACAGAGACCCTGTCTCTCAAGTATGACTATCTCCTGACGGAGATGGTCTCGCTCCAGATGCACCCACCCCTAGATCTCCAGGAGGGTCCTGTCTCGGTGGCCCCGTCACACCTCAGCTCTCAGATCGTGACCCAGTGGCTCGAGATCGACTCGATCTCAACTGTGCAAAACTCTCCACTCGCCGATCCTTGGGTACTGCAGCCTCATAATGTCACCTATAATACTCTGCCTCCTGCACTCTCCGCGTCAACTCTCTAAGGGTGTCTCTCAGAGGACCACCCGCCGCTGCTCTCTATACACTCGCCACCACCTCCTCCGCTCATCCTCACCGCTCTATCTTAGTATTTCTCTCAGTGGTCAACTGAGAAATCTGTCACTGATAGGTCAAAATCTGTGCCTGCAACTGCTGAACGGTAATCTGCAAGGTCCGGATCTACGCATCCTCCACATGACCTGGCACTCGAACCCGCAGCAGTACTTGTGCTGGAGGAACCCCTCCCATTCGCCCTGTCCTCGGTGCTGGAGGTGGGAGTACATCTACCCTCCTCCTCTATGCTGGTCTCCTCAGCTCCTCCTCACCCCCCACTGCAGCTAGCACCTCCACCACTCTCCCCTCTCTCCCGGCTCCGATAGCCAATCCTCCTCTCCCCCTCTGAATCCTCCCCTGCTGCATCGCTCTCTCCACACCTCTACCTCCCCGCCTCCCTTTGGCTCCTCTACCTCCTCCTCCTCCATCCTCCCCATCATCTCCCTCCTCCTCATCTGAGTCAAACGTTGGCCTCATCTCCTCCGGATCTAAGATCCTCGCCACCGCCCGCGCAGCAAACAAACGGGTGAACTCATCTATCATCCCTGCATCCTAAATCTCTAGGGCATAGTCCCAGATCTGCCCGGCCAACCTCGTAAACTCCTCTACTGCCATGGCACTATCAACAGCCGGCCCCCAATTGGCCACATCCTGCTGCCACCATGCATATAGACATGCTCCCTGAGAAATCCCCTACTGGCGCCCGAACTGCCTCAAAACTCGGGTCACCACAAACCGCTCAATGACGAACAGGGTTCTCCCAATCAGATACCTCATCATAAATACAAAGGGCATCTCCAGCCCATCCTCCACCCATACCTCACAACCTATATATGGTCTCTAGGTGACCGTATCTATGTCATCAAAAACCCTCCTCCAATGCTCTAGTTTGCCCAGCTTACGCTGGACAACTAGACCTCTATATCCATAGGCATATGTTGCACCTACGGGCCTATCTCTATCTGTTAGTGGCCTCGCTGCTGGAATGTGCTCCCAGCACCAGACCTGTAATAGGGTCACGCCAACTGACAAATTGCCATACCTGAGGTATACTACTTCATGCAAACTCCAGTATAAATGAGCCAGCATCACTGACCCCCATGCAAATCTTCGGCCCTGTGTGACCATCTCCTCCAACACTAACCCCCATCCCACCAAGAATCCCTTTGACCTATGATCAGGACAAAGAAATCCCCCAATAAATCCTGCCAGTACAGATGGCAGCAGTGCATAACCCAAATCCAAAAACTCCTGCCAGGGGATCTCATAGCCACAAACTGTGTCATCCTGAAAAATGCAGCACATTGCCTCTGTGCCACCCTCCTCTGACTGCTCATAAGGAAGTAGTGCCCCTACTACAGGAATCCGCAAAATCCGGTAGCAATCCTCTGGTGTCACTGTCATCTCTCCAGTGGCAAAATGAAAGGTGTTCGTATCGCTATGCCACCTCTCTGCCAACGCTGTCAAAAGCCCCCGGTTCACAGTGAACCGCGGCATATCCAGAAGAGAGGTCAATCCACATCCCTCTATAATGTCCAAATCTGCCTGTGACAATCGCGGTATCAACGTCCACGATCTCGGGAATCTCTCCCTCGACTGAACAACACCCAATCGCTCCTATCAACAAACAAAACATATCCAATATCAGTTTCCACATCAACACAAAGATATCAAAATCAAACTTACATCAACAACATAAAACAATTTTCTCATCTACAATCAAAGTTCAAAATCCTATCATTTCATATCAACTTGTAAAACAACTCAAGTTCTCAAAAACCATATCAAAACTTGTAATACAACTCAAGTCTCCACAATCACATAAACTTATAAAACAACTCAAGTTTCCCACCCATATCAGCTTGTAAAACAACTCAAGTTTCCAACCCATATGGACTTGTAATACAACTCAGGCTTCCCACACATTGAATTTGAAACAGAGCACGCAAATACATCATATTCTGATTAACAAAACACGTTGATATCGATACATAACTTGGAAAATTGCAAATCAAAACAAGTTATACAAACACTCATATTGGATAAATTCATCAAAACACGACAGGCAAACAAAACAGATTTTCAAATCAGCCAAAATTGCAAAATTTTTCAGATGCGCTAAAACAGATATTCAATGCGCTAAAACATCCTCACGTGCTAGGTTGCCTCTCCTATGTGCTATTCTATCTAACCTATGCGCTAGATTCTATCCACGTGCTAAATTTTTCACCCAATGCGCTACCTAACCCACCCCATGCGCTAGACTCTTCCTACATGCTAATCTACCCCTCCTAGGTGCTACCCTTTTAGCCCTATGCACTAGGTTAGTCCTACACGCTAAACCCCCTTCCCTATGCGAACCCCTGTGGCCCCTATGCGCTAGGTTAATCCTACGTGCTAACCTGTTGACGTGATGCGCTAACCTAATAATTTTATGCGCTAACCTATCTTTTTCGGATGCGACCCCTAAAATTGACCTCGATGCGCTACTATAAACTTTGTATGTGCTACTCTAGACCTTAGACGCGCTAAACCGTTAAACCCGAACTTTAAAATTCAAAAACTGACTAAAAATGACAACAAAAAATCACAAAAGGGTCAAAAACATTGACTTACTGGTGGTCCACGCGCTACAGGTCTCCGGTACCTCCGGACGCGCTCGAAACGGTGTCGGTGATAAGGAATAGGCATTTTCTCTCCAGAGAAAATTCTCTTTCTCCAAAGTCAATAAAGCACAAATGAACCTAAATCAAGCCCTTTTCCCCTCTTATAGGAGGAAAATGAAATTAGGGTTAGCTGATTGGACCTGTAATATGGTCGCGGTCTCCCCTATACCAAAAAATTTGTAACTTATCGGGAGATGAATCAATTCACACATATTTTACATGCACGAAATCATACACATCATACGCAACTCATCAACTTAAATAAATTTTTTTTTATTTTTTTTCAAAATATTGATTTATCTCCCAAGGGGGCATCACCATCAAAATATCGAATTTGGGGCATCACATCAAATCTGGGGCACGACTGGCAAATCAAAAGAACGACACAAAAATTGTATTTGATCATAAATCATGATAAGGCATCATTTTCTTTGAAATAACATGTGCACACACGTCACTTCAAAGAGGGGCAAAATGTAGACGTATAAAAATGACCACATTCCTAAATGAATATTTTATGTTCATTTCTCTATTTGATTAAATCCAATTTAATTAAATTATCCACATTCCTCTATTTGATTAAGTAAATTACTCAATTTATTTAAATTAAATTCACTATACCCATTTAATGAATAAATCATTTTATTCAATTAAATCCCCCCTATCCACTTTTAGTTAAATTCAAATTTAATTAAATAGTTATCCTAAATTGAATAAATCTAATTTATTTAATTTCTCCAAATTGCAACCAAATTGAATTAAATTATTTCAATTAAATCCTATTATCCCTCCATCCACTTGCAAAATCCCAAACCCCTTCCTAATCCCTTCTAGAATCTTCTAATCACTTCTAATCAGCCTAACCCCTCCTCTAAACTTTGTCACATCCCTAAGCAAAGGGAAGTCACTTCTCAAACCCTCAAAGTCTTTGATAACCATTAAAGGCTTTCAACCTTCAACCACTAAATGGCTCAAAGTCTTTGATAACCATTGAAGGCTTTCAACCTTCAACCACTTAATCCCCAAAGTCTCCAATAACCATTAATGGTTAACTCAAACCCTCCCACATGGTTAAAACATTTGTTTTGACTCAACCTCTACCCAACCCAAAGGTCTCATCAGGCCATTAATGCTTTGACCATGATTATCTCTTAATCATTTGCACAAAGGTTTATCCTTGGGTTAACTCTTAATCCAATGGGTAATCTTAATTTAGACTTGACCCTTAGCCTTTAGATAACCATGAGGTCTTCTCAGGCCTTTAATGCCTCCAACCCCTTCTCTCAACCCAATCCTATGTTGACACTTGTTGCCAATTGTGCACATGGATCCCCAACTTTCAAACTTGACCCTTGATTAAACCATTCAGTCTTGACCATCCATTGCCCTGTTTATGCTATAAATAGAGCTCTCATTCCTCCATTCTTAACAATCATCTTTCAAATTTGAAGCATTACACTTATGCTCAAATTCTTTCAAGCTTTCTCATATCATTTTTATGCTCATCATTTAGCCTCTTTTAGATCAGGAAGTAGACTAAATATGCATGTTTAGAATAATTTCTTTATCATTTTAGCTCAATCATAGATTAAATATATCATGTTAGGATAGTATTCATACTAATCTCGTCATCTTATCATCTAGTTTATTGCATTCCTAGAATCATACATAGCTTAACATCCATTTCATACTAAAATATATCAAAAGCATCCCTCTTTCTTACATTTGCCATCCCTAAACCATTTTGCTCAGTGATCTAAGAGCAAAACATTGGTTTGAGGGACATTGTGAGATAGAGAACCATGGGACCCTCCTTGGGAAGCTGAGTAATACTACGTTACTCCATAGCTTGCATCAAGAAGTCCTGTGTGTGTGTGTGGATAAGTCATTTGTCATATTTTCACATTTTAAATTTTATCAGTCCACTTTTCCTGCCTACAAAATAGGCTTCGTATCCTTCATGTTATCTTTATTTCCAGCTTTCTTTGATGATTCTCCTTTCTCGATGCTGTTGATCCCTTTATCAGTAGAATTGTTTCCTTTGTAACCGAGTCCTGCAATTTTGTTGGGTGTTCTCATATTTAGTTGCTCATCCAACATTCTTAACAATTCATGGCTTTTCCTCAGTGCTTCTTTTGACTTCTTTTATGTTTCTAGTTCATCGATCAATCTTGATAATTCAATTTTCAATGCTTGGATCTCATTTTCCTTTAGAGTAGCTTCATGATGTGCATAATCCAATTGATCAGATAGATTATGTTGAACTTCAGTCATCCTTGATATTTCATCATTTTTTGTAGACACCATTGCTTCTAGTTGTTGTTTTTCTCCTTCTATATTTCGCTTATTATCTTTAGCTGCTCTCAATGCTTCAAGATTTTCAGTCATCTGTGTGCTGAAATACTCATGTTTCCTTCTCATTGCTTTTAGCTGTTCATTAAGTGCTTTGTTCTTTTCTTTCAATTCCGCAATCATTTCTTTAGATTCTTCTGATATGATGTTCTCAGATGATGTCTCAATTTGTTCCACCAACTTTTGTGAGTCCTGTAAATCATCAAACAACCTTCTTCTGACTTTCAGTGATCTTTGCATTTGCCTTTGCATATCTGCAATGACTTGATTAGCATGATCCAATTCTTCTTGAAGATTCACAATTCTACGTGATTGTTTATAGCCTTCCGTTGATAGGATCTTTCTCTTTAGGCTGTTATTTCCTTTACCAAGAATTAAGATCTGATACCAATTGTTAGGTCTGACTTGGAAAGCTAATGTACTGAGAGGGGAGGGGTGAATCAGTACTTTAAAGCTTTTCTTGAAAAACAATTTTACTGATAAACACAAACTAAGTATTGTTGATCTCATAAATATATAATACTGAAACATAATCATAGAAATAACATCCATCAAAATTTCACTCCATAACACAAAGATTTTTGGTCATGCAGAAGCTCTTGGTTAGAGAGAAAAACTACGGTGGGGATGGCACCCACAACTTCACTACAACAGTAATCAAGATTGCTCGGTTAGAGCTACATGTTTAGCTATTTGTGATAGATTACCCTATTAGGAGTATAAAGATCTTTAGATCTACCTTGCTAAAAGATTTTACAAACACTTCTACAAAATGTTGTACCTGGTTAAAGGCTTTACAATTTATAGACTTTATTAGTCTTTTACCCTGTTGAAGGTTTCTAACACAACTTAATAATTCAATCAAAATCTTTACAAAATAACTGCAACTTCACATTTGAAATGTTATAGAAGACTCTATGTGCTCAATATAAAATTACCTTGCTCATAGCATTCCTTGGTAATTGATAAATAAACTTGGTAACCACTTCTGTATACTCTGTCCCTTAAACTATTTTCTAAAACCTTCTCAGTAACCTCTGAATATCTTTGTCAATCTTCTTTCTTCACTATATTATCTCTTGGTATCTTCTCTCTTGATTGTCATGTCATATCTCAAATACTCAAATCATTCTGTTTATATAGATTTCTGAGATGGTGATCTATTCATGCTTCGATCATACAAACATGTTTTATTGAATGAATAAACATACAAAATTATTTCATTGGATATTCTTCCTCAAAATCATACCAAATATATAAATGCAATTTCCTATGTAATAATGGTTTCATCTTCTCGAATCTTGTAACATGATTCACATGTGTGTCCAGGTTCATTGAATCTGGTAACACGTTTCCACTCGGTTTAGATTAACTCAGTATTCCTTCTTTGCTGCTCGGTAGATATATGAACCTTACTCGGTAGACATTCTGTATTCATCTTGGTTCATAGCTCGGTGTATATCATCTCGGTGACTTGTCTCTCTTCAGTAACCGACACTGATAACCTTGGTATTTACCGACTGGACTTTTCAGTAGTATTAACCGACTAGTGTATATAGGATAACTTTGGGCATAAAACTAATGACAACTTAATAAATAGCAACAAAGGAATTCATTCTTGTCCTACAAGAGAGGCTATCATTTGGTCAAGCTAGGAGGAAGGAACTTTTGCATAATCAGGATGATGAAGAGAAAAATGCACTTAAGGAACAATGTCAGAAATTGAGTCAGGAGAACATGGTTATGAAGAATGAAATGCAAGCTATGACTATGAGGATGTCTAAGGAGATTGAGGATAGAAAGAAAAAGTAAGAAAATATTCCTATATCCCTGAAGAACAAATTTGAAGAATGTGGTAGGTTGGTTCATGAAAATGATATGTTGAGAACTAATTTGGTACAATTCTAGAGTAATGAGCAAGAGATTGAGAAATAAATGTCAATACTAAGAGATTATTTAACTACTGCAAGTGAGTACAAAGAAAAATTCAAGATCAGCTCAGCACAACTTGATGATTTATTGAAGAGATAGAGACAAATTGGAGATTCTGGTGGACTTGGATTTCAATAAGGATAGAGTTTTCGTACTGCTAATGAAGATCAAAACCATAAGGCACTGGTAAGGCAATTCAATGCTGATAAATTCAATGGCAGATGTTTTGTTTGTAATAGATTTGGTCACATGGCTAGGCAATGTAGAGACAGAGCAAATCAGAACCCTGACTCTTCTCCCGGTAAATGTTCTAAATGCAATAAAATTGGTCATAAGACAGAAGATTGTTGAATGAATGTAAAATACTAGGCTTGTGGAAAATTTGGACATATGGCGAATCAGTGCAGGTCAAGCAATTTCACCAGTTTTAGCAAAGACAATTCAAAAGAATAATGTTGCATGTTATGCATGCAATGAAGTTGGACATATTGCTAAGTTTTGTAGAAGCAGAAACCCACCGATTGGCGATGGAGGATCAAATGATAAAGGCAAAGAGAAGGTTAGTGAAATCCAGCAAGATCATACTTAGAGATGGGTGAGGAAGACTGAAGAGCAATCATCAGATGAGAATGTCTCAGTTACCTATCTAGCAGAAGGGGCTGCTCCTGCATGGACAATGAGCTCATCTGGTAACTAAGGTAGATGCCTTAGGGGTAGGCAAAAATTCATGAAGATGATGCATACACCACTAGAGGAGATTCTAGAAGATGTTCTAGATATTGGAGAGGATTATCTGACATGGATATGTTCAAAGTGAGATCCGGTATCTTTCACTGGTAGTCATTTATGTCAACATAAGATTAGGGTTTTTCTTTCGATGGATAAAAGGTCGAATACACTTTATTTTTATTCACCCAACATTCAAAGCGATTTCAGAGGCGATCATATTTCTTCTTGAGCAATCAAACATGAATCATAGAATCGGGATCATCTTCTGTTCCTATTTTCATTGCAAATCCAATTGTAGTAGAGGTTAAGGATCGCCCTAGGCCAATTTTCAAACAGTATCCACATGTGGCTACCAAGGAAGATTTAGTTGGCGCATTTTCACACATCCCGGAGGGAGTGGTGTATGTAGAAGATGTTAGGGCATAAATTCATTGTCATATAGAGGACTTAGGCACTTCGAAGATCAAAGGGATGAATATGAATGAACTCATGGGAGAATCTGGTAAGATTAAACCAGCATATAAACACATCAAAGATCTAGGGTTCATAGATATTCTGGATATTCTAGAGTTCGAGGATGAAATAGTTAGATATGTAATGAGCAGAGTACACGGGGAAATCATATGGTTGGACCGACCCTATAAAATCACTAAGGAAGCCATCCAGGCAATTACAGGTTTTCCATTAGTAGGGAAGCATTCAGATAAAAGAGTGTCAAATGAATTTGTGAGGTAGATCACCGGTGCTACATCAGACAATAGATCGATGAAGGTGAGCACTATCACAGACACCAACATCAAATTTGGAAGCATGGTTATAGTGTTAGACACAATGCACCACTGAGAGGGGGAGGGGGTGAATCAGTGGTTCTCAAACGTTTCCCTTTAGCTATCCTATGTGAGCATACCGGTTATTAGATCTAACTATGAACAAACTTACTGATTACTAGGGAGACTAACTCAAATACACACACACACAAGGGGACATCACATGACACCAGCATATACAAGGAAAAACCAAGATGGGAAAAAGCTCGGTGAGAAATGCTGCTAGAGTCTACTTCTCCAATCCAGCCTCACAATGAAAAATGTTACAATGTTTAGGGCACCAACCCAAGGAGCTACAACCCCTGATTTAGGGTACCAACCCAAGGAGTACCAACCCCTAATTTAGGGAACCAACCTAAGGATCACCAACCCCTAGCTTGTCTATGGGCTACAATCCAAAGGAGCTACAACCCATGCACCGAGCTACAACTTAGTGTTCACAATAAAAGCATCAATTACAAAAGTGGTTATCTTGTTACAGGTGAATATTGCAACTTTTACATATGCCTTACTCTGTAGCTGAGATACCTTCTCTGCTACACCGGCTAACTTCTTCTACTACTCTCATCTACTGCTTTGCTTGCCAGTAAACACTATCGGTTCACCTCTCTTTTGTTCTGCTCTTACTGAATCTCCTCCTCATTGCTCAGCACTTCACTCTCTCGGTTCTATGTCTGCCTACTCTACAACTTCTTTCACATCTTCTCTACTAATATGAACACTACCGGTTTTTCTCTTCTACTAGTTGAACACTTCAGCCAGGTTCCCCTCAATCTAACTCTCTTCTCAGATACTTGTTGAGCACCTGGCTAATTTTCTCTCACATGTAGAAGTAACAATTATTCACTTCATAGGAGCACTATCTTGTTACATACTACAACTCTAACTATGTCTTTGGCCTGCATATTTATAGATTGGTTTTCCTGCCGAAGGCCAATTCAAATTCTAAGCGGTTAGGGTTTCCTCATCATCCTTGAGGAAAACCAAGTCCAATTAGATCTTGCTCAATCTGATCTTTTAGATAGCCAACTATACAACTCCACCATTTATGTGCCTCCCAGATCACGCCTTCCATCTCTAGCAATCTGATTTTTACCCTATCGGCTGGTCTCTTAGTCAAACATGAAGATTTGATTCTATTTTTTCCTTCATCCACCTTGATCTCCTCAATTACTCTTAGCTGGCTCATAGTTGTCCTCCAGACCTCAAGCCATAAACCCTTGCAGCAGCTCTAGAACATGTCCCGTGATTTGTGGAATCTTCCATTAATATCGACCAACCCTGCAACTACCCTGTCGGTTCTCATTCCTTATTCATCTGAAGGCAGGTCCGCCACCTTGACTCCATGTGGCATCCATGTCGACCAACTACCAGCTTGACTCTTTCATGTTGGTCCAAATAGGATGACTGACCAAACACTCTACCAATTCCTCTTTCCTAACGATATCTCACATTCTATCGGTTCACTTATCATGTCTGCACTCTGTTGAACTGCTGGTGGAACTCCTTGACTGATCATCAAACATGTCTATCCTATGAATGCTCATTACCTCAAGGTGGGAAGACATTTGCATCTGCACCTTGTCCATATTACCAGTGGACTTACATACTGGTAAGCACTCTTGATGACACTCTGTCATCAATATTCATGAGACACCATCTTCAGTCAGGCCATATTCCTCTATTTGCATCTGCTTAACCATGCCTTCTCCTTGATCAGCTCAGACTATCTCTCATCTAGTTTGTCAAGATGACAAACACATCACTCTTCTTTTGTACCAACATTTCAACTTGCCTTCTCTATCGGTCTGGTGCATAATCCTGTTCTCATGCACTTAAGGCATTCCCTTAATTCATCGGTAGATCTGGTGTGAACCTTCATGTACTTGCCTTTACCTCTTCACTCTTATCTCACCAAATTATAATGCACACAATGCATAATAGGAGATAAGCTCCACTTATCAGTGGAGTGACACCTTGTCTTCTGCATCCTGCAATGTACTCATGTGACTTCCCTATTTGTGCAACATATCTTCAAATAGACACATGTGGTCCAATGTGGGCACATTCACTGTCAATCATCTCTTCATATGGTGACTGCATTCTTCATCCGGTGGGAGTCTTGTTGTTCTACAACCTCACAACATTTTGGTGACCTGTTCATTCTTCTCTTCCCGTGTTGATGTGATTCAGGTAACATTCTACCTCTTCATCACAAACACCATCTAAGCATCTTGCCCTTCCTGCTTGCCCATCCTTGGTAACCGCAGACTGTCAACACAACACTCATCAGTTGACATACTTTCCTTGTTGGTGATATATTGTGTCGATACCATTCCATCCACATAAGTCAGACACTAACTTATGTATTGGTGTCACCAATGATCAATTTTCCTTACTTTACCGATGTTCTACAACACACGGTGATATCCAATATATCACATCATGTACTCCTTCATAATAGTGTTGCACATACATATTTACTACCGGTAGTCTTCCCATACCGGTTGACATCAATGACAACACAATGCCAACAATCTCCCCCTTTGGCATTGATGTCAACTCATATAGTATCTGACATACTACATAGTCTTTCTCCCCCTTTGTATGATCCACTGGATTCTCACGCATGTAGTAAGTAGTATACTACAATCATTCTTCTCCCCCTTTGACAAAAATGACAAAGGGCACTATCAAGATATCATTCCTCCCTATATTTACTAGTTACTGATAGAATTCTTTGTCCCCCTTTATCTTCATTGGATGCAACTCCTCCTTTGATACCACTTGTTATCTTGTCACCAATTGTTGCATTTTGTTACATCTTCTCAAGTCACAACTCTTGAGATGGAGGATTCAACCATCAACTAACACCAATTGAGCATGTAAATTCTATACCATTTGTTAAACCACTCAATTTTAGAGGGATGTGTTAGAGAAGACCACTCACCTACCGGTCAACCTTCATCACCTCCCGTTTGATGCCAAATTTCTTTAGGAATCAAATGTGATTGTACTACCAATACAACCAACCAAAAGATAGGTAGATACCCCTTAAAATGAAATTCTCCTGGGTATTCCTACCTATAATTTTCATCACTATAGTTTTCGTAGTCAATATCCATACAAGTTCAAGCATGCCAGCTCTTCATCATGAGGACTTGAACTCCCCCTGAGTCACACATCTCAGGTTCTCAACTCCAGTTAGGTACAATACCGAGACTCCAATATCCTCCATATACCAGTTGAGCTATGAATATGTGATCATCTGATGATCTTTAGCTCCATTTTATCCACTACGGCCTATAACATGATCCTCATCTACATAATGCTAGACAATGTTATCATCATGCCAATAATCAAACTAGTTAACCCAAAGATATGCATGCCTACATGATCAACCGCAGGGCCAATATATGTCATTCAAGTCTTTTCCAATATCACCTAAGACATAACTCCACATTCCATGCTACCAGGTCTATTGCAATGATCTCCAACTTCATTATCTTACATAACCTACAAGTAACTATTTAGCATTAATGTCGGTAAAATCCTGCACATATCGGTTAACATCTAATGGCAATTGTTAACCTCCACTTCATGACACATGCAGTAGTGATCCAACACTGATCTGTAGGTGTGTAGTTGTTATTGCATCATTTATTCTTCATGACAGGAGTAAATCGCCCTATAAAATTTCATTCAGAGTCCTTGTCTTTCTTGCAATGCCTCAGTTGAAGCCCTTAGTCCATTTGTAAATTGCCTTTAAATAAAAAATGCCGAGTTTTAGTAATTGGTAGAACTTCGTGAACACATTGAACCATTTTGAACCAGGTTCATTAAGTTCATTTAGGTTTTACGGGTTCTTAGGTGTCTTGGGGGTTTTTCATTATTACAATCTCTTAAAGTGTTTTGCAGCGGTTCCTTATTGGTCTCATTCAGTGATGTGTTATGTCATCTCTCTTCAGGCATTGAACTCTTTGAACCAAGTTCAAAAGGTTCAGATGTGTTCAATATGTTCAACACAGTTCAAATGGTCAGCAACACATGACATAGTTAATCCTTTCAGAAAAGATTTCTCCTGGGCACGGTGTATGCCTTGAACTACTTGAACCCCAATGAAGTCTATTCAGAATGTTCATGTCTGTTCAAATTTGGTGGGTCCTGTGAGTTAAAAGATTTGATGGTGCATTTATTGCCAAGTATGAAGAAGGTGAACCATATCTTGGGTGACATATATTGTTGGAGTTTCGAAGCAAGTAATCATTTCAAGAACTGGTGGTTACTTCAAAAATGCCGCCATACATTCAATGCATGTGTGCGATGTCCAATCCAGAAGCTCAATACACTTAAACTGATGATTGGAATTATTGCACTGAATAAGTCCATATTATTGCTCTTGCTATAAGTTATGAGAGGATTTATTCTCTGAAAATTTGTTCCTCATTGCTGCAGTGTTATTTTTCTTGGATAGAAGGTTTGTTTGCTGGTAATCATCTGGTTGCTCTCAACTATGAAGGTGAGTCCATTTCTTGTCCTCTCCAGTGATTTTTACCTACATTTCTTCTCTTGTAGTAAGGTTTGCTGAAAGAAAATAAGGCTTGTCATTTATGAATTATGAAGTCCACGTTGCACCTGTTCGGGAATGTTTTTAGTCTTGCATGTATAGAGCCCATAGTCAGCGATACCAACCTTAAAGGGGAATATTTTGAAGTTTTAAAAGAAAGGGTGTTCAAGGGAATTGATAGTTCCTTTGGTGTGGAAGTTTTGAGTAGTAGTCTCATAGAGGCGGTAGCCTTTCCCCCAACTATCCCTTGCCCAAAATTTGTTAGGGAATGTATTGCTAGGTATGATCCAGCCTCTGGAACCATCAGGAGAGACAATGGTAAAATCCTCCTTGCCATTAATCGTGAAGTAATTTCCTCTATTTTCAAGCTACCTGACTACCAGTTCTCAAACTTTTCTCCTGCCCAATCAATCACTGAGTTCAATGCAGACAGAACCGGGCACCGAAATAACATCAAAAAATATTGGTTGAAGGTTCCTCAAAGGGGTGGTTCCAGATTGCCCAACAATCCCAATAAGAATCATATGTTGCCTCACATTCACAATGTCATGTTACTATTGCACCAAGTCAGAGGCTCTGCGAAAGCCTATAGTTTCGACAAATGGATTTATTGCTATGTGCAGCTAGTATTAGAAGGGAAGCAATACCTTTATTGGGCAGAGCCAATTGCTGATTCAATGAGGGACTAGCTGAGTATGGCCAAACAGTTTAAGTAGAATTTCTTCATGTCTTCATATCTTATATACTATTTGGTTTGTGTTAAGGAGATAGTTGGAATACCTAGACAACCCACTAAGGAGGAGGTCCCCGTATATGATTTTTACCCTGTGTTGCAAAAGGATAATGCCTTGTAAGACTTTAGGAGGGTACATAATGTCTTCCTGGGAGATTTGTGCTATGAATTGAAGAATATGAAAACCAAAAGAATTTATGAGGATGCATAGGCATTGGTGAAGAGGTTTGGCAGATTCTTTATCCAGTTTCCTCACTTCTGCTATATAAGGATAGGCAGTTTTGAGGAAGAGCCCTTCAAGCTTCCTCAGTTTTGTTCAGATTGTTTTGTTTTAGCAAAGATATGTAGGCAGCTGACTACTGTGATTAAAAAGGTTCAACCCAGGGACAAATGGGAGGGTCATTTTCCCATTCAATTAGGTATGCTATCCTGCAGTTCACTATCGGATGCTTTGAGTATTGGAGCGGACTTGAAGAAATTCAATTTTCCCCTATACTATGAAAGGAAAGGTTTTTGATAATAAGGGTTTCTCCCAAAGTCTTGATCTAATGTCGTATCTCCCAAATCCACAATTTGAGGACTTCTAGGAGGATTGCAGTGATGAACTCAAGGTGTTCAAAAGGGGAAACATGAGGATGGTGTTGGAACAAATCATTTCATTGCAGGTAAAGC
Organism: Cryptomeria japonica; assembly: GCF_030272615.1. NCBI lineage: Eukaryota > Viridiplantae > Streptophyta > Pinopsida > Cupressales > Cupressaceae > Cryptomeria > Cryptomeria japonica. The sequence continues at coordinate 585,666,123 of NC_081415.1, read as the reverse complement.
TTGACATAGACAAGCTTGAAGGAGATTATCTAGAATTGTTTGAACCTAGATACTTAGCTCAAGCCAAAACTGAAGTGTCCTATATCAATTGGGATGAGGAAGAAGAGGATGATATACAACTGAAAACAAAAAGGGTTTTGGAGGGAACCACAGAATGGATTGAAAGGAAGAAAGCAATGAAATTAAGTGACAAGTCTAACTCTACGAGAAATAGTGAGGTTAATCTGTGTTCACCAAAGTGTTTTTCTAATAATTCTTCTATGCCTGTTCATGTAGGTAAGGATAAAAAGCCACCTCAGGTTAGGCACAAGTCTAATCCAGCTTTGGATTTCTCTACTCCTTGACATACCCGATCACGAAGTGCTGCTCAGAGAAGGATGGATCAAGCTAAGGATATAAAGGTGAAGCATAAGATTCTTGAAGCTCAGATTTTTGAGGTTGAAGATCTAGATAGTGACATTGCTAATGCACTAGATTCCCATGCGGTTACCATAGCTATGACACCACCCTCCAAAATGATCAAAGGAGCTGTAGACGTCTAAAAATGGTCAACACTTGCGGAGTCATATTTTAACATTGGCACATTGCCTTATTTTAGGTTTTTGTGTCGCATTAACATTTCTCCTATGTTACACACTTGGTCTTTATCATTTGCGAGCATCAAGTCTTTCTTCTACATTTATTCATTTATCTCACTCTCGAATTTGGTCTTGTCGATAACAATCTTCAGTCATGATTTTGGTCGATCCTTGTCCTTGCCAATTTTGTCATTTTGTGATCGATTCGTCATCGATCCTTGTCCTCTTCAATCATGTCAATTGGCACATTTATCAATCAAATAATTTATCACATTGATCATTTATTAATTCAAAATCATGATCGAATCGACATCAAATCAATCTTACATCAAGACCTAATTGTCGTCCTTGCATTTCTAATTTATCTTCTAGGGTTTTATGATTTATTCATTTAACCTTGTTTGTCATTTTCTCTTTAGGATAAATGATTTATTTATCTATCCTAAGTCTTCTTGTCACAATTAAATGTTTATTTAATTGACTAATTAATTCCTCCTATTTTTGTAAATTAATTAATGAATGAGAAATTATTAATTAATTTACCTAATTTGCATCAATTTTCTAATTTCATCATTTCTAATTTCCTAATTTCCTAATTTTCCTAATTCCTAATTTCCACCTATTTTTCTAATTTGTCAAATTTAATTTCCACCTAATTAATTTCTCTCTAGTTCTCCCTATTTTTGTGCTTCGGTGGAAGCATGAATTTCTCATGCATCATACTTTTGGTATAGAAAGATGTCGTAAGCTTCTAGTCCTCTAACCTTTGCATTGGCAATATGTCATAATTCATGACATAGAAGGTGTCATAACCTTCTTCTTTCCACTCAATTGTGCCATGTTTGAAATCAATTGCCTCTAATATCAATTTCATGCTAATCTTTTCTTTTCTCCAATTTATCTATAAATTGGATGAATTTCTTCAATCCTAATCTAATAATCACTTTATCGAATCAATCACGCTTCGATTATTCTTGCACTACAATCTTGTCTACTTGCTTTCATCTCATGTGTATGCACTTGTAGGTGAGATCCACAACAAAGCTATTTGAAGGAGAAATAAGGACAATGGAGCCACATGAAGGAGACATTCAGATCTACATTTGGTTTGCTTAGTTTTTAATTTTGAATGTTTTGCTTTCATGTCTCTATTAGATGTAATTAGGATTGATCATTGCATTTGAGCTTTCGTGATTGAGCTAGATTAGTATTTTGATTTGTTTGTGATGATTTCCGATTTCCTAGCTACATTAATTGGTGAACCCGACGTGAACTAACCCCCTAATCATGCTTTTGAGTGCTTTTGAGTTGATTTGCAGGTCAAAAACCCAAGAAACAGGGTAGTGCAGTGTTTTCTAGGAACTTCTGCGTCTGTGTCAAGCATTCTGCACCTGTGTCAGACATTCTATGCCTATGTCAAGGACATTATGCACCTATGTCAGACATTCTGTGCCTGTGTCAGACATTCTGCGCCTGTGTAGGACCAGAAACAGAGGCAAAAGACAGTGTTTTTCACTTGCAAATTGTTTTCTTTTGCATTCTATTTCTAATTTTTTGGTTTTGTTGGTACTGAATCTCTGTGCAGAACCTTGGCATACGCATGACAAAGAAACCAAATGAAACTACTAACATGTTTTATGTAGGTTCGATAGTCAAAGACTAAACATATCAAACTTCTGACTTGGGTTTTGTAGGTTGCCTTGGATTACAACTAAACTTTGTGTTTGCAATTAATATTTAGGCACCTAGTGATTTCTAAATAGGATGGAATGAATGCATGTTTGCCTTGATTGTTGAGTTTGATATTGGAGTAGGAGAGTATGCTCTCATCCTTCTTAGGGTGACCAGAAATCCAGATCTTCAATACCATGCTCATGTTTTTGATTGTGTGTCACCTTTAGAGGGTCTGCCTTCCCGACCATTTGCTTTTGCAAGGAAGTGATAATCATGAGAAGGGAATGACCCAAAGTGAGTACGGCTAGAATACCTTGGCATTCTAACTCACTATAAACAAATACCTGATGGGCGAAAGCTTTGAAGGAAGGGTTACGTGGGAATTGTAGTTACTTGGGAAGTGATGACCCTTGGACTCTTTCTCATATCAACATCTAAGTAGGGCCTCATGGTCTAAATCATGCTTGCGCGACTACATTTGTTTGGTATCTTGGTGGGCTTAATGTCTCAATCATGCTTGCATGACATCAAGGAGTAACGCTTAATAGAAATCCTGACTAAACACCTGGTTTTAAGAGGCCAAAAATCCTTCTAGTTGCTTGAGAAGGACAAGTTCAGATACTTGGAAGAGATACTAAGTTCGCCATGGGGAGATTTCCATGGGGACTGATGCTTGGCTACCCTGAGAAGTGAGTGCCATGGAGGGGAGCCCGTGGGGTCAAGCATCTATGTATTCTCCTTGAATCCCATAACAAGTCTACCTCTCAAGTACCTAATGTCCTTGCCTACCATAAGAAATGTGTGAATGAGCATGATTGTCTTGAGTCTAAGCTGAAATATCTTGTCTTCTTTGTTTGTCAAAAGTTGAATTACATCTCATTTCAAAAACAAGGCAAATTGATTCAAAACAAGGTTAAACACAAGAACATTTCATCCAACAAAGTTCAAAACATCTTCAAACATGGTTGTCAAACATTGTTCAAAATCTTATCTCAACATTCATGTCACTTAGATTTAGGTTCATCCTAGGTTTGCATTTTTGCAAAGTTCATTGTCAAGTACCAAGGTTAGGTTTCACCTAGGTCATACTCCTTTGCATATCAATAAGGGTCATCCATTTGCATGTGTTCTCTTGCATTAGAGTCATACCATTGTCATACATTTGCATTTGCATACCCTAGGTCTCTTCATCAAGCTTAGGTCATTATCATATCATATTAGGGTCACTTGCATAGTAATTGTCTCTTAGCATATAGTGTCAAAACTAGGTTTTGTCATACTTGAGTAATCCAAATCTTTGAATAAACCCTAAGTTATTTTTAGGAAGTCTAGACCTTATCAAACTTTTGTCTTTTTGTCATCAATGTCATTTGGTCAAACCTAGCTTAGTATCCAAGCATATAGGTGAGACATTGTCAATTTGTCCTATTGTCACTTGATCCTTTTTTCCTTTGAGGTCTAGACATCATTTCAATTTCCTAAGGGTCTCATTTTTAGAATTGCATTCATGAGTTTGTCAAAATCTTGAAAAACAACAAAAACATTAAGTTGCATTGTCATCCTTTAGGTTGCATTTGTCAATCCCATTAGTTGCATTGCATAGTGACATGTTTGTTGAAATGAGGTCTCAACCTTCTTACGAAGCCATGTCATCACAATTGAGCAATCAATCATGTCAATCCAATCTCTACATGTCTCAGAACTTGGATCAAACTTATCATGATGATGTAAATGTCCAAATACAAAAACTAGAGGAGAAACTAGCTCAAGAAGAGGAGATATTGGAACAAAGAGTGAAAAACATTGAGAATAATAGATCACAAATGTCCAAAATGTTTTGAAAATTTCCAGGTCGAAATCAAAATATTGAGCCAATTGATGTAAGATCTCTTCTTGAACGATCAAACATACCAGCTTTCCTCTCCCAAATAGAGATGATGAAACAATTTCAAGAAAGGAGACAACATCAATGTCAACATTATGTGCCTCCACAACAAGAACAAGAAGGTGTTTACTATTAATTAGATTTTCAACCATCACAACCAATTGTTCAACATTTCCAACATACACAACCAATGGTCCAACATTTACAGCCAACACAACCAATGGTCCAATTTCAACAATATGTCCAACCAACTATACAATGTCCACAAATAGTTCAACCAATGGTGGAATATCAACAAGTTCAATCAACATATCACTGTCAACAACCACAACCAAACATTCAAAAACAAAGGTTGCAGCACACACCAAGCCAAGTTGCAAACATGTCAGAACAATTGAACCAAGTCCAATATCAAAACATGACATCAAACCATATTCTTGCCAAACAAGTTCAAATTCTAGATGCAATCATGTCAAAACCTCGAAAGAAAGGTGGCTTTATTGCAATGATCTTAAGGAAATCACCAAGTGAGCTCTTTGAGGAAGATCAAAAGAATACACTTATGTCTAGCAATGCCTCATCCCCTCACAAACAAATGGACTCTCCAGTGGCATCTATCCCTACACCTCTAGAAGTTTCACAAGAACCTTCTATATTGTCCTCATCAAACAATACACCCAAGGATGCAATTATCCAAGGGCTATCCATAATTGATTGCCAAGATAATCCAATTCATGATGCACATCCTTGTCATGTTTCAGAAATACAAGACCCAATGCCACCATGCACTTTATTGCCATTACCTGTTTTAGAGGACCCCATTCGAAGTCCCTCTTCCTCATGTTCAAGCATTGATTCCTTGCCAAAATCCATCACAAATGTTCAAAGTGCATTTCCTTCATGCCAAACCATTGATCCCTTGTCAGAATCCCCCATGCATATCCAAAGTGTAACCCCATGTCAAGAGGATAATTTAGAGCATAAAGAAACGCATGTTAAAACAGATCAAGATCAAGATCCTGAAACCTTATCATCCCATCCAATTGTTGACCAGGATCTCATATTCCTAGAAACTCATGATGATTCCCCTATTCTTGTCCATCCTATCCAAAGTCCTATTGACACTCCATGCCCTAAGCAAGATCAAGATATCCTAGTTCATCCAATCCAAATGATCCCCTTCCATTTCATGAACACAATTTCCTTTCAAATCCCATTGACATTCCACTTCCTGAGAAAGATCAAGATATCCTTTCCATCCTTTATGATGATACCATTGAAAGTCAAGAGCAAAGCACCTTTAAAGAGGATTCCAATGATCTTCCTCCTTGTCAAGATCAAATTATTCCTTCAGATCCTCCACAAGATCCACTTGTTCCTCCATCTCCTTCTCTTAATGCTCCATATACACTCCAAGATCGCATTTATTTTGATGATCCCATTATTTTTCCCATTCCATCTCTTCAAGAGCCTGTCATTGAACCATGTCCACTACACAATCCTAGTCCCCCTCATGATTCTAATGTGTTAGTGCAAGATGTTCATGAACCCTCGACATGCATAATGGGTTCTTCCACTTTGGTGCAATCTGATCCACTTCAAGATCTCATTATTTCTCTCATATCATATCCACCTCATAATGGACTCACGTCTTCTTCCCAAAGAAAAGAGTATCCTACAAGTCAAGATATTCATAAAGGCAAAGGAGTAGACCTTCATGAGAAAGAACCCCTCCATATCAAAGAAGATCTTAAGGGTCATGGCTTTAGTTAAATTCCTCAAGACATGGGTACCCCTACTAAATCCAATGTCCCTTCAAAATCCAAACATACACCTTTCCCATCATACTTTCCATCCATCTTAGGTCCTTATATCCCTTTGTCCTCTATGCAAGGTCAGCAAAGGCACACATCCTTGAGTAAATTCCATCCATCCAAAAGAACTCCATTTCATTCATATCCATCCATGCATTCCTTTCCCCCTCCAAGCAATTTGGATGCCAAGTATAAACGTCATAAGTCTAGCAATCCACATGTATTCAAGGATCAACATGTCCAATATAATCAACATGTCAAAACAAGGAACATTATGATCTATAAAGAAAAAGAAATATCCAAAAGGCCACAAAGGCCCACTGAGCAAAATAAAGCAAAGTCAAAATATATATGGGTTCCTAAATCCCTTGTGTTAGCAATGCACTCCAAGGAACCACAAAAGCATGAAAAATCAAAAACCATGTGGATCCCTAAGCGGCTCCTTGAAGCACAAAAGCCTAAAGAAACATCCAACTTGGCATCCAAAGTTGCTATTCCTCCATCCAAACCTCTCAAATTTGTTCCTCCATCACCTTCTTCATCCATTTTGGGCCCTTATGTTCCAAAATCCCAAGCTATTCCTCCATCCAAATCTCACAATCTGAGATCCATTTTTCCTCCATCAGTCCATCACCCCTCAAGGTGTGTGCCAATGTCAATCTTGCCAACATTTCTATCCACTCAAGCCCAATTTTTCCAATACACTATCCATTATCCAATGCATATTTTCCATCCTTTGATCCCTTTGATCCCATCCTTTGCATAAATCCTTGCCTTAGTTTCATCTTATTTTCCATGTCCTTATCCTACCAACGTCTCTGAGCATACTTTTAAAAGGTCATGGTTCATTTTTTTTTCAAGGCTACTATCCAAAAAAAAAAAAAAAGATGCTTGAGTCCTTCTTCCATCCCCTATCATGTGTCCATCTTCTATTGAAAAAGTCAAAATCCAAAAAAAAAAAAGAAAAAAAAAGTGAAAAAAAAAGAAAAAGAAGAAAAAAATTAAGCAAAAAATAATTCATCCACTGGTGAAAACCTGCAAAACAGGCACCTTGGGCAAGTACCATGATGAAAACCTGGCAAACAGGCATCATGCGTAATTTATGAACTTCTTGCACACCACACTTGGGGGCAGGTTTCCTCCTTCATATCCTTTTGTCCTTCATTGTTCCATTATCCTATCATACCATGTCATTACCCTTCATATCCTATTGTCCCTCAGGTCCATTTCCTCTTTCCACCTTTGATCTTGACAAGGCTGAGGATCTTCATGAGCATCATGCATCTTGTTTGCAGCTTTTAGTCCATCATAGCTTTTGGTCTTTATCCATTTGCTTATTATAGCCTTTCATCCATATTCCCTGTCTTATTGCAACTTTCTGCCACTATCCCGTATCCTATCCCGACCTTCAGTCCATGTCCCTTATCCATTCTTGGTCTTGCTTATCCTATCCATATCTTATCACTATCCATACACTCTTTCTGTCCCTTGATCTTGATCTGACATAAGGATGCAAAATTTAAACATGGTTTCAAAAACCTCGACATGTCCCTCATGCCATGTTCCTGCTTTACATTGTCTTATCCAGTCTCTTGTCCCATCACGCCATAGCCCTTGAAAATTACATCCGTATTGTCTCCATGATAAAAGGCCTTTGTCTTCTCTCTATCCACCAACATTTCAGAAAGCCTATTTATTCACCTGTCATATTCCTTGCCTTGCTAGACATTGGGGGCAAAATCATAAAAAATTGAATAATGTCTTGAAAAAATCTCTAAAAATTGAATAATGTCTTGAAAAAATCTCTAAAAATCAAATAATGTCCTGAAAAAATCCCTAAAATAAAAAAAAAAATTGAAAATGTCCTGAAAAAAATCAAAAAAAATTGAAAAATGTCCTGAAAAAATTTTTAAAAATTGAAAAATGTCCTGAAAAAAAATCTCATAAAATTGAAAAATGTCCTAAAAAAATCCCTAAAAATCAAATAATGTCCTGAAAAAACTCCCTAAAAAGTCATATAAAGTCCTGAAAAAATGACACAATTTTTTTTTATAAAAACTCAAAAAACCAAAACAAAAACAAGCATTTTGCAATAAATAACCCCTCTATGCATAGACAGCTCACTGAGTATACATCCAACGACTCGCAATCAAACACTGCACTTTACTGAAATCATGCGTAAACAGATGAACTTTTTCAATCAAACCAGACATTCAAACTGATCACAATTGTCATATCAATCACTTCACATCAATATCATTTGTCCTTGTCTCTACTATCATGGGTCTTATACAGGGTGTGGTATACTCGAAACCAGACTGTGTCCTATCTTAGACGGGGTACCACATGTCCTGAAACCAGACAACATGATCGTCCTATCAAAGCTTTCAACTTTTGACAATGCGGATCAAGATGTTTGTTTGACTTGTTGAAATTAGCGAGTCTTATCATTTACTGATTTCTCTTCGATCATGTTCCTATGTTGCTCGATGATGTCACTGAGTGATTTAGAGTGACCGGGATGGTTCATGGTCCCTTTCTTTTTTTTGTGATTGCTGTTTATCTACAATGTGTCTGTCTTTTGCAAAAGGGGTTGCATTCCAGCTCTGGCCTTCAATGCCGTGATGCTACGCATCCATTTTGCTACATTAAATAAAGGTTCTCACCTACTTATGTGCGTTACTGAAAGAAAGTTTTTCTTCATCTCTAATTGTCCTCTGTCTAATTTCTGCTTACTAACATTTCTTTCGATCCCCGATTTTCAGTCCGTTTGCTCCTATCATTTTGTATCATTCTTATCGATCAATTGGCCTCTTTTCTGCATGTTTCCGGCCAATTCCTTGAGGGGGCATGCATATGTCATTGTCATTGTCTGGGGCATTTTCATTATTGTTCTTTGAAACAACGCTTAGAATCACATTGTCTCAAAGAGGGGCAGAATGTAGACGTCTAAAAATGGTCAACGCTTGCGGAGTCATATTTTAACATTGGCGCATTGCCTTATTTTAGGTTTTTGCATCACATTAACATTTCTCCTATGTTAGGCACTTGGTCTTTATCAATTGCGAGCATCGAGTCTTTCTTCTGCATTTCTTCATTTATCTCGCTCTCGAATTTGGTCTTGTCGATAACAATCTTCAGTCATGATTTTGGTCGATCCTTGTCCTTGCCAATTTTATCATTTTGCGATCGATTCGTCATCGATCCTTGTCCTCTTCAATCATGTCAATTGGTGCATTTATCAATCAAATCATTTATCACATTGATCATTTATTAATTCAAAATCATGATCGAATCGACATCAAATCAATCTTACATCAAGACCTAATTGTCATCCTTGCATTTCTAATTTATCTTCTAGGGTTTTATGATTTATTCATTTAACCTTGTTTGTCATTTTCTCTTTAGGATAAATAATTTATTTATCTATCCTAAGTCTTCTTGTCACAATTAAATGTTTATTTAATTGACTAATTAATTCCTCCTACTTTTGTAAATTAATTAATGAATGAGAAATTATTAATTAATTTACCTAATTTGCATCAATTTTCCAATTTCATCATTTATAATATCCTAATTTCCTAATTTTCCTAATTCATGCATGCCCTCTTGAAGAATTGGATGGAAAAATCTAGAAAAGAGGCCAATTGATCGATAAAAATGATAGGATCCAACAGATCGTCAATCGGAGATCAGATGCACGAAGGACAAGCAATCAAAGACGCAAAAGACCGTGACCAACATAAGATGGAGAGGGTGCACGTCCATCTATGCACTGATCAAAGATGGAGGGGGACTATGATTGTGTAGTGGACATGGTTCAATGATAGGCTCTTCAAGAGATGGAATGGGAGAAATAATGGGATCATCAAAAGAAATGCGATCTAATTTGTCAAATTTAATTTCCACCTAATTAATTTCTCTCTAGTTGTCCCTATTTTTGTGCTTCGGTGGAAGCATGAATTTCTCATGCATCATACTTTTGGCATAGCAAGATGTCATAAGCTTCTAGTCCTCTAACCTTTGCATTGGCAATATGTCATAATTCATGACATAGAAGGTGTCATAACCTTCTTCTTTCCACTCAATTGTGCCATTTTTGAAATCAATTGCCTCTAATATCAATTTCATGCTAATCTTGTCTTTTCTCCAATTTATCTATAAATTGGATGAATTTCTTCAATCCTAATCTAATAATCACTTTGTCGAATCAATCACGCTTCGAGTATTCTTGCGCTACAATCTTGTCTACTTGCTTTCATCTCATGTGTATGCACTTGTAAGTGAGATCCACAACAAAGCTATTTGAAGGAGACATTCAGATCTACATTTGGTTTGCTTAGTTTTTAATTTTGAATGTTTTTCTTTCATGTCTCTATTGGATGTAATTAGGATTGATCATTGCATTTGAGCTTTCGTGATTGAGCTAGATTAGTATTTTGATTTGTTTGTGATGATTTCCGATTTCCTAGCTACAGGAGCAACTAGTTCTAGTGCAACACCTAAGTGGCTAATCACTTCAGTGAACTGAAAATGGAGTTGCATTCCTGTGACTATTCCGATTCAAGATATGGTTGTTAAGTACATAGTGAAGGGCCCCAAGCCAAAAAGGTTCAAAACAACTGCTCAACTGGATAGTGATGAAGGGACCAGAAAGTGGGTTGCCGAGATTGCCTCACAGAAGCCCAAGGAAGAGGACAAGGAAGTCAGTGCAGAAGATTTTGAGGTCACTAAGGTGGAGCTGGGAGACATGAGTAGAGATTTAGATAACCATTTCTTCCAGGTATCTGCAAAGAAAATGCTCACTAGGTCAGAGAAAGACAGGTGGGAAAAGAGAGAGCTAAAGCGGCATATAAGCATCCTTGTTCAATTCATTGACAACATTAGTTGCTTCAGAACACTTCCTTTATCCCATGCTACAGAGATATTTGATCCTACTTCACTAGAGAATAAAATGCTAATGAGTCAGGTTCAATGAGCTAAAAGCATTGCAGAGGCTATTGAAAGACGAATTGAAGGAGTAATCAAAGACAAAGAAAACTATATCACGAACTCCCAAAAATTGTGGAGATTCAAAACTAGGTTTCGCCATGGGAGAAAGAGGAACACAAATGGGAGAATGTCTTGCCTATGTTTACTAAAATAGAAGAATATGGAGCTAACAAGTTTTTGACAGAACATTCAATCAAGTTGGTAACAGATGAATGTCAACTCTTTGTGTTGAAGAAGACCATAATGTGGCAGGTGCTCACCTTCAAATCTATGATCTTTGATGCCAAGACTTTTGTGTATGAACTCCAAGACCTCCAATACAATTTAGTTAATGACAACAAAGTGATTAATCCTAACCATGATTGGCAGTTGGGGATTTGTGAGCTGAACACATAGGATGCGATAAAAATTTTTAGGATATACATGGAGAAAATCAAAGCCAAGGGAAATTTCACTCCTGAGGATTTAACACGGGTCGCTCAGATCGAGTCCATGACGTTTATTGGTAATGATTAGTTCTTGAAACATGCCAAAAATATGGTAAAACACAGATGGAACAAGGAAGTGGTTAAGGCAAAACTCAATGCCATGAAGATCCTGAACCAATCAATAATCTAGGAACTTGCAACTACCCATGATGCCTAGGAAAGTGGAGAAGAAGATGATGATGGGAAAGCAGCATAATGCTTTGATCAAGGCCTTGTTTTTATATGTTTTTCATATTTATGCAAAAGACTTTGGGACATCTATCCCAATTATACTCTATTAGTTTCATAACTGATTTAGAGGAGGTCAAGTTTTCAGGGAGACCTCCTATGTTCTAAAAACTATAAATTAGACTAAGATGGACAAGATAAGGGTTAGAATTTTGTTATCTTTTACTTAGTTTCTTTTTGGTTTGAAAAGTTCTGTTTTGCTGAAGGAAGTCATCAGACTTTAAAGATTTGGAATTGAAAAGGGTTTTATACATGTGTTGATTGTGTCTTTGTTACATAAGATATATATATATATATAAAGGATCAAATTGTTTTGGGAGAAAGAAAACCTTTGAGTTTTGAATCTACACCGTGGCATATCTTTGTATATGTTGATCAAATCAAATGACAGTGATCACCTTTTCAATGCAGAATGTTATTTCTTTTCTGAGATTCCTTCCTGTGAGTTTTTAAAGGATGTGTGTTTGAAAAGAGATTTTGTCTCTCTTATCTATTTTTTTTTTATGAACCCTAAAACTGGTGTTCTGAACTTTGTTTCAGTCACTTCTATTTCTCATGTTGAAGCATCTAGAAAGATTATTTTTCTCTAAAATATGTGTAAATCATTAGCCTCTCATCAAAAGAATGAATTAGGTAGCCTTACGTGCTTTCAGGTTAAAAGCATACCAGTTAGAAATTGATTAGATTATTCCCTGAATAACTAATAGAGGGAGCTGTACCTATGAAAAAATTCAGAGGGAAGTAGTATATTACACTTACCCAACTGTTCAGTTGAACTTTTATCTTTAAAAGAAGGTGACAAAGCTTAAAATTAATTATTTTAAATAAAGGCAAAATCCATTTGCTAACAGATTTTTGGTGACTCTGCTGAGGCGAAATAAGTCAAACATTGAATAGACTAGCATGCCATGGGCATGAAAGAATTGAACTCATAATCAGAAATATCCACAGTTTTGCTTTGTTTGAGAGAAATTTCCATAACTCAGGAACATCACTGAGGTTGAATGTTTTGCTTAGAGATCTTAGGAACCCTAGGGGTGACAACACTGGATTCTCATCCTTATACCACATCACAGAGGAGAGAGGGAGTAATTGATAATTATTTTGAGGAATTGCAAGGGTTATAATTTGCCACAAATTTCACTCCCAAAAGAAACGCTAAAAGTAGGCCTTCCTCTCCTACCAGGACCACTCTTATACCTTCCTCTTCAAGCCATTGTTAGGCACCAAAGCTTACTGGAGTTGAAGCTCCTCCCCTTGTAACTATTTACCCTATTTTCATTATGGCCCAACCATGGGGTGCCGTAGTCGTACCTCTCACCCTAGGAGCTCATAATCCACTTCCAAAAGGAGCAAGGGATGTTCTACCTAGGTTTAATAGAGATGGAAAAGTCTTAGTTGAGGAACACTTGAATTCTTTTAATGTAGCTACTGGGATACTGGCTGTACAATTTGAGGATGTGGCTGTTAGGCTTTTTGCTCAAACTCTTACTAAAGGGGTAGCAGATTAGTTTAGTCATCTGTGAGCGGGATCTACAATTGATTGGAAAACAATGAAAACTGCTTTTGAGAAAAGGTTCAAGATCACTGATGATGAACACTCACTACTGGCTCAGCTCACACAAATGAAAAAAGAAATTCATGAGCCAATGAGGGACTATATAGCCAGGTATAATAAGATTATCCATAAAATTCCCTAGGCTAAAAGACCAACTACTGACAATCAACAGTGTTTCTTTATAAACTCCACGCCTCTCAATGTTGGTTTCCACCTCAGATGAAATAGGCCAGCTAATCTCAAGACTGCACAAAATGAAGCTATAGAACTTGAAGATGACTTAATAACAACCGAGAAATGGAGAAAGGATGTGCAAATTCATCAAGGTCAACCCCAAGCGTCCACCTCTTCAACTGATCCAGTTGTTCAAAGGCTAGTCAATGATATGATTTCTTTGAAGAGGTAGATACTGAAACTTGGAGTTTCCTACCCACAACCTTATCAAGATATAAGAAGACAAACCCCAAACCAGTATAATTTTGGATGGTCTTTGTAGTTACCTGCTGCCCCGCAAAGAATGAAAATAGAGGCTCCTCCTGAGAAGGGTGCTATGTGCTCTTTTCACCTCACTACAGACCATGATGGAGGTTCTTGTCAGGATATGATAAGACATGTTCAAATGAAAAACACAAAGGATGAACTAGGTGAGCTCTTTGAAGCAGAGAAAATTCAAGAGGTACCTGGCGACTCTGGATCATTCTACCTTAAATATGAGTCAGATTCAGAAAGAGGTGGTAATATTTTGGCAACTCTTGAACATCCTACGTGTGCAATCCTTACAAGAAATCAATGGACCTCCCAGCCTGCTCCTTTCACGAGCTCTTCTGGAGATAATTACAAAGGTAAAGACCCCACAAGTAATGGTTTTCCATCTCATGCAAAGACCCCTGAGGTTAACATTTTGCAAAAGAATCTTGAAAGTAAAAATAGTTCTTCTCCTTCCCCCTCCTTTGACATAATTGAGTTTTGTAAAGCTTCGACTATTCAACTTTCCACTACAGAATATTTGAAACTAAACCCGAAGGAACTAGACAAATTGGTCAAGTATGTAAAAGGAGATTTTTCTTCAGACTCCTCAGTGCATGAATGTGTGAGGCATAGTGATTTATTTATTGCTGAAAAACCTATGTCTATCCCGTGCCCTTTCACTGACTTGGTTAATCCCTATGCTTTTCATAATGCTAAAGATAGGCTTGAAATTGAGGTTCTGAAACTTGAACCTTTCTACATATCACTTCTCTTGAATGGTCAAAATCTTAGCAATTGTATAATAGATTCAGGAGCATCAGATCTATTGCTAGGACCTTAGGTTTAACTCCTACTAAGACATTTGGGAGATGTCATTCAATGGATGGGAAGCAGGTCTGTCTTATTGGACAGGTAAAGGATGTCTTATTGGACAGGTAAAGGATGTCCAGGTAGTGCTAGCAGCATGTCCTGATAAAAGGGTAAAATTGACTATTCTAGTTGTTGACATTCCAGCAAGTTATGGGATGCTTTTGAGTAGAATTTTTTGTAAGGAACTTGGAGGTGAAATTAAGATGGACTGGTCAGAAGGTATCATTCCACTTGGGAAACAGAAAATCAAACTTGAACCTGAACTGAAAAATAAATACATAGTCTTTCCCTCTCATAATCCTAAAGCCCAGATTCTGTTTCAAGAATGTGAATTTGGAAACTATCTCATCCTTGTACCTGATGAAAAAGAATTTAAAGAAGCAGTTGATGATCATGGCGGATTGTGGCATATGGAATTTGATGGAAGTTGCGCCAATTCTAGCTTCGGAGCCGGGGTAGTTTTGCTCTCCCCAAATGGTAACATTTTTCCCTTTTCTTTCAAGTTGGATTTTCAGAATACTAATAATACTGGGGAGTATGAGGCATTATTGTTAGGACTAAATGAAGCCAAGTGTAAAGGTATTAAATTTCTCAAAGTTAAGGGGAATGCGGAGCTAATTGTCAGATAGGTGAGAAATGTCTATTCAATTAAGAATGATAGATTGAGACATTATAGAAATAGAGTTTGGGATGAGATAGAATTTTTTGATGCCTTCTCGATTGAAGCTATACCAAGGAATCAAAACACTAGGGTGGATTCGTTGGTCATTTCAGTCTCTCTTTTGTTACCACACCCAGACTTTAAGGATGATTCATATAGGATTGAAATGATTTATAGGTCTAGTGTCCCTGATAATGTAAACCATTGGCAAGTATTTGATACAGATGCTTAAATCAAAGACTTTTTGGAATACACTCATTCATTCTCCCAATCATATTTTGAAGGTTCTAAAAATAATTGCAAGGAATTTAGTTTGGATTCGGGTGCTCATTCTGAAAACAATTTCATTCAGCTTAGAGAGAACAAAATTCTGAAAGGGCTAGTGAATTTGCAGAGATTTTTCACCTGAAATGATATGTTCATAGGCAAGAAAGCTCTTGAGGATGACGGGAAAGGAAGTTGTGAAAAGATTAATCTAATCCTAAGGTGGTAATAATTGGCAAATGTTGCTCCTTTAAGGAAAAAAAATTCTTAGTGGGCTATTAAAGGAATACATTGATGTTTTCGCTTGGTCCTATGGTGATTTGAAGGAGTTTAGGGATGGACATTTTCAACATCAAATCCCGTTGAAGCCTGGTGTTTCTCCTTTCAGACAGAAATTGAGAAATTTTAATCCCATGATGGCAGATGCAATTTTTAAGGAAGTAGATAAAATGCTTAAAGCTAGAATCATATATCCAATTCATCACTCTACTTGGGTAGCCAACATTGTGCCCATGAGGAAGAAGAATGGGGAGATTCGGATTTGTGTGGATTTTCACAACTTGAATCAGGCAAGCCTTAAGGACAACTACGCCTTACCCAATATGGATTATATTCTACAAACGGTATCTGGGTCAGAAATGTTGTCGATGTTAGATGGTTTTTTTGGTTACAATCAAATTAGTGTTGCAAAGAATGAATAGCACAAGATAACCTTCATCACTTTGTGGGAACATTGGCATATAATCGTATGCCATTTGGTTTAATAAATGTTGGAGCAACCTTTCAAAGGGCTATGGATTCTTATTTTAAGGATTTTCATGATAGAATTATTGTTGTTTACCTAGACAACTTGATAGTGTTTTCTAAAGAAAGGAAGAATCATCTCAAGGATCTGAGGGCAGTCCTGCAACACTGTCAAGAGCATGGAATCTCCTTGAACCCAAAGAAGTCAGTTTTTTGTGTAACTGAGGATCAATTATTGGGGCATATCATTTCAAAAGAAGGTGTCAAGATTGATCCGGAGAGAGTCAATGTAATTCAACGTCTCAGCTTGCCTTCAAATCAAACTGGAGTAAGGTCTTTTTTTGGCCAGGTGAATTTCTTAAGACAGTTCGTACCCGAATTTGCGGAAACTACCAAACATATCATTAACCTGTTGAGCGAAAGGCATCCTTTCAAATGGACTGAAGAAGCCAAAGAAGCTTTTGAAAAAATCAAGAGTTCAGTTACAAATGCGCCTACTCTCATCAACTCGGATTTCAAAAAGGATTTCATTTTATACTACTACGCCTCAGAACATACAATATCTAGAATACTGTTACAAATGGATGAATCTAGGATAGAAGCACCTATAGCATTCATGAGCATTCCACTCAAGATGCATGAGCTTAAGTATTCACTTTCAGAGAAATAAGCCTTTGATGTGGTCAAACCTGCAAAACAATTTCGGTATTACACTCTGCACTCTCACTCTGTGGTTTTTGTTCTAGATTCCGTAGTGAAAAACATTTTAACTCAGCAAGAGGTTGGACTCAATAAAAGAGAAACATGGGTAACAAAAATCTAGGAATATGATCTAGACATTCGCCCTACAAAGACAGTCAAATGACAAGGCTTATGTAAATTGATAGCAGAAAATGAGGTGGAAACAAGAAAAGAGTTAACATTGACCCTATTTATTGGATTACAAGATACTTGGTTTTTTTATGTGGCCTACTATTTGACTTATGGCAGCTGCCCAAGTAATTTGTCAACAAAGGAGAAAATGAATCTTAAGTTAAAGGCTGCTAAGTATGTTATTTGGTAGGATGTCATGTACAAAAAAGGTTTGGATGGAACATACTTAAGGTGTGTGGATAAGCCTCAACAGCAAAAACTTCTAGAGGTTTATCATGATGAAGCCTATGGTAGGCATTTCTCATCCTCTATAACTGCCTTCAATATTTTAAGGAATTGCTTTTATTGGCCTGGCATGTTTCAAGATGCATATATTTATGTTAAGGAATGTGAAAAATGCCAACTCTTTTCTAGGAAACCACATTTAGCGGCTCTGCCTCTAAGACCTGTGGTAATAGATGAACCCTTCAAACAGTGGGGTATTGCTTTTATTGGGCTGATAAAACCTCATTTCAGTGCTGGGCATATGTACATTTTGATAGAAACTGATTATTTTACCAAGTGGGTGGAGGCTATTCCCACTAAAAAGGAAAACTCAGAGGTCGTGTGTAACTTTCTCAAAGATTGTATCCTGGTTCGTTTTGGAGTTCCTCAAAAGATTGTTGTAGATAACGCATCTTATTTCTCCTCTGAAGAACTAACTATGTTTTTCTATGAACATTAGATTACCCTCTCACATTCCTCTAATTACTTTCCATAGGGTAATGGACTGGTAGAATCAAGCAACAAGAACCTGATAGCGATTATGAAGAAGTTGGTTGATGAAAAATGCTTGAAATTGGCATAAGAAGGTATATGAAGCTTTATGGGCAGATAGAATTATGCCTAAAAGAGCCATCAGAATGGCACCTTTTGAGCTTGTGTATGGGATCAGTGCAAAACTTTCTTTACCCCTAGAATTGTTACCAGCCAAACTTCAGACAGTAGTGGAGGATCCTTTTTTTCAGAATGCTCTAGAGAAGAGGGTTATGTATCTAATGAAGTTGGAGGAAGAAAGAAAGATGTTGGTGGATAGAATTAAGGAGCATCAGAACAGAGTGAAGAGGATTTTTGACATGAGAGCTTGACCAAGAGGTTTCCTTAAAGGATATGAAGTACTGTTATAGGATAAAAGGAAAGAACCAAAGGGTGCCCACGACAAATTTGACTCATTATGGAAAGGCCCATTCAAGATTTGTGAAGTGGTGGGACAAAATGCTTTTAGACTCAACTACTCTGGTTATGCCCTATACTTACAATGGGCAAGATCTCAAGCTCTACAAACTGTGAAACCTGTGGTTGGAATTTCCTGTCTATAGTAGTTTAGGTGTTTTATTTCATGTCTATTTAGGTGTAGGTCTTCCTTTGTTCCCTTATCTATTTTTGGCCATGTGAAACCAGAGATTTAGAGTTCTTTGCATTTTCCTTCACAAAATACAATCCCCAGTTAGAGCCAATGTTACTAGGTCATTTGTCCTTCATGACAGGAGTAAATCACCCTATAATATTTCATTCATAGTCCTTGTCTTTCTTGCAATGCCTCAGTTCAAGCCCTCAGTCCGTTTGTAAATTGTTTTTAAATAAAAAATGCCGAGTTTTAGTAATTGGTCGAACTCCGTGAACACATTGAACCATTTTGAACTAGGTTCATTAAGTTCATTTAGGTTTTGCGGGATCTTAAGTGTCTTGGGAGTTTCTCATACTAACAATCTCTTAAAGTGTTTTGTAGCGGTTCCTTATTGGTCTCGTTCGGTGATGTGTTATATCATCTCTCTTCAAGCGTTGAACTCTTTGAACCTAGTTCAAAATGTTCAGATGTGTTCAATATGTTCAACACAGTTCAAATGGTCAGTAGAAAATGACATAGTTAATCCTTTCAGAAAAGATTTCTCCTGGGTACGATGTACGCCTTGAACTACTTGAACCCCAATGAAGTCTGTTCAAAATGTTCATGTGTGTTCAAATTTGGTGGGTCCCGTGAGTTAAAAGATTTGATGGTGCATTTATTGCCAAGTATGAAGAAGGTGAACCATATCTTGGGTGATGTCATGTTACTATTGTACCAAGTCAGAGGCTCTGCGGAAGCCTACAATTTCAATGAATGAATTTATTGCTATGTGCAGTTAGTATTAGAGGGGAAGCAATACCTTGATTGGGCAGAGCTGATTGTCGATTCAATGAGGGAGCAACTGAGTATGGCCAAACAGTTTAAGCGTAATTTCTTCATGTCTTCGTATCTTATATATTGTTTGTCATGTGTTAAAGAGATAGTTGGAATACCTAGATAGCCCACTGAGGAGGAGGTCCCCGTATATGATTTTTACCCTATGTTGCAAAAGGATAATGCCTTGTAAGACTTTAGGAGGGTACACAATGTCTTCCTGGGAGATTTGTGCTATCAATTGAAGAATATGAAAACCAACAAAATTTATGAGGATGCACAAGCATTGGTGAAGAGGTTTGGTAGCTTCTTTATCCAGTTTCCTCGCTTTTGCTATATAAGGATAGGCGGTTTTGAGGAAGATCCCTTCAAGCTTCCTCATTTTTGTTCAGATTGTTTTGTTTTAGTAGAGATATGTAGGCAGCTGACTACTGTGATTAAAAAGGCTCAACCTAGGGACAAATGGGAGGGTCATTTTCCAATTCAGTTAGGTATGCTATCCTACAGTTCAATGTTGGATGCTTTGAGTATTGGAGCGGACCTAAAGAAAATCAATTTTCCCCTGTACCATGAAAGGAAAGGTTTTGATAATAAGGGTTTCTCCCGAAGTCTTGGTCTAATGCCATATCTCTGAAATCCACAATTAGAGGACTTCTGGGAGGATTGCAGTGATGAACTTGAGGTGTTCAAAAGGGGAAACATGAGGATGGTGTTGGAACAAGTCATTTCATTTTAGGTAAATCTTGACATAGACAGACTTGAAGAAGATTATCTAGAATTGTTTGAACCTAGATACTTAGCTCAAGCCGAAACTGAAGTATCTTGTATCAATTGGGATGAGGAAGAAGAGGAAAATATACAACTGAAAATAAAAGGGGTTTTGGAGAGAACCACATAATGGATTGAAAGGAAGAAAGGAGTGAAACTAGGTGACAAGTCTAACTCTACGAGAAATAGTGAGGTTACTCTGCGTTCACCAAAGTGTTTTTCTAATAATACTTCTATGCCTGTTCATGCAAGTTAGGATAAAAGGCCACCTTAGGTTAGGCACAAGTCTAATCCAGCTTTGGATTTCTCTACTCCTTGACATACCCAGTCACGAAGTGCTACTCAGAGAAGGATGGATTAAGCTAAGGATACAGAGGTGAAGCATAAGATTCTTGAAGCTTAGATATTTGAGGTTGAAGATCTGAATAGTGACATTGCTAATGACATGGATTCCCATGCGGTTACCATAGCTATGACACCACCCTCCAAAATGATCGAAGGAGCAACTAGTTCCAGTGCAACACCTAAGTGGCTGACCACTTTGGTGAATAGAAAATGGAGTTCCATTCCTATGACTATTCCAATTCAAGATATGGTCATTAAGTACATGGAGAAGGGCCCCAAGCCAAAAAAGTTCAAAACAACTGCTCGACTGGATAGTGATGAAGGGACCGGAAAGTGGGTTGCCTAGATTGCTTCATACAAGCCCAAGGAAGAGGAAAAGGAAGTCAATGCAGAAGATTTTGAGGTCACTAAGGTGGAGTTGGGAAACATGAGTAGAGATTCAGATAACCATTTCTTCCAGGTATCCACAAAGAAAATTCTCACCAGGTTGGAGAAAGACGGGCGGGAAAAGAGAGAGCTAAAGTGGCATATAAGAATCCTTGCTCAATTCATTGACAACATCGGTTGCTTCGGAACACTTTCTATATCCCATGCTATAGAGAGCTTTGATCCTACTTCACTAGAGAACAAAAAGCTAATGAGTCAGGTTCAACGAGCTAAAATCATTGCAAAGGCTATTGAAAGATGGATTGAAGGAGTAATTAAAGACAGAGAAAAGTATATCATGAACTCCCAAAAATTATGTGATGAGATGCAGAGCCTCATTGCGGAGATTCAAAACCAAGTTTCGCCATGGGAGAAAGAGGAACACAAATGGGAGAATGTCTTTCCTATGTCCACTAAAATAGAAGAATATGGAGCTACCAAGTTTTTGACAGAACATTCAATCAAGCTGGTAACAGATGAATGTTAACTCTTCGTGTTGAAGAAGACCATAATGTGGTGGGTGCTCACCTTCAAATCTATGATCTCTGATGCCAAGGTTTCTATGTATGAACTCCAAGACCTCCAATGTAGTTTAGTTAATGACAAGAAAGTGGTTAATCCTGACCACGATTGGCAGTTGGGGATTTCCAGGCTGAACATGCAAGATGTGATAAAAGTTTTCAGGATATACATGGAGAAAATCAAAGCCAAGGGCAATTTCACTCCTGAGGATTTAACACGGGTTGCTCAGATTGAGTGCATGACGTTTATTGATAACGATCACTTACTGAAACATGTCAAAAAGATGGTAAAGCACAGATGGAATAAGGAAGCGGTGAAGGTAAAACTCAATGTGATGAAGATCTCGAACCAATCAATAATCTAGGAACTCGCAACTGCCCACGACGCGCAGGAAAGCGGAGAAAAAGATGATGATGGGAATGCAGCATAACATGTTGATCAAGGCCTTGTTTTTATGTGTTTTTCATATTTATGCAAAAGACTTTAGGACATTTATCCCAATTATACTCTGCTAGTTTCATAACTGATTTAGAGGAGGTTGAGTTTTCAGGGAGACCTCCTATGTTCTAAAAACTATAAATTAGACTAAGATGGATGGGATAAGGGTTAGATTTTGGTTAGAATTTTGTTAGTCTTTACTTAGTTTCTTTTTGGTTTGAAAAGTTTTGTTTTGCTGAAGGAAGTCATCAGACCTTAAAGATATGGAATTGAAAAGGGTTTTATACTTGTATTGATTGTGTCTTTGTTACATAAGATATATATATAAAGGACAAGACTGTTTTGGGAGAAAGAAAACCTTTGAGTTTTGAATCTGGACCGTAGCATATCTTTGTATATGTTGATCAAATCAAATGACAGTGATCACATTTTCAATGCAAAATGTTATTTCTTTTCTGAGATTCCTTCCTGTGAGTTTTTAAAGGATGCATGTTTGAAAAGAGATTTTGTCTCTCTTATCTATTTTTTTTGATGAACCGTAAAACTGGTGTTCTAAATTTTGCTTCAGTCACTTCTATTTCTCATGTTGAAGCATTTAGAAAGCTTATTTTTCTCTGAAATATGTTTAAATCATTAGCCTCTCATCAAAAGAATGAAGTAGGCAGCCTTACGTGCTTTCAAGTTAAAAGCATACTAGTTAGAAATTAATTAGATTATTCCCCAAATAACTAATAGAGGGAGCTGTACCTATGAAAAAATTCAGAGGGAAGTAGTATATTACACTTACCCGACTATTCAGTTGAACTTTTGTCTTTAAAAGAAGGTGGCAGAGTTTAAAATTAATTATTTTAAATAAAGGCAAAATTCGTTCGTTAATAGTAGTCAAGGCACATCTACACACACTTATCTTTACATTTTCATCCTTCATACTGGCAACATGTTCTTACATGTTGCCTTCTTCACTAAGGGGCTAAGTGATAAATTCAATGTGCTACTCCCCCTAAGATCATGCATCTCCTTTAGGCCTTAGGAAATATCACCTGTGCACTAAATGCACAGTGCCGGTCCATAGTCTTCTTCCTCCATACCTACTTGGTCTCATTCATCTTCCCATTTTCAGGCTTGGGAGCAGGTCTTTCCTTCTTCTGTTGATGGATCCTTCTATTTTCTGATCCTCCATCGCACAAAGAAGTAGTGCTATAGTAGCACACAACATTCATCCCAACTTCATGATTGGGGAATCTCTTAACATGCTAGTTTGACCATCTTCTCTTGGTCATAGTGCTATGTCTAGGAGCTGGAACCAGTTGACTTCTTTCTTCTGCAGGGACATTTCTCCTTTGGTTCCATGCAGGTCTTTGACTTCCATATGCTCTATATCCACTTTTCTATAGAGCATAGTTGTTATACTGACCTCCATGTGACTACAGGTTCCTTTTCCTACACTCAAGCTTTCTATGGCCAAAAACATTATAGTTATGAAAAACAACATTTGCATAACCGAGAGAGGGGACATGCATGTATCTACTCTTGGATACATTTTTCCCATATAGATAATTTCTATGAGATCTTACACTATCATTTCTAGATCTCTTTCTACATTCCCTTGCCCTATGACCATAAGCATTACATGCAAAGCAATAATCAATAGATGATGGCATAGGACTTACAAATTTATTTTGCCATGAATGAGGATATCTTACCAATTTTGTATCTCCATTTCTTCTTCTTTGAGAATGGATCATTGGTTGTCCCTTCTGTGCATCTTTTCCATCTGATCTCTTCTTCTCCCACACTTGCTTCCCCCTGTGGGTGGTAGCATTTATTTGTCCTCTATCAGTAGAGGGTGTTAGGATTAATGATAGTCCCAAAGATACTAAGAGAGGGGGGGTGAATCAGTATCTAACCAGTTAACATAATATTTAACCTTATTAAGTATTTTGCATTCCAAAATAATGTATTGGTAAATAAGAATTAATGCAGTAAACATGAACAATAAAGACAACATAGAAAACACACCATAACACAAGATGTTTAGCAAGGAAACCCAGTGTGGGAAAAACCTTAGTGGGATTTGTGACCCACAATATTCACTCACTTGCCAATGAATAAATATTACTTACAATGAGGGGCTTGCACGTGCAGGAAGGCCAACTGCCTAGAGCTCACTACTCAATTTACAAGATAGAGGTCTCACTGACTTACAAAATGGATTATGAAAATCCAATACAATGTACTGGTTCAAATCAACATCAACTATGCCAGGTTCAGTACTGGCTTAAGCTCATTCTATAACCAAAACCTTCACTGTCAACTTATATCTCCTTATTCATTCATGTTATCCTTCTACCATATATCTTCCTTACTTCTTCTCAAAATGACCTATAAGATCTCATACATATATATGATTATTTTACAATATGCCATGTCAACTTTACAAAAGATAATTACATTAAATACAATAAACACAAGTTTATTCCCTGTCGGCTACAATGTCGGTATGCATTGTAGCCACTGCTGGTGAAGTGTCTGCCGGTGTATGTAGATGTCTATGTTGGTGCTAGTGCCCGCCAGTGGCTTTACCATTTGAATGTCGGGTGGTTGCCAGAAGGTTGCCATCAATGACAACACCATCATTTCTCATTAGAGTGTAGAATGCCAACAATCTCCCCCTTTGGCATTGATGGCAACACTCATGAGAAAAATCCAGAAACTGTTCCAAAAAATTACCAAAAAGATGTGGTCCCCCTAAGCAGATGATCTCCTCTGAATGATTTTTTTTCTCTGTCTACTACTCCCCCTTTGACATCAGTGACAAAGGTTGTCAAAAATTGTCAAATGAGTGCAAAATTTCACCTTAAGGTTTGTAACCGGTTGGTTACAATCTAGATTATGTTTGCCAAAACCAAGTTTAAACTCTGCATGAATCTATTGTTGTCATTCATGGTTGCCTTAGTTCATTGGATCGTGCCAGTGAGATGATGCATATGATCCTTCGGTGATCTTTCCCACTGAATTAATGCCTTAGAGATCTCATTTCTCAGAGAGATAAGGTTATCCAATTTAGGACTAAGTTTATGCTTAAGCTCTCTGGCATTTTCTTTGATCCTTGCTTTTTCCTTCTCAAACTTCTCCAATTTTTCCTCAAATCCTTCTATTTCTTGCTCAATAACTGATATAGGTTCAGATGAACCAATAATGTTATCAGCTATTTCATCTATCTCGTTCTGTACTCTGCTTATTTCCTTTTCAATATCCTTTGTCAATAGATGTGTCTTGCATGTTTCTCTGTACAGTTCCTTATATTCCAAAATTGTTGTATCAGTACCAGTAAAAGTGTGTTAATATGTTCAGTGCACTTCTTTATTGTATCCTCAAAGAATTTTTCCTTTTCTTTTTCTATTTTCTCTTTGAATGTATCCGCATTGACCCTATCAACTATTATTACATTTCAAGCAATAAATTGAAACAATGTATCCAACTAACTTAAAGAATCTTGTATATGATCTACATTTCATTTTGGTGCAATCATTTTAAGATTAGGTATTGTATCATCAATTGCTTTATAAGCCAATGCATTACAATTAGTTATCTTCTTAATAGAGTCCAGGAATACCTCTGTCACATTGGTAGGCCTGAATTCACTTAAAGAAGTACTGGATGTCTGACTAACTACCTTAATCACTTCAGCCCTTCCAACATTCATTACCAATTTTCTTGCATTATCCTCCTGTGGATCAGTCTAAGTTTGTGTTTCAACTAGCAATGGTTTGGGTTTCTCAGTTATTACTAGTTTCTCTGCCTCAATGTGTACCTCTACCTCTGCCAGTTTCTCTATTGGTTTCTCTATGTTCTCAATGTTCTCACTTGTCAGTATCTCTGTCTCTATAGGTTTCTCAGTGCTAGCATCTATACTACTAGTATTCATACCAGCATCCAAAGGTTGTTTTGTTTGTAGTGTATGCTCTGTTTGCTCTGTTTGCATAACAATGTTTCCACTATCAACAATATCATTTTGTACCTCTGTGTTATCCTTATCCATAATAATGTTCACTTAATGAGTATCAACATTCATGGTGAATAGAATTTCTGATTCAGGGTTAGTGTCATCATGTGTTATACCTACACTATCAATAGCCGGTGTATCATTAGTATGTACTGGTGCAGTGTCCAAGGGTGGTGGTAAATTGTCAATTATTTTGATGTTTGGTATTCCACCAACTTTACCTTTCCCTTTGTCCTTATCTTTCTGATATACCTTAAAGGTTTTCTTTGACCTGTTCAATTCCTCTTGTTTTTCTTTTTCTACCAAAAAGATATCCCATTTATCAGTCATTTCCTCTGCAATTTCATTAACTCTACCAGCCATCAAACTCACTTGCCAGTGACCACTAGTAAAAACTAATCTATTGGCTTCACAAGTTAGGTCATCAATTTCCTCTTTAGAGTTAACTGGATGTACAGCTAGAAGTTTTTCAAATTTAAGTTTCTTGTCCAACTCCATTACCGCAATTCTGTTTGCATCTAACCTTCTATATAGATCATTTGGTAAATCATCTACAAATTCAATTAACACTTTCTTGTATATGTCCAGATGTAGAATTATACTATTTTCAATACTTTCCTTTTCTGAATCAGTGAATGTGCTATACAATTTTCTCACATTTGCCAAGTTACCATCATCAGTGATTTCAATCAATAAATTATCCAATGGTGGTATAACCTGTTTCTATTTCTATTTGGATGTAAGTTTCTTTCTTGATTGCCTTACTGCTTGTTGTTTCTTTCTTAGGGTTCTTGTTTTCTTGGGTGGATGAGAGGGTACCGGTGAAGGTTTTCTCTTCCTATCAACTCTCTTGAATTCCACAAGTATCTCACTATCAGATGATGTGCCAACCGGTGAAATGTGTGTCTCCGGTTGCAGTCCTTCCAATTCACTTTCCTTTATACCAGTAAGGTTCATAACATTTTCTTTTATTTCCTTTATCTGTTTAGAAGCATCTCTTATATACTTTTATCTTCTCTTCCTTTGTTTCATTGTTTGTACACCACTCTTAATTGTTTTAGCACTACCAAAAACTTCTTCTGATGGTTCTCTAGTTGCATCTAATAAAGCTTTTGCATAAGTTTCAACAATGTTGATATCTACCTCATAACCCATTTTTGTTAGCCATACAGTTCTAGGTAATATAACTTCCATCCATATTTCATCTTTCTTAATTACAAAACAAATTTCCTTATCATATTTATCTACTACGCCTTGTGGTAGTCTCTCTCTGGCTTTCATTTTGGTTTGGAAAGCTTTAAAATATTCAATTATGTTGTTTTGCTTAGCAGTACCCATGCCGGTGAAAGCTTCTTGCAATTGTTTGCCTATCGATATGTCATATCCAAAGTCTTTCTATCCAATATGAGGGATTTCCTTTGTGAAATAAAATATAAGGCATACTAAGAGATTGCCAAAACAAAATGTCCCTTTCTTATCACCTTTTATCTTCTTCAAGTTATCAACTAGTTCATCCTTCAACCATTCACACACATCTATTTTCGCATTATTGTTTACCATTTCATAAGCACTATTAATGCAAAGACTAGAAACTGAATTAAGTCTGTTTGCATGTGTAGTCTTCTAGCCTAAAATCATACATATGAATCTCACATTAATGTCCTTGATGGAATTCACTCTCAGAGATCTACTATCAGATTTTGCTTCGGTTAAGGTCATGACTTTTTTATTAGGAACCTTCCTATTTTTGTCAAGTCTATTGCCAATTGAGGGTAGACCTGTCACTGCCCTAATTGCTTGCCAGGTGAATTTGCAGATTGAATCTAACCAAAGAAATTATCCATGTGTCCAACTTAGGACAATTCTCACAACTTCCTCTAGAATTTGAGGGATGTTCAAGATTTCCACAAAACCTAAAGTCTCATTAACCTTGTGCTCGGGTTTGACATTGCCATTTTCATCACAAATTATGGTTTTAAACATCTTTAACACTTCCTCAGAACCTAATTCTTCAATATTGCAGTGAATATATATCCTAGGGTCTTCAACATAAGCTACACCTTTAGGAATATTTGAAAATGTGCCTATGGAATCATCCTGCTTAGCTATCTTGGGAATAATTTTAAATACGGGCCTAGGGCATTTTATATTTTCCACAACAGTAGGGTTTGCAATAAATCCAAGAGCAGAAGAGGAAGCCATTTGAAAAATACCTTAAGCTGCCTGATAATGTTTGAATGCTTGAAAGGAATCGCTTCTCACCTTCACCTTGAATGCCTTTTCTCAGATTTTGTGCTCTCTATTAATTTGAATGCTCGGTGAATCAAAAATGAAAGAAAATTGATGATTTAGAATGAAATTTCTTTCAACAACTGCATTAAATGCTCACCAATTAAGTGAAAACTTAACACATCTGTCGGTAAAGAAGAAATCTATCTTCTCACCATCGACCGAGGGTAATCTGCATGATATTAAATTTGCTGCAATACCCCCAAAGGGTTACTTCTCTATTGGATGAATAATTTCCTACCGGTGGAGTAATACTTTGTTCTACCGGTGAAGGAATAGTCTCATCAACATTCTGATCTG
Source organism: Cryptomeria japonica (assembly GCF_030272615.1). Lineage (NCBI taxonomy): Eukaryota > Viridiplantae > Streptophyta > Pinopsida > Cupressales > Cupressaceae > Cryptomeria > Cryptomeria japonica. The sequence continues at coordinate 585,637,732 of NC_081415.1, read as the reverse complement.
TCTTTCTAATCCATTCTTTTGAAAATTCTTGCTTTACCTCATCAACCTTTACTTTTCCTTTCAAACTAGGTCCTTTATTATTTGCCAGTGAAGTCTTGCTTGTACAAAATTTTGCAATATGTCCAATTTTGTTACAAGCATAACAAGTCACATTATTCTTCTGAATAGCCTTTCCATATCCTATGTTGGTTTGTGTTCTTCATTGATTAGATAAGTGTCCAAACACTAGTACATTTGGGCCTAATTTTTGACGGACAATTGTCGGTAGTTTGACAAAACCACGTCGAACTTACAACAAATTAAACCATCGAAAATGCATCAGCGGTCTTTCCGAAGATGCCATTGGTGTCGGAATTCTGACAATGTTATGAACTCTTTCGACAACAACTATTTTTGCTCCCCCGGCCAAAAATTTACACAGAATACCATCAAAATTCTGACATATGCTATGTTTTCTCCTTGACGACTGTCCAACAAGGAAGTGACGTCAGATATACAACATTCTTGTCAAATGTTTCTTTATTTATTGTTAGAATTCTGATGGTATCAGATGTTGTGTGTTAGATAGCTTTGTCATGGGTCCATGAAAGCATTGAACGAGTTCTACTTTTGAAAATTGCATAAAACATTTTTTATTTACTTGATTCAGTGTTATTTGCAAAAAAAGATTATCAATGATGTTTCCTTTCTCCAAGAATTGTCTAGGATCTTTCCGTTAGATAATATGTAACATCAAATGACTAAATATTTTCTTTACAAATGCTTATTTTATTTAATTATCATCTAAGTGTGAATTATAATTTATATCTATGCGGAAGGAGAAGATACAAGCTGAAGACTCATGCACAAGTAAATTTCGTAAAAGAAAGCAAGCAAGCATTATCTTGAATGACATGGAAACAATCTCATCAACTGCCTAGAAGAGAGAAATTGGAGAAAAGAAGAGGAAAGTGTTAAAGGGTGATAAATACATAGAGAGTATGCAATACAAACAAACAATGTCTGGAGTGTGTGATGTGACGTCTCTAATTTATGTCCGGAGGGACTAACTGGTTTTGGAGTTCCTGGGAAACCTATTGGGCCATGCTTGGAGGAAATCAATGTGTTCATGCAAGGACTGCCTTTTTTATATGATGAGAATGATGCTTTTGCACCGAAGGAAATTTGGAAGGCAATATCCAAAAATTTCTATAGTGTGGAACCAGAGTTGGCAGACTCGAAGTACTTTTCAGCTTCCAAAAGACCAAGAGGTTATGTACACAATCTCCCAATAGAAGGGTGATTTCAAGAATTACCTCTCCCCCCCATGACTATTCAAGAATCACCTCCTCAAACAAAGGACTATTAGCCTCCATGGGATCAAAGAAAAAAATTGAAGCATAGACTCCAGACGATGTGGTGGTGTGCTTCGTGAAGAACTCTATACTATAATTGAATATTCATGAGGGAAACTGCAAGATAGTGAATAAAAATACATTCTTGAAAAGTGGGAAGAATGGATCTTGGTTTGGGTGGGGCCAGGTTAGGTGGCTCCTCTAGAGGTTGATGAGATAGAAATCATATTATGATTTGAAAAAGATAACACTCGTGGAACTTCGTGTGCGACTGATCGATTGCATTATTTGGGTAATGCATTACAAATAGATACACTTGTGTTTCATTTATCTATATGCATGAGTATCTATTTGTAATGCATTACCCAAACAACGTAATCAATCAGTCGCACACTAAGTTCCATGAGTGTGATCTTTTTCAAATCCTAATATTATTTCTATCTCATCAACCTTTAGAGGAGCCACCTGACCTGGCCCCACCCAAACCAAGATCCATTCTTCCCACTTTTCAAGAATGTATTTCTATTCACTATCTTGTAGTTTCCCTCATGAATTTTCAATTATAGTGTAGAGTTCTTTACGAAGGACACCACCACATTGTCTACAGTCTAGAAATTCAATTTTTTTCTTTGATCCCATGGAGGCTAATAGTCCTTTGTCTGAGAAAGTGCTTCCTGAATAGTCATGGGGAGGAGAGGTAATGCTTGAAATCTCCCTTCTATTACGAGATTGTGTACATAACCTCTTGGTCTTTTGGAAGCTGAAAAGTACTTCGAGTCCGCCAACTCTGGTTCCACACTATAGAAATTTTTGGATATTGCCTTACAAATATCCTTCGATGCAAAAGCATCATTCTCATAATAGAGAAAAGGTGGCCCTTGCATGAACACATTGATTTCCTCCAAGCGTGTCCCAATAGGTTTCCCAAGAATTCCAAAACTAGTTAGTCCCTCCAGACATAAATTAGAGACGTCACATCACACACTCCAAACATTGTTTGCTTGTATTGCATACTCTCTATGTATTTATCACCCTTTAACACTTTCCTCTTCTTTTCTCCAATTGCTCTCTTCTAAGTAGCTGATGAGCTTGTTTCCATGTCATTCAAGCTAATGCCTACTTTCTTTCTTTTACAAAATTTACTTGCACATGAGTCTTCATCTTGTATCTTGTTCTTCCATGTAGATATAAATTTTAATTCATGCTTAGATGATAATTAAATAAAATAAGCATTTGTAAAGAAAATATTTAGTCATTGGATGTTACATATTATCTAACAGAAAGATCCTAGATCCAATTCTTGGAGAAAGGAAACATCATTTATAAAAAAAATTCAAATAACACTGAATCAAATAAATGAAAAATGTTTCATGCAATTTTTAAAAGTAGAACTCATGCAATGCTTTCATGCACCAACGACAAAGCCGTCTGACCCACAACATTATCCATAATAGAACAAATCACTATAATAGGCTATTATAAAGAATCTAGACAAAAATATGAAAGAACATTAAATTACCATTACAAACCCATAAACCATTAAATAGTGAAAATAGATATAAATTTGTAAATGTCTCCCTACAAACACCACAACCTTAACCAAAAAAAAAAAATTCTTACTTGCAAAAACTAAGTAGCTGGTGAGTTGCAAGTCTACAACATCTCTTAGATGATTGAACCATTTCTTAATTTTGTTCTCCTGATTAGTCAATGGATTTAGTTGCATGTACAAGTTTTCTATTTGAAGCCTTTCGTTTCCTTCTACATCATTCTTCATGTCTATAGTATTGGATAGTTGTACAATTTGTGATGCTATAATATCTACATGACCCTTAATATCCTTAGTACATTTAGGCCATTGCCTGTAAAACATGTATGCTGCCACTACATCCTTTACACTTTTCTAAAAATACAATTATGCTTTCTTGTAGTTGGATATGTGTTGTTGCACATCTAATCACCAAAACTTCTAGTCTTTTCTCTTCCACCTTCTCTACATCCTTCAAAACTTTGGCTTCCAATTTGAAAGAATGTTCCTTAGATCCATTAAGCATCAATTATTTTTTCTCTACACTTGACAAAGACTCATCCAAAAATACTTCTAGAAGTCCTTCATGAAGGACTTTCATTGCATCATTAATAAGTTATGATCCCTATATTTGAGACTTAATAAATTTCTTGTTAGTAGAATGGTAAAGTTTATCACCCAAACAAATCATATGCAAGGGAGACAATCACTTAAGGTCCATCTCATCTTGAGACATTGATGCCCACTTTAGCATGTCACATCCTAAATTGATAAGATTAGGATGCCTTACGTGCCCTGGTACTCGTGATTGGGACCCAAAATATGACCCCTCATTTCTTGCCTCATGTGTGAGAAAAAAATCAAACACTTTATGTATGATTAGGCATAAAAGGAAGCCTACCCTATCATTTGAAGGGGTCTACCTATAATTCAAGTGATCTCTTAATTATAAAATAAATTCAATTCCAAGTGAACAAGCAATCAAGCATTCATCAAGCATTGAAGGAGAATTGAAGTTAAAGCACAACATTCATGGTCAACAATCTGCATGACATCCTAAAACCTTGTGTGAGGATTCAAGAAAGATTCATCAAGGTAGCATTTTTAGATTAGATCTAAAGGGATCATTTTAAAGAGGGAGGAAGAGATCTTTTCCTAAAGATGTCTACCTACAAAAATAGAGCAGATATTTAATAAAGATATCATCTTTTATATTAAGAAATGGGCAGGAGATTAAGAATACAAACCTTCCATATTGCACACTCCAAGGTATATTCAAACCTTTTTGACCTAGGAAATCCCCCATCATCAAACCTATTTTTGTCATTTTGTGTGTAGGAAATTGATTCAGGAGTTACGTGTGAAGAATCTGGCAAAGTAAATCATGACAATCAAACTCAAATTTTGATGGCATGAAAAGCAGAGAAGTAGGATAGTTCCATACACCTTCCTTTACTATTTTAAAAATATCATCAACAAAAATATTGTACAATAGTAGTATGGAGTGAATTTCATCTATTTTATGCCGAAAAATTTCATCATACCACTTTCTTTTCAAAGGTGACTGATCTATTGTGCTATTTGGGTAATGCATTCCAAATAGATATAGTTGCATACCATTTATCTATCTTGAAAGCCTTTTATCTTGATAGCATTAAATTAAAGTTCTTTCTCTATTTTATGGTGATCTCTGGAGAAGAGGTTGCTTTGGATCGACCTAGGATACACTCAACTTGTGTTGTATCAGTGGAAATATGTATCCTAGGTCAATGCAATACAACCTCTGCTCCACCAATACTAGATAGAAGAGAAAGTACTTTAATTTAATGCCATCAGGATAAAATGCTTTCAAGACATATATTAGGTATAAAAGGAGGCCTACCCTATCATTTGAAGGGGTCTACCTACAATTCAAGTGATCTACTAATTATAAAATCAATTCAATTCCAAGTGAACAAGAAATCAAGCATTCATCAAGCATTGAAGGAGAATTTAAGTTAAAGCACAACATTCATGATCAATAGTCTGCATGACATCCTAAAACCTTGTGTGAGGATTCAAGAAAGATTCATCAAGGTATCATGTTCAATTTTAAGCATTTTTAGATTAGATCTATCCTTTCCCTGCAAAGGAAAACATTATACTTCAAGGTTAATTCACAACCCGAGGTTTAACCTAGGAAAGCCCCCATCAACAAACCTATTTTTTGTCATTTTGTGTGTAGGAAATTGATTCAGGAGTTACATGTGAAGAATTTGGCAAAGTAAATGATGACAATCAAACTCCAAATTTTGATGGCATGAAAAGCATAAGAGTAGGCCATTTCACACCTCCTAGTCCCAAGAATTTTTTACAACCTTTTGATAGTAGATTTTGTGTACCATCGTAATCCAAAAAACATTCATTTTGTCTACATCTGATAGGTGGAGGATCTAGTCAATCCACACCTCCTAGTCCCAACAATTCTACTTGAACACTCTGTTAGAGGGGAAGAGATATGACTTCTAGGTCTACTAAGGAGATTCTTACTATTAGTCATATGATAAGAGAAAAGAGAAGAATGTGAATACTACTAGCTAACAAGTTTTGTAATGTTGGGTGATTCATGTTACATCATATATTTCATTGGCTAGCAAGTTGTTTTATGCTAGGTGATCCATGATAGAGAAGATTAACAAACAAAACCATTTGTTCACAAGGCAATCCAAAAACTACTACAAAATGGTTGTTGTAGTGACACAAAACACAAACAACAATAATAACCAACACTTGCAAAGGTGGAAACAACAAAAATGGTCACACTAGCATTAATCCATGCTATTCTAGGTAACAAATCTGAAAAAAAAAATAACCATGCCCTAGGGGGCGCTATGTACCACAACACTTCTAGTTTGAGGATATAACATAAATGAATTAACACGAGAAAAAAGGAGAGCTCACATGCCTCCCCTTAAGATGTCAACATACCTCTAGGTTGATATCTTAAGGTAGATAGTGATCAAGGCTAATAAGCACCTTCAATACCAAGAAGATACCCTTAATAAACATACATGCATTCCAAGCTAGGAAGAAAGATCCTTGTACATGCCTCATTACTATAAGAAAGGAAGAGATAGTTGTAAAAGAGATATTATGGAAACATTAAACATAATTTAAATGAAGGAAACCAAAAGAATGCAGAGAGATTAAAAAACTCTATAGAGCAACTATTTTACATACCTCAAATACAAAATTGTAGGGTGGAACAATAAAAAATGGTAAATCAAGGAAAGAATGAAAGATCCACACCAAATTCTTATACAATGTAGTCTAGTTGAAGGATTTTCATTCAACACAAGATAGTGAAGGGGTCATTATGATGATTTATTTGAAGGTTCATAAGTTAAAGGTAGTCACTAACATATAAATAGTGAATAAATTGAAGAGCCTGATGCATTGCCAGCGTAGCATGAGGATGTATGATGTTAACAATAGAAAAATGATATTATGATGGTGGTGAAACTACAAAAAGTCTTGATCATATTTTTATTGAGCATGAAAGAAACCACCTTGAGCTCATGAATGATAGGCATCATGTTGTAGAGTATCAACCCTTGTTGAACAAGGATGTCACATTTTTTAGGCTCGATCAGTGCAAGGAGACATTTTGTGTATATGAAGTGGTTTCAATTAGCCATTTTGTGTATAAGTAGAGAGGAGAGGTCGATGTCTTTGTTTATTTGCCTACAAAATAATGAAAGAGGTCCTAATCAAGGAACACACACATCCAAGAAAGGAGAGAATTTGGATTCAGGACAATTCTATGCAAGAAAGGATATCAAGTTATAAAAGAGAAAAATCAACAAAGGTAAAGTGGATCCTTAAAAAAGAAGACAATTGACAACTATTATTATTGCTCCACAATGTAGAGACAAGAAGAACTAGGCTATTACATTTCCTCCCAAGTATGATTGCACATGAAATCGTAGTACCATGAATGAAAATGAGCCCCTAATAGGTAATTAAGCTACCAATGTCATTTAGCAAGATAAAAACATAATAGGTTATAAATGTAATTTAGAAGGGATATGATGAGTGTATAACTCATTGTCACCTATTATTTAAATGTTACTAGAACTACAATAAGTTGTTGAATTTTAATCTCCAAATCATGACATTCATTAGTGGAATAGTTGATGATGCTTGAAAAAAGGATTGTCCTAATTTTGTTTATGGTTTTTTCTTCAATTTTTCAAGGGGAGAGTAATAAAGTTGGCTTTAAGAAACTCATATAAAATTATCTCTTGTTGTGATTAAAAGTTGTTGGAAAATTCATAGATATATTAGACAATGGGGGAGGGGATGTTGACAAAGGAGGAGGATAGAAACCTAAATCTTCTTTAGAAAAATGTAATGTATATTTCTCATGAACCTCTACACTTCATTGCACACATCCTAAATCATGTCCATTGCATCCATGTGTATAATTAAATGTGGTATTAAATTCATATTTTCAAAGTTTAAAGATCCTCAACCATCATCAAGACATGTGTTGCAAGAAGAAGTTGGAATAGATTTAGAAGAAGCTTGAATAATTGACACATACAACTCTCTTGAGACTTCATATTTGGATAGAGGGACCTTATATCAAATTAAGGAAGTCATGAGAGTGATATATGTATTAGTGTAATTATTATACTTTTTGAATATTCATCCATAGTATAATATTGGAAATAGTATCATATACTAATTAGGGAGTCATAATTAGGATATTATTTTCCCATTTTTAGTTGTTGATCTCAGTATTTAAGACACAAATGATTTTCATCATTTATTTTCTTTATGTGAAATATATATCTAATGTAATTATTTATATTTTTAATAAGAAAATAAATTTATTGTAGTAATCATGTAGTTTTTTAATTTTATCTCTTGTCTAAGAGAAAGTATTGAAGATCATAACTCTAACATGGCTTTATTTTGGATAAGTAACAAAATTCCTCTATTATTTATCCTATGATAGATGTTCATACCTTATTCAAAAAATTCTAATTTCAGTGAGGCAGTCTGTCAAATAATCGACATGCCATTTCAAAGATCCCATTTCTGCATAGGCTAGGGGATGTTGATAGAGCTTTACACCTACGCCCACGCCAACGGAGAATCAGAAACATCACTATCTCAACATTAAGAGAGATTTTCAGATGGTGTAGTTGTGAATGCCCCTAATAGATATGTCTACAAAATGTGGGAGCATAAAACAAAACATATGAACTATTTTTTGACAAAAACAAATTCCCCAAAAGGATGTCGATTCATATGATATATTTCCGCACGTTATCCCTTTTCTATCAGGCCTTCAATCTACAGAAAAATCCATATCCAATTATCAGGTGGGGGAAGAAGAGCTTTGCTTTGCTTGGGATAACCATTCATTTCTATCAGGACTCAAGCATTGATTTCGAATAGATTTTGTTAGTCTCAAATTTTGATTTCACTTCTATCCTTCCTGTAAGAAATAAATCAACTTTGTCTGCATATGAAAAGATCAGGGAAATGGAACTCAGGAGTAATATATAACAAGGTTTTGAGACCTTCTACACTTTGAACTTATCCAAAGTTCAGGTGGGTATACTTTCTGTGAATACTTTCACACTTTAAAATTGAGATCCACAGCAAACCAATGCTAAAAAACCTGTAGATTTCATCACCTGAATGAAACTGACACACTAAAAGAAAAAATTGTATTCATTTTTAGTATTGATCTTCAAGAAAGATAGAAAGAAATCCTACAATCTAATACCAGTGCCTTATCCAGGCCAAAGAGTCAGCTAAATCAAGCAAGATTTTTCAAAAATGAACATTCTTATACATTTCATCACTTCAGCTTTAATGAATGCCATACATGCCTAACATATACATAGGTCCTTTCCCACTTAACTAAAACAGTTCATCAAATTCAAAGCAGCAAATAGTTGATCTACTAATAGAAATATTTCATGCACATTTAATCCCTCTCCTAAAGAGAAAAGCTAGAAATATGTCTATAAGATTGCCTTACTATCCATGCTCATTTGAGTAACCCTAGATTACTCAAAATGAAACCAGCAAATTAACGAATGCACACCAGAAGACAACACAGATTTAGGCCTAAAAAGTATTGATCTATATTTTCATATTCATTTTGAAAATGGTACATAATTCAAAGTAATCTCTGAGAGAACCAAAAACCTAGATGTATTTTGCTAGAGGATCTTTACAAAATTCTTGTGATCTATTTTTCTAATAGTCCTGGTATCCATTTATAACATTATGGATGCATACAAGCTTCAGACAAACCTACGAAAAGTTTGTTGCAAACTGCAATGTTCTCCAAGAAATAGTTACAAGTCCTTTTCGATGTCAACGGCCTCTTCAAATTGTTGTTCCGCTACAACATCTTCTAACTATTTGGGAACTTCTTCTCTTTGTCTGGCATATTTGTCCTTCCATTCTTGGAAAACATCATCATTCGGCCAGGAAAAGCTAACAATCTTTTTCTTCATTCCTTCCAGCCTTTTCCAAGTAACCCTTAATTGCCCAATTTATGTTTCTATGAAACTATAATGTGATTTCACCTTTTCAATCTCTTCAATTGTCTTGACAAATAGGGATGTGTCATCAGTGTTAATGATTTCATTAACTCTTTTGGACAATTTTTGGTTCAGCTCTTCTAACCATGCCTTCTCCTCTTTTAACTGAGTTGGACCAACAAAACCTCCTGGAAACATCTCATACTTGTGATCACAATATTCCTTTCTATATAGTTGGGATTTTCTTTTTACACCTACCCTTTGTATATTCATTTATTTTATGAATTCATTAGTGGACCTAAGATTGTCATTTGCCTTTGCATCTGCATCGGATGAACACATGAGCTCTAACTCCTCACCTCTAGGCATCCACTTATTAAGAATTGGTTCCAAGGTGGTTTCATCCTCTCTTAATTCGGTCAAAATATTCTGAATCCTCTTCATAGAAATATGAACAACAGAGGGCCTAACTGAATCAGCAAACTTCAAAATTGTGGCTTTTACCTTTTCCTCATATTTGCTTGCAAACAGGGCTTGAGCCTGTTTCTAATTTTCCAACTCATGTTGAATAGTTTCAACTGACTGGAAATGAGAAGGCATAGGAGAAGGGGGATATTCTATGATAGGGCTCGTAGCTGGAGGTCTTGTTGGAGAAGAGGCTATCATAAGAGTAGAGGATTCACTTGGATGGTGCTGACCTGCCAACTGACTATGAAGTCTAGCAATAATACTGTCTTTTTTGGCCTCATTGTAAGCCTTTAAGATTGTTTCCAATTTCAATTGGAGATTAGCCTTTTCTTTTGCCTCTTTTTCTTCCACTACTACACTGAACTTTGTAGTTTCCAAGATTGTGCTTGTAGATTCCACCACTCCTGTATCTTGGACTCTTTTTACAATCATGCCTCCTAGGAGACTAGAATCTAATACATCTTTCCTTCTTTTATTTTCATCCTTCTTTATTGACCACATGACTAAAGAAGCATTATCTCTACTGAAGGTCACTCCTTCCATGGGTTTAGTTTCCTTTCTGACTGCTTCAAGTACCAAAGCATCAACTATATCCCACTCAGGGAGGATTAAAAAACCATCTCTTCATACCATCTCTCTTCCTTTTTCAGGGGTAATGGTCTTGAAATCTTCAATCATTTCTTGCTTCATCTCTTCCTCTACCTGAGTTACATATCTGTGAGGCTTCTCACTCTTCCTTTGTTCACATTTGGCTTTGAATTGTTCCATATTTTTCTTCCATACAAACTACATGAAGGACCCTATTGTAACAAAGTTACTATCAGCTAGGAACTCCTCACTGGCTTGCTTGATAGTAAGGTCTAACTCTTTACCTTTGACCTCACCATCAGTCAAGTTCATTTCAGCACTAGGTGGCTCTTTTGGCATCCCCTACTTTGACTCCTCATATGTGTACGCAATCCTCATGAGACTCCCTAACTATAATAGTTATTTGGCCACCGCCTACTCATCTCCTATGTGAACGGGGGACTGAGATGGACAATACTAAGGCTCATTTGTCTGCACTTCCTTCCCTACCCTTTGCCTTTTAGGGGAGTCTTGGATGTCAATGACATCCTCAATAGCTCTTTTCCCTCTTGAAGTGGAAGGCTCACCTGTCACTGGCATCATCGCACTGTATCTTGATTTCTTATGCATTACATAATCACTAGGTTGGATGGCCTTAGCAAAGGTAGGATTAGCTAGAACCAATTTAACCCTATCAGGATCATTTCTCATTATAGCCTCCCTCTTTTCTTTCAAAGTTTGCATGAGGCCTTCAAAATAAAGAATTAAGAATTTGATTTTCTCCTCAAAGGGATTGAAACTAGAAAGAGGGTCATAACTACTATTAAACTGATGAATGAAGTCAAGAGCCCTTTTATATGCAACCCACTTCTCTTTCCTCAACTCTTGCTCATCCAAATTGAATTCATTCCTAATTAGATCTTCAGGGAACTAAAATTGGTGAGGCCTACCTTTACAAACTGCTCTCTTCCTAAACATGTCGTTGAAAAAGTCTTCAGGGTCTGCACATCTTGAAACGACAGTTGACAATCTATATGGTTTAAGGAATTCTTCAAAATACTTCTTGCCACCTTTAGTGATCACAAAATGATGTGCCATGGTAATAGTTGGGAAAATGGTCCCTTTACCCCTATTTGTCAGCTCTGCCTCTTGTACACCTCCAATTTGCCTTAAGACTTCAGCAATTCCTATCTTCAGTGGGACTTGATAAGGCAATAAATATGGAGTGCCTCTGAAACCATATACTCTGAAAACTATAGAAACAGGGTACAAATACATATCTCCCCAATTATAGACAATCTTAATACCTTCTGCAAACTCCTTGGGCCTGAGGAATTCCAAGAGAGCCTTAGGAATCCTAGGGTTTTCTATGCACAAAAGTATCCTAATCTTAGATACAAAGCATCTGTCAAACTTAAGATAGCTAACATCCTCCCTGTCCTAGGATAAAACAGTGCTGCAAAGTTGAACAGGCATCTTTTCCTTATCTTTCACCTTAACCAAATCCATTTCTTTTGCAAAATAATCAGCACCCTTGAACAAAAACATGTGCATTAGAAGAGAATACCATTCAAATAGTCTATCCACCTTACCATTTTTTATCCCTACTAGTCTTGCATGAATTGCATCAGTGAGGTATGGCACATAATCAAATGTTATTGCCAGAGAGGAGTTTAGAATTTGTGCAATCATCAGCATGTAATGGGTTGGCATTTTTTTCTCAGCATCTTCTCCAAAAATCTGACAAAGCGCCCAATACATTCCCTTAGCTCTTAGAGTAAATAGATTCAGGGAGAAGGGTTCCATTGTATTGGGGCCTACAACCATTAACCCTCCTCTTTTAACAAAGAACTCTTTCAATGGGCCACTCCTAAGGTGACCCCTTTGTGCATCATAAACCTGGGCCAGTGATTCAAAATCAATAAGATCTAATAAATTTGAAGCCTCACTAAGCTTAAACACATTTCTGAATTCATCATCTTTAATTTCAATCAGGATTGATCCCTTTACATTCCTGATACATCTAGCTATAGGGTCATAATTTTGTGCAATCAAAGTCAACAAATCTACATCCATGAATACACCAGGAACTATAAGCTTCCCCACATCCAATTCCTATATGCTATTTAAAGGGGCAAGGGAATGTCTCTGACCAAAACCTACTTTGGACAATCCTAAACCGGACATCCCTATTTGTGGATCCCTTAACCAATTGCCTTTGTCATATAGGCCATCCCCGATTCTTAAACGAGGGTTCTTTGGTACCAATTCTTTAGCCTTGGCCCGGACATTGATAGACATACTTAGTTGTTCCAAAAAATCATCACAAATATTCCTATCCTGGCAATTTACTTTTCCTATTAACTCCCTTCTTGGTGCCATCCGTATAATGCAACAATATCAATTGGAATTTGCAAAAAACACTAGTGAAATGATTCACATAGCAACACTGATTCTCAGACTACAATTAGCAAGGAAAACACAAAAAAAGCCTCGTTATTCGCCTGAAGAAAGTTGCTCTGCACCAGCTCCTTTGCAACAAACCTGTCGAAATGGTACCAATATTCAATTGATGTGGACCTTAATATGACAAGTTGGCATTGAATTGAGAAATTAATCCCACATGCTTTAGCCATCACCTCAGAATTGAATTCATAAAAACTATATTAAAAAATAGGCTCCAATGAACCACAAGTTCTCTAAGTTTTTCTTTGTTTTAGTTGTTTTGCCATTTTGCAAAGCTTTGAAACCCCCACACTTTTCTTTTGTGAAGCAACGATGATCGTTGGATCTCTGGAGCCTACACTACTTTTACTCCTTCCGGTCTTTATGTGTTAGTGACAGGCCCTACCTTCTTTTCGCCATTTTGCGAACACTAAACCATGCACACTTTTACCCCATGAAACAACATTGGCCATTAGATCATCATTTACTTGCTTGGTCTTTACTTCCTACAGTGACCACCAGTCTTCTTAACTAATCGTGCTTAACCATGACGGCTAACAGTTTTCGCCATTTCGCAAAGACTAAACTGTAGGCATCTTTGGGCTGTGAAACAATGACAACCGTTGGATCAACCACGAGATGAACACCATTTAACATGCTTTGGACCTTCCAAGTGGGCCCTTTAACTCAGAGACCACTTGCTTTATTGCATCACCAGTTAACAAACGCCATGTGGTAGTCGGCTATTTGCTTAGGAAGCTCCACCGGGTTCCATTCTGAAGCCGCCACATGTTTTACTTCACCATTCTCAACATAACTACAGGTCAAACCAAGGTGGGCCCTCAACTACCCTTCAGAGCCACATGTGTCTAACAATTCACTAATTCTTTCAATAGAACAACCCATTTGTCCTACCATGTTAGCCGTCATGTGATTACCACATCATTTCACTATTTCGTGAACACTAACCTCCACTTAACTTGAGGCTGTGAATCCATGACAACCATCTGATTAAAACCTACTTAATCGGCCTTTAAAACTTACAACCTGCCTATCCCTTGGACCCACTAACTCTTTTGCTATTTCACAGAGCTTAAACCTCAGGCCACTTATCTTCGCAAAGCAGCAACAACCGTTGGATCTCAGCAACTTGCCTGTCGGTTACCTTTGTCGTGACCACCTCTTGCGGGGTTCTCCACCTTTTCACAACTCTGTGAAAGGTAAACAACAGGTATCTTTAGGCCACAAATGAATGCAAGCCATTGGATCTTTTCTGAGCTGATCATCCTTTAACCAATTACCTTACTTGCCTCTGGGACCTGCCAAGTCTTTCGCTACTTCACAAAGGGTAAATCACGTGCACTTTGGGCTAGCGAATCAAGGTGAGCCGTTGGATTTAAAACAAGATGCAGTCCTTTAATATGATGGTCAATCCTCTGGTCGGGCCCACCTATCCTTTTTGCCATTTTGTGAACATTAGCATACTAGCATCTTTGCCTAGTGAAGAAACGACAACTGTAGGATTAACAATGAGTTGCACATTTATTAAGGAGCCCAAAAACCATTAGAACGAGACATAGGCAAAGGCGTAAATTTGAAAATATTAGAAAGACCACCTAGGGAAAAACCCATGGGGGAACACTTTTAATGATAAATTGACTCTTCTTTAAGTGGCAAAAGAAACACAGAAATAGAACATAAGGGTTTTTCAAACATAGGAAGGGTTAGAATTTCAAAAACCTTAAACCCTCATTTTACCCAAGACAATCAAAGGTAACAAGGCTAAGCTAAACACATTTTTTTAGACTTCTAGCCAAATATGAGACAAGAATACCCAAATTTTAAATAGTGATAATAGCGGCTCTGACTGGGGATGGTTGATTGCAAGATCAACACAAGAATTCAGAAACTCTCCAGAGAACAGACCAAACACAAGCCTAGAAAACAACAACAAAAGCAAACCTAAATATGTACAGACTAAGACCTACTGTGCATGGACATTAAGAGAAGTAATATTTTAGGAATTATCCATGCACTGGAAATTCCTGTACCTCACCATTCATATTTTGCAAAAAATATGAATCCTTTCGATTAAGATCATAAACCACAGAGGGGCCTATCCATAGTGACTCAAATTTTTTGTGTTTTCCCTTATCTTGTCCTTTCACATTCCATTGAAGAACCATATTACCAATTTGAAACTTTCTCAACAAGGTTCTTTTGTCAAATAGATATTTGGACTGCAATTGGATCTTCAAATTCCTCTTGTGAGCCAAAGTTCTAACTTCTTCTACCTCCACCATCTGAATTATCTGGTCTTCCATAGGTTCAGATAACTCCATGTCTTCAGCTTGTAGGAACTTATACATTGGAAGAAGATTATTAACTGCCACCCTAGATTGTGTACCATAAACCAATTCAAAAGGTGAAACCCCAATTGCTCTCTTGACAGTAACCCTGTCAGCCCATAGAGCTAATTTTAACTTTTGGTCCCAAGACCTTTTATTTTCCTCCAGGATTTTCTTAATAGTGTTCAAGAGGCTCTTATTACTTGATTCAGGTTGCCCATTACCATGAGGATGATAGGACGAAGAGTAGGACATAACTATTCCATGGTTGGTGCAAAATTCAATGAACTCCTCTAACCTGAAGCTCATGGCATTATCCATCACTAGTGTTACAGGGACTCTGAATCTGGTTATGACATTATCCATCAGGAAGTCAATAACAACCTTACTTGTGGCTTTCCTAGTGGGTATACCTTCAATCCACTTGGTAAAATAATCAGTAGCTACTATAATCCACCTATGACCTCTTCCTGATTTTTCAGCGATTTTTCCAATAAAATCAAAGCCCCATTGGACAAAAGGGGCTTCCACTGAGATTGGGTTGAGGGGTAAATCTCTCTCATACTTCAATTTTGATGAAAAATTCTAGCATGGGTCACATCTCTGAACATGTTCATAGGCATCTTTAAACAATGTAGGCCAATAATATCCAGCCCGAACTATCTTACCAACAGTTGTCTTGGCAGAGTAGTGACCTCCACACACTCCATCATGCATTTAAGTTAGCACTCTTTTAGCCTAGGATTTGTCCAAACACATCAGCAATGCCCCATCTCTATTCTGCCAAAATAGATCACCCTGAATGAGGACATATTTTTGTGACTTCAGCTTCAATGTTATTTTCTGGTTATGGGTCATCCCTTCTGAAAATGTTGCATCCTTTAAAAAATGTACCATCTCTGAGTACCAGGGTTGTGTCTCAACATTGGTGATGAGGATGTTCTCAATTTCAACATTGTTCACTTCAACATCAAGAAGGTTTGATTCAGCCATCAATTTAGCAAGGCCTAAACCTCTCACCAATTTAGTGATCTTAATCTCTAAATCAAACTCGTGGATTCTGGTTATCCATTTGCATCTTTTACCAGTGACCTTAGACTAGGATAGAATATCTTTGACAACTGCATGTGGGACATAAGCAATTACTCGTGCATTTACAAGATATGGCCTAAATGCTTTAATAGCATTGACCAAAGCATATGCTTGCTTCTCCATAATTTCATACTTTAACTCTGTAGCCTGTAAAGATTTGCTATAAAAAGCTATAGGATGTTCATATCCTTCATTACCCTTTTGTAGAAGAACTGTAGCCACTATGAGATATGAAGCAAAAGAAAACAGAGAGAAAGGCTTACTATAGTCAGGGGACTTTAACATTGGTGCCTCCTAAATAGCCCTTTTGATTTCATCAAAATCCTTTGAAGCTTCTTCATCCTAGCAGAACTTTGTATCCCTCTTAAGCAACTTAACAATGGGCTTGACTATCTCTGCAAAATTTGCAATAAATCTTCTAACAAAATTTACTTTTCCCAAGAAAGATTGGATACCTTTAACACTCTTTGGATCAGGTACATTTTTTATAGCTTCAATTCTTTCAGGGTCTATTCTAACCCCTTCTTTGGAGACAATATGCTCGAGCAGCTTCCCTTCAATGACAGGAAAATAGCACTTTTTCGGATTTAAGGATACACCAAATTCCAGAGCTTTACTAAAAACCTGTTCTAAGTGCTCACAGTGGTCATCCACCTTTTTAGAGAAACATGTCAAATCATCTTGATACACTACCATGATAATATTGATGAATTCCTTGAAAGCTACATCCATTGCCCTCTAAAAAGTAGCTCCAACATTTTTCAAACCAAAAGGCATTCTGACATACACGTATGTTCCCCAAGGGGTGGTGAAAGCAATTTTGAATTGTTTAGATTCTTTTACTAACACTTGGTTATACCCTGAGAACCCATCCATCATAGACAATAGGTCACAACCAGTTACTCTTTGCAACATTGCTTCCATATTAGGAGAAGAGTAATTATCTTTCAAGGAAGCAACATTTAGGTTCCTAAAATCAACACAGTGTATTATGTCCCCATTCTTCTTTCTAACTAGGACCAAATTTGACACCCATGATGAATGCCTTATAGGCTTAATGATTCCCCCTTCCCCTAACTTGGTTAATTCTTGCTGCATTTTAGATTCCAATAGGCAGTTGATAGGTCTTTGTTTCTGTCTAAAAGGCTTAGCATCTGGAAGCAAAGGGACTTCATGCTGAAACAGATCCTGTCTATACGCCTTCAGATCTTCATAAGACCAAGAAAAAACATGCTTATATTTCTTTAATAAATTAATAATGTTTACTTTAACATGAGGAGGCAAATTTTTTCCAATATACATAAACTTAGGGGATGATTTTGTCCCCAAGTTTACTTCCTCTAGTTCATCTGACTTAGTTGTTGATTGCTGGTGTAGATGACTGTCACTGTAACTGAACATACCTTCCAGTTCTACCAACCCTTTAGGTATTTCATTAGTTTCT
Organism: Cryptomeria japonica; assembly: GCF_030272615.1. Classification (NCBI taxonomy): domain Eukaryota; kingdom Viridiplantae; phylum Streptophyta; class Pinopsida; order Cupressales; family Cupressaceae; genus Cryptomeria; species Cryptomeria japonica. Next base: position 585,619,955 of record NC_081415.1, on the reverse strand, counting down.
AACTGAACTAGGTCATTTCCAAACACAGTTTCTCTATTTTCAACCACTTCTACCAAGGCATTGCAACCAATTTTTTGTCCATCATAGTCATCAATGCATTGTATAAATCTGAGAATATCTTCATCATCAGCAAACACTTGCCAATTATATACATTGTCAGGAATGGCAGGCCTAGCTTTTATCTCAAATGTGGATATACCGGTTAGTGTTGCATAATCATTCTTTAATGCAACATTTGCTAAGAAATCAGCCATGATATTCTTTGACCTCTCTATCCAATTAATAGAGAATGCACTAAAATGTTTAGTCACATCCCATACTGCATGCTTATATCTTTTCAATCTATCATTCTTAGATGCATACTTAGCTCTAATCTGAGAAACAACCAATTCTAAGTCTCCTAACACTTTTAACAACTGAATGCCATGCCTTTTTGCAACTTCAAGCCCCAATAACAAGGCTTCATATTCAACAGTGTTATTTGTACACTGAAAGGCTAGCAAAAAGGAATATTTGAAGGTTATACCTAATGGGGACACAAAGAGAACTCCTGCTCCAGATCCTTCTTAAGAGAAATCTCCATCAAAATACATGTGCCATAAATCATGCTGTTGAGATTCCAATTCAGTCACAATAGAGTCAGTATTCTTCAATTGCAGTAAAATTGGTTGTATTCTAAAATTGTCAAGATCCACATCAATCATATAGTTGAGCATACTAGGATCTACTTTCTCAATTACCCTAGGGGCACATGGTTCTCTATATAATTTGACTTGGTTTCCATTAATTAGGATAGTAGCATATGATAGATCCAACTGAACATTTCCACCTACTGCTGCAGCCCACTGTCTAGACAACAACATGCCATAGTGAGGTTTAGTGTCAGTTACAATGACATCCATCTTGTATGTTGCTTCAGGGAATGCTGCTATTTTTACTTCAACATCTTTCATTATACCTATCACTGGCACTTCTCTGTTATCCATAGCATAACACTTCCCATACACTGTACTTACTAACATTCCTAATTCTTTCATGACACCATAAGGCATTACATTTGCAACTGCACCAGAATCTATCATACAGTTTTTAATCAACTGGTTATTCACTAACAAAGTAACATAAAAAGTATCAACCTGTGAAGGCTCTTGTGTAATAGTTGTTCCAGCATATACCTCTAGAGTTTGAAACTCATGATCCTTTTCACCTTCCATTGAACCTGAAGGCAAAGTTGTGTTACTATCAAATATTTTGGAAAATAAAGATAAAGCGACTTCTCTATGTTCCTTTATTTTCAATAATTTTATCAATGGGACAGTGACCTTCATCTGGGTAAGAGCTTGAGTCATATCAAATGTGGAATTATTAATCAGCTTACTATTAGCCTTAACTTTCTCTGTCTTAGGCTGACTTGCCTTCTTTATTGCAGCAATTCCTTGTGTATCACCAGTAGCATTATTATCCATACCTTTGGCCATATCTTTTAATTGGTCATTCCCTTTTTGACTATCTTGGGGCAAGGTGGCTTTACTTGATTCTTTCTTCTGGGATACCTCTTTTATAAACATTGAACTAGGTTTACCTTGATCCCCATCCTTCTTAGTACTTCTCAGATTGTAATTGTGCTTGGCTTTGGCTATGGCAGCCTTAGTGAGATTTCTTACTTCTTCATCACTGGGTCTTCTGAGATGAACTTCTTCATCTTCAATTGTTACAAAGTGGGATGCCAATCAAGTGACAATTGTCCTTGGTAAGACCTTTTATTATTCAGCACATCGCATTCACTAAGTTCACTTTGTAATGACTCATCATCACTTTCTATGATAGTTTCAAACATATTTATATCAGGCTCAACCTCTTATCTCATGGATTCTTCAAGGGTTTGAGCCACAACACATTGATGAGGAGAATGTGGTCCATCACAAGCCATGCACCAAGGAGTATTCTCCACATTATGAACATTTCCTCCTTTTAAGGGATCTGGGCTATCTTGGTTCTAAGTATTTTTGGCTTCTCATTTTGAGGTTTGCCATCTTTCCAAGTAGTGTTGTAAGGCATATCATGCAAACTAGGAGGCCTATCTTGCCAATTGTAATGAGGCTTATCATTTTTACTCACCTTGGTAGTAAGATCCTTCATGGCAGTCACTAATTTCTCTATTTTGTCTTCTTCTTTAGCAACTTTACTGGGTTGCTGTTTTGATTCTTGCCACAGCCTACCATCAGTTCTTGTCCCTATTTTCTCAGATGCTTTTCTATTACTCTCTACATTGATGGCAATTCTAAATGCATCCCTCAGACTATGCAAGTTTTTATCCCTTAGAATATAGGCCATTTTAGAATCAAAGGCATTGTAATAAGTATTCAGACACATATTATCATCTAACCTCATTACTTGATATAGCCTATGCATTGCTTTCTGAAATATGGCATTGAAGTCTGTGACAATTTCATTATTAGACTTTCTGATATTGTTGAACTCATTGAGCATAAAGCTCACATTTGTCTTGTCACCATACTATTCTTGAAAGCAGTTTTTAAAATCTTCCCATGACCCAATGTTGTTCACAGGGAGACCTCTATACCAGTCGCTTGCATCATGTACTAAGGATTGTACAAATAATTTCATGATGACATCTTCATCTATTATTTCATAATCATTAACTAAGTCACCAAAATATTTTAAGTGCTCTTCTGCACTAATTGCATTGTTGCCAACAAATTTGTGGAGTCTATCCCTTAATTTTGTAGGAACATGGTTAGGATACCCTGGGATTCCATCAAAGAAGAGTTGTCTATATAGCTCCAAGTTAATAGGTCTTCTTTGAAATTGATTTGCAGCAAGATTATTTCCCATGGTCATTCTTACATTAGGGCCATGAATTAGAGGGTTTTGATTACCTTGGTTATTAACATGGGCTATATTAACTGGAATAGTACTCATAGGCAAGGCTGATTGAATTTTGACTGGAGGGAGTGAAGCTTGCTGAGGAATAGGTTTATTTAGGTCTGCTGAGGGAAAACTTATAGGAGGAGCTTTTAGATAATTAATCTTTCTTTTAACTTCTTGATTTGCTACTTCTAATTCAGCCTTTTCTAACTCCATTTGCAAATCTTCTTTCTCTTTCCTCATCCTTTCCATCTCTCTTTCATGTGCGGATAGCATGTGAGAGATCTCTATTGTAGTCTTAGATCTAGACCCACCTTCCATGTAGTTTTGCTTCCCCTTATCTACATTATTTCTAACAGGTTGTGGGTCGCTAAGGACTTCCCTATTCGATTGCACAACAGATTTGTATGGAGGGTTGGTCTTGGGAACTAGAATTTCTCTGATGACTAGACCTTCATCCTCACTCTTGGCTTTCTCTTAGGTGAATAACTCAAGATCAACTATCTATCTTAAAAGCCTGTCTCTCTCCATCAATTCTGATTTTACCTCTCTTTCTTTATCTGCTTCCTTTTGTGTTCTTAAGGAAATTAAATGATGGACTCTTCTATTCAGGACTTCAATTTCTTGGGATACCTTATCTTCATTAGGGAATATTTCTTTAGAGTCTGACACATTGACTTCGTCAATATCAATTAAATTGATGTTTCCATCAATTGTCCTAGGTACAAAATCTCTCTTAATGTTTGAACTATTTCTATCCTTCCCAGAAAAAATAGCATGGGAGATACCCTGATTTAAAACTTGGACATCTTCAATATTCCCAAACAAACCAGAATGGAAGCCTAAAATATCATGCACAGATTCACGGGAAGAAGAATTTGAATTTGCATAGATGGGTCTCTCAGATGACTTACTCATATTGATGCTCTTCTGTACCCAAGTTGCATTAGATGGCTCATGTACAACTGATCTTTTCTAGCCTCTCTGTGCCTGTTCAGATAATCCCTCTTGCAACATCTCATGAGGATGCTTCCTCATGAAAGACCTGGTGTTCCTTCCTCTCTGCATCATACTTGTTTTCTTAAAAGAGTTTCACTTATTTAAAAGGACTGGTTATACTTGTTAGAGTCGCCACCCACAAAGATTGTGGGAAATAAGAAAACAAGCTTAAACAAATTACTTGCCAATGTTTAACAAAATAACAAAGATTTTCAAACAGACAGATAACACAAATGAGAGATTAGGCAATCTTCCACAACACAGATATCCGGACAAACTTCTAAACTAATTCGGGAACCAATCTGTAACATAGATATGCACTATGACTCTCCCTAGTAGAGTTGCCACTTTTGTTAGTCTCAAATTTTGATTTCCCTTCTATCCTTCCTATAAGAAATAAATCAACTTTGTCTCCATATGAAAAGATTAGGGAAATGGAACTCAAGAGTAACATATAACAAGGTTTTGAGACCTTCTACACTTTGAACTTATCTAAAGTTCAGGTGGGTATACCTTCTGTGAATACTTTCACACTTCAAAATTGAGATCCATAGTAAACCAGTGCTAAAAAACCTATGGATTTCATCACCTCAATGAAACTAAAACACTGAAAGAAAAACTTGTATTCATTTTTAGTATTGATCTTCAAGAAAGATGAAAGAAATCCTACAATCTGATACCAGTGCCTTATCCGCGCCACAGAGTCACCTAAATCAAGTAAGATTTTTCAAAACTAAACATTCTTATACATTTCATCACTTTGGCTTTCATGAACCCCATACATGCCTAACATATACATAGGTCCTTTCCCACTTAACTAAAACAGTTCATAAAATTCACAGCAGCAAACAGTTGATCTACTGATAGAAATATTTCATGCACATTTAATCCCTCTCCTAAAGAGAAAAGCCATAAATATGTCTATAAGATTGCCTTACAATCCATGCTCATTTGAATAACCCTAGATTACTCAGAATGAAACCAACAAATTAACGAATGCACACCAAAAGACAACACAGATTTAGGCCTCAAAAGTATTGATCTATATTTTCATATTCATTTTGAAAATGTTACATAATTCAAAGTAATCTCTAAGAGAATGAAAAACCTAGATATATTTTGCTAGAGGTTCTTTACAAAATTCTTGTGATCTCTTTTTCTAATAGTCCTGGTATCCATTTATAACATTATGAATGCATACAAACTTCAGACAAACCTAAGAAAAGTTTGTTGCAAACCGCAATGTTCTCCAAGAAATAGTTACAAGTCCTTTTTGGTGTCAACGACCTCTTCAAATTGTTGTTCCACTGCAACATTTTCTAACTATTTGGGAACTTCTTCTCTTTGTCTGGCATATTTGTCGCTCCATTCATGGAACACATCATCATTCGGCCAGGAAAAGCTAACAATCTTTTTCTTCATTCCTTCCAGCCTTTTCCAAGTAACCCTTAATTGCCCAATTTATGTTTCTAAGAAACTATAATGTGATTTCACCTTTTCAATCTCTTCAATTGTCTTGACAAATAAGGATGTGTCATCAGTGTTAATGATTTCATTAACCCTTTTGGACAATTTGTGGTCCAGCTCTTCTAACCATGCCTTCTCCTCTTTTAACTGAGTTGGACCAACAAAACCTCCTAGAAACATCTCATACTTATGATCACAATATTCCTTTCTACATAGTTGGGATTTTCTTTTTACACCTGCCCTTTCCTTTGATAGTATATTCATTTATTTTATGAATTCATTAGTGGACCTGAGATTGTCCTCTGCCTCTACATCTACATAGGATGAACACATGATCTTTAACTCCTTACCTCTAGGCATCTACTTATTAAGAATTGGTTCCAAGGTGGTTTCATCCTCTCTTAATTCGGTCAAAATATTTTGAATCCTCTTCATAGAAATATGAACAACTGAGGGCCTAACTCAATTAGAAAACTTCATAATTGTGGCTTTTACCTTTTCCTCATATTTGCTTGCAAACAAGGCTTGAGCCTGTTTTAACTTTTCCAACTCATGTTGAACAATTTCAGTTGACTAGAAACTAGGAGGCATAGGAGAAGGGGGATATTCTATGATAGGGCTCGTAAGTGGAGGTCTTGCTGGAGAAGAGGCTATCATAAGAGTAGAGGATTCACCTGGATGGTGCTAACCTACCAACTGACTCTGAAGTCTGGCAATAATACTATCTCTGTTGGCTACTTCCTCTTTGGCCTCATTGTAAGCCTTTAAGATTTTTTCCAATTTCAATTGGAGATAAGCCTTTTCTTTTGCCTCTTTTTCTGCCATTGCTACACTAAAATTTGCAGTTTCCAAGACTGTGCTTGCAGCTTCCACTACTCCTGTATCTTGGACTCTTTTTACAATCATGCCTCCTAGGAGACTAGAATCTGATACATCTTTCCTTCTTTAGAGACCACATGACTAAAGCAACATTATCTCTGCTGAAGGTCACTCCTTCCATGGGTTTAGTTTCCTTTTTGACTGCTTCAAGTTCCAGAGCATCAGCTATATCACTCTCAAGGATAATTACAACACCAGCTCTTGATACCATCTCTCTTCCTTTTATAGGGGTAAAGGTCTTGAACTCTTCAATCATTTCTTTCTTTAACTCTTCCTCTACCTGAGTTACATCTCTGTGAGGCTTCTCACTCTTCCTTTGTTCACATTTGGCTTTTAATTGTTCCACATTTTTCTTCCATACAAATTGCATGAAGGCCCCTGTTGTAAAAAAGTTACTATCAACCAGGAACTCCTCACTGTCTTGCTTGACAATAAGTTCTAACTCTTTTCATTTGAGCTCACCATCAGTCAAGTTCATTTCAGCACTAGGTGGCTCTTCTGGCATCCCCTCCTATGTCTCCTCATATGTGTAGGCAATCTCCCCAAGACACCCTAACTATAACAATTGTTCAGCCACCACCTGCTCATCTCCTACATGGATGGGGGAATGAGATGGACAATACTAAGGCTCATTTGTCTGCACTTCCTTCCCTACCATTTGCCATTTAGGGGAGTCTTGGATGTCAATGACATCCTCAATAGCTCTTTTCCCTCTTGAAGTGGAAGGCTCACCTATCATTGGCATCATCGCACTGTGTCTTGATTTCTTGTGCACTACATAATCACCAGGTGGGATAGCCTTAGCAAAGGAAGGATTAGCTAGAACCAATTTAACCCTGTTAGGATCATTTCTCATTATAGCCTCCCTCTTTTCTTTCAAAGTTTGCATGAGGTCTTCAAAATAAAGAATCAAGAATTTGATTTTCTCCTCAAAGGGATTGAAACTAGAAAGAGGGTCATAGCTGCTATTAAATTGATGAATGAAGTCAAGAGCCCTTTTATATGCAACCCACTTCTCTTTCCTTGGCTCTTGTTCATCCAAATTGAATTCATTCCTAATTAGATCTTCAGGGAATTGAAATTGGTGAGGCCTACCTTTACAAACTGCTCTCTTCCTAAACATGTCATTGAAAAAGTCTTCAGGGTTTGCACATCTTGAAATGACAGTTGACAATCTATATGGTTTAAGGAATTCTTCAAAATACTTCTTGCCACCTTTAGTGATCACAAAATGATGTGCCATGGTAATAGTTGGGAAAATGGTCCCTTTACCCCTATTTGTCATCTCTACCTCTTGTACACCTCCAATTTGCCTTAAGACTTTAGCAATTCCTATCTTCAGTGGGACTTGATAAGGCAATAAATATGGAGTGCCTCTGAAACCATATACCCTGAAAACTGTAGAAATAGGGTAGAAATACATATCTCCCCAATTATGAACAATCTTAATACCTTCTGCAAACTCCTTGGGCCTGAGGAATTCCAAGAGAACCTTAGGAATCCTAGGGTTTTCTATGCACAAAAGAATCCTATTCTCAGCTACAAAGCATCTGTCAAACTTTAGATAGCTAGCATCCTCCTTGTCCTAGGATAAAACAGTGCTACAAAGTTGAACAAGCATCTTTTCCTTATCTTTCACCTTAACCAAATCCATTTCTTTTGCAAAATAATCAACACCCTTGAACAAAAACATGTGCATTAGAAGAGAATACCATCCAAACGGTCTATCCACCTTACCATTTTTTATCCCTACTAACTAGCCTTGCATGAATTGCATTAGTGAGGTATGGCACATAATCAAATGTTATTGCCAGAGAGGGGTTTAGAATTTTTGCAATCATCAGCATGTAATGGGTTGGCATGTTTTTCTCATCATCTTCTCCAAAAATATAACAAAGCGCCCAATAGATACCCTTAGTTCTTAGAGTAAATAGATTTAGGGAGAAGGGTTCCATTGTACTGGGGCCTACACTTGTTAACCCTCCTATTTTAACAAAGAACTCTTTCAATGGGCCACTCCTAAGGTTATCCCTTTGTGCATCATAAACCTCGGCCAGTGATTCAAAATCAATAGGCTATAAGAAATTTGAAGCCTCACTGAGCTTAAACACATTTATGAATTCATCATCTTTAATTTCAATCAGGGCTGATCCCTTTACATTCCTGATACATCTAGCTATAGGGTCATAATTTTGTGCAATCAAAGTCAACAAATCTACATCCATGAATACACCAGGAACTATAAGCTTCCCCACATCCAATTCCCTTTTTCTATTTAAAGGGGCAAGGGAATGTCTTTGACCAAAACCTACTTTGAACAATCCTAAACCTGACATCCCTATTTGTGGATCCCTTAACCAATTGCCTTTGTCATATAGGCCATCCCCGATTCTTAAACGAGGGTTCTTTGGTACCAATTCTTTAGCCTTGGCCCCGACATTGGTAGACATACTTAGCTATTCCAGAAAATCATCACAAATATTCCTATCTTGGTAATTTAATTTTCCTATTAACTCCCTTCTTGGTGCCATCCCTTTAATGCAACAATATAAATTGGAATTTTTACAAAACTCTAATGAAACAATTCACATAGCAACACTGATTCTCAAACTGCAATTAGCAAGGAAAACACCGAAAAAACCTGGTTATTCGCCTGAAGAAACTCACTCTGCACCAGCTCCTCTGCAACAAACTTGTCGAAGTGGTACCAATATTCATTTGATGCAGACCTTAATACGTAAAGTTGACATTGAATTGAGAAATTAATCCCACATGCTTCGGCCATCACCTTAGAATTGAATTCGTAAAAATTGAATTCACAAATAGGCTCCAACGGACCACAAGTTCTCTAAGTTTTTCTTTGTTTTAGTCATTTCACCATTTCCTAGAGCTTAAAACCCCCACACTTTTCTTTCATGAAGCAATGACCATTGTTAGATCTCGGGAACCTACACTGCTTTTACTCCTTCCGGTCTTTCTGTGTTAGTGATGGGCCCTACCTTCTTTTTTCCATTTCACGAACACTAAACCAAGCACACTTTTACCCCACAAAACAATGCCGACCATTAGATCATCATTTACTTGCTCAATCTTTACTTCCTACAGTGACCACCAATCTTCTTAACTAACCACGCTTAACCATGATGGCTAACAATTTTCACCATTTCGCAAAGACTAAACTGCAGGCATCTTCGGGCTGCGAAACAACAACAACTGCTAGATCGACCATGAGGTGAACACCATTTAACACACTTTGGACCTTCCAAGTGGGCCCTTTAACTCAGAGACCACTTGCTTTATTGCATCATCGGTTAACAAACGCGATGTGGCAGTCAGCTATTTGCTCAGGAAGCTCCATTGGGTTCCATTCTGAAGCCACCACATGTTTTACTTCACCATTCTCAACATAATTGCTGGTTGAACCAAGGAAGACCCTCAACTACCCTTCAGAGCCATGTGTGTCTGACAATTCACTAATTCTTTCCATGGAACAACCCATCTGTCCTGCCATATCAGTCGTCGTGTGATCACCACATCATTTCGCAAACACTAACCTCCGCTTGACTTGAGGCTGTGAATCCATGACAATCGTCCGATTAAAACCTACTTAATCAGCCTTTAAAACTTATGACCTGCCTGTCCCTTGGGCCCATCGACTCTTTTGCAATTTTGCAAAGCTTAAACCTCAGCCACTTATCTTTGTGAAGCAATGATAACCATTGGATTTCAGCAACTTGCCCGTCTGTTACCTTTGTCGTGACCACCTCTGTCGGCTCCCTCCACCTTTTTGCAACTTCATGAAAGGTAAACAATGGGTATCTTTATGATGTGAATCAACGCGAGTCATTGCATCTTTTGTAAGCTAATCGTCATTTAACCAATTACTTTACTCGCCTCTAGGACCTGCCAAGTCTTTCACTACTTTGCAAAGGGTAAATCATGTGCACTTTGGGCTAGCGAATCAATGTGAGCTATTGGCTTTAAAATAAGATGCAGTCCTTTAATCTGACGATCAATCCTTTGGTCAGGCCCGCCTATCAATTTTGTCATTTCATGAACATTAACCTGCTAGCATCTTTGCCTAGCAAAGCAACAACAACCGTAGGATTAACAATGAGTTGCACATTTATTAAGGAGCCTGAAAAACATCAGAACGAGACATAGGAAAAGGTGTAAATTTGAAAATATTAGAAAGACCACCTAGGGAAAAACCTATGGGGGAATACTTTTAACAATAAACCAACCCTTCTTTAAGTGGCAAAAGTAATGCAGAAATAGAACATAAGGGTTTTTCAAACATAGGAAGGGTTAGAATTTCAAAAACCTTAAACCCTCATTTTACCCCAGACACTTAGAGGTAACAAGGCCAAGCTAAACACATTTTTGCAGACTTCTAGCCAAATATGGGACAAGAATACCCAATTTTTAAATAGTGATAACAGATATGATCTCTATTCATCAGATTCTCTAGTTGTAGATCTGGATGCAGAGTCGATTTCATATCCCCTAGATGCAGATCAAGCATATCCATATCCAATGGCGGAGGGGCAAGTTGATCTGCCAAAAGCGGAGGGAGTTGGATATTAAAATGTTTTTGATCTAGTTATCCACCCAGTAGAACCATTAGCATCTAAACGGTTGATCAGATTGCTATAGCTAGGTAGCAAACCACCTTCGCTTATGACTAAACTCCGCTAATTAGATCTACTTCAACCTGCCTCTGCCCCCATCACTCTCTCCCCTGTGGGTTCTCTTTGAGGCCTGGGTGACCTAGAAAAAACTAGTCGGTCGTGGCATTATGCAGACACAACTTCTCCTCTACTGCTAGGGTTTGACAGAGGTGGAACTGCAAAGAGCCAATCTAGGTCACGATTCATGCCTAGTACCGTGGGCGGGAGTACGCTACTGGGGTGGCAATGTGAGAATGGGAAGGGGCTACGAAAATAATTTGAAATGTCTTGGTCTTTTTTTTTTTAAGTAATGCTCGATGTTGTCAGAATTTTGACGAATGTGGGTACTTTTTGTAAAAAAACACAAATGTCATTGCCAATTCCTTCTCTACCAAAAACATATATTGAATTATCGTTGGAATTCCGAAGAATACAGGCAATTTTTTTTTTTAAAATCAAATTTGTTCACAATATACCTTCTCCATCGGAAACCTCCATCGGAATTTTAGGCCAAATGTATTAGTGAAATCTTCCACAAACATAACATCTCACATTCATTCTACAATTTTTTGAATTATGACCAACTTTGTTGCATTTGGAACATTGACCGGTGGGTGCATTAATGTTCTAATTATTTCTATATCTACACTAATTTTCTCTATGACCATACTTGTTATAGTTAAAGTATTTCCCATTAAATTTTTAAGCATTAGGTTGTCTTACCGGTTTACTATGATCATGATTATTTACAGTACCCAAACTTTCTCCAGCTTCAAATCCAAGTCCATTTGTATCTGCATTAGGTTTCTGACTTTTCAACATAGCATCAAGTTTAGAGGAACTTTTCTTGAATTTCTCTTTGTTTTGATTTGCAGTAGCCAACTCATTTTCCAGAATTCCCATTTGTCTCATAAGTTCAGTTTTAACATATTGCATGTGAATCAGATCTATCTTTAACATATCATTTTCATGACCAAGTCTTAGATTTTCATTTCCAGCATCATTGAGTCTCCTAGTCAAGTCATCTTCATTCTTCTTCCTGTCTTCAATGTCTTTACAAAATCTCATAGTCATATCTTGCATTTCATTCCTCATAGTACTATTTTCTTGTCTCATCTTGTTCACAAGTTCATTAAGAGTTTCCTTTTCATCATTATCATTCTGCATCTTCTCATGAAGTTCATTTCTTTTATTTCTAGCAATAGTAAGATTCCCCTTAAGTCCTTGAATAAATTCTTGTGCAATCCTTAGATCATCTTCAAGTTTGATATTCTTCAACTTCTTTGAATCATAGTTTACAAGAGCTCCTTCCAATTGCTTTCTTAAGTTCTCCATCTGTACCGGTGTCAGAATCTTCCTCAAGTTGTTAGGCTTTTGAAAATAGAGGACTAAGCTCTAATACCAATTTTTAGGATTAATGATAGTCCCAAAGATACTGAGAGGGGGGGTGAATCAGTATCTAACCTGTTAACAGAATATTTAACCTTATTAAGTATTTTGCATTCCAAAACAATGTACCGGTAAATAAGAATTAATGCAGTAAACAGGAACAATAAAGACAACATAGAAAACACACCATAACATAAGATGTTTAACGAGGAAACTCAGTGTGGGAAAAACCTCAGTGGGATTTGTAACCCACAATATTCACTCACTGGCCAATGAATAAATATTACTTACAATGAGGGGCCTGCACATGCAGGAAGGCCAACTGTCTAGAGCTCACTGCTCAATTTACAAGATAGAAGTCTCACTGACTTACAAAATGGATTATGAAAATCCAAGACAATGTACTGCTTCAAATCAACATCAACTATGCCACGTTCAATACCGGTTTAAGCTTATTCTATAACCAAAACCTTTGCTATCAACTTATATCTCCTTATTCATTCATGATATCCTTCTACCATATATCTTCCTTACTTCTTCTCAAAATGACCTATAAGATTTCATACATATATATGTCTTTTATAATATGCCATGTTGGCTTTACAAAAGATAATTACATTAAATAAAATAAACAAAAGTTTATTCCTTATCGGCTAGAGTGTTGGTATGCATTGTAGCCATTATCGATGAAGTGTCTATCAGTGTATGTAGATGTCTATGCCGGTGTTGGTGCCTACCGGTGGCTTTACCAAATGAATGTTGGATGGTTGCTAGAAGTTTTCCAGAAGGTTACCATCAATGACAACACCGTCATTTCACATTAGAGTGTAGAATGCCAATAGAGGGTATTCTTTGTTGCTTCCTTATCTTCCTGCTTTCGATGAAGCTGTCTGCTCACATTTTCCCTTTACCTTATGGATCTGCATGATTCTTCCTCTTTGCAGCTCTGGTCTTCACCCTAGTCTGCAAGTCCCCACTAGTTGTGGTTAGGTCAACCTTCATTCAAGGAGAATTTCTAATTGGGGAGGTCTAGCCTTTGTTTCCTCCATTTGAGGAGATAAACAGAATGTCATTGTGGGGGACATTCTTATTGGTGGAGCATTCACCAACACCACTTCCTAATCCTTCAGTGTCCTTGACATGCCTTTGATTCTTTAGCATTTTATCCAAGGCATCACTACTACCATCAATCCGGATTCTCACCTTGAGCTAATCTTCAGATTTTTCAAGGTCATTTTGGAGGACCTCTATTTCTCAGAGCAGCTTTTGATGTTCTTTATCTTTTATCTCTAGCTAAAAGGATAGATCTTCACAACAACACACCTTTGTGTTCTCTACCCGAGTCTTCAACTCTGAGAAGCATTTCTCAGTATCTTCAAGGCATTTTGTCAACCAGTTCTACTCTACTGTAGAAGCCTTCTTGAATAGCTTGTATTCCCTTCTAACTCTGCTGAGTTCTTCAAGTGCATTCACAAGCTCTCCTTCAAGATCAACTTCTACTTCATCCTCTTCTTCTCCTTCACTATCACTCCCAAACACATCTACCTGATGGGACCTATTTGCCCTATCACATTCAGATGTGTGCTCCTCATCTTTAGATTATTGAGCCATGAAGAGGTGAGTTCCTTCTTCATCATTGCTACTGCAGCAATTTGATCTGCCTCTGTCATACATGCATGTGGCTGCTGCACTATTCTTCTCACTCTCATAAACTAATTCAATGGTGTAGGTTTCATTTTCATATAGCTTCCTTAGTCTATCCCATAGACTCTTTGCTTATTTAGACTTATCCACTTGTGAGGAGACATCACCAGTGAGCCCACTAAATATGGCCTTCATGGCTTCTTCATTGCATAAGCAATTTCTTTCTTCATCAGATCCTGAGGGAGGACTGACATTCCTAGGGGGCCATTGATAACCAACATCCATACATCAAACCCTAGAGAGGAAAGAAAGACTTCCATTCTACAACTCCAAATAGAATATTTTGACATTAAACATAGGAGCAGGGATTGACACTAAACAAACCATTGTGTCCTTAAGCCATAAACTACCCAAGCTAGAGAAAGCTCGTCTAGCTAGGAAACTAGGCTCTAATACCAATTTTTAGACACAATGCACCACTGAGAGGGGGAGGGGGTGAATCAGTTGTTCTCAAACTTTTCCCTTTAGCTATCCTATGTGAGCATATTGGTTATTTGATCTAACTATGAACAAACTTACCGGTTAGTGAGGAGACTAACTCAAATACACATAGACAAGGGGACATCACATGACACCAACATATACGAGGAAAACCCAAGATGAGAAAAACCTCAATGAGCAATGTTGTTGGAGTCTGCTAATCTAATCTAGCCTCACAATGAAAATTGTTACAATGTTTAGGGCACCAACCCAAGGAGCTACAACCTGTAATTTAGGGCACCAACCCAAGGAGCACCAACCCCTAATTTAGGGCACCAACCCCTAACTTGTTTATGGGATACAACCCAAAGGAGCTACAACCCTTGCACCGAGATACAACTAAGTGTTCACAATAAAAACATCAATTACAAAAGTGGTTATCTTGTTACAAGTGAATCTTGCAACCATTACATATACCTTATTCTATTGGTGAGATACCTTATTTTCCACACCGACTCACTTCTTTTTCTACTCTCATTTGTTGCTTTTCTTGTTGGTAAACACTATCAGTTCACCTCTTTTCTGTTTTGTTCTTACTGAATCTCTTCCTCACTGCTCAACACTTCACCTGTACTTCACTTTGTTTGTTCTATGTCTGCCTACTCTGCAACTTTCTTCACCTCTGCTCTATCAGAATGGACACTACCACTTTTCCTCTTCTACTGGTTGAATGCTTCAACTAGGTTCTCCCTCAGTCTCACTGTCTTCTCAGATACTCATTGAGCACTGTTGTTCACCAAAAGTGATAACCCAAGACACCTGCAAATCTATCTATGAGATAGCCGATCTCAATCAATGAAACACCTCAGGGCTTGGACAACATAACATAGGATCCTAATGATCCTCCTGCACTTCAGGTTCTGCTAGACCTAGGGGGGGACACCCTTTTGATGCATTGAATACAACAATCACAAAATAAGACTGCATCAACAATGAGCAGACAAATCATTTCACAAGCTCAACATATTAGGAAACTTTACAGATTGGCTAGATCTATACAAACGATAGGATGAAACAGAGCTTTGAAAGAATGGAACACAAACACCCCTAAACATGAAGGGAAAATAGATTTATCTTTTAAATGTATATCTGAAAACATCCCCAAACTTGCAAGACCAGTGCCTTGTTCATTGGGCAACAGAGTCACAGACAGGACCACAAATATGAATCATAGATGCAAATTTGTTTTCCTTAAACAAGATATTCATGCATCAATACCTTATATTAATGCACTATTTGACTCATTCACAATTTTATCAGATCTGGAAATATATTTCATCATTTATGATTGACTACAGAGTTTAAAACCTTCCTTGAAGGATACCTATAAACAATCACACAATTTCCTTGAAATTGACAAATCTTATCCTCCTTGAGGATTCAATTCATAATAATGAAATAATTACACAGAGACAATACTGTGAGGAATTTACTCATGCCTGACAAAAGCAAGACCTGCAACTAAAATCACATTTACAACAATGCACTGCAATCTTCTGTACCCTGAAACAAACCAGAAGCATTTACAAATTTGGGTCATGACATTCAGAAATGGAAGCCATCAAATCTGGAGCATTTTCCAAATTTCTGGAACCCCTACAACTGAGAAGAATTCGGAATAAAAAGAGGAGAGAATAAAATCAAATCTGCAACTGAATTGCCAACCGTCTCCTCTCTAACTGAATTTTGTTCCCGTGAAAACTGCATCCAAAATATCCCACATTTGCCAAAATTAACCTCATAATCGGATTCCTCGCTCCGAGAGCTTTCCGGCGATATATAATACTTTATATTTTGGCCAAAATTTAGACCCTGGGCGAATTTATCCTCATTTGTGCTCAGTCATTTAAATATTTCGAATTTCAATATAGTTTGAACTATATTATTTAATCATTTTAAATTTGATTTTTTGCCTCCATTTGTGCTCTGACGCCTTGCCACGTGGCGGCCTCTGATTGGTCGATGGGGTTGACCGGATGCCACCTGGGATGACACTTCATCATCGCCACGTCATCTGCTTCGTCACTGCCACTTGGCCGCTTGCTTGTATGCCACATCATCGCCACCTCATCGGGACCCGCGTGCTGGACTGTTGGCTGTACCCGCCACCTACGTGCCACGTGGATGGCTCACGTTCATCCTCGCTATTTCGCTGGTTTAACTCGCGTGCATCTTCCCTTTGCGAAATAGCGCGAGCCGTCGATCTCTCTCGAACTTGCTCGCTCTTTAACTCGGCCTTCGTCTGCAAAATTTTGCTTGTTTGCCTCGGGAAGCGTGCCTGCGTGGGGTCCACCTAATCGCCATCCAGTCAGCTCCTCTATCGCCTCGAGAAGCGTGCTCACGAGTGGGCCCACCTTGGGCACCCATGGGCACCTTGTGTCAAAAGCCTTTAAGGCTTTGACATTATAGTATGGTGCGTTTTTGTATATAAATACCAAAAACTCCCAGTGCACAGCCAATGTGGGATAATGTGTTTGCCTGAAACTGTGCATTTTTTGAAACTTTTAATGGCGCCTTGCCTGGGGCTTTCATTTGTGAATGGGATTTGATGTTGCTACCAGAGGAGACCACGTGAGGAGCATTGGACTGGTTTATATTTGCTTTGAAAACCTTGAACTTTGCCTTCAAACACTACGTGAGAGGTGAGGTTTGTTTGCTCCACTCCAATCTCCATGTTACGCAGAAGAGGGGAGCTGAAGATTGTTTGCATTGGTTTGAATTTTTAAAATCTTTCAATTTCCATACACAGCATGGGAGGATTCAGGCATACACCAATTGCATTTTTTGGAGGGCTCACGTGGAGGGAGGGTCTGATTGTTGAAGTCTTGCCTGCTGCACATTGTATTTGTTTTAAAAGACTCCAGCTGCTGGCAAACATGCATTTGAACTTTGCTTTAAAAAAAACACATTGCCTTCTGATGATCACACAGGGAGGACTTTACTGGCATTTGTTTGAATGGTTTCCTTTTAAACTTGTATGTTCACCACCACATGAACTGCCAATTTCATTTTGTTTGAAGTTTTTGAGCCCTCCAAACTCCATCTTCAACGCTGCAAAAGGAGATTTAATTTTACACCTGCCAAATGCATTTGTCTGAAAGTTTATTGTTGTTGTAGCTGCTATCAAAGGGAGTTTCAATGCACTTGGTACCTCCAATGCCACGCACACAATAGAGAAAACAAAATGGCATTTGCTGCTAATTTTCTTTTGCTCTCACACTCTCCACGTCCAGCAATGGCTTCTGCAGGCTCCTTCAAACACCACGTGAGAGAGGTCTTTGGAGGTTGTTCCCAATATTCAGCAAGATGACTGGGCTTCACTCTTAAATCATAAATGATTCACTTAGGTTGCTGATTTGTAGTTGCTTGAATGACTCTAATTGGAAAAGTTAAGAACCATGCCAATCCGCAATGCTAATATCATACACCACCATGAAAGTTGAAATTCTTCTTTCCATACCATGCTACCAAACAATAAGACTAAGAACCACCACTCATGGTCTAGTGAGAAGCTAGGGTCCATAATCTCCTCCTATCTGGCTTTCACTTTAAACCTTGAATCATATAACATATGATTTTAAAATAACAATTAAAACTTTGCCTGAAAAGATGCCTGGAGCAACAAGTCAAGTCGGGCCCCAGAGTGGGTCTGACTAAAAAAATTTCGTTTTCAAGCTACTGGCCTCTGGAATATCTTAGGAACCTCAAACAAACCTCTGGAATCGATCGGCACCACTTTTGGATCATAAAATTGCATTTTACATCCTTCAGGCAATTACGCCACAATTTTCGCATTTAATCGCGAAGACGTAATTTTCAAACCTGTCAAAACACCTTTCTGGAGCTAGCCATCTGACAAGCGTGTACTTTGATATACAAGGATGACATCTACCAAACGGTTTCTCAAGATGAGTCCCGAGTGAAGAGATATTAATTTCCGAAAACGGCCAACTGGCTTTGTCGACACTGCGGACCTGATGAAGTCAATGTTCTGGCAACACATGATGCCTTTCTCAAAAATATCAAACGACCTCCGTAGGCTCTCAAATTTGGAACATAGGTACCTTTAAGTACATGTTAAATATTTGAATTCTCAGTTTGATCACCAGACTGACAGGATGCAAACGGTGCGCTCACCAAAACGGCTACATTAACTGATCTAACACTGGAAGTGCGGATAACTGAATTTGATGGCAAAATGAATCCTTTTGAAAACCGATCAAACGGATTGATAAAAGCTTGAAATTTGAAATGTAGCTCACCATTTATACCAAAATTAGCCCGGAACAAACATTCTGACATGACGCTCACCGGGACATTTTTACACTTGTGCAAACATCACAAACTACAAACGGATTTGGCTATGAAAACGGAGCAAACGGATTCGTAAGGACTTGAAATTTGAAACATAGCTCACCATTTATACTGACATCAACCTGGAAGAAACACTTTGGCATGATGCTTACTGAGGCAAGTTTTACAATTGTGCAAAACAGGGCTCCGACTAGCTGTCGAAACAGGGACTTGCCAAAACACACAAACTGCAAACGGATTCGGTTTTGAAAACTGAACAAATGGATTCGTCAAGACCTAAAATTTTGCAGGGTGACTCACATTAATGCATGCAATTGAATCCATTTTGAATTTTTTCATGATGATCAACAGGGCAAAAGATGTAATCGCTCAAAGAAGGCTACTCCATAAAATCTGCATTTGTGCCTAAAATGCACTTCCAGCTCACCCCTCAAACTGGGTACCTCATAAACTTATCCAAATTGAATTCTGAAAGTTTCACATCACTGAATAGGCCAAATGAAAGGTGTGGGACATGAATCCCGAGCCTTACCCTTTGAAAATCAACTCGCTCCATTTTACCCCCTTGCTAGCTAGGCCATTCAAACTGACTCATTCGGGTACTTTTCTGACATGCAAGGCAAATTTTTGAAATGGGCCTCTAAACTTGATTCAATTTTAATCAGTCCCAACAGTGGCTCTGACTGGGGATGGTTGATTGCGAGATCAACACAAGAATCCAGATATCTTTGGTTAAGCAGACCACCCAAAAGACGGGTCATTCTTCTCTTCTCATTTCTTCTCTTCTCAAAACAAGGCTTCCTTATTCTACCCAAACAGCAAGGCACTTTATTGAAAACCACACAACTGAAAGCAAAGCAACTGTACAAAATATACAACTTATCAATGGCCCCGGGCCATCAAAACTGAAATCAATTCTTACCTCTGTCAAACACTTGATTTTCATTTCCACTAATTGGAGGTAAGTTGAGATCATCATTCCAATCTGCCTTATCAAAGACACTTCCACTTCTAATCAGCTGGTCACATAAAACATAATCAGTAGCATGTTCATAATCAATCAATCTTTGGAAACCAAATGAATGTTGAATGTGCTGATCACCAGGTGACATAAGAGTGCCATACTCTTTACCACTCTTTCCCAGCTGAAAAGAAAAGTGGCCTAACTTATTCTGAAAGTTGAAAACATCAGGCACATCTCTATTGCTAGTTTGCTCAAATGATGAACACTCCTCCACAATGACAGCTTGCAAACTAGAGAGAAAAACTTCCTCATAACATGACTGCACTTCCACTTGCTGATCACAAAAACTATCAACATTTTGCACACATGAAAGTACATGATTGTCACTTGTCAATGGTTCATTTCCCACTTGTAAATCTGAGAAAACTACTTCAAATTTGTCATGTCTTCTAAAAGGTAGATCCTCATAATGCATATCAAAGCCAGAATTCATATCAACATATGAACCTTCATTATCATACCTATCAACCATATATGCATTGTCATTTTGTCTATCAAACACAGGAAGAGAATCAACATCATATGTATCATTTTTAACACCCTCAAAAACATCATCAGAATCAAAACATATACTGAGTGGGTATGAAAGATTGGGCACATTTTTGAATCCACATCTCTGAAAATTAGCAGCTAAGAGTTCTGAAATTTGCTCACTGCATAGTGAACCTTCTTCTTCATTTTCCTTGGCTTCATCCTCTGAGCTGTAAACATTGTCCCAATATGATAAAGGTATTGGATCTGTAGTGTTCATGTCCCTATGCGCATTTATTTCATCCTCACAACAACTTGCATCTGCATCATATCCTTTATCACGCTGCTCATAATGTGTTGCTACATGTTGCAACATAGTTTCATAACTGGGGTTGCAAACATCTTGTGGATTGAAATCAACAACAAGGTGATCTACATCATTAGCATCTGAAACCTCAACGGGTTCATGATTAGTTGAACAATCACTGTTCTCACAAATTTCTTCTCGCTCTGAATACACATCTGAACTTTCATGCTGAGAATAATCACATTCAGCGTCATAAGAGGCATATCCACTTAGGGGGTCATCTCCTTCATTATTTTTAATCTTGTGTATATTTTCAGGTTGGTTACTTTCAATCATATCTATCCATTCTTTAATAGATTCAACACATTCTTCTCTGAAGGCAGTAGACCAATTAACTGAGTTAGGCTCATAAAGCTCTAGGAATATCTCAATTAAAACCGACTCAGGGGGTCTATTATTAGTTGAAAGCTCATTCAATGCAGCTAAAAATCTTTCATAGAAGACATATGATGATTCTCCTTTACTTCTTAGCCCTATTTTCTTTCTTAAAAACCAGATGAATTTCTCTCGGATCTTTTGAAGACATACTGCAATCTCTTTATCAATCTCTTTCAGATTTGACAGAGGATTTGGAGATCTAGGAACTACATCTGGATCAATCAGGTTTTATAATAGTCACTGAACCATTATCATGACCATGCACCTTACTATTTTTTTTTTAAATCTTTTCAAAAACCTTGCAGTCACTAATTTCATAACTACATACTTCTTTGATCATATAACTGAAATTTGTTTCAAAAACATGAAGTATGCATACTGCAAATTTCTTTTCCTTTTAATGGTGACTTTTTCACCTCATAAGGAACATGAATTGTCTCATTAATACTTTGAGGAATACCTGGAGTAAATTTGTTGCTGCTCTTCACTGCACTTCTGACTGGAAATTTGAAGAACTCCTTCAAATCTCAGGTTCGTTCTTACAGAGTCGCCACCTCCCTGAAGAGGAATAAAACTTTACCACTGATCTTCACTCTGAACACTTTCAGATTTCTGGGTCTCACCACATAGCAGAGTCACATAATATTTTTCAAATGTCTTAGCAACAAGAATTTCCAGGGTAAACACTTCCAAATCTGAAAATGACTTTCAGATTTGTACACTTCTAAGACTCTTCCCCAAATGAATTTTAGCTAGACTCATGGGTTTGACTGCAATCAACAAGGTTAATAGAACTTTTCTCAACCTTACTGAATAATGCAATTATAAAACATTGTTACATCCCCAGCAGAGTCGCCATTTTTGTTGTTCACCAAAAGTGATAACCCAAGACACCTGCAAATCTATCTATGAGATAGCCGATCTCAATCAATGAAACACCTCAGGGCTTGGACAACATAACATAGGATCCTAATGATCCTCCTGCACTTCAGGTTCTGCTAGACCTAGGGGGGGACACCCTTTTGATGCATTGAATACAACAATCACAAAATAAGACTGCATCAACAATGAGCAGACAAATCATTTCACAAGCTCAACATATTAGGAAACTTTACAGATTGGCTAGATCTATACAAACGATAGGATGAAACAGAGCTTTGAAAGAATGAAACACAAACACCCCTAAACATGAAGGGAAAATAGATTTATCTTTTAAATGTATATCTGAAAACATCCCCAAACTTGCAAGACCAGTGCCTTGTTCATTGGGCAACAGAGTCACAGACAGGACCACAAATATGAATCATAGATGCAAATTTGTTTTCCTTAAACAAGATATTCATGCATCAATACCTTATATTAATGCACTATTTGACTCATTCACAATTTTATCAGATCTGGAAATATATTTCATCATTTATGATTGACTACAGAGTTTAAAACCTTCCTTGAAGGATACCTATAAACAATCACACAATTTCCTTGAAATTGACAAATCTTATCCTCCTTGAGGATTCAATTCATAATAATGAAATACTTACACAGAGACAATACTGTGAGGAATTTACTCATGCCTGACAAAAGCAAGACCTGCAACTAAAATCACATTTACAACAATGCACTGCAATCTTCTGTACCCTGAAACAAACCAGAAGCATTTACAAATTTGGGTCATGACATTCAGAAATGGAAGCCATCAAATCTGGAGCATTTTCCAAATTTCTGGAACCCCTACAACTGAGAAGAATTCGGAATAAAAAGAGGAGAGAATAAAATCAAATCTGCAACTGAATTGCCAAGTGTCTCCTCTCTAACTGAATTTTGTTCCCGTGAAAACTGCATCCAAAATATCCCACATTTGCCAAAATTAACCTCATAATCGGATTCCTCGCTCCGAGAGCTTTCCGGCGATATATAATACTTTATATTTTGGCCAAAATTTAGACCCTGGGCGAATTTATCCTCATTTGTGCTCAGTCATTTAAATATTTCGAATTTCAATATAGTTTGAACTATATTATTTAATCATTTTAAATTTGATTTTTTGCCTCCATTTGTGCTCTGACGCCTTGCCACGTGGCGGCCTCTGATTGGTCGATGGGGTTGACCGGATGCCACCTGGGATGACACTTCATCATCGCCACGTCATCTGCTTCGTCACTGCCACTTGGCCGCTTGCTTGTATGCCACATCATCGCCACCTCATCGGGACCCGCGTGCTGGACTGTTGGCTGTACCCGCCACCTACGTGCCACGTGGATGGCTCACGTTCATCCTCGCTATTTCGCTGGTTTAACTCGCGTGCATCTTCCCTTTGCGAAATAGCGCGAGCCGTCGATCTCTCTCGAACTTGCTCGCTCTTTAACTCGGCCTTCGTCTGCAAAATTTTGCTTGTTTGCCTCGGGAAGCGTGCCTGCGTGGGGTCCACCTAATCGCCATCCAGTCAGCTCCTCTATCGCCTCGGGAAGCGTGCTCACGCGTAGGCCCACCTTGGGCACCCATGGGCACCTTGTGTCAAAAGCCTTTAAGGCTTTGACATTATAGTATGGTGCGTTTTTGTATATAAATACCAAAAAACTCCCAGTGCACAGCCAATGTGGGATAATGTGTTTGCCTGAAACTGTGCATTTTTTGAAACTTTTAATGGCGCCTTGCCTGGGGCTTTCATTTGTGAATGGGATTTGATGTTGCTACCAGAGGAGACCACGTGAGCAGTATTGGACTGGTTTATATTTGCTTTGAAAACCTTGAACTTTGCCTTCAAACACTACGTGAGAGGTGAGGTTTGTTTGCTCCACTCCAATCTCCATGTTACGCAGAAGAGGGGAGCTGAAGATTGTTTGCATTGGTTTGAATTTTTAAAATCTTTCAATTTCCATACACAGCATGGGAGGATTCAGGCATACACCAATTGCATTTTTTGGAGGGCTCACGTGGAGGGAGGGTCTGATTGTTGAAGTCTTGCCTGCTGCACATTGTATTTGTTTTAAAAGACTCCAGCTGCTGGCAAACATGCATTTGAACTTTGCTTTAAAAAAAACACATTGCCTTCTGATGATCACACAGGGAGGACTTTACTGGCATTTGTTTGAATGGTTTCCTTTTAAACTTGTATGTTCACCACCACATGAACTGCCAATTTCATTTTGTTTGAAGTTTTTGAGCCCTCCAAACTCCATCTTTAACGCTGCAAAAGGAGATTTAATTTTACACCTGCCAAATGCATTTGTCTGAAAGTTTATTGCTGTTGTAGCTGCTATCAAAGGGAGTTTCAATGCACTTGGTACCTCCAATGCCACGCACACAATAGAGAAAACAAAATGGCATTTGCTGCTAATTTTCTTTTGCTCTCACACTCTCCACGTCCAGCAATGGCTTCTGCAGGCTCCTTCAAACACCACGTGAGAGAGGTCTTTGGAGGTTGTTCCCAATATTCAGCAAGATGACTGGGCTTCACTCTTAAATCATAAATGATTCACTTAGGTTGCTGATTTGTAGTTGCTTGAATGACTCTAATTGGAAAAGTTAAGAACCATGCCAATCCGCAATGCTAATATCATACACCACCATGAAAGTTGAAATTCTTCTTTCCATACCATGCTACCAAACAATAAGACTAAGAACCACCACTCATGGTCTAGTGAGAAGCTAGGGTCCATAATCTCCTCCTATCTGGCTTTCACTTTAAACCTTGAATCATATAACATATGATTTTAAAATAACAATTAAAACTTTGCCTGAAAAGATGCCTGGAGCAACAAGTCAAGTCGGGCCCCAGAGTGGGTCTGACTAAAAAAATTTCGTTTTCAAGCTACTGGCCTCTGGAATATCTTAGGAACCTCAAACAAACCTCTGGAATCGATCGGCACCACTTTTGGATCATAAAATTGCATTTTACATCCTTCAGGCAATTACGCCACAATTTTCGCATTTAATCGCGAAGACGTAATTTTCAAACCTGTCAAAACACCTTTCTGGAGCTAGCCATCTGACAAGCGTGTACTTTGATATACAAGGATGACATCTACCAAACGGTTTCTCAAGATGAGTCCCGAGTGAAGAGATATTAATTTCCGAAAACGGCCAACTGGCTTTGTCGACACTGCGGACCTGATGAAGTCAATGTTCTGGCAACACATGATGCCTTTCTCAAAAATATCAAACGACCTCCGTAGGCTCTCAAATTTGGAACATAGGTACCTTTAAGTACATGTTAAATATTTGAATTCTCAGTTTGATCACCAGACTGACAGGATGCAAACGGTGCGCTCACCAAAACGGCTACATTAACTGATCTAACACTGGAAGTGCGGATAACTGAATTTGATGGCAAAATGAATCCTTTTGAAAACCGATCAAACGGATTGATAAAAGCTTGAAATTTGAAATGTAGCTCACCATTTATACCAAAATTAGCCCGGAACAAACATTCTGACATGACGCTCACCGGGACATTTTTACACTTGTGCAAACATCACAAACTACAAACGGATTTGGCTATGAAAACGGAGCAAACGGATTCGTAAGGACTTGAAATTTGAAACATAGCTCACCATTTATACTGACATCAACCTGGAAGAAACACTTTGGCATGATGCTTACTGAGGCAAGTTTTACAATTGTGCAAAACAGGGCTCCGACTAGCTGTCGAAACAGGGACTTGCCAAAACACACAAACTGCAAACGGATTCGGTTTTGAAAACTGAACAAATGGATTCGTCAAGACCTAAAATTTTGCAGGGTGACTCACATTAATGCATGCAATTGAATCCATTTTGAATTTTTTCATGATGATCAACAGGGCAAAAGATGTAATCGCTCAAAGAAGGCTACTCCATAAAATCTGCATTTGTGCCTAAAATGCACTTCCAGCTCACCCCTCAAACTGGGTACCTCATAAACTTATCCAAATTGAATTCTGAAAGTTTCACATCACTGAATAGGCCAAATGAAAGGTGTGGGACATGAATCCCGAGCCTTACCCTTTGAAAATCAACTCGCTCCATTTTACCCCCTTGCTAGCTAGGCCATTCAAACTGACTCATTCGGGTACTTTTCTGACATGCAAGGCAAAATTTTGAAATGGGCCTCTAAACTTGATTCAATTTTAATCAGTCCCAACAGTGGCTCTGACTGGGGATGGTTGATTGCGAGATCAACACAAGAATCCAGATATCTTTGGTTAAGCAGACCACCCAAAAGACGGGTCATTCTTCTCTTCTCATTTCTTCTCTTCTCAAAACAAGGCTTCCTTATTCTACCCAAACAACAAGGCACTTTATTGAAAACCACACAACTGAAAGCAAAGCAACTGTACAAAATATACAACTTATCAATGGCCCCGGGCCATCAAAACTGAAATCAATTCTTACCTCTGTCAAACACTTGATTTTCATTTCCACTAATTGGAGGTAAGTTGAGATCATCATTCCAATCTGCCTTATCAAAGACACTTCCACTTCTAATCAGCTGGTCACATAAAACATAATCAGTAGCATGTTCATAATCAATCAATCTTTGGAAACCAAATGAATGTTGAATGTGCTGATCACCAGGTGACATAAGAGTGCCATACTCTTTACCACTCTTTCCCAGCTGAAAAGAAAAGTGGCCTAACTTATTCTGAAAGTTGAAAACATCAGGCACATCTCTATTGCTAGTTTGCTCAAATGATGAACACTCCTCCACAATGACAGCTTGCAAACTAGAGAGAAAAACTTCCTCATAACATGACTGCACTTCCACTTGCTGATCACAAAAACTATCAACATTTTGCACACATGAAAGTACATGATTGTCACTTGTCAATGGTTCATTTCCCACTTGTAAATCTGAGAAAACTACTTCAAATTTGTCATGTCTTCTAAAAGGTAGATCCTCATAATGCATATCAAAGCCAGAATTCATATCAACATATGAACCTTCATTATCATACCTATCAACCATATATGCATTGTCATTTTGTCTATCAAACACAGGAAGAGAATCAACATCATATGTATCATTTTTAACACCCTCAAAAACATCATCAGAATCAAAACATATACTGAGTGGGTATGAAAGATTGGGCACATTTTTGAATCCACATCTCTGAAAATTAGCAGCTAAGAGTTCTGAAATTTGCTCACTGCATAGTGAACCTTCTTCTTCATTTTCCTTAGCTTCATCCTCTGAGCTGTAAACATTGTCCCAATATGATAAAGGTATTGGATCTGTAGTGTTCATGTCCCTATGCGCATTTATTTCATCCTCACAACAACTTGCATCTGCATCATATCCTTTATCACGCTGCTCATAATGTGTTGCTACATGTTGCAACATAGTTTCATAACTGGGGTTGCAAACATCTTGTGGATTGAAATCAACAACAAGGTGATCTACATCATTAGCATCTGAAACCTCAACGGGTTCATGATTAGTTGAACAATCACTGTTCTCACAAATTTCTTCTCGCTCTGAATACACATCTGAACTTTCATGCTGAGAATAATCACATTCAGCGTCATAAGAGGCATATCCACTTAGGGGGTCATCTCCTTCATTATTTTTAATCTTGTGTATATTTTCAGGTTGGTTACTTTCAATCATATCTATCCATTCTTTAATAGATTCAACACATTCTTCTCTGAAGGCAGTAGACCAATTAACTGAGTTAGGCTCATAAAGCTCTAGGAATATCTCAATTAAAACCGACTCAGGGGGTCTATTATTAGTTGAAAGCTCATTCAATGCAGCTAAAAATCTTTCATAGAAGACATATGATGATTCTCCTTTACTTCTTAGCCCTATTTTCTTTCTTAAAAACCAGATGAATTTCTCTCGGATCTTTTGAAGACATACTGCAATCTCTTTATCAATCTCTTTCAGATTTGACAGAGGATTTGGAGATCTAGGAACTACATCTGGATCCATCAGGTTTTATAATAGTCACTGAACCATTATCATGACCATGCACCTTACTATTTTTTTTTTAAATCTTTTCAAAAACCTTGCAGTCACTAATTTCATAACTACATACTTCTTTGATCATATAACTGAAATTTGTTTCAAAAACATGAAGTATGCATACTGCAAATTTCTTTTCCTTTTAATGGTGACTTTTTCACCTCATAAGGAACATGAATTGTCTCATTAATACTTTGAGGAATACCTGGAGTAAATTTGTTGCTGCTCTTCACTGCACTTCTGACTGGAAATTTGAAGAACTCCTTCAAATCTCAGGTTCGTTCTTACAGAGTCGCCACCTCCCTGAAGAGGAATAAAACTTTACCACTGATCTTCACTCTGAACACTTTCAGATTTCTGGGTCTCACCACATAGCAGAGTCACATAATATTTTTCAAATGTCTTAGCAACAAGAATTTCCAGGGTAAACACTTCCAAATCTGAAAATGACTTTCAGATTTGTACACTTCTAAGACTCTTCCCCAAATGAATTTTAGCTAGACTCATGGGTTTGACTGCAATCAACAAGGTTAATAGAACTTTTCTCAACCTTACTGAATAATGCAATTATAAAACATTGTTACATCCCCAGCAGAGTCGCCATTTTTGTTGTTCACCAAAAGTGATAACCCAAGACACCTGCAAATCTATCTATGAGATAGCCGATCTCAATCAATGAAACACCTCAGGGCTTGGACAACATAACATAGGATCCTAATGATCCTCCTGCACTTCAGGTTCTGCTAGACCTAGGGGGGGACACCCTTTTGATGCATTGAATACAACAATCACAAAATAAGACTGCATCAACAATGAGCAGACAAATCATTTCACAAGCTCAACATATTAGGAAACTTTACAGATTGGCTAGATCTATACAAACGATAGGATGAAACAGAGCTTTGAAAGAATGGAACACAAACACCCCTAAACATGAAGGGAAAATAGATTTATCTTTTAAATGTATATCTGAAAACATCCCCAAACTTGCAAGACCAGTGCCTTGTTCATTGGGCAACAGAGTCACAGACAGGACCACAAATATGAATCATAGATGCAAATTTGTTTTCCTTAAACAAGATATTCATGCATCAATACCTTATATTAATGCACTATTTGACTCATTCACAATTTTATCAGATCTGGAAATATATTTCATCATTTATGATTGACTACAGAGTTTAAAACCTTCCTTGAAGGATACCTATAAACAATCACACAATTTCCTTGAAATTGACAAATCTTATCCTCCTTGAGGATTCAATTCATAATAATGAAATACTTACACAGAGACAATACTGTGAGGAATTTACTCATGCCTGACAAAAGCAAGACCTGCAACTAAAATCACATTTACAACAATGCACTGCAATCTTCTGTACCCTGAAACAAACCAGAAGCATTTACAAATTTGGGTCATGACATTCAGAAATGGAAGCCATCAAATCTGGAGCATTTTCCAAATTTCTGGAACCCCTACAACTGAGAAGAATTCGGAATAAAAAGAGGAGAGAATAAAATCAAATCTGCAACTGAATTGCCAAGTGTCTCCTCTCTAACTGAATTTTGTTCCCGTGAAAACTGCATCCAAAATATCCCACATTTGCCAAAATTAACCTCATAATCGGATTCCTCGCTCCGAGAGCTTTCCGGCGATATATAATACTTTATATTTTGGCCAAAATTTAGACCCTGGGCGAATTTATCCTCATTTGTGCTCAGTCATTTAAATATTTCGAATTTCAATATAGTTTGAACTATATTATTTAATCATTTTAAATTTGATTTTTTGCCTCCATTTGTGCTCTGACGCCTTGCCACGTGGCGGCCTCTGATTGGTCGATGGGGTTGACCGGATGCCACCTGGGATGACACTTCATCATCGCCACGTCATCTGCTTCGTCACTGCCACTTGGCCGCTTGCTTGTATGCCACATCATCGCCACCTCATCGGGACCCGCGTGCTGGACTGTTGGCTGTACCCGCCACCTACGTGCCACGTGGATGGCTCACGTTCATCCTCGCTATTTCGCTGGTTTAACTCGCGTGCATCTTCCCTTTGCGAAATAGCGCGAGCCGTCGATCTCTCTCGAACTTGCTCGCTCTTTAACTCGGCCTTCGTCTGCAAAATTTTGCTTGTTTGCCTCGGGAAGCATGCCTGCGTGGGGTCCACCTAATCGCCATCCAGTCAGCTCCTCTATCGCCTCGGGAAGCGTGCTCACGCGTGGGCCCACCTTGGGCACCCATGGGCACCTTGTGTCAAAAGCCTTTAAGGCTTTGACATTATAGTATGGTGCGTTTTTGTATATAAATACCAAAAACTCCCAGTGCACAGCCAATGTGGGATAATGTGTTTGCCTGAAACTGTGCATTTTTTGAAACTTTTAATGGCGCCTTGCCTGGGGCTTTCATTTGTGAATGGGATTTGATGTTGCTACCAGAGGAGACCACGTGAGGAGCATTGGACTGGTTTATATTTGCTTTGAAAACCTTGAACTTTGCCTTCAAACACTACGTGAGAGGTGAGGTTTGTTTGCTCCACTCCAATCTCCATGTTACGCAGAAGAGGGGAGCTGAAGATTGTTTGCATTGGTTTGAATTTTTAAAATCTTTCAATTTCCATACACAGCATGGGAGGATTCAGGCATACACCAATTGCATTTTTTGGAGGGCTCACGTGGAGGGAGGGTCTGATTGTTGAAGTCTTGCCTGCTGCACATTGTATTTGTTTTAAAAGACTCCAGCTGCTGGCAAACATGCATTTGAACTTTGCTTTAAAAAAAACACATTGCCTTCTGATGATCACACAGGGAGGACTTTACTGGCATTTGTTTGAATGGTTTCCTTTTAAACTTGTATGTTCACCACCACATGAACTGCCAATTTCATTTTGTTTGAAGTTTTTGAGCCCTCCAAACTCCATCTTCAACGCTGCAAAAGGAGATTTAATTTTACACCTGCCAAATGCATTTGTCTGAAAGTTTATTGTTGTTGTAGCTGCTATCAAAGGGAGTTTCAATGCACTTGGTACCTCCAATGCCACGCACACAATAGAGAAAACAAAATGGCATTTGCTGCTAATTTTCTTTTGCTCTCACACTCTCCACGTCCAGC
This sequence comes from Cryptomeria japonica, assembly GCF_030272615.1. Lineage (NCBI taxonomy): Eukaryota > Viridiplantae > Streptophyta > Pinopsida > Cupressales > Cupressaceae > Cryptomeria > Cryptomeria japonica. Next base: position 585,588,865 of record NC_081415.1, on the reverse strand, counting down.
AATGGCTTCTGCAGGCTCCTTCAAACACCACGTGAGAGAGGTCTTTGGAGGTTGTTCCCAATATTCAGCAAGATGACTGGGCTTCACTCTTAAATCATAAATGATTCACTTAGGTTGCTGATTTGTAGTTGCTTGAATGACTCTAATTGGAAAAGTTAAGAACCATGCCAATCCGCAATGCTAATATCATACACCACCATGAAAGTTGAAATTCTTCTTTCCATACCATGCTACCAAACAATAAGACTAAGAACCACCACTCATGGTCTAGTGAGAAGCTAGGGTCCATAATCTCCTCCTATCTGGCTTTCACTTTAAACCTTGAATCATATAACATATGATTTTAAAATAACAATTAAAACTTTGCCTGAAAAGATGCCTGGAGCAACAAGTCAAGTCGGGCCCCAGAGTGGGTCTGACTAAAAAAATTTCGTTTTCAAGCTACTGGCCTCTGGAATATCTTAGGAACCTCAAACAAACCTCTGGAATCGATCGGCACCACTTTTGGATCATAAAATTGCATTTTACATCCTTCAGGCAATTACGCCACAATTTTCGCATTTAATCGCGAAGACGTAATTTTCAAACCTGTCAAAACACCTTTCTGGAGCTAGCCATCTGACAAGCGTGTACTTTGATATACAAGGATGACATCTACCAAACGGTTTCTCAAGATGAGTCCCGAGTGAAGAGATATTAATTTCCGAAAACGGCCAACTGGCTTTGTCGACACTGCGGACCTGATGAAGTCAATGTTCTGGCAACACATGATGCCTTTCTCAAAAATATCAAACGACCTCCGTAGGCTCTCAAATTTGGAACATAGGTACCTTTAAGTACATGTTAAATATTTGAATTCTCAGTTTGATCACCAGACTGACAGGATGCAAACGGTGCGCTCACCAAAACGGCTACATTAACTGATCTAACACTGGAAGTGCGGATAACTGAATTTGATGGCAAAATGAATCCTTTTGAAAACCGATCAAACGGATTGATAAAAGCTTGAAATTTGAAATGTAGCTCACCATTTATACCAAAATTAGCCCGGAACAAACATTCTGACATGACGCTCACCGGGACATTTTTACACTTGTGCAAACATCACAAACTACAAACGGATTTGGCTATGAAAACGGAGCAAACGGATTCGTAAGGACTTGAAATTTGAAACATAGCTCACCATTTATACTGACATCAACCTGGAAGAAACACTTTGGCATGATGCTTACTGAGGCAAGTTTTACAATTGTGCAAAACAGGGCTCCGACTAGCTGTCGAAACAGGGACTTGCCAAAACACACAAACTGCAAACGGATTCGGTTTTGAAAACTGAACAAATGGATTCGTCAAGACCTAAAATTTTGCAGGGTGACTCACATTAATGCATGCAATTGAATCCATTTTGAATTTTTTCATGATGATCAACAGGGCAAAAGATGTAATCGCTCAAAGAAGGCTACTCCATAAAATCTGCATTTGTGCCTAAAATGCACTTCCAGCTCACCCCTCAAACTGGGTACCTCATAAACTTATCCAAATTGAATTCTGAAAGTTTCACATCACTGAATAGGCCAAATGAAAGGTGTGGGACATGAATCCCGAGCCTTACCCTTTGAAAATCAACTCGCTCCATTTTACCCCCTTGCTAGCTAGGCCATTCAAACTGACTCATTCGGGTACTTTTCTGACATGCAAGGCAAAATTTTGAAATGGGCCTCTAAACTTGATTCAATTTTAATCAGTCCCAACAAGCACTTGGTTGATTTTCTCTCACATGAAAAAGTAACACTTAGTCACTTTGCAAGAGCACTATCTTCTTACATACAACAAATCTAACTATGTCTTTGGCTTACATATTTATAGACTGGTTTTCCTACCAAAGGCCAATTCAAATTCTAGGCAGTTAGGGTTTCCTCCTCATCCTTGAGGAAAACCAAGTCCAATTGGATCTTGCTCGATTTGATCTTTCACACAACCAACTGTACAACTTTGCCATTTACGTGCCTCCTAGATCACGCCTTCCATCTCTAGCGATCTGATTTTTACCCTAGTGGCTAGTCTCTTGGTCAAACACCAAGATTTGGTTCTATTGTTTCCTTCATCCACCTCGATCTCCTCAGCCACTCTTAGCTAGCTCGTAGTTTTCCTCCAGACCTTGACCCGCAAACCCCTACAACAACTATGCAACATGTCCCATGATTTGTGGGATCTTCCATTAATATCGACCAACCTTGCAACTACCCTATCGGTTCTCATTGCTTCTTCATCTAAATGCAGGTCTGCCACCTTTACTCCATGTTGACCAACTGCCAACTTGACTCTTTTATGTCAGTCCAGATAGGATCACCAACCAAACACACTACCGGTTCCTCTTTCCTATCGGTATACTAAACCTGTCGATATCTCACATTCTATCGATTCACTCATCATGTCTATACTTTGTTGAACTATCAGTGGAACTCCTTGACCAGTCATCAGAAATGTCTATCCTAAGCATGCTCATTCGCTCAAGGTGGGAAGAAATTTTCATCTACACCTTGTCCATATTACCGATGGACTTACATACCACTAAGCACTCTTGATGACACTTTGTCATCAATCTTCACCAGACACCATCTTCAGTCAGGCTACATTCCTCTCTTTGTATATGCTCAGCCATGCCTTCTCCTTGATCAGCTTAGACCATCTCTCAGCCGGTTTGTCAAGATGACAAACACATCACTCTTATTCTTTACCGACATTTCAACCTACCTTATCTGTCAATCCGGTGCATAATATTGTTCTCATGCACCTAAGACATTCCCTCAATTCACTAGTAGATCTGGTGTGAACCTTCATGTACTTTCCTTTACCTCTTCACTCTTATCTCACCAAACTATAATGCACATAATGCATAATAGGAGATAAGCTCCACTTACCGGTGGAGTGACACCTTGTTTTCTACATCCTACAATGTACTCATGTGACTTACCTATTTGTGAAACATATCTTCAAACATGAACATGTGGTCTAGTGTAGGCACATTCATTGTCTATCATTTCTTCATATGGTGATTGCATTCTTCATCTAGTGGGAGTCTTGTTGTTCTGCAACCTCACACATTCTGGTGACCTGTTCATTCTTCTATTCTAGTGTTGATGTGATTGAGGTAACATTCCGCCTCTTCATCACAAACACCATCCAAGCATCCGACCCTTCCTGCTTGCCCATTGTTGGTAACCATAGATTGTTAGCACAACACTCATCAGTTGACATCCTTTCCTTGCCAATGATATACTATGTCGATACCATTCCATCCACACAAGTCAGGCACTAACATGTATATTGGTGTCACCAGTGATCACTTCCCTTACTTCACTGGTGTTCTGCAACACACAGTGATATCCAAGATATCACATCCTGTACTCCTTCATAACAGTGTTGCACATACATCTCTACTATCGATAGTCATCCCATATTGGTTGACATCAATGACAACATAATGCCAATATATAGGATATAGGGAAACTTAGTGTAACCAATTGAATTCAGTTTCCAGTTCATGTATTTTGGCTGCATATAAGATGACGAGGGATATTATCAAGTTAGATCTTTGTGGTTGGATGCTTGAAGAGTTATTGATAAACTTAGGAAAGATTAAAGGTGAGAAGAAGGGCACCTTCTGGTATGGAAATTTATTAGTTTACTTAATGATATACTTCTTGAATGATACACCTAATTCTGGTAGGAAGCAATGGGCTTTTGACATCTTGGTAGGAAGATAGTTAAAGCAATCAATTTCTGCATTGGGAAGTTTGAGAGATGATAAGGTATGGGGTTACTTTAAGGCTTTTCAAAAATATATGAGGTCTAGAATAAGAATACTTGAGCATATAGTAGAGAAATACTCTACCGACATTTTTTTTATGGTCAAGAATGATGTGACTCTCATGGAGACAATCAAGCCCTAGAAAATTTGGATAGAGGAAATGGGATATGAGGTGGACACATATATTCTTGATGCCTATGCAAAAATGCTAATTGATGCAGAAATAGATGAGGCAAAGAAACCCTATGGAACTGCACAAAAGAAGATTCTAGAGGTTGAAACAGAGTTCAACCATAAGAAAAGGAGAAAACAAGAAGGAAAGGCAAGCAAGTTTGTACATGAAGATTCTAAGGACATTAAGGTACTCATTGATGCTATCCCAGAGAAAGGGAGAAAGAGGAAGGATCTGGTAGTTTACATTGAACCTATGACTACAGACTTAGAGTCTAAAGATAACACACCATTAGCCTTCAAAAGGGTTGTGAGGAAGAAACTGGAAGAACCTAAAATGGAAGCAAAGAAACAACTAGTTAGGAAGGTCACCATCAAGTTACCGGCACAAAAGCAAGCACCCAGGGCTACATCAATAGCTGCATCTAGTACTGTTAGAAGGAGGAAGAAGAGTGACATTGATCTGGCACTAGAGATTGGTAATGTGACTATTATACCACCTATGAGTTGTGCTGAAATTGTTGATGAAATTACTAAGGATGGGATGCTTAAAAATGTTGTCTTATTATGATAAATTAGAAGTTGATGAACAAAGAGAGGTAGAGGAAGCAATGCTATTGTATTTGGATATTTATAAGAAAGCATTAATAGAAATAGAAGATCAAATACCAATAGAGTTATATAACATGTTAGATTCTAGAAGGTAATTTGCTATGCAAGAAGACAAACACATTAAAACGCAAGAACTTTTATCTATTTGTGTTGCTATAACTCTAGATGAGATGGAAAAGACAATTGAGGCTATTGACAGGAAGGTATTCAATAGTAAACATATAATAACTAACCTAATGTTAGGAAGGATGAATGAGGTAATACAATAAAAATGAAAGTCTTGGATCAAACTTTTGGGAGAACATAGAGGATTCTTTACTTCACCGGAGACAAAAATAGAGACTATAGATACACCAGCTGAAGGGAAAGGAAAAGGGATCATGGGTATTCCACCCTTAGTTTTGAAGAATATCAAGATAGCGGAAATTGAGCCACTGGTAAACATAAATGTATAGACAAATATTGAAACACTGGTTAATGTAGAGAACATTGTATAAGATTCTAACATTGAGGATAATTTTTCTCTGGATACTAATGTATAGGTTGAGGATACTATTCCTAGAGAGGAACTGACAGTTGCATAGACTACACGAAGTGGTGAAGCCACCGGTGCAAGTGAGGAGGTAATAAAGGATAAATTGTCTGAGAAAATAGGGGAATCTGGTAGGGAACCAGTTGCTGGTACATCATTATTGACAATTGACACTTCTCTAGTGGAAAAGAAAACCATCATAGAGATGAGTCCCACAGAACTGATGACAATGGCTACTCAGAAACTGGTGAAGGAGGGAACCACAGACAAGGGAATTATAGATCAATCCATAACTATTTTGCACAAATTGGTCCTAGAATGTAAGATTGAAAATAAAGCAAACCCTTTCGGTAAGCTTAAGGTAATAATTGAGCACATATCAAAATACTTTCAATTCTTACAACAGATCTCTATCCAGCAAGCACTTGAAAGATTCACTCAAGCTAAGAAAGTTCCTTTTGATCAGATAATTGAGAGAGAGAAGAAAAATATTGAGGAGAAGCTAATTTTGATAGAAAATTCTTTAAAACAATGTACTAACATATATAGGGTATGTTGCAATACTGAGATTCTTACAACAAAAGTAGATGAAAAGATAAAAGAGATACAGGACAAAATTTCTAGTAATGCTAACTCTTTTGATGGACTAATTTTACTGACAACATCTATTGATGGACAAATTTTGACTTTGGAAAGCCAAATTTATGCTCTTGAAAAGGAAAGAGATAAGATCATTCAGAGAGCCAGAAATCTCAAAGGTTTGGTGAGTCCACGATTAGATTCACTTGGTGTATATAAGAAGGAATGCATGGATATGCTTGGTAAGCCCACACCGGTAGAAGTGAATGAGAAACAATCACTTGCATATTTACTAAGTGGACTTGTATCTATCTCTGGCACATTGAAAACTAGTTGGGATACTTATATGAAGTTAATGGAGAAAGCTTACCCAGAAATCTTGAAACTGGTCAAACTTCGGTGAGACATTTTTGGAGGTATTCAGTGTACAGTACTTATTCTTTGACCTATTTTTGGGCATTGATGTCAAAGGGGGAGAAGTATAGATGTGAAAAATAATGAAGGATTCTATACATTAGGTGGAGTTATAGGAATTTTGGAGATATCGAGCATTTTTCATATTCAGCTCAGGGGGAGTAGGGCAGGATGAAACTGACAATTGAAACCATGACCATTTTTCACATGAGTGTTGCCATCAATGCCAAAGGGGGAGATTGTTGGCAATTAACACTCTATTGCTTAGGTTTCTTTATGTTGTCATTTATGGAAACATGATTTTGGGTTTTAGCTTCATATGGTGTACCAATAGGCACTTCATAGACTCTACACTGGCATCGGCACCAGCACTGACAGGATAGAAGATTTCTTTGGTAACCAGTAATGCAGGCTGACATGGTATGGTAAAGGTAATCGATATTGGAGGCTGACACATCTTGGATTTGGCATCGACAACTTGTTTTAATTTTTATTCATTTTTGTTAAATGGCCAACATGTAATCTGATATTGTATATATCTTTGTAAGCTAACATAAGGCATAAATTTATATAGGGTATATAGAATTGATTTATTAGATCATTTTAAAATAAGAATGGGCATGTGAAATGGATATGTGAATGTAATGTAATGCAAAATATATCAGAGAGACTATGTATGTGAGGAATTCATTGTAAGGGTTATTCTGGTACAGAGGTTTAGGGTTTTAACTGAAATAGAAAAAGCTTAAACTGGAACTGTATTATGGCATATAAGATGCTATCCTAGTAGTTCACACTTCTTTGGATTGCTGTCTGGAGTTGTATGTAGTCAGTGAGTCTCCTTTGTGATGAGCAGTGTGCTCTAGGCTGTAAGCCTTCCTGCAAGTGCAGGCCCATCATATATTGTAATATCTCTTCATATGGCCAGTGGATTGATATTGTGGGTCACAAATCCCACTGTGGTTTTTCCTCTTTGAGGTTTTCTACATATAAATATGTGTGTTATAGTTCTCATTTATGTGTTTGGCTTATTGGTTGCATTACTTCTTTCAATTCTATTTATACCAGTAAACTAGTTGGTGAATGAATGTTTTGTTAAGGCTAAAATCTTATATTTAGGTATAACACTGATTCACCCCCCCTCTCAGTGTTATTGGTTTCCAACAATTGGTATAAGGACTGTTGGTGATGATATATTGAAGGACTATTGGTGATGATATATTGAAGGATTTTTGGTGATGATATAGTTGATATGATAAGGAGAATGATGGCATGGTGATGTATGACTGGTATAGATTGAGATATTGGTTGGTGACTTGGTGATTAGTTATTTGTGTTGTCATTAATGGCAACTATGGCAATTTTTTATTCTTGGTTACTTTGTCATCTAGGTTTACTAGTGTAACCTAACCGGTAATAGATTAAGTTGGTGAGATGAATTGTGCAGTTGATAAACAAACTGGCAAATAAGACTTTAACCGGTAAACATGAAACAGTGTTAAACTTAAGAAATTGGCTCTTAAGATTGATGACAAATTAGGTGTCGCGGTTTGAAACACGTGTTTATATCATTGTAATGAGTCAATAAATAGAACCACATCATGTTCTAATAACTAGAAGTGATGTTTGTGATTTACTGTTGTATTTTCTATAGGGTTTTAGTAGGGTTTTAGAACTGGTAACAAGATCTCTTAACCGGTGATGCTTCATGGTTTGGCGGTGAATTTCATTATGTTCATAACTTGATGGTGATGTTTCACAACCCATGTGAGAAATTAAAATATTGTTTTGGCATGATTAAGGATGGAATTTCTTGGGAAACATAAAAGAGTATGGAAGAATGTTTTGAGGGTTTGACTGCTTATCGGATCGATGTGCGGTGTCGTGTTATGATTATTCAATGGTAGAAATTGTCATGATATTTGTTGTAGTAATCTGTATGATGATTTTTAATCATTTGTGATGATCTATGATGTAAATTCATTTGAATCTTGATGTATCTAGGGTTTTGTAACCAACAAAGATGTAAAGCATATTTAGGTAAGTTTTGATGAAGTTTATTATATCGGTAATCTAAGAAAAGAGCATGTAGCCAAACCAGAGGTGTGTGTCTGCAAGAGTGAAGCAGATTGGAGCTCAAGTGGATCTGCACAAGCAAGCAGGAATTTCTATTTCTAGATCATTCTTATGTTGTTCCCTAACAATTGCAACATGTTCAAAATCCCTTAACCAAGTAGGTTCTAACAAGCGTTGTTCATGTAAATCCCTTAACTGGGTAGCTCAACAACTTGAGTTTAAATCCTCCTGCAAGGTTTCTTCTAATAGGGAAAAGCTTGTAACAAAGCTCATATTGTAAATCCCTTGACTAGGTGACTCCTAACAGGGTCTTCACCTAACCAGGCATCATTGCAAGCTCCTAACCGGGCTAGACTCCTAATAGGGTGCATTCTGAAAGACTGCATTATCTTGTGGGTACCAATTCCCACCGATGTTTTTCCCATTTGGGTTTCCACACGAAAATCCTGGTGTTCATATGGTGATTGATTTGTGTTTGTGTTAAGTTGATATCTTTCTATTACATGCATGATATGGAACACTTAAATGAGCAGTTTGGTAAATCTGATTAGTAGATTGATTTCAGTGGCTATTGGTACTAGTTATGATCTGTTTTGGTGTAGTATTGATCAGTTTGGTTTAAGATTTCACTTTTTTTGTTTATACTGATTCACCCCCCCTCTCAGTATTAACTAGATCCTCTAAATAACAATTGGTATTAGAGCATTATGTCCTCTATGTGTAGGAAGCTTAACAGCTTGAGGAAAAGATCTAGAAGAAAATGATGAAGGAGGGTTTGAAATTTACTAAGGACAACTACACAATATTGAAAGACAGAATGAAGATTAATATCTAAGGTATGGGTTCTCAATTTTGGCAACATGTTACTACTAAATATGTACCTCCTACCAGTCCTATAACTCTAGATCAACTTAAGAAGCATCAGGAAAACAAGCAAGCACTGGAAGCCATTGTAAGTGCACTATCTAATAATGAATACATTGATGTACATGGATTATAAACTGCATTTTAAGTTTGGGAGAAATTAGAACTAATCTATGGTGGTGATAAACATGTTCAAAAGGATAAGGAAGAGAGTCTTGGAGGTAAACTTGATGATATGAGAATGGTAGAAGGTGAAAATATAGCTCAGTATAGACAAAGGATCAAAGAGGTTGTTGGTGGTATTAAAAGTATTGGAGTAAAGATTGAAGATGACACTATTGTAAGTAAGATGCTTAGAACTCTTTTACCTACCTATGCAATCAAATTTTCTTCTATTCAAGAGTTAAGGTTAGTGAGTAGTGATAAGGTCACTATTGATTCACTTATTGGTAAACTGACTGCATTTGAATTGAATAATTTATATAATAGTGTTTCTAAGTCATCTGAATCAGCTTTTAAGGCATCTATAATTGATGCACATGTGAGAAAAGGAAAAGATATATGTCAAAATGATGATTGCAGATCAAGTCATGGTGGTAGTAGGGGAGATGTGGATGATGAAGACAACTTGATGGATTTTGAAGCTCTTCTGGCTAAGAGACTTCTGAGAGGCACTGGTAAATATAAAGGTAAACTACCTCTTAAGTGTTTATCTTGCAATAAGATTGGACATATAGCTGCAAATTGTCCTAACATTGATAGAAAGGAGAAATTTAGGAAATATAAAGGAAAAGGGAAGAAACAATTCTATGTTGCAGTTGGTGAAGGAGTGACTGATGAGGATTCTAAAGATGATAACAATGAGGAGATTATCTTTGTTGCTATAAAAGAAGATTTGTCTGATGAAAAGGCTTTGGTATCTCAGTTTGACTCTAGTGATGAATGGATAATTGGTAGTGGTTGTTCACACCACATGATCTGTGATAAAAGATAATTTATATCTCTTGAAGAATTTGATGGTAGTGTGGTAAGATTTGGTAACAAATCACCTTGTATGGTTAAAGGTAAATGATCTATCTCTCTGAATGGTAAAAGTAATGCAGATGATGTTTATTGGGTATAAGGCTTAAAACATAACTTATTGAGTGGTTGACAAGTGAATGAAAAAGGATATTGCCTTGAATTTAAGAGTGGACTGTGCGGGATCATGGGATGCAAAGGAGATTTGATTGCTACTGGAAAACAAACCAGAGGTAATCTATTTCATCTAAATGCTAATGTGAATAGTTATTTGGTGGCTAGAATTGAGGATAGATGGTAATGGCACAGAAGGTTTTGTCATGTGAACTTTGATAACTTGATAAGGGTCAGCAAATCTAGTATGGTGAGAGGTATCCCATAGCTTGTGAAACCAAACAATGTGTTATGTAAAGAATGTCAGACGGGTAAGATGACTTCTACATCTTCCAAGAGTAAATTCTTTTCTTCTGAGAATATTCTTGATTTAGTGCATACTGACTTATGTGGTCCTATGAGGACTACGAGTTTTTATGGTGATAAGTATTTTATGATTTTTACTGATGATTTATCAAGGATGATGTGGGTCACTTTGTTGGAATCCAATAACACTAAGAGGGGGGTGAATCAATGTTATACTAGAAAGAACAATTTTAGCCTTATTAAAACATGCATACACCAATCGGTATACCGGTACATATAGAATTGAAATAAGTAAAACAATCAATAAGCCAATCACAAAAATGAGAATCATAACACATATAATTATATGTGGAAAACCTCAAAGAGGAAAAACGACGATGGGATTTGTGACCGACAATATCAATCCAATAGTCATATGAAGAGATATTATAAAATATAAGGGGCCTGCACTTGCCGAAAGGCTTACAACCTAGAGCACACTGCTCAATCACAAAAGGAGCCTCACTGACTACATATAAATCCATACTAAAATCTAGAGAAGTGTTGAACTACAAAAGATAGCATCTTCTATACCATAATATAGTTCCGGTTAAGCTATGTCTGTTTTGGTCTAGAACCCTAAACCCTTTGCTAGAATAACCCTTACATAAAAAATCCTCACATACATAATCTCTCTGATATATTTCACATCATATCAAATTGACATCTCCATTACATTTCCATTATCATGATTATATGAAAATGATCTAATCCAACTGACCTATATACCCTATACAACTTATCATGCCTTATGTCAGCTTACAAAGATTATTACAATATCAAGTTACATGTCAGCTAGATAACATAAATACATGAATAACAAAAACAATTGTCGATGCTGGATCCAAGAGATGTCAGCTTCCAATATCGATAACCATATTCTAAATCATGTTAGCCTGATTTTACGTTAACCAAAGAAATCCTTCTATCTGTTGGTGGCGGTGCCAGTGTAGTGTCTATGAAGTGCCTATGGGTACACAATTGAACTAAACATGAAGCCAGAACAAAACATCATGTTGCCATCAATGACAACATAGTGTAACCAACCTATTGAGTGTCAATAGCCAAAAATATCCCCGTTTGGCATTGATGGCAACACTTATGTGAAAAATGGTCAAGATTTCATCTGTCAGTTTCATCCCACCTACTCCCCCTGAGCAGAATATTCATCAATGCAAAAATGCGAAATACTCCATGCCTCCATATCTCCCCCTAATTTATACAACTACTTATTTTCCTTTTTCACATCTATATCACTCCCCCTTTGACATCAATGCCATCAAAATTTCAAAAGAATGTCAAAGATCCAAAACTGTACAACAAATATCCCAAAAATATCTTATCGGAGCTTAACAAATTTGAAATTTTTTGGATATGCCTTCTCTAATAGCTCAAGATAAGTATCCCAACTAGATTTGAAAGTGTCAGAAATATATACAAGTCCATTTAGTATATGTGCAAAGGATTCCTTCTCATTTAGCTCTGTCGGTGTGGGCTTTTCAACCATATCCATACATTCCTTCTTATGTACACTGAGTGAATCCAACCAGGGACTCACCAAACCTCTAAGACTTCTGGCTCTTCTTATGATTTTGTCTTTTTCTTTCTCAAGAACAAAAATTTGGGCTTCCAAAATCAAAATTTGAACATCAATGGATGTAGTCAATGAGGTCAATCCATCAAAAGAATTAGCTATACTTGCAATTTTCTCCTGAAATCCCTTTATCTTCTTATCCACATTAACTATAAGTATATCTATGTTACAACATACCGTATAAATATTTTTTACATTGTTTCAAAGAATTATCTATCAGTTTCATCTTTTCATCATTCTTCTTCTTCTCAGATTCAATCACCTGATCAAATGCAGCTCTTTTAGCCTGTGTGAACCTCTCCAGTGCTTTCATATTTGAAATCTGCTGCAAGGATTGAAAATATTTTAAAATGTGCTCAGTAATTGTCTTAAGATTGTTGGATGGGCTCGCTTCCCTATCAATCTTGCAATCTGGGACTAGTCTGTGTAAAACAGTGATAGACTAATCAATAATCCCTTTATCCGTAGATCCCTCCTTCATTAATTTATGTGCAACCATCATCATGAATTCAGTAGGACTCATCTATTGGTATTTTGGTATGGTTTTGTCAATGATGTCAACACCTACTAATACACCTACTTTGGAGATCTAGCAACATTCATCGGCAAGCAAGTAAATTGTGCAACAGTTACTGGTATATGGTTCACCGGCAAGATATATTGTTCACCGGTACCTGGAATGATATGGAAGACACTTGGCAATGTCAAAGACATCATGTGGACACTTTATTTTGAAGAAATAATCATTGGTATATTCATATTTGCATATTTTCTTTTACCAGCAAATAGGTCTAGGTTATCTAGGGTTACGCCGACAGGTTTATCTTTTCCAGATCAGCACGACACACTATGGAGATGATTTATTATTGTTGTAAATGCATTAAGCCGACATGTTCAATCGGTTATTGCATCGGATATTATATTGTTTGTAAAATATTTTTATTGTAATATCTTGTAGAGCCGACCTACTAAAATTGGTCTTAGGGTATGGTATAAATGTAAGATCTTATTTGTAAGATCGAATGTGGAATGCGAAAAGAACTAAGTGAAGGTATAGATGAGATCAAGCAGGGATATACATGAAGACATCATTTGAAGGTGAAGTTAGGTTTTTGTAGAAGCATATAAGCATTACACCAGTACTGAATCCAGCATATGAAGATTCTATTTTGAGCAGTACATTCTTATTGGATTTAACCATCCAACTGTAGTCAGTGTGACTCCCATTTTGTGATTGAGCAGTGAGCTCTAGGCTGTTGGTCTTTCTGCATGTGCAGACCCCATTTATGTACACATACTATCTATAGTAGTATCATCTGATTGTGGGTAAGGTTTCCCACCATGGTTTTTCCCCTTACAGGGTTGCCACATACAAATATTGGTGTCATGTGTTGTGGATGACTTTATGTTTATGTTTCATGTATTAATCCTTACCGGTATAGCAATTTACTGTTAACACTGTCTACCAGCATACTTAACTGGTTTACTAGTATTAAGCATTAAGTTGGTTAATAAGTTTTTGGTTCAAATTTATTTCACAACTGATTCACCCCCCCCCCCCCCACCCCCCTCTCAGTTATCTCCGGGACCTAACTATTGGTATCAGAGCCTAGTCCTCTTTTGTAGAAGTTTAACAACTTGAGGAGATCCAATGTCTACTAATTATTTTAGGAAGGACAGTCCTAAACTTGATGGAACCAACTATGGGATATGGAAGTTCAAAATGGAGACACATCTAAATTGTATTGGTAAAGACATCTGGGAAGTTACTAAGAAAGGTTTTATTGCTATTGTAGTTGGTTAGATTGCTCCAACTACCTTACCTAAAGATGAAGAAAATGATTGCAAAGCAAGAGAAGCACTTTTGAGCGCATTATCAGATCAACAAATCATGGGATTATCAGATAGGTCTACTACTAAAGCTATTTGGGATCATTTGGAAACACTGAATGAAGGAGATTCCATAGTCAAGATTGCAAAACTTGAAAGCTTCGGAGTCAGGTATGAACATTTGAAAATGGAAGAAGATAAAAGGATTTCTGCTTTTATGGAAAGAGTAAATGAAATTGTTTTGGGTATTAAATGTTGTGGAGGAACTCTGAGTGAGGATGAAATTGTTTCAAAAATCTTAAGAGGTTTTCCACTGGCATATAAAATGAAGGTTATCGCTATAAATGAATTGAGAACAATGCCTAATACATCAGTAACTAGGGATACATTGATTTTAAAACTTTCAGCCTTTGAAATTGAGGAATTTGGTCCTGTTGCTATAAAGACTGATTTAGCCTTTAAAGCATCAACATCATCTTCTCCATCATTTGAAAAATCAGACTGGAGAGCCTTTTATGAAAGAGAACTTGAAGAAACCAGAAAGGAGAATGAAGAGCTTGAAGAACTTGAAGCACTATTTGCAAGGAAAATGCCAAAAGGTCCAATTGGAAGTAAGTATGAAGGTAAAGCACCCTTTAAATGTTTTAACTGCAATAAGATTGGTCATATGGCTTCAAGATGCCCTGATAGACATGCTAGACTAAAAGAAGAAGCTAGAAGAACATACAAGCCTAATCCTGAATATCAGAGATACAGATTTAAAAGGAACAAAGACAAATCTTGTTACATTGTTGATGAAGGTGTGACTGATGATTTTGATGAGGACCTAGCAGATAATGGATGGGTTTTTGTTGCTATAACAGAAGATCAACCAACACCTATTGCTCAACCAGTATAACAAGCCCTAGCAGCTAAAGTTGAAGCAAAGGATGAATGGATTATTGACTCAGGATGCTCCCATCATATGACTAGAGACAAAGGTAAATTCTTGAACTTTCAAGAATTTAATGGAGGTTTACTAAGATTTGGAGATGACAAAGCCTATTCAATCAAAGGTAAGGGTTCAATATCTCTTGACGGTAAACATACCACTGACAATGTCTACTATGTTGAAGGATTAAAGCATAATCTTTTAAGTGTTGGTCAATTAGTTGAGAAGGGATTTCAGTTACAATTTAAAAATGGCAAATGCAAAATCATGAATAGAACTGGTTTGGAAATTGCAACCGGTAATTAGACTAGAGGCAATATCTTTCATTTGAATAATAGTGAAAAGGCATGCTTAATTGCACACATAGATGAAAGTTGGTTATGGCATAAGAGACTATGTCATGTAAACTTTGATTGCATGGTAAAAATCAGTACTTCTAAGGCAGTTAGATATCTACCTAAAATTGTGAAACCTCAGAATACAATTTGTAAGGAATGTCAATTTGGAAAACAAGTTAGAGCTAGTTTCAAAAGTATTCCAGAAAAATCCAATAATGCTCTTGACTTAATTCACACTGATTTATGTGGTCCATCTAGAACTAGAAGCTTACAAGGTGATAGATATTTTATGCTATTTATTGATGATTATTCTAGAATGTGTTGGGTTACTTTTCTCAGAGAGAAGTCAGAAGCACTTGGAAAGTTCAAACTATTCAAGGCAATGGTTGAAAATGAAATCGGTAAGAAAATCAAATGTTTAAGATCAGGTCAAGGAGGAGAATTCACATCTAAGGACTTTAATACATTCTATGAAGTGAATGGAATTATAAGACAGTTATCAACACCTTAGACACCATAGCAGAATGGAGTTGTTGAAAGGAAAAACAAAACTATCTTGGATGCAGCTAGAAGTATGTTATCAGAAGCAAATCTACCACATGTGTATTGGAGAGAGGCAGTTAGCACTATTGTCTATACATTCAACAAAGTTCACATCAAAGGTGAAACTGGTAGGACCCCTCATGAACTATGGTTTGGTAATACTCCTACTCTTAAGTATTTCAGAATTTTTGGAAGTAAATGTTATATTAGAAGAGATGAGTATATTGGCAAATTTGATCCTAGAAGTGATGAAGGAATATTTCTTGGTTATTCATCTAAGAGAAAGGCATATAGATGTTTTAATAAAAGATTGCAGAAAATTGTTGAGAGTACAAAGATTGATGAACAATTCAGAGGAACTTCAAGGTATATAGACTCTGAACCAGCAACAGAAATTGTGACAAATGAACCTATACTGAATCCACCAATACAAAATGAACATCCAGTTACCCCGATATCATCAAAAGATTCCACAATAATTGAAGAACAACATCAAACTAAGACACCCCAGTATGTAAGATTGAATCATTCTGAAGATCAGATAATTGGAAACAAATTTAAAGGAGTTATGACAAGAGGAAGATTGGCAAATGAAGAGGTATGTCTTATTTCTCAAATTGAACCATCATCTATAAATGAGGCATGTGAAGATAAATTTTGGATTAAAGCTATGGAAGAAGAATTAGGACAAATTGAGAAAAATAATACTTGGACATTAGTTCCTCGGCCTAAAGATAAAAATGTAATTGGAACTAAATGGGTATTTAGAAACAAACTTAATGAAGATGGTAAGGTTGTTAGAAACAAAGCAAGACTAGTGTGTAAGGGATATTCTTAGAAAGAAGGAGTTGATTACAATGAAACCTTTGCACCGGTAGCCAGAATTGAGGCAGTTGGATTATTCTTGGCTTTTGTAGCTCACAAGGATTACAAAGTTTATCAAATGGATATTAAATGTGCATTTTTGAATGGAGATCTTGAAGAAGAAGTATATATTGAACAACCTGATGGATTTTCTTTAATAGATGACAATGATATGGTTTGCAGGTTAAGAAAAACTCTGTATGGATTGAAACAAGCCCCAAGATCTTGGTATGCAAGGTTGGATAAGTATCTTCTGAAGATTGGTTTTACTAAAGGAAATGCAGATAGCAATTTATACTACAAAGTAACTGTAGCGTTGAAAATTGTATGCACTTGCTAAAGTGGTACAATTTCACACTTGGTTTAGCTCCCGCCTTGGCGCATCTTGCACTTTGCATCGCATTTTCCCTTTAGCACTTAATTAATCAAATTAATTAGGTCTAAGGTCCTATTTCATCATCTTCCAGTTGGCCCCTTTCATTAAAGTGTGTCACTTTCATTTTATTCCTCCAATACATCATTTAATCAAAAACCCTAATTAGGTCCTATTTTGAACTTGGGGGCTTGATTTCGGGGGTCAAAACATCTCGAAATCACCTGTAACTTTGGGATTATCTCTAAAATTATCATATCCGATGGCCCTGAAAATTTGGTGAAAAGTTGTCGAGACCATGGCGCCCGGAGTGCACATGGTCCCCGACATTTTTCTTGAAATTTTAGGAGTGCAATCCAATTATAAAATAAATCTTAACCCCAAGAAATTGGCGGGAGATTCAATCTCTAGGTCGGCCAAAAGTTGAAATTAAGACCTAGGGTTTCATATATAAGAGCTCTCTTTCTTCATTTGAAAGGATCCAAATTTTGGTTTCAGGGGCCTTCTATGCAGCGAAAGAGTAGATCTTTGAAGACTTCAACAACATTCAACATCCATCTATCAAGCATTGATCAATTTCATTCATCCATTTAGGGCTTTGAAGACATTGAAGAGCAATATGGGATCACCGACTGAAGATTGGCTTGTACCCCTCCCTTGGGGTTGGGTATGATTTCATGTTGTTTTCATGTCTTTTCATAAGCCTCATTATATCATTTGTATTCATGATTTAGATCACTTTGCATCTTGATTTGGAGCATTTACATTATCATTTACAAGCAATTAGGGTTTACTTTCTAGGTTGCTCTAGTTTGCTTACTTGCATTTTAGGATCTTCCACACACACAAGGTCTGCACACACACTACTTTTACAATACAACTTGGCTATTCATGGAGGTGAAAATCACCAAAGCGGGGGTTTGAATAAGGCAAAACCCTATATAGCCACCCACCGTACCTTTTTAGATATAAGTGCAGATTTTAGGATTCGGATGACGCCGCAAGTTGCAGATCCGGCAGAAGCAGACAGAAACTAAGCTACACACCAAATTTTAAGGCAAAAGACTAGGATAGGGGCGTGGGGTGCCCTGGTCCTGCCAGGACAGGGGCACTAGGTGCCCTGGTCCCTGGGACAGGGGTACTAGGTGCCCTGGTCCCTGGGACAGGGGCGCTGGGCGCCCTGGTCCCTCTGTCAGACAACAAGTTTCAGCATTTCCGACAGCTTTTCAGGTTGCAAAACAACAGTTTTAGGAGCAGTTTCAGGGGCAGAATCAGGATAGTGGCACCTGCGCCCCCGTCCTGAACATTTTCACTCAGATTTTAACTCTGAGTACGCATTTGCATTCTTGTCTTGTCCTTGTGTTTACAACTTTCCATTGTTTAATCTCAATTCTGCAATCTTGTTATTAGTTCATACTTGCACTTTGGGGTTAGGTATTGAACTTGCATCATTTTATCTTTCAATTACAACAAAGGAATAGAAACCCTAATAGGTAGCCCGTGGCTCTCTCTTCCACAAAAAGAAGTAGCCAATTGTGTGATACCTCTAGGCTCTTTCGTATTCCACAATGTATGTCAAAAGGTAGGATTAGGGCATGTTAGCCTAGTCTCGCTTTTTCCCCTACACATTTTGGTGAACCCGACGTGAAACTTATTATTGCTTTTTCTTGCATTGCATTTGTTAGATCTAGATCTAGATTTAGTGTGTTTCATTTAAGTTTCATTTTCATTAAAGAAAAGAAAAAAAAAAGGAAAAGAAAGAGTGTGTTTCTTTATTTCTTTGCATTGTGTGTTTAAGTTTTATGCAATTTTTATTTCAAAATGTCAGATTTTTATTTGCAAGATGTTCATATTTATGATGATGTATGAAATTATGTTGATTATGAGTATAGCCAAGATGAATTAGATGAAGCTTTAGATGATTTTTTGAACCCTAAAGATACCAAACCTTCATTTTACCAAAAACTCATAAACATTGTTACTATGCCATTTCGTTGTGATGAGAAAGATAAGTCGAATGATTCCTCTCAAGGGTACATTCCTATCAACTCTTCCACTAAATCTAGTAACATGGTTGTTTTCAATGATCCCCTCTATGAAGAGATGTCTCCTTTTGAATCAAAAGATAAACCTTTTAATCGATATGATCATGCTTTGTTGGATGATGCTCTTGATGACTTTGTGGCTTTATCGAAATCTTTAAACAAGAACAAAACTTCTAAATTAGTTAACATGATAAACCTGAATGAGCATAATAAGCCTCTATTTGGAGTCCAAGGTGCTTATCCTTGTCCCACCTTTCAAGTTCCTAAATCACCTCTCCTTACTGTCCAAGGAGGGTATGGTCATGATTCCTTTCTTACTATGAATAAACCTATCATCACTGTGCAAGGCAGAAAACCTATAAGTCCTTATAGTTATGCCAAGCAATTAACTAGAGAGAGTTATAATGCGGTTTCCCATACTTATAATACTAGAAATAATAGGCAGCATAATCCTCCTCCTATTTCTCCAGTTTCTCTTCCTTATCCTCAACCAATTCTTCCGCAAGCTCCATGTATTTCACAAGTTCTTGGTAAGGAATATGATCTCATAGAACAACTTAAAGCTACCCCTTCTAAGATATCCCTTTGGGATTTGATCCAAACTTCTTCCACTCATCATGGAATGTTACAAGATGCCTTGAAAGATTTGAATGTTCCTCCACCTAATACATCTAGTAATATAGTGTCTTTGGTTAACTCTATGATGAATCCTAAAGCTCAAATTGTGTTTACTCAAGATGAATTGCCTACTAGTGAAATTCAACATCAATATGATCCCTTGATGATTGTGGTTATCATAAATGACACTGCTATAAGATGAACACTAGTAGATAATGGCTTTGGCCTTAATGTGTGTAGCATTAATGTATTGCATAAGATTAATGTGGATACATCCCTTATTAAGCCTAACTCTCTTCCCATTCGAGGCTTTGATAATGTGGCTAAGTCTTCATTAGGTATTATCACCTTACCCATCACAGTGGGACTTGTTACTTTGCCTACTCCTATCCATGTTATGTCAGGAAATCTAACATACAACTTGTTATTAGGGAGACCTTGGATTCACAGTATGCAAGTTGTCCCCTCTACATTGCATAGACAAGTTAAATTTATTTATAACAATAAGACATATACCTTGATAGGTGATACTAATTTTCAAGCTTGTTTGCAAACATCTACTTCCAAAGGGAGTTCTTCTAAACCTTCCTCTTCTAGTGATGATTCTTTAAACAAGATACCTATGGACGAATCATCACCCTCTGATAATCAAAATTCTTTGGATGAGCCTAAAGTTCCTGAAGAAGATTCTTCTCAACTTGAATCTACACATGAAAAGGCTTTTGATCCTGAGAAGGTTCTTGCAGAAGATGATTGGGGATCTCTTGATTTTAATCCCACCTTTGTAGGTGAGTATAGGGTTCCTCCTAGAGAGCTTAAAGTTAAAAAGAAGGAAGAAACTAAAGATCAATCAATCTTACCTGAACCTATGAACAATAATTTTGTGGCCGCTTCTCAAACTTCTTCTCCTCACACCTCTAATCCTGAAGAGTTTGATTCTTTGTCTTACGAAAAACCACCTTCTCTTTCTGAAATGGCTAATCGTTATGGTCATGTTTTTCATATTTTAGCTAAGTATGGGTATAATGGAAATGGTTGTGGCGCTCACAAACAAGGGATAAAGGTTCCTCTAGGGAATAATCTTTATGATGAGACCTTTGGACTTGGTTATAATCCCTACAAGTGCACTAAAGCTTCTAAGAGACTATGTATTAATGTTAATGTTATTTCTACATCTCTACCAATGAGACAGCTTGAGTATATTGATGGGGATCCTTCGTGTGCCTATGCTTTGGATGTCTTTCCTACCAATGATGCTTTAGCTGAGTTTTTAGGAGCATATGATACTCTTCCTCGTTATCATCACAATAGGGGATTTCCTTATTGTTTGAACACTGAAGCTTATTTTGGAAAAGAGACTGATAATGATGAGATTGTGGAAGAATTCCCTCAGTTAAAGGATATTATTCAACAAAGTAATCTTCTCATAAGTGACACCATTGATGTTAAGATGGATCCTTACAATGAAGAAAAAGTTATTAAAATTGGAAAGTGTTTGGATGAAAAAGAACAAAAACAATATGCAGATTTATTGCATTAATTCCCTGAGATCTTTGCTTGGACATACTCTGACATGCCTGGTATAGATCCTAAGATTGTTACTCATAATATTGTCTTAGTTCCCAATGCTGAGCCTTTGAAACAAAAGATTCGAAAAATGAATCCTAAGGTAGCTTTGCTTGTTAAGGCTGAGATTGAAAAATTATTGGATGCTGGATTTATACGCCCTATTGATTATTCCCCATGGATTTCAAATATGGTTGTTGTGGCTAAATCAGATAATAAAATAAGAATGTGTACTGACTTTCGAGATTTAAATAAGGCTTCTTTAAAAGATGATTTCCCTCTCCCAAACATTGACATGATAGTTGATTCTACAACAGGACATGCTTTGTTATCCTTCATGGATGGTTTTTCAGGATACAATCAAATTTTCATTAATCCTCAAGATCAATTCAAAACTGCTTTCACCACTCCTTGGGGTACGTTTTGTTGGGTGATGATGCCTTTTGGACTTAAAAACGCCGGCGCAACTTATCAACAAGCGATGACCCTTATCTTTCATGATTATATGCATAAGATTTTAGAAGATTATGTTGATGATATTTTAGCCAAATCCATTCTTCGTATAGATCATATTAAGATCCTTTGTCAAATCTTTGAAAGAATTCGTAAATATCACATGCGCTTGAATCCCTGAAAATGTGTTTTTGGTGTGGATAGTGGAAAACTATTAGGATTCATAGTTTCGCATCATGGGATTGAGGTGGACACTAAGAAAATAGATGCTATTGTCAACATGCCACCTCCTAGAAATGTGTCTCAACTCAAAAGCTTACAAGGAAAGATTCAAGCTATTCGTAGGTTTGTATCTCAACTTGCAGATCGTACTTTTCCTTTTACTCAAATTCTCAAAAAGAATATCACTTTTCAATGGAACGAAGATTATCAGCAAGCATTTGAAGATTTAAAAGTATATTTGGCTAATCCTCCTATCCGTCAACCTGCCAAACCTTATAAACCCTTTCTTCTTTATACAGCTGCTTCCTCTCATGCTCTCGCAGCATTATTGGCACAACATGATAAAGATGGTAAGGAATGTCCAGTTTATTATATAAGTCGTACCTTACTCGATTATGAGACCTGATATTCTGCGGTAGAAAGACAATGCTTGGCCTTTGTGTTTGCAACTCATAAATTGAGACATTATCTTTTAAATTCAGAAGTCCACGTCATAGTAAAGTTTGATCCTTTGAAGCATCTTTTCTCTAAAACTGATTTATCAGGATGCCTAGCTAAGTGGTTTATGATGTTAACTAAATTTGACCTTAAATTTGTTTCACAAAGAGCAATTAAAGGGCAAGCGTTGACCGATCACTTAGTTGAGGCCCCTTCACCTTTCTCCTTCCCTAACCCTGAGTCTTTTCCCAATGACTTCATTCTTTGTATAGAGAAAGATGAAACTTGGGAGTTATACTTTGATGGCTCGAAGTGTCGTACGGGATCGGGGGCAGGTGTTGTTCTAATTTCTCCTACAAAGAAATCCATTCCCTAATCTTATCATCTCAATTCTCTATGTACCAATAACATTGCTGAGTATGAGGCTCTTATAGTAGGAATAAAGGCAGCCTTGGCTTTGAATGTAAAGCACATACATATTTATGGAGATTCTCAATTGATTATAAGACAAGTAACAGGACTGTATCAAGCAAAACAAGACAAATTATCACAATATAAAGACCTTGCTATCTCTTTGTTACAAAAATTTCTTTTCTTATACCATGGAACCTGTTCCTCGAAAAGATAATCGACATGCGGATGCACTCACATGTGTGGCTTCTCTTGTATCTTTAGAGGACCCTGTGGTTGATCTTAAATTTGTTATTCATAACCTTATTTCTCCAGCTATTATAGATGATTCTAGCTTGGTGACATATTGTGACTTTATAGACTCAGATGAATGGTATTCACATATCGTAAGATACTTGACCGATGGTACCTTTCCTAATTCTGCAAATAGGAACACTAGGGCTAGAATCCGCAAGCTGTCTACTAGATATATCATTCTTTCTAATGTTCTTTACCGAAGGGGTTATAACGGTCTTCTCCTTCGCTGTCTTAACAAATCAGAAATCCCTATTGCTCTTGAAGAGGCACATTCAGGTACCTGTGGGGGGCATTTTGGAGGCAAATCCTTGGTTCAAAGATTGCTTCGTATGGGATACTATTGGCAAACTATGCAGAAGGATTCTTTTTCATTTGTTAAGAAATGTCATCAATGTCAACAACACAATAATTTGATTCATGCTCCTGCCTAAGAACTTCATTCTCATGTCGTTTCTTGGCCTTTCTCTACATGGGGATTGGATCTCATCGGTAAAATCTCTCCTCCTTCATCTCAAGGACACACTTTCATTATAACTGCAACAGATTACTTTACAAAGTGGGTAGAAGCTGTTCCCCTCTGCTCTAGTACTGCTGAAGTGATTTGTCAATTTCTTCTAGAAAACATTATTTCTCGATTCGGGATACCTTCCACTATAATCTCAGATAATGGGACATCATTTAAGAACAAGGACGTGAAGAAATTCCTCGAGAAATATCATATCAAACATCAATTTTCTACACCATAGTATCCTCAATCAAATGGTCAAGCCGAATCATCCAATAAGATAATTGAACAAATTCTTTGCAAAACCGTGAATAAGCATGGTAAGGATTGGAGTACTTAGCTAATCTATGCTCTTTGGGCCTACCAAACGAGTGTACGAATTGCTACAGGAACTACCCCTTATAATCTTGTTTATGGTGCTGATGCTATTATGCCTTTAGAGTTACAGATTCCATCACTTAGAGTTTCTCTCAAAGGTATAGTAGATGATGACTCTTATAGAGAACAAAGACTTCAATAGCTTGAGATTCTTGATGAACAGCATATAAATTCTCTTGAGCATATTCAAGCATATCACAAAACTCTACAACGAAGCTATAATGATAAGGTTATTCAACGTTCCTTCTCAGTAGGTGACTTAGTTCTCTATGAGAATCAGCGCAATGTGAATACCTTACTTGAAGAAAAGGGAAAATTTAGTCCTAATTGGCTTGGACTGTATATTGTTATTGAAGGTTATGGATCAGGTGCTTACAAAATAGCGGATGTAGACGGTACGCCTCTTAAAGAACCTATAAATGCTATACACTTGCGTAGATACTATGCTTAATTCCTCATTCCTTATCTTTCATTTCATCTATCTTCTTTTCAGTTCTTCAAAATTGGATAATATGTTAGCATATCTTTGTTAGACCAAATAGAATTAAATGATATTCTGTTTAATCTATATTGCTTTGTTTTTGACAAGCGTGTTTCTTTACTCTATAGTTTGTCTTGAATTTATTTATGTAAATTGCAAAAGATTTACATTTCCATTATGCTGGCATATTATACAATGTCTTTATGTGTTAAGTAGAATTGTATCTAGTTGTGTTTAAGTTTAAATTAAATCACATTAGTTATATGATTCTTAGGCTTAACACATATTTCTTCTCTATCATCAATGTAGTACTTGATTAAATATTTTATTTAATTAAGTCACACATGTATCAATTTAATCATGGAGCATTGAGAAATCAATCAAATGGAAATTAAATTCAGAACATACATGTACATCTACCAAATGTATTAACTTTAATCAAAGCAAAATATACATTGTTTTAGGCATTAAAGATAACACGTTTGAGACAAAGAGAAGCATGAATATATATATATGTGGATCATGTTTTCATATACAAAAGTAGGTCACTATACATCCAAAATGTGACCTATCCTACATCATCAGATCATCTCCTATCCCTAGGGCTAGTGGCTGGAGAGTGATGACTAGACGCTCTCTCCTGATCCGGCCGTGAAGGTGGACCCATAGGTGTATAGCATGATATAGACTGTGAATGACTCTGAGAGGAACTGCTACGATCCCTATCCATAAGGATCACGTGATACGAGGTAGCCTCGGCCTGAGCTGCTGCTAGGTCACGCTGTGCCCGCTGAAGGTTTGTCTAATAGAACTATCTCTCTCTCCCTCCATATTTCCACCTGTACTTGAAATGGGGAAAACAAGTCCTCATGCCGACCCGTTTTCCCCTGAGGCCTATAAGCAACCTGTGAGGAACTAGGGATCTGTGCCATCATGGAAATATCTGTCACTGCTTGCTGGATCAAGGAGTGCCACTCCTGCACATTAGCTGTAGTAGTAGAATGGATTTTGTATTAGTACCATTCTATATCATCAAAACATTAATCAATCAATATAAACCTACTATACCTGGATCTCCCTTGCGCTAGTAGGGATCGTGATATGGTAGCATCTGTGACTGGGAACTACTAGGCTCCCCATGCTCAAATGATCTGTGCACGATGGGTACAGGTCTCCGTATTGCCTCGTGTTCCCCCTTTTAGGGAATAAGAGGAGGATCCAAGGCTATGGTATCATCTCCTGAATGGTGGGGAGCTACATCTGACTCCTCCTCATCCTCATCTGCATCCTCACCCACATCCTCGTTCTCCTCATCATCATCTCTATCTATATCATCCTCCTCTCCCTCCTCCTCCTCGACACTAGGCTGATCTCCTATGGGTGGATCAAGATCTCCTGCCTCCTCATGACCCTCTCCCTCCTCTGGCTCCTCCGATCTGGATCCCTGATCCTCATCTTGGTCTCCATGTCTTGATGGACCTGGATGGCCTATCAGGTAATCTGGTGGAAAGATAGGCCCTAGGTATGTCCTCACAAACCATGAGAGATACCTGCACTATGCTCTGGGATCTGCAGAGTAATCAGTGACCACATCCTGATCGGAACCCTCTATATCTATAATCTTGATATCATTTATCGTAGGTCTCGCTACTACTCCAGGTCTGGGAAGGACTTGTGAGTGTCAAGTATAAATAGGTACATCGGCTAGAACACACTGCCCTAGCCCAAACTGCCTCCATACTCGGTCAAAGTAGAATGGGACTATGATATGTGAGTATTGCCCTCTCAGTAGGTGGTTCCTCTGTAAGCATGCTAGCTGCCTCTCCATTCCATCCCATCTGTACATCCGTAGATATGGTCTCCATACTGTCACCTCAGCTGTCAATCTATCGAATGTCACTCTCCAATATAGTAGATCCCCAAATCTCCACTTGTTGGTAAGTGGATAGGCAAACACCCTAGGTCGCTCGCTGGCCACACTCATCGAATAGCCGACAGGCCTGGTGCATGTGAAGTGCTCAAATATCCACACCTGTAGAAGTGTGCATGTCATCAAGCTACAACACTGTCCAAACACATACTCCTCGAGGTCATGATAGAGATGTGCAAGCATACTCCAACCCCAAGCATATATTCTCCTATGTCTCTCCATAGCCCTGATGCACCATGTGAGACCCCCATGCATGTGTGTACCTCGCCCATTAGGGCAGACAGCTAGTGCAATGATGGCAATCATAAGATGTCTCACAAGGGGCACCTCTTATGTAGGATGTAAGAGCCAACTGATCATGATGTGACCTCTCATCTCACTCGGCATGACTCTCCCTATGCAGTATATCTACTCCCTCTGATAGTCCTCCGCTGACCGATCGGTCACGTATGTCATAGTGGCTCCTCTGATAGGTAGGAGAAGTATGCGGTACACATCCTCAAGTGTAACTGTCATCTCTCCTACTGGGAGATGGAATGTACATGCGTCAGGATCCCATCGCTCCATAAGTTCCATCAACATCGCAGGATGGAATCAAATGGCCAGCATGAGGATCACATACCATAAACCCACTTTTGATAACGTATCCCTCTCTGCCTGAGTCAGCCAGGGAATCTGATCTTGCAGACTGCGAAGAATCTACCCCGCAGTGTGCTCTCTCATGTATGGGAGACCCTGCAATGCAAAAACATCAGTGTAATCAGTACTCAATCATCAAACATACTCATCTAATCATCTACATGAAAAACGAAAACTGTCGAACATCGAAAGCTAACCCTGACACCCCTTGCCAAGTCCTGATAGGGACCATGGCGCTCTGTCAGGGACCATGGTGCCCTGATAGGACCATGGCACCCTGGGTGGGACCCAGGGTCAGATTCTAGGGCGCGCTTTTGATCACAGAAACTCAAAGTCAACACAAATGCAGAATGTCAAAGTCAAAGTTTAGTCAACTCACCTCGTCCAGTGGCTCGTCACCGATCACGCCCTGTCACATGATCTCCATCCTTGTGGGATGCTCTGGTCATCGTGAAGGCATGATGATGGCTATGTGGGCTCCGCTGCAATGAACAATACTCAGAAATCAACAAACTGACAAATGCAATAGTCACTTTCGAGGTATATACTTTCATTCCTTTACCTTTAATTTCAAAACCCTAATTTTCCTCTATCACTCATTTCATCATAACTTGAGTTTGGGAGATGCGATTTTCGAACCGTTTGTTGTGTAGGAATCATATTTTCATTCCCTTACTCCCTAGATGTTCCAAAATGTGCTTTGATGAAGCCTCTTCAGTGAACATCTCTCATCAATAATCTCTCACACAATTTGTCGTAAGTAAACATGCTATCCTGTTTCACCTCCCTAAAAGGAAGCCGAAATAGGGGGGGCATATAGCTACTCACAAATTTCATCACTTTCCTTAGTAAGCATTAGGTGATTTTGTGATCTAACATGTGTTTTGTAGGGTGTGGTTCCTAACTATGTACTACAGATACCGCTGGGGGCTTCGTTCGACAGACTTATGGATATATCCTTTTTCAAATAATGTTTACTTTCCTGTACTTTAGCTTGCATATGCACGTAGTACTCATATGACCGCTAAAGTGGGGGCTAAATGTAGCATCAAAAATTGTATGCACTTGTTAAACTGGTACAATTTCACACTTGGTTTAGCTCCCACCTTGGTGCATCTCGCACTTTGCATCGCATTTTCCCTTTAGCACTTAATTAATCAAATTAATTAGGTCTAAGGTCCTATTTCATCATCTTTCAGTTGGGTCCTTTCATTAAAGTGTGCCCCTTTCATTTTATTCCTCCAATACATAATTTAATCAAAAACCCTAATTAGGTCCTATTTTGAACTTGGGGGCTTGATTTCGGGGGTCAAAACATCTCGAAATCACCTGTAACTTCAGGATTCTCTCTAAAATTATCATATCCGACGGCCCTGAAAATTTGGTGAAAAGTTGTCAGGACCATGGTGCCTGGAGTGCACATGGTCCTCGACATTTTTCCCAAAATTTTAGGAGCACAATCCAATCATAAAATAAAGCTTAACCCTAAGAAATTGGTGGGAGATTCAATCTCTAGGTCGGCCAAAAGTTGAAATTAAGACCTAGGGTTTCATATATAAGAGTTCTCTTTCTTCATTTGAAAGGATCCAAATTTTGGTTTCAGGGGCCTTCTATGCAGCAAAAGAGAAGATCTTTGAAGACTT
The DNA here is from genome assembly GCF_030272615.1 of Cryptomeria japonica. Lineage (NCBI taxonomy): Eukaryota > Viridiplantae > Streptophyta > Pinopsida > Cupressales > Cupressaceae > Cryptomeria > Cryptomeria japonica. Next base: position 585,560,228 of record NC_081415.1, on the reverse strand, counting down.
CAACAACATTCAACATCCATCCATCAAGAATTTATCAATTTCATTCATCCATTTAGGGCTTTGAAGACATTGAAGAGCAATAGGGGATCACCGACTGAAGATTGGCTTGTACCCCTCCCTTGGGGTTGGGTATGATTTCATGTTGTTTTCATGTCTTTGCATAAGCCTTATTATATCATTTGTATTCATGCTTTAGATCACTTTGCATCTTGATTTGGAGCATTTACATTATCATTTACAAGCAATTAGGGTTTACCTTCTAGGTTGCTCTAGTTTGCTTACTTGCATTTTAGGATCTTGAACACACACAAGGTCTGCACACACACTACTTTTACAATACGACTTTGCTATTCATGGAGGTGGAAATCAGAAAAGTGAGGGTTTGACTAAGGAAAAACCCTATATAGCCACCCACCGTACCTTTTCAGATATAAGTGCAGATTTCAGGATTCGGACGACACCGCAAGTTGCAGATCCGGCAGAAGCAGACAAAAACTGAGCTACACACCAAATTTTAGGGCAAAAGACCAGGACAAGGGTGTGGGGCACCTTGGTCCTGCTAGGACAGGGGCACTGGGTGCCCTGGTCCCTTTGTTAGACAACAAGTTTCAGCATTTCCGATAGCTTTTCAGGTTGCAAAATAGCAGTTTCAGGAGCAGTTTCAGGGGCAGAATTAGGACAATGGTGCCTGCACCCCCATCCCAACCATTTTCACTCAGATTTTAACTCTGGGTATGCATCTGCATTCTTGTCTTGTCCTTGTGTTTATAGCTTTCCATTGTTTAATCTCAATTCTGCAATCTTGTTATTAGTTCATACTTGCACTTTGGGGTTAGGAATTTAACTTGCATCATTTTATCTTTCAATTACAACAAAGGAATAGAAACCCTAATAGGTAGCCCATGGCTCTCTCTTCCACAAAAAGAAGTAGCCAATTGTGTGATACCTCTAGGCTCTTTCGTATTCCACAATGTGTGTCAAAAGGTAGGATTAGGGCATGTTAGCCTAGTCTCGCTTTTTCCCCTACACTGTAACTAATGATGACATCTTGATTATTGAAGTATTTGTTGATGATATAATCTTTGGAGGAGAAGATGGATTATGTAAGGAATTTTCTCTTGAAATGCAGCAAGAATTTGAAATGTCTATGATTGGAGAAATAAAATTCTTTTTAGGTTTGCAAATTTCTCAGACTGATAAAGGTATATTTTTGAGTCAATCCAAGTACTTGAAAGAATTACTAAAGAAATTTGGGATGGAAAACTCTAAACTAGTAAGCACACCCATGACTACAAATGACAAATTATCTCAAAGGGATGTATCTACACCTGTTAATCCAACTAGATACAAATCTATGATAGGAGGTTTACTGTATCTGACACAAACCAGGCCTAATATTATGAATGCAGTATGTATTGTTTCTAGATTTCAAATTAATCTCAGGGAAAATCATGAATCAATAGTGAAAAGGATTTTCCGGTACTTACAAGGCACAACAAATCTTGGATTATGGTATCCTAAAGATGAAAATTTTGATCTATGTGCATACACAGATGCAAATTGGGCAGGAGATATAGATGATAGAAAGAGAACCACTGGAGGAGCATTCTTTCTTGGAAAGAGATTAGTTTCTTGGTTGACTAAGAAATAGAGTTGTACATCTTTATCAACAGCAGAATCAAAATATGTTGCAACAGCAACTAACTGTACATAGGTATTATGGCTTAAGAAAATGTTGAAAGACATAAAGGTAAAATGCAAGGAACCTATTACTATATACTATGATAACACTGCAGCAATTGATATATCTAAGAATCTAGTATTACACTCTAAAACAAAACATGTTTCTATTAAACTGAATTTTCTAAGGGAAAAGGTCGAAGAAAAAGAGATAAAACTAGTTTATGTGAATACTAAAGAACAGCTTGCAGATATTTTCACAAAACCTTTGCCTAAGGAGACTTTTGAGTATCTCAGAGATCAGCTTGGAGTCATACCTCCACCGGTAGAGACCTAGACAGTTGATGATTGTCATCAACCAACAAAACTAAAAGACAAATCTTTTATTCTAGTATTTGATGAGGAAGCTACTTCTCAGGGAGAGTAGTTGGTATATTGAATTGGTTGGTATTTTGTATGAACTTGACCTTTTGTGACTTTGGCATTTGATGTCAGAGGGGGAGAGATATCTATGGAAAAACACATTATCTTTTATTGGGAGAGATTTTAGGGGAGAGATTTTCAAAAACACATTTGAGAGATTGGTATTGTTACTCCCAGGGGGAGAAATAGAGATTGTTGGTTTTTGTATTTGGCATTTCTGTTTTGGCACTTTGATGGTTTTTCCACCTTGTGTTGCCATCAATGCCAGAGGGGGAGATTGTTGGTATTTTGGTATGGTTTTGTCATTGATGTCAACACCTACTAATACACCTACTTTGGAGATCCAGCAACATTCACCGACAAGCAAGTAAACTGTGCAACAATTATTGGTATATGGTTCACTGGCAGGATATATTGTTCACCGGTACCTGGAATGATATGGAAGAAACTTGGTAATGTCAAAGACATCATGTGGACACTTTATTTTGAAGAATTAATTATTGGTATATTCATATTTGCATATGTTCTTTTACCGGCAAATAGGTCCAGGTTATCTAGGGTTACACCAACAGGTTTATCTTTTCCAAATCAGCATGGCATGCTATGGAGATGATTTATTATTGTTGTAAATGTATTAAGCCGGCATGTTCAATTAGTTATTGCATTGGATATTATATTGTTTGTAAAATATTTTTATTGCAATATCTTGTAGAGCCGACCTACTAGAATTGGTCTTAGGGTATGGTATAAATGTAAGATCTTATTTGTAAGATGGAATGTGGAATGCAAAAATAATTAAGTGAAGGTATATGCGAGATCAAGTAGGGATATACACAAAGACATCATTTGAAGGTGAAGTTAGGTTTTTGTAGAAGCATATCAACATTGCACCGGTACTGAATCCAACATATGAAGATGCTATTTTGAGCAATACATTCTTATTGGATTTAACCATCCAACTATAGTCAGTGTGACTCCCATTTTGTGATTGACCAGTGAGCTCTAGGCTGTTGGCCTTTCTGCATGTGCAGACCCCATTTATGTACACATACTATCTGTAGTAGTATCATCTGATTGTGGGTAAGGTTTCTCACCGTGGTTTTTCCCCTTATAGGGTTTCCACGTACAAATATTGGTGTCATGTGTTGTGGATGACTTTATGTTTATGTTTCATGTATTAATCCTTATCGCTATAGCAATTTACTATTAACACTATCTACCGACATACTTAACTGGTTTACCGGTATTAAGCATTAAGTTGGTTAATAAGTTTTTGGTTCAAATTTATTTGACAACTGATTCACCCCCCCCTCTCAATTGTCTCTAGGACCTAACATCATCCCAGTTATGTTTTTCTTTACAATATGCGAGTATTAATTGACAACAATGATGGACCTGCTATCGGTTCCCTGTCAGATTCCACTTTCTTCTCTTCTGATGATTTTTCCTTTATAGCTTCCTTACTTGCACCGGTGGCTTTGCCACTTGGTGTCATCTTTGTAACTATCTGTTCCCCTGTAGGAACTGTAACCTCAACCTATATATTTGTATCTTGTGCATTAGTATCTTGTACAATATCAGCCTTTTAACTCTCTGTATTAGCCAATATCTCAACATTTATCTATACACTTGTATCTAATGGGGGCTTAATTTCAATTATCTTAATGTTTTCAAAATTGAGGGTGAAGTACCCATAGTACCCTTTCCTTTTCCTTCAATCGAGGTGTCTGTAGTGTCTTTCTTTGATACCGGTGAAGTACAGAAACCTCTGTTCTCTCCTAAGAACTTAACCCATGCCTAGTGGATCTCCTTTATTATCTCATTTACCCTTCCTAGCATAAGACTAGTTATTCTATGTTTGTTGTTAAAGACTTTTCTATCTACCACCTCAAGTATCCTTTCCATTTCCTTTGGAGTAATAGAAACAGAAGTAGATAACATTTCTTGAATTTTTATGTGTTTTTCTTCTTGCATTGTTGATAGTCTCCTAGAATCTAACATATCATACAATTCTGCCGATATTTTATCTTTAATTTCTATTAAGGATTTCTTATAAATATCCAAATATAATAATATTGCTTCTTCTACCTCTCTTTGTTTATCATTCTCTAAATGATCATAGAAAAACTATACATTCTTTAACATGCCATCCTTAGTGATTTCATCTTCGAATTCCAGAATGTCCAAAATGCCTGTAAACCCCAAGTCTTCAATGTTCTTATATGTCGGTTTGACCTTTCCAGAATCTCCCATAAGCTCGCTCATGTACATATTTTTTATATCAGATGTTCCCAAATCCTCAATGTAACAATGTATGTATTCCCTAACATCTTTGACATAAAAAACTCCCTTCGAAACATGGGAAAATGCACCAACTAAATCTTACAGGGTAGCCACATGTGGATACTGCTTGAAAATTGTCTTGGGGTGGTCCTTAACCTCTACTACAATCAAATTGGCAACAAAGATAGGAATATATGATGATCCCGCTTCCATGATTAAGGATAAATACTTGATGATTGCTTCCAGTGAAACCCTTAATAAATTCTTCCAATGGTTGGTGAAATTGCTCAAGAAGATATCTGATCACATTGAATAGCCTTTGATTGCTCTAAATCACTCTTAATCACACTGAATCACTCTGAATGCAAGGTGATAAAAAATGAAGTGAATTAGACCCTTTATCCTCTGAGAAAAATCCTAATCTTTCATTGACATCAATGACTGCCGATGAAAGATACCAGATCTCGAACATAACATATCCATGCCGAATAAGCATCTCCAATGTCTGGAACATCTTCCAGAACCTCTTCCCGGGGTATATGCAGTATCTTCATGAATTTTGCCTACCCCTAAGGCATCTTCCTTAGTTATCGGATGAGCTACCTACCAGTGCAGGAGCAACTTCCTTTGCCAGATAAGTAACTGGTGCATTCCCATCTGTTGATTCTTCTTCAATCTTCCTGACCCATCTTTGAGTATGATCTTGCTGAATTTTACTAACCATTTCTTTCCCTTTCTCATTTGATCCTCCATTACCAACCGATGGATTTCTGCTTCTACAAAATTTAGCAATATGTCTAATCTCATTACATGCATTACATGTAACATTGTTACTTTGAAGTGCTTTGCTAAAACCAATATAATTGCTTGACCTACACTAATTAGCCATATGTCCAAATTTTCCACATGCATAGCATTTAACATTTATTCTGCAATATTTTGTCTTCTGACCATACTTATTACATTTAGAACATTTACCGGGAGCAGAATCAAGGTTCTAATTTTCTATGTTTCTATATTTCTTAGCTATGTGGCCAAGTCTATTGCAAACAAAACATCTACCATTAAATTTATAAGCATTAAATTTCCTTACCAGTGCCTTATGGTTTTGATCTTCATTAGTAGTACCGAAACTCTATCCTTGCTCAAATCCAAGTCCACTAGAATCTCCAATCTGCCTTTGTCTCTTCAATAACTCATCTAGCTATGTTAAGCTAATCTTGAATTTTTACTTGTACTCACTTGTAGCAGTTAGATCTTCTCTCAAAATTATCATTTGTTTCTCAAGCTCTTGTTCATTACTTTGGGATTGTACAAAATCAATTCTCAACATATCATTCTCATGAACCAACCTACCACATTCTTCAAATTTGTTCTTCAGGGATACATCAAGATTTTATTCCTTTTTCTTTTGGTCCTCAATCTCCTTAGACATCCTCATAGTTATAGCTTGCATTTCATTTCTCATAACCATGATCTCTTGACTTAATTTTTGGCATTGTTCCTTACATGTATCTTTCTCTTCATCATCTTGATTTTTGCAAAAGTTCCTTCCTCCTAGCTTGAATAGATGATAGCCTCTCTTGTAGGACAATAATGAGTTCCTTAGCAGAATCCAATTAATCTTCTAGCTTTAAGTTCTTCAACCTTTCAGTATCATAATCTTCAAGTGCCATCTCAAGTTGCTTCTCCAAGCCCATGTCCATGGATTCCGGATTCAGAATCTTCCTCAAGATGTTAAACTTCCTCTGAGGTAAAAATCTCTAATACCAATTGTTGGAATCCAATAATACTAAGAGTGGGGGGTGAATCAATGTTATACTGGAAAGAACAATTTTAGCCTTATTAAAACATGCATACACCAACCGGTATACTAGTACATATAGAATTGAAAGAAGTAAAGCAACTAATAAGACAATCACAAAAATGAGAACCATAACACACAAAATTATACATGGAAAACCTCAAAGAGGAAAAACCATGATGGGATTTGTGACCCACAATATAAATCCACTAGTTATATGAAGAGATATTACAAAACATAAGGGGCCTGCACTTGTAGGAAGGCTTACAGCCTAGAGCACACTGCTCAATCACAAAAGGAGCCTCACTAATGACATATAAATCCATACTACAATTTGGAGAAGTGTTGAACTGCAAAAGATAGCATCTTCTATGCCATAATATAGTTTTGGTTAAGCTCTATCTGTTCTGGTATGAAATCCTAAACCCTTTGTTGGAATAACCCTTACATAAATATCATCACATACATAATCTCTCTGATATATTTCACATCATATCACATTCACATCTCCATTACATTTCCATTACCATTATGATATCAAAATGATCTAATCAAACTGACCTATATACCCTATACAACTTATCATGCCTTATGTCGGCTTACAAAGATTATTACAATATCAAGTTACATGTCGGCTAGATAACATAAATACATGAATAACAAAAACAATTGTCGATGTTGGATCCAAGAGATGTTGGCCTTGAATACCGATAACCATACTCTAAACCATGTCGACCTGCATTGCCGGTAACCAAATAAATCCTTCTATCTGTCGGTGCATGTCGGTACATAGGTGAACCAAAACATGAAGCCGAAACAAAATACCATATTGCCATCAATGACAACATAGTGAAACTAGCCAATTGAGTGTCAATTGCCAACACACTTTTCTAAAAGAAAAGTTTGGAGCTTTCGGTAAATTTAAGGCCTTTAAAGCCTTAGTAGAGAAGGAAACTGGGAAGAGCTTGAAGTGTTTGAGATCTGACTAGGGTGGTAAATTCAATTCTAATGAGTTTGTGAAATATTGTGATGAGCAGGGAATAAAGAGGCAAATGTCTGCACCTAGGACTCCACAACAAAATGGAATTGCTGAGAGAAGAAACAAGACAATTGTGGAAACAACTAGGACTATGCTGATACAAGGAGATGTACCAAAGATATTTTAGAGAAAAGCAGTTAGCACTGTTGTTTACACTTTGAACCAGGTTTTTGTGAAGAAAGGTAATGATAAAACACCTTATGAGATTTGGTATGGAAAAATCCTAATGTCAATTACTTTAAAGTTTTTAGGAGTAGATGTTTTATTAAAAGAGATGATTTTACTAGTAATTTTGATGCAAAGAGTGATGAAGGAACATTTATTTGCTATTCCACCAAGAGAAAAGCTTTTAAGTGTTACAATAGAAGGACAAAGAATATAGTTGAGAGTGTGAATGTTAAGGTTGATGAATTCTTTGAAAAACCTGATGAGATCAACATATCTGAGCCTGCAGATGATGAAGAAAAAATAGTGTTTATTGAACCGGAAGTGTTGAAATAGGTGCTCAACCGATTGATGATGAGGAAGTTGATGAACATGAAGAAGAAGTCACTGCACCGGAACTGGTAATCCCAAGATATGTAAGGCTAAATCATTCAAAAGACTAGATTATAGGTGACAAGTATGTTGGCGTGCTAACTAGAAGAAAAATCAAAGAAAATCCCTATCTGATTTCAACTATTGAACCAAAGACAGTTAGATAAGAATTGAAATATGATGACTACATTAATGCAATGAATGAAGAACTAGATCAGATTGAGAAAAACAACACATGGTCTCTTGTTCCTAGACCGGAAGATAAAAATGTGATTGGTACAAAGTGGGTCTTTAAAAACAAGTTAAATGAATATGGTGAGGTTGTGTCAAATAAGGCAAGACTTGTATGCAAAGGGTATGCACAAGAAGAAGGTGAAGACTATGGTGAAACCTCTGCACCAGTGGTAAGAGTTGAAGGTGTTAGAATGTTACTTTCCTTTGTAGGTTTTAAAGGTTTTAAGGTCTATCAAATGGACGTTAAATCAGCTTTCCTAAATGGTATTCTTGAAGAAGAATTGTATATAGAACAACCGGATGGGTTTTCTTTGACAGAGGATAAAGATATATTATGTAGGTTACACAAGGAATTATATGGATTGAAACAAACATTAAGAGCATGGTATGCGATACTACATGCACATCTGATTAAGATAAGATTCCAACGAACCAGTTAGGATAGTAATATTTATTTCAATACTGAAGGAGACAAAATGTTAATTGTAGAAGTTTTTGTTGATGACATAATATTTGGTGGAGATGATGATTTGTGTATGGCTTTTTCTGATGAAATGAAGAAAGAGTTTGAGATGTCTCTGATCGGTGAGATAAAGTTTTTCATTGGGTTACAGGTCCAGCAGCTAGAAGGAAGAATTTTTATCTATCAGACTAAGTATGTGAAAGAAGTTTTGAAGACTTTTGGGATGGAAGACTGCAAACCGGTTGGTACTCGAATGGTGACAAGTTGAAAATTATCAAAAAGAGGATGATTCACCCTCTGTAGATGAGAAAGAATACAGGTCTATGATTGGAAATTGCATTATGTTGTTCACAGTAGACCAGATATTGTACATGTTGTTGGTTTAGTTGCCAGATTTCCAAAGAGTCTCAAGGAGATAGACATGGTAGCATTAAAAAGGATATTCGTGTATCTAAAAGGAACAATTGATAATGGTTTATGGTATCCTTACAAAGGTAAGTTTTCTTTGAAATCTTTCACATATGGAGACTAGGCTGGAAATGTTGATGACCGAAAAAGCACAACCGATGGAGCTTCTCTTCTTAGAGGTATACTGGTATCTTGGACTAGTAAAAAGAAAACTTGTGTATCATAGTAAACTATAGAAGCAAAATATGTAGCTGTATCTATGAATTGTACATAGGCTATTTGGATGAGACATGTTTTGGAAGGTTTTAAGAAGAATATGAATGAATTGATGATTATTTATTGTGACAATACTAGTGCTATAAATATTTCTTAAAATCCAGTGTTACATGAAAGTAATAAACATATTGAATTGAAACATCACTTTCTGAGGGAGAGAGTACAGGAGAAGTAAGTGAGAATGGAACATGTGTCTAGCAAAGAGCCATTAGCAGATATATTCACTAAACCTTTTCCTAAGGTGACCTTTGAATATCTCTGAGGTAAATTAGGGGTCAGACCCCTACACAAGATCAACTAAGATGCAGGTGACGCATCAATCCAATAGACTTATTGAATATTTTTCACTATGGATTGATGAGATGTGGGCTACTGATACAGAGGTCAACAACAGTAGGGTGATAAACCCACACACACACCTTTGGTCTTCTCTTGCAAGTTATGTTTCACACCTCAACTGTGAAATCAACTTCTCACCACTAACCAGATTAACACACTCCTGCTCACTTCCTAAGACCTATCAGGGTCTTCCACAATGCTTATTTGAAACACAAGGCAAGTATTGGTCTTTGAGGACTAGACAAGCCCACCAGTATAGGTCTACTGGTACATGTTTCATAGTTTTACCGATGTCGGTTTCACATTTTACTGATGCTGGTTTCATAGACTTACCAGTATAGGTTTACCAACTAGTAGCCCTAATTCACTGTCTTCTGGGACTTTTCTCTAAATAACATCAAACAACACTTTAAACAAACTTAGTTTTTAGACACCCTTTTGGGATCACTATCAAATTTGAAAAGATTATATTTCCATCTTATTCCCGCACTCTTCAACACCTACTTGGTTACAGGACTAATTCATTAGGTTAGACCAGTCTCACAAAAGAGGTATGGAGAATGGGATCACAGGAAGGTTCCAACCTTTCGGGAAGTTTCTCCTATGTTCAAATACCCAGTTTCAACACTTCAACTCATCTTCTCATCATTGTTCATTGTCTATTCAAAGAAACTCATCTAATCTAATCTAAATCCTCAACTGATTTAGACTAGGGCTTGGTGGCACTATACCAACCAACTCCTCTGACCTCGCCCCTCTGGAATCTCAAAATATGCATCCCTAACTAGCATTCTACCCATGGCCATCGGATTCCAATGAGTAGACTGCAAGTTAGGGTCTTACTTGCATTATAACACTTGAAAAGAGAGGGTTTCAATCTGCAGAAAATAAATGTTTGTAACTTCTAATAAAATTTACCTTGAGAGGTCAGACCTGGTGCATTAGAAAGTTGTTTTAGAGTCACTCCTAACTAGAACAAAACTTCATCATAAATTCTCACACTTTGTACAAATCGTACAGAAACCCTCTGTATGGAGAAATCAAATTTGTCTTATTTTCTTTCTCCACCAAACTTTACAAAACCTTCTTCAACCGACTTCCTATGGTTGTCCACGCATATATAAACCTCTTCTAATATCCATAACCAACTTTTGAATAGTTAGGACCATTGGAGATGTAGTTGTCATTCTACTAGTAACATTGAAAAGTTGCTTGACAATAAATGCAACATTTTGCAATGTTTGAACAACACCAGTTATTACTACCTATTACTACCTAGACTAGTCATTATTTACTCCAACACCTAATACAACATCCTAGACATACTCACTTTGACAAAATCAAAATTCCAAGCCTTCATAGACCTCTAGGTTTATATGCTCACCTAAGAGATTATTTACCATACAAAATAGGCATTCAGTTACATCAAGGTTGATCATTGATCCAACCCACAATTATAATTATGGAAAAACAAAGAGTATCCTTCTCCTTCAAATCCCTCATGAATTCTTTCTCATCTACTAACATGACACTAGTCACAATGTGTCTGTCTTTACTATCATCCAGGAGAGGGGTCATGGTAAAATTCTCTTCATTTTTGTTGATGGTGTAGACATTCTTTCTACCCTCATGCCTTGCATCTACATCATATTTCCAATGCCTACCATGTAACAAATGACAAGCATCCATTTCTACCACATCACACAACACTCTATCCTTATATTCCCCAATTGAAAAATCTACCCAAACGTTTTCACTAATCAACACTTGTTGTCCTTTATTCAACCAAGATACCTTATAGGGATAGGGATGAGGTATTCTTTGCAAGTTAATCTTAGTAACCTTTTCAATAGAAGCTATGTTATCTATGGATCCAGAATCTACAATAACCTTACAAACTTTACCTTGTACCTTGTAGGTGGTTCTGAAAAGAAACTTCCTCTAAGGTGGTTCTTTGTTGATTGGTTCCTTCAAGAGAGTCCTTTTTATCATCAAGAGCTCTCCTTGATCCGAGTTTGCATATTCTAAAGTTGATGTGTGGTAGGAGGTCATGCTCTGACTATCTTCCTCTTGAATCAAATGTTCTCTCCTTTCACCCCCTTGACCATCATTTCCTTGCTTCTCTGGACACCTAAAGGATTGATTTCCCACCTGGTTAAAAGAGAAATTCCTACCGGTGAAAACACTGGGTCCTCTTCCACCAAACCTTCCTCTTCCAATTTCTCTTCTCCCTCTAAAACTACCTCTGTTCCCTCATTCTCCCTTAGGTTCCTGACTGCTGGTTTCTCCTTGGATTCTAGGGTATGATCCTCTACCATTGAATCTACCTTTACCTCTGAAATTTATACCCCTTCCTCTATTATGGTGTTCTCCTCACCTTTTTTGCTTCTCCTCAATCCTAAGTTCCATTTGATAACACTTATGCACTGATTTGGGATTAAACAAATTGAGTTCATCTTGAATGTTAAACTTAATTCCATTCATGTTCCTTGCTAACTTTTGTGTCTCACTCTTCGGTATCTTTGCTTTGAGTGTCATTCTATGGAACTCCTTGGTGTAGGGACTAACATCTAGATCTTTTGCCTCAAATTTTGTAGCTTCTTATGTAGGATTATCTCATAATCCTCGGGCATAAAATGCTTCTTAACTTCTGACACCATCCTTTTCCATGAAGTGATGGGGTTCTTACCTTCCACCATTCTTTCCCTTTGCAGGACATTCCACCAACTAAGGGTCAGGCCTTTCAATTTTGACTTAGCCACCTTTACCCTTTGGTTATCCTTCACCTTTTCATACTCAAAATAGTTTTCTAAGGCCTCAATCAATTCCATGCACTCCTTTGGATTCATCTTCCCTTGAAACATAGTTAATTCTTCCTTGGTGTCTCTTCCACCTACTTTCTTAAGGGCTTCGATTAATTGCCTTTGATCTATCGGTACCACTGGTTCCTCTCCTTGTTCTTCTTCTTCTTCTTCTTCTTCTTCTTCTTCTTCTTCTTCTTCTTCTTCTTTTGATTCTGGGCCAACTTTCTTCCTAGCCTAATCCTTCTTTAGCTTTGCTAGTTTTGCTTCCATCCTTTTGTTCTTGGCTACTAGCTCCCTCACTATCCTAGCCAATTCCACATTGGTGACTCGAGAGGGTATATCTTCTTCACCTTGTCCCTTTGTTCTATCTCCCATACTTCAAAATCTTCCAAAGTTCTTCTAAAGCTCTGATACCACCTGATGCAGAGGTTGGCAATAGTAGGGTGATAAACCCACACACACACCTTTGGTCTTCTCTTGCCGATTATGTTTCACACCTCAACTATGAAATCAACTTCTCACCACTAACTAGGTTAACACACTCCTGCTCACTTCCTAAGACCTATCAAGGTCTTCCACAATTCTTATTTGAAACACAAGACAAATATTGGTCTTTGAGGACTAGACAAGCCCGTGATATAGGTCTACCAGTACAGGTTTCATAGTTTTACCGATACCAGTTTTACAGTTTATCGATGCCGGTTTCATAGACTTACCGGTATAGGTTTACTAGCTAGTAGCCCTAATTCACTATCTTCTAGGACTTTTCTCTAAATAACACCAAACAACACTTTAAACAAACTTAGGTTTTAGACACCCTTTTGGGATCACTATCAGATTCGAAAAAATTAGATTTCCACCATATTTCTGCACTCTTCAACACCTACTTGGTTACAGGCCTAATTGATCAAGTTAGACTAGTCTCACAAAAGAGGTATGGAGAATGGGATCACAGGAAGGTTCCAACCTTTTGGGAAGTTTCTCCTATGTTCAAATACCCAGTTTCAACACTTCAACTCATCTTCTTATCATTGTTGATTGTTTATTCAAAGAAACTCATCTAATCTAATCTAAACCCTCAACCGGTTTAGACTAGGGCTTGGTGGAACTATACCAACAAACTCCTCTGACCTTGCCCCTCTGGAATCTCAAAATACACATCCCTAACTCGCATTCTACCCATGGCCATTAGATTTCAATGAGTAGACTGCAAGTTAGGGTCTTACTTGCATTATAACCCTTGAAAAGGGAGGGTTTCAATCCGTGGAAAATAAACATTTGTAACTTCTAATAAACTTTACCTTGAGAGGTCAAACCTGGTGCATTAGAAAGGTGTTTTAGAGTCACTCCTAACTAGATCAAAACTTCATCAGAAATTCTCAAATTGTGTACGAATCGTACGAAAAACCTCTGTATGGAGAAATCAAATTTGTCTTATTTTCTTTCTCCACCAAACTTTACAAAACCTTCTTCAACCAACTTCCTATGGTTGTCCATGCATATATAAACCTCTTCCAACATCCATAACCAACTATTGAATAGTTAGGACCATTCGAAAAGTAGTTGTCATTGTACTGGTAACATTGAAAATTTGCTTGACAACATTTTGCAATGTTTGAACAACACCGGTTATTACTACCTAGACCAGTCATTATTTACTCCAACACCTAAGACAACATCCTAGACATACTAACTCTGACAAAATCCAAATTCCAAGCCTTCATGGCCTAATAGACCCCTAGGTTTATATTCTCACCTAAGAGATTATTGACCATACAAAATAGGCATTCAGGTACATCAAAGTTGATCATTGATCCAACCTACAATTACAACATAAATTAAATGAAATGAAATGAAATGTGCTCTGCACTAGCTACTCCTCAGGGGGAGCAGCTAAGATGAGGTTAGCAGAGATGATGGAGACAACAACAACAATGATGATGTTATAAGATGCATTTGCTATCAATGTCAAATCGGATAATGTTGGCATGATTGGCTTAAGTGATGATGATGTTTACATATCAGTATAAGGATTGTTGGTGATGATATATTGAAGGACTATTGGTGATGATATAGTTGATATGATAATGATAATGATGGCATGGTGATGTATGATTAGTATAGATTGAGATATTGGTTGGTGACTTGGTGATCAGTTATTTGTGTTGCCATTGATGGCAACTATGGAAATTATATTCTAAATTACTTTGTCATCTAGGTTTAGTGGTATAACCTAATCAGTAATGGATTAAGTTGGTGAGATAAACTGTGCAACTGACAGACAAATTGGAAAATAAAACTTATATCGGTAAACATGAAACATTGTTATACTTAAGCAATTGGCTCTGAAGATTGATGAGGAATTAGGTGTTGCGGTTTGAAACATGTGTTTATATCATTGTAATGAGTCTATGACCAGAACCACATCATGTTTTGATAACCGGAAGTCATGTTTGTGATTTACTATTGTATTTTCAGTAGTGTTTTAGCAGGGTTTTAGAACCAGTAACAAGATCTCTTAATCGATTATACTTTATGGTTTGGTGGTGAATTTCATTATATTCATAACTTCATGGTGATGTGTCACAACCCATGTGAGAAATTAAAATATTATTTTGGTGCAATTAAGGATAGAATTTCTTGGGAAACAATGAAGGTTTCTTGGGTCATCAAGGCTACAAATTTTTGTGACAATAGGTTCCACCGACACATCTAATACCTAGGACTGTTAGATAGATATGATACCATGAGTAAACTAAAAGGGGAGGGGTGAATCAATTTACCATTAGAAATCAGAACTAATTCATATTAAAACCATTAAAATGGAGCACAATAAAGGATAGAACATATAAGCACAGTACACACAACACCAACATTTTGACGTGGAAAACTGGGTAAAGGGAAAAACCATGGTGGGAAACCCTACCCACAATCAAATAATACTTCTGCAATAGTATGTGAAATTAAAATGGGGATTGCACTTGCAATCAGACCAACCACCTAGAGTTCACTGCTCATGACAAAAAGAAGTCTCACTGACTTACAAAAACATTGGGATACAATCCAGAAAGAATGAACTATGAAAGTAGCGTCTCCTAATGCTTGATATAGTTCCGGTTAAGCACAAATGTCTTCCATACAATATAAAAACCTTCACTGAATGGTATATCACTTGTTCGCACATAAAAAAACCTCTGATAATGTAGACATAACCATCGATCCCATCCATATGCAAATTACATGAATAAGTCACCTATAAATATAGATCATCAACCTTATTGACAAGGTCAGCTAAACCCTAAGCCCATAAACCCATCATTAAAAAAATTACATTACACGGTATCACCGAACCAATATTATGATTTACATTACATAGCATGGACCTAAATCAAGTAACCAAACAATTCCATCCACCAAAAATTCTGCTAAGATCAAAATACAATACACTTCACCAACCCATAGAAACCCTTAGTGAAGTAACACAGAAAGTCTAACCGGATCCAAATAGAACCACCATAATAGGATGCTAGCCAATGCAAAGTCACCAAACACTCAGAATATGATCAATAAGCACCTTAAACATGATAAAATTGATTCCATAAGCCGGACTAAAATTGTCTGACCAAAACACCAAATATCACTTCCTGGTAAAGCTAACCGGTATTGAGAAATACCAACCAGGAACATAAGCGATAGTTACCGGAGCACCAAAACATGAACCAACAGAATATGGAAAACAAATAACCATATAGAGTAAGCATCCAAAACTAATTCCAGAGATTTGATAATACCAGATCAGAATCATAGCCAAAACCAAGATGATCACCAAGACTAACCGGGATAGGCCCAACCGGGATAGCCTCCAACTGAGATACAGTGTTGACATCAATGACAACACTTAACCAAATCTACAATATTTCCAATAATCTTCCCCTTTGGCATTGATGACAACACTAAATATGAAAAACATCCAAGTACCAATGAATGCCAACAATCTCCCTCAAAGATATGACTAATTTTCACATGACTACCACCTCTCCTCCTTTGAGATCAATCACAAAGGATGGATACCAAGTTAAAAATTCTCAACCAAATAGGTGACTACTCCCCTTGAGTAGTATCATCATCTCATAAACCCGGATCAAAGAAAATATCTAATAAGCTTACCGGATTGATGCATTCCTGCATCTCTAAGTCTCTTCTGGAGGGTTGGTTGTTGACATATTGGTATAAGGACTCTTGGTGATGATATATTGAAGGATTGGTGATGATATAGCTGATATGATAAGGAGAATGATGGCATGGTGATGTATGACCAGTATGGACTGAGATATTGGTTGTTGACTTGGTGATAAGTTATTTGTGTTGTAATTGATGGCAACTATGGAAATTATTTATTTTTGATTAATTTGTCATCTAGGTTTACTAGTGTAACCTATCTAGTAATGGATTAAGTTGGTGAGATGAACTATGCAGCTGACAGGCAAACTGACAAATAGGACTTTTTTAATTGGTAAACGAGAAACAATGTTATACTTAAGCAATTGGCTTTGAAGATTGATGAGGAATTAGGTGTTTTTGTTTGAAACAAGTATTATATCATTGTAATAATTCTATGACCAAAACCACATCATGTTTTGATAACTAGAAGTCATGTTTGTGATTTACCGTTGTATTTTCAATAGGGTTTGAGCAGGGTTTTATAACTGGTAACAAGATCTGTTAACTGGTGATGCTTTATGGTTTGGTGGTGAATTTAATTATGTTCATAACTTGATGGTGATATGTCACAACCCATGTGATAAATTAAAATATTGTTTTGGTACGATTAAGGATGGAATTTCTTGGGAAACAATGAAGAGCATAGAAGATTGTTTTAAGGGTTTGACTACTTATCAGATCGATGTTCTGTGTCATGTTATGATTATCCAATGGTAGAAATTGTCTTGATATTTGTTTTAATAATCTGTATGATGATTTGTAATGATCTATGATGATCTATTATGTAAATTCATTTGAATCTTGATGTATCTAGGGTTATCTAACCAACAAAGATGTAAAGTATATTTAGGTCAGTTTTGATGAAGTTTATTGTTTCGGTAATCTGAGAAAAGAGTGTGTAGCCGAACCAAAGGTGTGTGTCTACAAGAGTGAAGGACATTGGAGTTGAATTGGATCCAAACAAGCAAAAAAGAAGTGTTATTTCAAGATCATTCATCTGTCATTCCCTAACAGTTGCAATAGGTTCAAAATCCCTTAATTGTGTAGGTCCTAATAGGCCTTGTTCATGTAAATCCCTTAACCAAGTAGCTCAACAACTTGAGTTTAAATCCTTCTGCGAGGTTGCTTCTAATAGGGAAAATATCCTAACAAAGCTCATATATAAATCCCTTGATCAAGTGACTCCTAACAGGGTCTACTCCTAACTGGGTATCATTGTAAGCTCCTAACCAGGCTAGGCTCCTAATAGGGTGCATTCCAAAAGAGTGCATTATCTTGTGGGTACCAATTCCCACCATGGTTTTTCCCATTTGGGTTTCCATGTGAAAATCCTAGTGTTCATATGGTGATTGATTTGTGTTTGTGTTAAGTTGATATCTTTTTATTGCATGCATGATATGGAACACTTAAATGAGCAGTTTGGTAAATATAATTATTAGATTGATTTCAGTGGCTACTGGTACTAGTTATGATCTGTTTTGGTGAAGTATTGATCAGTTTAGTTTAAGATTTCATTTTCTTGTTAATACTGATTCACCCCCCTCTGAGTATTGACTGGATCCTCTAAATAACATTGGCAACCCCCAAATAATCTTTGAGATATGCAAAAGTATCTTTAGGAAATGGTTTAGTTAGAATATATGCAATCTACTCCTTAGTAGGCACATAAACCAATCTGACTTCCTTTGCTTCAACCTTTTCCTTCAAGAAATTGTCCCTTATAGAAATGTGTTTTGATTTGGAATGAAATACCAAATTCTTTGATCTATCAATAGCAGCAATATTCTCACAGTGAATAACAATAGGCTCATCATAAATGTTGAATACTATGTACCACTAAGAGGGGGGTGAATCAGTGGTTCCTAAAAACTTTTCTTTTTAAAAAAAGCTTGAAATACTAGTTATCAACCTAAACACTAAACCAACAAACTAGTAAGATAAGAGAGGATATCAAAATAGGAAAAAACACAAATGCATAACCCACAACACCAAGTGTAAGAGGAAAACCCAATATGGGAAAAACCTCGATGAGAAATGCTGCTAGAGTCTACTAGTCCAATCTAGCCTCACAATGAAACAATTTGATTACAATAATTTAGGGCACCAACCCAAGGAGCACCAACCCCTGCACCAAGCTCCAAATTGGTGTTGTATAATGCAATACAATTTTGATACATCTATAGCACCTAGTTGCAAATAAGTTCTGCAACACCTGATCAATGGATTTTTGCCAGTTAACAAACTCCTCTTCTTCACTGGTTCTCACACTACCAGTTATCACATTACTCTTTCTGATCACTCACCGGTTACTTCCAACCTTTCTTTTCTCTCTCTCAACCTCACACTTCACAGTGTCACTCTTGGATGTCTTTCTAACCAAACACTACTCACCAATATGCTTGACTATTTAGATTGTAATAGTTTACCGATTACTTTGTCTCTACCAGTTAGACCCTCTCACCGGTTCAGTCTGCTAATACACATTGTAACACTCTGAGAAATAACTCTAAGGCAGATTATCTTTCTTTCTTAGGATCTCTTTCCTCTCACACCTCACATCAAGCATCAACTGATTTGAGTCTTGAGCTAACATATTTATCTTTTAGGGTTCCCTCCAAAGAAGCATTCAAATGGTGTCATGTTAGGTTTAAAATTCACCAACTCGATCTATATTAGATTTGATTTGATCTTCTTTTCTAGAATGGTGATCTACATCACACCAAACATCACCGCCATCTCATCATTTTTTGATGTGCATTTTCTATTTTAGAATGTCTATCACATGCTTTTCTACGTTTCTCTATCAAATGCCATTAATGGCTCAGTCATTTCCTTTGGAAAGAAGGTACAAAGATGAGATCTTCTTGCAGGGCCAGTTCAATCATCTTGCCACCTTGTCTTCCTCGAGCCGGAACATTCTGCCAGCCTCCCATGCTTTGAGGGTTTTCATTGAAGCTGACCTGCTTGCTGACTGTTACGTCGATGAAGACTTCACCGAACTCAGCATGATCACCACCTAGTTTCCATCTCTCATCCTTGTTGACATCCACCTATGCTCAGTTTGCTATGTTGGTTTGGCATCCTTCACCAACCAAGATTGACTACCATTTCAACTCACCTTATCAGTATAACCTAACTTCACTGGTATTCCTTCATACCTACTGACCTCTTCTTTGTTGGTTGATCAACTTGGCCTTCCATCAAACATGTTGGTCCTACTACTTAGTCCATTTACTGACAGCATTAAACTTCTCTAAGTATACCAGTCTACATCCTTCAGTTCTTCACTTGCTTGCTTGCTTTGCCTTGCTGGTGGTCCTTCTTTATCGGTAACATACCTTTCTATCTACTTACACAAATATGGATTGAAATCATCATGTTTTACTTCACCCATATGGATCACCACTACTTACCCACTAGTGACCATGCCAAACTAGTTGACATAAATGATAACCTAATCCCAATAATGCCAACAATCTCCCCCTTTGGCTTTGATGTCAACTCACTATGAGTCTTTTCACTAGTATATTTCTCCCCCTTTGACACAATGAAAAAGGGTTAGGGTACTTCATTCATCCCCCTTTTATTCATACCTACCTCCCGCTTAGTCAAATATTCACTTAGTGATTACAGCCGGTACTGAGACATATAACCCTGAACTTTCCCTAGGGTTAACATGTGGTTCAAGAGATATAGATGCTACTATGAACTCCCCCTGAACCATATAACTCCTTACAACCTTAAGTGCATGAGGCACGTGACACAACACCCAACTTGTGTCTTAACTACTCAAAAGTGCTTACCAACAATGGTTTGGTAAAGATGTTTTCCACTTGTTCTCCTATAGGGGCATATTCCATCTTTAATTCCTTCCCTTCAACCTTTTCTCTGAGAAAATGATACTCCATGGCTATATGCTTTGTCCTTGAATGCATCACCAAATTCTTTGATATGTTGATGGCACTTTAATTGTCACGCTGGATGGGAATAGGATCAGAGATGTCCACCTATATGTCCTTGAGGGTTTGCTTTATCCAAATCACCTGAGAGTAGCATGTAGCAACAACAATGTATTCTGCTTCAACAGTTGATAGAGAGAGTGAATCATGCTTCTTGCTATGTCATGATACCAACCGGTCACCTAGGAAGAATGCCACACCACTTGTTCTCTTCTATTCATCAATGCAACCTACCCAATCAGCATTAGTATATGCTTCCAAAATGAACTCCCCTTGTTTAGGGTACCATAAACCATAATTTAGTGTCCCTTGCATGTACCTAAAAATTATGGTTACGACATTCATATGCGACTTCTTAGGTGTTGCTTGAAATATAGGCACCATGCACACTACCTGCACTTTATCCATTATAGAGGTAGTAAGATACAAGAAGATGCCTATCATGGATCTATACAATGTCTGATCTACCAACAATGATTCATCATTCTTTCTTAATTTGCTTCGGGTCACCATGGGGGTACTCACCGGTTTGCAGTCCTCCATTTGAAACTTCTTTAACATATTCTTTGCATACTTGGTTTGTAAGACAAAGATTCCCTTCACTAGCTGTGATATTTGCAAACCAAGGAAGTATGTCAATTCTCCAAGCATTGACATCTTAAATTTTGACTGCATCTGATCAGCAAAATCTTTGCAAAGATTGTCCTTGTTTCCTCCAAAAATGATGTCATCTACATACGCAACCACAATGATCATGTGATTTCCATCTGCCTTGATATATGAATTGTTGTCAACACTCCCCTTTTTGAATCCTTGCTCCTTTAGATACTGATCTAGCCTTGAATACCGTGCTCTAGAAGCCCGTTTTAAACCATACAGGGCTTTCTTCAACTGACACACAAAGGTTTCATCATCATGTAACAAAAACCCTTTTGATTGCTCCTTGTACACTTCTTCTTCCAAATTTCCATTGAGGAAGGTGGATTTTACATCCATTTGTTATATCTTATAACCCTTGTAGGCTGAAAAAGCTAGAAACATCCTAATTGCTTCTAGTCTGGCCACCGGTGCAAATTTTTCTTCAAAATCAATGCCCTCTACTTGAGAGTAAACTTTGCACACAAGTCTAGCTTTATGCCTAACAATTTTACCTTCTTCATTCATCTTATTCCATTAGACCCATTTGGTGTGAATGATGTTCTTGTCTTCTAGTCTAGGGACTAATTTCCAAGCCTTGTTCTTCTTAATCTGCTGCAACTCTTATTCCATGGCATCCATCCATTTCTGAGTTTTGTTGGCCTCATTGAATGTCTTAGGTTCCACTTCATTCATGAGGCACAAATTGACTTGTTCATTATTTTGGGCAAGTATTCTCCTAGTCTACACACCATCACTCTTATTACCTAAAATTTCCTCTTCTGGGTGATTCTTTTGCACATACCGGTTAGGGACCTTATTGGATTCTTCTTCTAGCTCATTGTTTGACTGAGACTCTTTACGTTCATTACTTGAATCATCATACTAGTTTTCTTGTGCTCGTCTTCCTTTATGCATTTCCTCGTCAACTCTTATATGCACACTCTCAATGACTCTTCTTAGTCTTTTTTTGTAGAATTTGTAGGCCTTACTATTTGTTGAGTAACCAAGGAAGATCCCTTCATCACTCTTGGAGTCAAAACTACCTAAACCATCAATGTCTCTCTTGATAAAACAATTGCTTCAAAACACCTTGAAGTATTTAAGTGATGGTCTCTATTCATACCACAACTCATAAGGTGCCATTCTATTGTTTGTTCTTAGTTGAACCCGGTTCAAGTTATATGCAGCAATATGAACATCTTCCTTCCCATACATGTCCGACAAAATCACCTCATTTAACATGGTTCTAGCCATTTCCTTGGCTATCCTATTCTTCCTTTCTACCACACCATTTTGCTATGGTATCTTGGGGCCCGAGTATTGCCTTATGATTACATGTCCTTCACAGTAATCTTCAAACTCATTTGATGTGAACTCTCCACCCCGATCTGATCTTAGGGATTTTAGCTTCCACCCACTTTCCATTTCTACCATCTTTGAGAAGATCTTGAATCTTTCAAATGCTTGTGATTTATCTTGGAGGAAAGTGACCCATGTCATTCTTGAATAGTCATCAATGAAGAGCATAAAATATCTTTCACCGACAAGAGCTCTTGTCCTAGTAGGACCATATAGATGTATATGTACAATTTAAAGTAGTCTTGAGGTGTTGTGTTATTTTTTCTTGAAGCTCACTTTAGTCTGCTACCCTTTCATACATTCATCACAAAATGTGCTCACCAGTTTGATAATTGGTGGTATATTTCTTATATACCCCATTTTGCTTACTGCAACTAGACTATCAAAATTCATGTGGCCTAATCTTTTGTGCCACAACTATCTTTCATCCACTTGTCCCAACATGCATTGGGATTCAAAACAATCTTTCATATTGTATAAATTACCATCTATCCTCTTGCCTTCGGCTATAGTCTAACCGGTACTCTCCTTCTTTATCTAGTAGCCGGTAGAATCAAAGGTGAATTTATAACCTTTGTCACACATCTTACTCACACTCAACAAATTATGCTTCAGGCCTTCCACATAATACACATCATTTGATTTCAGTTTTCCATCAATTTTTAGAGTACCTTTTCCCTTTATCTTGATAGATGAGTTGTCTTCAAACCTTATCAAACCACCATTTCAGTCTTCAAGTTTGATAAATTTATTTTTATCACCAGTCATGTGGTTGGAACAACCACTGTCTACAACCCATAAATTTCTTATTTCAGCATGTAGGGCAGTCTGCACTATCAGACTTGATTCTACCTTGTCCTTTTCTTTCTCATCCCAAACCAGTTGAGTTTCCCTCTTCTTATTAGCTGCATTTTTGTGCTCCAATTTGATTACTAGTTCCTGATCAGGATCTATCCTCTTCCACTTGATTTTCCTATTATCACAAATCTTTGCTATATGTCCAAACTCTTTATGGTTATAGCATGTCACATTTACATTGAAAGATGAATCTTTGAAACTATTGTAAGATGTTGGTTTACTCTTCCTACATTCAAAACTCCTATGACTAAATCCATTGCACTAATAAAAAACAACATTCATATCCCACAGTGCATTAAATGGATTTCTACTTTCATAACTCATAGTGGGCTTATTTGTTAATCTACAATCAGCTATCCTATGTCCAAATTATTTACACTGGTAACAATAACCATGAAATTTTGGAACATAACGGTTAGGTTGCCTTGGTCCTACAAATGTCTGCCTCACTGGGGGTCTTCCTTTCATGCCACTACCTCTAGTAAATCCTTCATGAACAACTCTTGCATTTCTCCTAAGATTTGCATTTTGGTACATTGAATGTGGCCTCTGGTTCATTGATTGTGTATACCAATTTTTGTGACGGTTTCTAATAGCTTCTGCATAAGTCTTCTTGTCAATATCCTTGTTTGATGTGAATGTCTTCTTCTCCTCACCTTCACTTAAAGAAGTGAACTATATCTCCTTATCCAATGTGTCTTTTCTATTTGAACTTTGTCCTTCTTCAAATCCTAAGCCACCTATATCTTTAGATTGCTTCTATTTTCTCAACATTTTGTCCATGGCTTCTATGCTACCCTCATATTTGCTTCTCACTTTTAGTTCATCCTTACTCTTTTCAAGCTCCTTTCTAAGCTTCACAATATTTGCTTCTAGATCTTGATGGTCCTTTTCCTTTTTCATCAGATTAGAGGATGTAACTTCACATATCCTCTTGGCTTCTTCCAACTAAAGTTTCAAGTCAGAGATAACTTGATTTGACTCATCTAGGGATTTCTTCAAGAGACCTTGTTCTTCTGTTGTAGCAAGCTTGAGCTTCTTGAGTTATCTTCTTGTCTTACTTAACTCCTTAAGAGAACTTATGAGCTCACCTTCTAGATCCACTTTGGCTTCAAGGTCTTCTTCTTCCTCATCTTCACCAACCGGTTCATCTAGTGCCATAAAGAGATTAAATTCTCTTTCATTCTCATGGTAGTCATCTTCTGATGCACTTTCTTTATTTGTGGCATCATCCTCAATAGTATATAAGCTATTATGCTTCCGGTAGCTTCTTCTTCCTTACCAGTAGACATTCCTTTCTTTGTCTTTACCATAGTTGAAACATTTGAGTGGCAACTTACTTTTATACTTGTTGAATCCTCTCTTGAGCTTTCTGACAAAGTTTGCTACCTCGACATCCGACTCTTCACTGGATCCTTTATGAGCAACCTCTTCCTTGCCCTTTTTGGTGGAGTTGAACGCTGCCTCTTTCCTTGAGGATGCTTTATCAATTGTTCTCATTTCATAGGCTGTTAGAGAGCCAAATAGTTCATACATCATGAAGGTCTTTAGATCCTTGTCTTCCTCTATGGGAGAAACCTTAGTATCATACTTAGATGTGAGAGATCTAAGTACCTTCTTGACAATAATCTCATCAACAATTTCTTCTCCAAGTCCTCTGATGGTGTTCACAGTTTCATCTATTCTGTGAAGGTAGTCTACAATCTTTTGTTCATCTTTCATCTTGATACCTTCAAGATGACCTCTTAGTGATTGTAGCTTGGCCTCTTTGACTTTGGCATCTCCTTCAAATAATCTCTACAATTTATCCCAAGTCTCCTTGGTGGATGCACAATGCGTGACCTTGACAAACTCATTATCCGACAACCCGCTTAAGATAGCATGTTTAGCCTTTGTATTATTCTCATACTCCTTCTTAGCATCCATATCAGTGGGAGGAATACTAGGGACAATATACCCATCCTTGATAGACATCCACACATCAAAACGAAGGGAGGAAATATATGTGTCCATTCTTCTGCTCTAGAAGGCATAGTGAGATCCATCAAACATGGGGGCTTTTTCGGAGGTAGACTCATTTCTTGAAATTGTGTTCTTTGACCAAAATCTACCCAAGTGAGAGAAATCTTTAACCAACCGGGAACCTAGGCTCTAATACCAATTTTTGAACACAATGTACCACTAAGAGGGGGCTGAATTAGTGGTTCCTAAAATGTTTTCTTTTGATACCAAGCTTGGAATACCCGTTATCAACCTAAACACTAAACCAACAAACTGATAAGATAAGAGAGGATATCAAAAGAGGAAAATACACAAATGCATACCCACAACACCGAATGTATGAGGAAAACCCAATATGGGAAAAAACTTGGTGAGAAATGTTGCTAGAGTCGACTGCTCCAATCCAACCTCACAATGAAACAATCTGATTACAATAATTTAGGGAATCAACCCGAGGAGCACCAACGCCTAATGATATAGGGCACCATCCCAAGGAGCACCAACCCTTGAACCAAGCTTCAACTTGGTGTTGTATAATATAATACAATTTTGATACAATTATAGCACCTGGTTACAAATGAATTTTGCAATACCCAATCAATGGATTTTTGCCAGTTAACAAACTCCTCTTCTTCACTGGTGCTCACACTAGCAGTTATCAAATTACTCTTTCTGATCACTCACTGATTACTTCCATCATTTCTTCTCTCTCTCTCATCCTCACACTTCACAGTGTCACTCTTGGATGTCTTTCTAACCAATCCCTCCTCACCAATATGCTTGACTGTTTAGACTGTAATAGTTTACCAGTTACTCTGTCTCTACCAGTTAGACCCTCTCACTGGTTAAGTCTACTAACACACAATGTAACACTTTGAGAAATAAATCAAAGGAAGATTATCTTTATTGCTCAGGATCTCTTTCATCTCACACCTCGCATCAAGAATCAACTAATTTAAATCTCGAGTTGGCATATTTATCTTTTAGGTTTCCCACCAAAGCAGCATTCAAACAATTTTGTGTTAGGTTTAACCTTAACCAACTTGATAAGTATTAGATTTTATTCGATCTTCTTTTCCAGAATGATGATCTGCATCACACCAAATAGCACCATCATCTCCTCACTTTTCAATGTGTGTTTTCCATTATAGGATGTCGATGACATGCTTTTCTGCATTTCTTTATCAAATGCCATTAATGGCTAGTTTTTTCCTTCGGCAAGAAGGTACAAAGATTAGATCTTCTTGCAGGGTTAGTTCAATCTGTTAGATAATTCAAATAACTGGAAGACAACTGAAAGGAGGGGGGTGAATTAGTTGTCACAAATTACTAGAACCAAAACAATTAATACCAGTATAGCAGTTAAACCAATTAGACATAAACAATAATCATAGAATAAAAGTCATCCACATAACACCAAGATTTATATGTGGAAAACCCGATAAAGGGAAAAACCATGGTGGGAAGCCTACCCATAGTCATATAATACTTTTGAAGTATGTATGTGAATTACAATTAAGGGGCCTACACTTGCAGGAAGGCCAACAACCTAGAGCACATTGCTCTTCACAAAAGGAGCCTCAATGACTACATAGAAATCCAAACTACAATCTAGAGAAGTGTTGAACTGCAAAAGATAGTATCTCCTATGCCTGAGTACAGTTCTGATTAAGGTCAATACCAGAGGACTAAATCCTCTTACATAAACCCAATTCAATATCTAATGATCGACCAGCTCCTTTTCCTAAATGATATTACATTATTCATACATTACATTCCTTGACCATGACCTCTAACAATAACCATGATTATCTACAATGAGATCTTACATCTATATATACAAACCCTCGACCATAAACAATTAGGTCAGCCACCAGATAATAAACTAATTACATAATTACAAAACATATCAGCCTTAGACCAAACAAATAATATTCAACACATAAGACATCCCGAAAATACATCGATAGGTCCAATCCACACGTTACATTAAAGTCGGTCCATAACCTACATCAACTGGGACCCAATATAGGTCCACACGCTACATCAATGATCTCCAATCACCAAGTCTCAAAAATGATTACCAACAACATCCTGGAACTCCACCAGAAGCTGAACCAACACCATTTATGGAATTCATCAAAGATCTGCATCAAAAGTTCTGCCAGAGAAACCCTCGTCAAAACCAGAAACTAGGCTTCTAAGCAAGAAAATTAGCATCTGATCATCAGACCAAAACCAACTGACCAAATATGAGCATGAGTATCATCAACAAGCCAATTCCATCACCAAACTATACCAAATCCTACCGGATCATGCCAGATCTAGATCAACCAAAAGCCACTCACCCTATTGGGATTGGAAGGGTGTCGGTAAAGCATCCAAATAGCTAGTGTTGGCATCAATAACAAAAAATAAATGTAAAACAATCATCTTCCCACCTCATCTTCCTCGAGCCAAAACAGTCTGCCATCCTCCCAGGCTTTGTGGGTTCTTCATTAAAGTCGACCTTCTTACTGACTATTACATTGATGAAGACTTCAACGAACTCAGTGTGATCACCACCTAGTTTCCACCTATGCTCGGTTTGTTTTGTCGGTTTGGCATCCTTCACCAACCAATATTGACTACTGGTTCAACTCACCTTACTAGTATAACCTAACTTTATGGGTGGTCCTTCATACCTGCTAACCTCTTTTATGTTGGCGGATCAACTTGGTCTTCCATAAAAAATGTTGGTCCTACTACTCAGTCCATTTATTGACAACATTAAACTTCTCTGAGTATACTGGTTCACATCCTTTAGTTCTTCACTTGCTTGCTTGCTTTACCTTGCCGCTGGTCCTTTCTATCTGCTTACACACATATGGATTGACATCATCATGTTTTACTTCACCCATACCAGTCACCATTACTTACTCATCGGTGACCATGCCAGACCAATTGACATCAATGAAAATCTAATGCCAATAATGCCAACAATAAATTACCCTTATATCTTTTAACATTTGTTTCATCCATAAAATATCAGTAGAGTTGGTAGCAGCAGCTACATATTCCACTTTAGTAGTAGATAATGAAGTACAAGATTTTTTATTGCTAAGCCATGAAAAAGACTTCTTCCCAAGAAAGAATGCATCGCCAATAGTCCTCTTCCTGCCATCCACATCTCTTGCCCAATCAAAATCTATATATGCACATAATTTGAAGTCATCATTCTTTGGATACCATAACCCAAGGTCTGTTGTACCTGCCAAATACCTGAATATCCTTCTAACAACAATATCATGAGTTTCTCTATGATCTAACTGAAATCTAGAGGCAATACAAATAACATTCATAATATCAGGTCTAGTGTGAGTTAAGTACAACAATCCACCAATCATAAACTTTTCAAATTCATTCTTCATATCATCAACAATTTTCATGCATAGACTATCTTCTCCTCCAAAAATGATATCATCCACAAACACTTCAATGATCAATATGTCATCATGCTCAATTTTGTAATATAGGTTACTATCAACATTACCTTTTCTAAAACCAAGTTTAGAAATATATTTGTCTAATTTAGCATACCATGCCTTAGGGGCTTGTTTTAGTCCATATAAAGCTTTGTTCAATGTGCAAACCATGTCCTTGTCTTCTGATAAAGAAAATCCATCAGGTTGCTCAATGTAGACTTCCTCTTGAATATCTCCATTTAGAAATGCACATTTGACATCCATCTGATATACTTTGTAGTTCTTGTGTGTAGCACAAGCAAGAAAAAGTCTTACCGCTTCAATTCTTGCAACTAGGGCATAAGTATCACCATATTGCAACTCCTTCTTCCTATGAATAACCTTTGCAAACCAATATAGCCTTGTTCCTCACAATTTGACCTTCCTCATTCAATTTATTCCTATAAACCCATTTAGTTCTAATAAAGTTCTTGTCTTTAGGTCTAGGAACTAGTTCCCATGTCTTATTCTTTTCAATCAGATCTAATTCTTCTTCCATTGATTTTATCCAATTTTCATCTTTACTTGCTTCAATAAATGATTCCTGATCAATTGGAGAAATCAAACATACCTCCTCAGTAGCTAGCCTTCTCCTAGTCATCACATCTTTTCTTTTATCTCCAATGATCTAATCTTTAGAATGATTCTAATGAAAGAAAAGCATGTAGATGTTATAATAAAAGATTGCAGAGAATTATGGAGATCACTAATGTCCAAGTGGATGAGCAAAACATAAGTCAAATAAGAACTTATGAGAGAGAAATGATAGTGGAAACGATCATAACTGAACTGGTAGCACCTACACCAGAACATAATGTTGAACCTGTTACTCTGGCAGTATTAGAAAATTCAAAAGTAATTGAAGATCAAAGTAGAGGAATAGAAAATCAGAAGACTCCTAAGTATGTTAGGTTAAATCATTCAAAAGATCAAATCATTGGAGACAAGATTAAAGGAGTGATGACAAGAAGAAGGCTAGCAACTGATGAGGTATGTTTAATTTCTCAAGTTGAACTGACATCAATAATTGAAGCATGTAAAGATGAATGTTGGATGAGAGCTATGGAAGAGGAATTAGATCAGATAGAAAAGAATAATATATGCACTTTAGTTCCCCGACATAAAAATAAGAATGTTATTGGGACTAAATGGGTTTTTAGTGTTAGATAGTTCAAATAACCAGAAGATAATTGAGAGGGGGGGGGTGAATCAGTTGTCACAGATTACCAGAACCATTAGCAATTAAAACTTTAATACCACGACCCAAAACATTAATATTAGAATGCTTAAACCAATTAAACATCAACAATAATCATAGAATAAATATCATCCACATGACACCAAGTTTTATACCTGGAAAACCCCGTAAAGGGAAAAACCATGGTGGGAATCTTACCCATAGTGAGATAATACTTCTGCAGTAACTATGTGAATTAAAATTGAGGGGCTTGTACTTGTAGGAAGGCCAACAATCTAGAGTGCACTGCTCATCACAAAAGGAGCCTCACTGACTACATAGAAATTCAGACTACAATCTAGTGAAGTGTTGAACTGCAAAAGATAGCATCTCCTATGCCTGAGTATAGTTCTGGTTAACCTCAATACCAAAGGACTAAATCCTCTTACATAAACCCAATTCAATCTCCAATGATCGACCAAATCCACTACTTGAATGATTTTACATTATTTGCACATTACATATCCATTTTCCATTCCTATCTTATGATCTACAATGAGATCTTACATCTATATACACAAACTCTTGACC
The DNA here is from genome assembly GCF_030272615.1 of Cryptomeria japonica. Taxonomy (NCBI): domain Eukaryota; kingdom Viridiplantae; phylum Streptophyta; class Pinopsida; order Cupressales; family Cupressaceae; genus Cryptomeria; species Cryptomeria japonica. The sequence goes on along the minus strand of NC_081415.1, from coordinate 585,529,630 downwards.
ATAAACAATCAAGTCGGCCACCAGATAATAAACCAATCACATAATTACAAACCATGTTGGCCTTAGACCAAACAAATAATATCCAACACATAATACATCCTGAAAATAGATCGAGAGGTCCAAGCCACACGTTACATTAAAGTCAATCCATAACCTAGATCAACCGGGACCCAGTATAGGTCCACACATTACAACAATGATCTCCATCCACCAAGTCTTGAACATGACCACCATCAACATCCTTAAACTCCACCAGAAGCTGCACCAACACCAGATATGCAATTCATCAAAGATCTTCATCAAAATCTTTGTCAGTGAAACCCTCGCCGGAACTAGAAGCCAAGATTCTAAGCAAACATGATAGCATCTGATCACTAGACCAAAACCAACTAACTAAATATGAACATGAGTATCATGAATAAGCCAATTCGATAACCAAACTACACTAGAGCCTAACGGATCATGTCGGATCCAAACCAAGCCAAAAACCACTCAACCTACCGAGACCAGAAGGGTGTCAGTAAAGCATCCAAACAACTAGTGTTGGCATGAATAACAACAGATAATCAATTCTTGCAAAAGGCCAATAATCTCCCCCTTTAGCATTGATGGAAAAACTAGATGTGAAAAAGTACCAAGAAATGCCAAACAAGTGTCCCCCAATGGAAGACAACCAACAATATCCCACATACAGATGTAGAAATGAAGTTCTGAAACAAAGACCAAACTCCCCCTATGAATGATATCTTTGTAAAGCTCTGAATCTCTCCCTCTATCAATATCTCTCCCCTTTACTTTTTCTTTTTCACATCAATATCTCCCCCCCTTTACTTTTTTTCTTTTTCACATTAATATTTGTCCCCCTTTGACATCAATGCCATAAATCTGACATAAATATCAAAGCAAAAGCACAAACCATTGAAAATCAAAGCTAACTACTCCCCTTGAGAAGTAGCATCCCCACATCAGTGCCAAAATGAATAGTATATCTGATAATGCATACCAGACTGATGTCAAATTGCATCAATCAATTCTCTACTAGAGGGGCCGAAACTCCCAATCTGTCTCTCGGGTTCTCAAATGATTCCTTAGGAAAAGGTTTAGTGAAGATATCTGCAATTTGTTCTTTAGTGTTCACATAAACCAGTCTAACTTAATAGATATGTGCTTTGTCTTAGAATGAAATACCAGATTCTTTGATATATCATTAGCAGTAGAGTTATCACAGTGAATAACTACTGGTGCATCACAATCCACCTTTATATCCTTCAATATTTGCTTCATCCATAGAACTTGTGTACAGTTAGTAACATTAGCAACATACTTAGCTTCAACAGTAGATAAAGAAGTACATGACTGTTTCTTTTTGATCCATGAAACCAACTTCTTTCTAGGAAATAAATCTTTATTGAAAGTATTTTTCTGGTCATCAACATCTCCAGCCCAATCAACATCTATATATGCACATAAAATATAGTCATCTTTCTTAGGGTACCACAAACCATAATCTGATGTACCTTGCAAGTATCTAAAAATCCTTTTCACCGCACTCTCATGATTTTCTCTAGGATCACTCTAAAATATTGAAACAATACAAACATCATTCATTATGTCAGACTTAGTTTGAGTCAAATAAAGAAGACCTCCAATCATAGATTTGTATCTTGTAGGATTTACCGATGCAAAAACATCTTTTCTTGTCAATTTCTCACTTGTAACCATAGGAGCACTTATCGGTTTAGAATCTCCCATACCAAATTTCTTCAACAATTCCTTAGCATACTTAGTTTGACAGATGAAAATACCTTTGTCAGTCTAAGTAATCTATAAACCTAAGAAAAATTTCATCTCTCAAATCATAGACATCTCAAACTCTTTCTCCATATTCTTAGAAAATTCTATGCATAACTTATCTTCACCTCCAAAAATAATGTCATCAACAAATACTTCAATAATTAGTATATCATGATCGGTGACTTTATAGTATAAATTACTATCAGCATTAAACTTGGTATAACCAAGCTTCAAAAGATATTTATCCAACATTGCATACCAAGCTCTAGATACTTGTTTCTATCAATATAAAGCTTTCCTTAACCTGAAAAACCATGTTTGTATCATTTGATAGTGAAAAACCATTAGGTTTCTTAATATAAACTTCCTCATCAAGATCCCCATTCAAAATTGCACATTTAACATCCATCTGATAAACCTTATAGTTTTTATAAGCAACATAGGCAAGAAATAATATTACAGCTTCAATCCTAGCTACAAGTGCAAAAGTATCTCCATAATCAATTCCTTCCTTTTGAGAATATCCTTTACAAACCAATCTATCCTTATTCCTTATAACTTGACCATCATCAATCAATTTATTCTTGAAAACCCATTTAGTTCCAATATCATTCCTATTTTTAGGTCGGGGAGCCAAAGTCCATGTCTTATTTTTCTCAATCTGATCTAATTCTTCTTCCATAGCTTTCGACCAATATTCATCTTTACATGCCTCAATTATTGATACTGATTCAGCTTGTGAAGTTAAACATACCTCATTAGTTGCCAATCTTCTTCTTTTCATTACTCCATTGTTCTTATCCCCAATGATCTGATCTTCTGAATTATTCAATCTCACATACCTAGGAGTCCTTTGACTCTCTGTTCCTCTTACCTAATCTTTAGTTATTGTAGAATTTTATGATACTGCCGGAGTAACTGGTTCAACTCTCTATTCTAGTAAAGGTGCTACCAGTTCAGATATAACCATTTCCACTGTCATTTCCTTTTCATAAACTTTGATTTGACTTCTATTTAGCTCATCTAATTTGACATTAGCACTCTCCACAATTCTCTGCAATCTCTTGTTATAACATCTATATGACTTTCTTTCATTAGAATAATGAATAAATATGACTTCATCATATCTAGGATCAACTTTGCCAATGATATCATCTGTCCTAATATGACATTTACTACCAGATATTCTGAAATACTTAACTGTAGGTGTATTGCCAAACCATAATTCATAAGGTGTCTTACCAGTTTCTTCTTTGATATGTACTTTGTTGAATGTATAAACCTTTGTTCTCATTGCTTCTCTTCAGTAGATATGAGGTAGACTAGCTTCTATCATCATTGTTCTATCAGTATCCAAGATAGTAATGTTCTTCCTTTCCACAACTCCATTCTGTTGAGGTGTCTAGGGAGCATAATATTGTCTTCTTATACCATGCTTCTCACAAAAAATATTAAACTCACCAGATGTGAATTCTCCACCATGATTTGACCTCAAACATTTAATCTTCGATCCTGTCTCAGTTTCCACTTTAGCCTTAAAGATTTTAAACTTTTGAAATGCTTCAGATTTTTCATTTAGAAAAGTAACCCACATCATTCTAGAATAAGCATCAATGATTAGCATGAAATATATATCACCTTGAAAACTTTTAACTCTAGAAAGGCCACACAAATCAATATGATTAAGATCAATAACATCATTTGATTTATCTTGCATACTCCTAAAAGAGGTTCTGACCTGTTTACCCATTTGACATTCTTTACATACCGGATTATAGGGCTTCATTATCTTAGGTATATCCCTAACTGCCTTAGGTGAACTTATCTTCATAATGCAATCAAAATTCACATGACACAACCTTTTAGGCCTTATCCAACTCTCATCAATCTGTGTAATCAAACATGTCTTCTCATCAGAGTTCAAATGAAATACATTACCCTTTGTCCATGTACCAGTTTCAATCTCCAAACCAGATCTGGTAATGATTTTGCATTTTCCATCCTTGAACTATAATTGAAATCCCTTATCCACCAATTGTCGTACACTCAAAAGATTATGCCTTAAACCTCCAACATAATAAACATTGTCATTATTGTTCTTACCATCCAATGATATAGTTCCTTCCTTTGATCATACATGCTTTGTCATCTCTAAATCTAACTAGACTGCCATCAAATTCTTGCAAAGATAGAAACTTCCCTTTATCTTCAGTCATATGCTGTGAACAACCATTGTCAATTACCCATTCATCCTTGTCTTCAATTTTAGCAGCAAGTTCCTTCTCTTCAGGCACATTCTCTTTCAGTGCTAGAACATCTTCCATGATAGCCAGGAACACCCATTCCTTCCCATTGCCGGTACCACTAGCAGAGTCTTCTATCGGTTCATCATCAAAATTAGTAATGCCTTCCTCATCCGTTATGTAGCATAATTTGTCTCTATTTTCCTATAATTATACTTGTTTTGATATCCAAGATTAGGCTTAAATGATCTTCTAAATCTTTCTTCAAATCTTTAATTCCTTTTAGGACATCTAGATGCAAAATGACCAATCTTATTACATGCAAAACATTTAAAAGGTGCTTTTCCTTCATACTTACTTACTATCGGTCCTTTAGGTACTCTTCTAGCAAATAGTGCTTCAAGTTGCTCAAACTCATCATCTTCTCTCTTCATATCTTCCAATTCCTTTGCATATAAAGCTTTCCAATCTTTCTTACCAGTTGTAGATGTAGATTCATGAAAAGCAAGTTTAGTCTTCACAACTCCAGAAGGTCCAAATTCTTCAAGCTCAAAAGCAAATAGTTTCCCAACCAAGGTATCTTTGTTGATAGATGTATTAGCCATTGTTATCAACTCTTTAATAGAAGTAGACTTCATTTTGTAAGCTGGTGGTAGGGCTCTTAGAACTTTAGAAACAATTTCATCTTCGCTTAGAGTTCCACCACAACATTGAATTCCCATAACAATCTCATTTACCCTTTCCATGAATGCAGTAATCCTTTCATCTTCTTCCATATTCATATTTTCATATCTCACCTAGTAACCATCAAGTTTAGAAATCTTCACTGTAGGGTCACCTTCATTAAGAGTCTCCAACTTATCCCATATAGCCTTTCTAGATGATTTGTCTGTTAATCCCATTATTTGTTGATCAGAAAGTGCATACAAGAGGTCTTCTCTTGCTCTACAATCATTCTCAAGCTCCTTATCCAGGTTTGTTGAAGGATGATTGCCAGATGCCGGATTATAAGGTGTGACACCATTTTGTGTGATCTCCCAAATCTCCTTGCCAAGACATCTCAGATGAGTCTCCATCTGAATCTTCCATACTATGTAATGTATTCCATCAAGCCTCAGAATATCCCTCCAAAAGATAGCTCCAGATGAACTGGATGTATTGAACTGTTAGTCTCCATAGGATCTTCCTCAAGTGGTTAAGCTTTATATAGAGAGGACTAAAGCTCCAATACCAATTGTTAGATAGTTCAAATAACTGGAAGACAACTGACAGGGGGGGTGAATCAGTTGTCACAGATTACTAGAACCATTATCAAGTAAAAATTTAATACCGCAACCCAAAACATTAATACCAGAATAGCAGTTAAACCAATTATGCATAAACAATAATCACAAAATAAATACCATCCACATGACTATGAGATTTGAGAAATACAAAACCACAGGAGCCTAAATATCTCTGCAAGTTGAACAACCTCTTACAAGGAGAAGCAAGGAAGCAAATAAAAGAAAAAAACAATACACAGAAAATATGCTCGAAAAGATGAGAGCTCAATATTCAGAAAATGTGTAATGTGATAATGATACAAGGAAAAGAAAATTAACCTCTAATAGGTCAAGAAACCCTAAAAGGGAAAACCTAGGCTTGCACATAATAATTAATAAAAGAATCAATTATTATGCACCTAATGTTAGCTTAAGTGTAAAAAGAGATAATAGAACTTAAAGAATTAAACAAATATTGTTTAATTAATCAAGTAAAGACCCAATTACTCTAACACCCCCCCTTAAGCTAGACTTAGGGAGAAGCTAAAACCAAAAATAGCTACTGAAAGTAGGAAAGATGGGTCCCGACAACAAGGCCTGATCAGGTACCCAAATACAATGAAATCTCTATGAAACAAAGAAAAATGAGAAAACCTAGTAGGAAAAACCTCCTCTCCAAACAGAGATAAAAGAACATGATGAAAGAAGAAGAAGGAAGGAAGGCCTCATAAAGACCCCTCAAGGACAACTTCCTTCACCCCAAGCATAGAGCGCAACAGAAGATAGCATGACAATGCAAAAGGTTTCGTAAAGATGTCAGCAACCTACTCAGTAGTGGGAATGTACTCCAAAATGAGAGAACCATCCTAAATCAACTGGTAGATAAAATGCATGTGAAGCTCAATGTACTTCGTCTGCTAATGCTATACAAGGTTCCAAGAAATATGAATAGCACTCTGATTGTCACACCAAAGAATAGTGGTACTATAAGGAGGAAAACCAAACTCAGTCATCAACTATCGAAGCCATAAGATCTCCTAGTTGGCGAGCACAACAGCTCGATACTCAACCTCTATAGATGATAATGCATGAGCAATCTACTTCTTGCAAGACCTTGTGATAGGACTAGAGCCAAGACAAAAAAAAAAGCTAGAAGTAGACTTCCAATCAGTGACATCACCAGCCCAATTTGAGCCAGTGTAGTCTACAATGTGAGGTTCCCCTGAGCTGTAGTGAATGCCATGAGAACTAGAGCCCTGAATGTACCACAAAATATGTTTGGCAGCTTACCAATGACTCTCATGAGGATCATGGGAGAATCAAGAGACAAGGCCAACTGCAAAGGAAAGATCAAGATGGGTGTGAGTTAGGTACAACAAACTGCCAACCAACTACCTATAAAGTGTAGAATCTACTGAAGGAGTGGGACAAGTAGTACTCAAAACAATCCCTGACTGAAAAGGAGTGGGAGCAGGCTTGTAATCAAGCATTCCAAAGTGCCAAAGCATGTCAAGAGAATACTTCTGCTAGTAAATGTAGATCCCATCAGAAGATTGAATCACCTAAAGACCAAGGAAATAGTATAGAAGACCGAGATCTGTCATCTCAAACTGGTCCATCAAGGCTCACTGAATATGCTGAATCATAGAGGATGAGCTACCTATTATGAGGATATCATCAACATATAGTACAAGAATTAGGATCTCACCCTCAAGAATCTGAATATACACTATGTGATCAGAATGACTGCGAGTGAAACTAGTGGAGAGCAAGAAAGAGTCCATCTTCTCATGCGAAGCTTGAGGGGCCTGTTTGAGACTATACAATGAATGTCGAAGTCTGCAAACCAAAGAACTATCCTGCACAAATCCCTGAGGCTACTCCTTATAGATTTCATCCTATAGGTCCCCATGCAAGAAGACACTCTTCACATCCATCTAAAAAATGGGCCATCCCCGAGAAGCTGCAAGAGATAGTACAAAGCGAATAGAGTTCATCTTGGCGACAGGGCAAATGTCTCGGAGTAATCAATACCCTCAACCTATAAGAAATCCTTTGTAACAAGACGTGCTTTATACTTATCAATCAAACCATCAATGGGATACTTAGTGCGATACAACTAGTGGCACCTAACCATCTTTCTGCCCTTATGAAGAGGACAAAGATCCCAAGTATGATTCCTCATCAAAGAAGAATACTCCTCCTCCATAGCACAATCCCACTCAGGGTGTCCTGTAGCCTCTAAAAACTTCTGAGGATCATCTGAAATGGCATGACTCAAAGACTATAACCCATAGTATGAGAACTAGTGCAACGAGTATTGGAAGGATCATTGGCCATAGAACTTGCCGCCTCAATAGTAAAGCGAGCCCACTTGGGCATCTGAGGTGGAGTAGGTGGAGGTGGGGATGGTGGATCATCAGCACCATCATCAGAATCATCCTCAAAATAATCCTAAAGAGATGCAATAGGAGGAATAGGCAGAGGAGTAGACACTAGAGTTAGGGTATCCACTGTGGGAAGGCACTCATCAAACTAAACATCCCATCAAAATGGGACCTCTTTGGAATCAGGATCAAACAACCTATGCACCTTAACATCCTTACAATAGCCAACAAAAATGGGGGTCGGCTCTTCCGCTCCATTGCATTCCTCTGAGCATCAGGAATAAAAGCCCATGCCTCACTACCAAATACTTGGAAAAAAGAAACATCAGGCTTGTCATGAGACCATGTCTCCTCAGGAGTCATATGTCAAATCGCCTTGTGAGGCATTTGATTTTGAATATAGTTGGCAAAATTGACTGCCTCAGCCCAAAAAGACAAATCCATTGACTGGGACTAAATCATACAATTCACCATCTCCCGTAAAGTTTTGTTCTTGCACTTAGGGACACCGTTCTGCTGAGGGGTGTAGGGGATAGTAAACTAATCCTGCAAACCATGCTCACTGCAAAAATCTCTGAAAGCTTGATTCACATACTCCCCCCATTATTTGTACGTATCCATCAAATAGAACAACCAAACTACTTCTCTATAAATGTCTTGAAGATTCGAAATGAATCAAATACATCAGATTTGTACTTAAGAAAGTACACCCATGTGCATCTGGAGAAGTCATCAATAAAAGTGAGTGCATACTTGGCCCTAGAAAAAGGAGTGGGAAATGACATAAGATCACTGTGAATCAACTCCAAGGGTGCCAAAGCATGAGGGGCTCTTCCCTTCGGAAAGGGATCTTTGTGATGCTTGCCAAGCACACAACCATGACAAACACCATTAGTGTAGGAAATCTATGGGAGCCCAAGAACAAGTGCTTGTGTACTCATCTTCTGAAGATATTTGTAATTGACATGACCCAAGTTCTCATGCCAAAGCTTAGTCACTGAATAGGCATGTGCTATAAGAGACAAACTTGCACCCGCAAAGGGCCTAAATCCATCAAATCTATACAGATGAGATGCAGTATCAACACTCCTAGTAGCTACAACCAAATCAGAGTCATGGAGGTCCCAACTAACCACATCATGTGGTGAGAACTCAATTGTCTTACTAGAGACAGAATGGCAAATCTGATAAATACAACACCATAGGAGCCTAAAGATCTCTACAAGTTGAACAACCTGTTACAAGGAAAAGCAAGAAAGAAAATAACAAAAAAAAAACACACACAGAAAATATGCTCTAAAAGATGAGAGCTCAATATTCACAAAATGTGTAATGTGATAATGATACAAGGAAAAGAAAATTAACCTCTAATAGGCCAAGAAACCCTAAAAGGGAAAACCTAGGCTTGCACATAATAATTAATAAAAGAATTAATTATTATGCACCTAATGTTAGCTTAAGTGTAAAAAGAGATAATAGGGAACTTAAAGAATTAAACAAATATTGTTTAATTAATCAAGTAAATACCCGATTACTCTAACAATGACACCAAGATTTATTCGTGGAAAACCCGGTAAAGGGAAAAACCATGGTGGGAAGCCTACCCATAGTTAGATAATACTTCTATAGTAAGTATGTGAATTATAATTGAGGGGCCTATACTTGCAGGAAAGCCAACAACCTATATTGCATTGCTAATCACAGAAGGAGCCTCACTGACTACATAGAAATCTAGACTACAATATGGAGAAGTGTTGAACTCCAAAAGATAGCATCTCCTATGCCTGAGTACAGTTCTAGTTAAGCTCAATACTGGAGAACTAAATTCTCTTACATAAATGCAATTCAATTTCCAATGACTGACCAAATCCTCTACTTAAATGATATTACATTATTCGCACATTACATATCCATTTTCCATTCCTATCTTATGATCTACATTGAGATCTTACATCTATATATATAAACCCTTGACCATAAATAATCAGGTCAGCGACCAAATAATAAACCAATTACATAATTACAAACCATGTTGACCTTAGACCAAACAAATAATATCAAACACATAAGACATCTCAAAAACACATCAAGAGGTCCAATCCACACGTTAGATTAAAGTCAGTCCATAACCTAGATGAACTGGGACCCAGTGTAGGTCCACACATTACAAAAATAATCTCCATCTGCCAAGTCTCAAACATGATCACCATTAGAATCCTGAAACTCTGCCAGAAGCTACACCAACACCACTTATGCAATTCATCAAAGATCTTCATCAAAAGCTCTTCCAATGAAACCCTCGGTGGAACCAAAAGCCAAGCTTCTAAGAAAATGAGATAGCATCTGAACACTAGATCAAAACTAACTGACGGAATATGAACATGAGTATCATGAATAAACCAATTCCATAACCAAACTATACTAGAGTGTACCGTATCATGCTGGATCAAAACCAAGCCAAAAACCACTCAACCTACTGGGACCAAAAGGGTGTCGATAAAGCATCCAAACAACTAGTGTTGGAATCAATGATAAAACATCAATGCAACACATAATCAATTCCTCCAAATGTCCAATATTTAGGAATAAGGCTAGATTGGTTTGTAAAATATATTCTCAGAAGGAAGGAATTGATTATGATGAGACTTTTGCTCCAATAGCTAGGATTGAAGCTGTGAGATTATTTCTTGATTTTGTTGCCCATAATAACTACAAGGTTTACCAGATGGATGTTAAGTGTGCATTTCTGAATGGAAATCTTGAAGAGGAAGTTTACATTGAGTAGCCTAATGGATTTTCACTTTCAGATGACAAAAACATGGTTTGCAGGTTAAGGAAAACTTTATATGGATTGAAACAAGCCCCTAGAGTCTGATATGCAAGATTGGATAAATATCTTTTGAAGCTTGGTTTCACTAAAGGTAATGCTGATAGTAATTTATATTATAAGATCATTGATGATGACATATTGATTGTTGAAGTCTTTGTTGATGATATCATTTTTGGAGGTGAGGATAAGTTATGTATGGAAATCTTTGATAATATGAAGATTGAATTTGAGATGTCTATGATTGGGAAGATGAAATTTTTCTTAGGTTTTCAGATTACTCAGACTGATAAAGGTATTTTCATCTATCAAACTAAGTATGCTAGGGATTTGTTGAAGAAATTTGGTATGGAAAATTCTAAACCGGTTGGTACTCTTATGGTTACAAGTGAGAAATTGACTAAGATAGATGCATCAACACCGGTAAATCCTACAAGATACAAGACTATGATTGGAGGTTTGTTATATCTGACTCAGACTAGACCGGATATAATGAATGTAGTTTGTATTGTATGAACATATCAGAGTGATCCTAGAGAGAATCATGAGAGTACTCCAATACTCTTAAGTACTCCAAACTTCATGATGCCAACAATATCCCCCTTTGGCATTGGTGGCAAAAGATCTAGCTAGATTGAACTAGATCTCTCCCATATTCACTGCCTTCTCTGCCTCTACCGGTGGATCTCTGCCTTCTCTACCTCTACTAATAACTACTTATATACTTAGTCGTTGTCTACCTCTATCGATACTACTCTGCCTCTATAGGTGGATCTCTGCCTTCTGATATGTACAATCCACTATACATTCATTCTCCCCCTTTTTGCAACAATGACAAAGAATAAAAGAATCAAAGTATACAAAATAATTTATGAGTGTAAGTCAAAAATTTCTTTGAAATTGACCTTAGCAGCCTCCAAAGAAGATTCCCATGTAGGCTTTAATTGTTTCATGGTGATGATTTATCCATGAAAGTGTGTGACCAAATCCTCCATGTCATCCATTATATTGCACTCAGGTCTACTGATGAGGCCTTCTGCTTGTTTCACATTGCCTTGTAATAAATCAATGAAAGGGATAAGATAGCACTATATCTCTAGCAGATTCAGAGCATGTTTCTCATGTTCGTCTTTCAACTTGTTGATTTCATGAGTCAACTATTTGAATTTTTCACTGAAAGTTGCTATGGAGCTTGTAAGAGGATCAAAGGAACCTAGCAGATCTTGAATTTCCTGTTGAGTCTATACTCTTTTGACTTCAAGATCTTTTATGAAATCAGGGAAGTTTGAGAATCTGACCAAAAATTGGCCAACTTCCTTTAAGATTGATTTCACATCTTCAGTGTTGGTAAAGAGAGCAACTTTTTCAACTAATGTTTGCTCCATCAAGTGCTCACCTCTTTTGGTTTCATACTGCTTTGCTGCAACCTTCTCCAGATCGGTTGCCTCTGAGTTGATCGCTTTGACAAGAATTGATCGATGATAGGTGCATTCTCATCAACAGAAATATCAAGAATGAGATAAGATAAGATTATCTTTGCAGTATTAAACATTCTTGCCTTCTTTTTCTTTTCTTTAAGTTTGGCCTTTGCAGCTTGAATTCTCAATTTTTTTGAAACTTTTATAAACTGTTTGGGGGTAATCTTCTTGATATCAATTATTGAGTCTTCCTCTTCTTCCTCCTCTGTTTCTTCTTCTTCTTCTTCTTCAACTTCTACCTTAGAGTTGACTGAGATGGGGAGTTTATCTTTCTTTTTCTCAGCTTCCTTTTCTAAAACTAACTTCCTCTTTATCGAAGGAGTGTCCACCACTTTTTTCTGACTACCTTCAGGTTGACCGGTTGAAGAATCTTCTATCTTCTTCTCTTGTTTTGGTTACTTGGTCTCCCCTAGACTAATACCGATTGTTCCTATTTACCTCAACTCTTTGTTTTTCTTTTATGCTTCTTTTCTTGTTCTTTCTCCTCTATTTCATCAACAAATGGTATTGATGAATCCATCATCTTGGGGTTTTCTCCCTTTGCACCTTTTTCTAGCAAATGAGGTTCATTGCTAGTAGAGTGTACTATGGGAACATTTATTGTCACCAGATGCCATTAAGGTTTTTCCTCATAAGAAATATCCTCAATTGTAGCTTCATCATTTATGGGAACCTTGGTTTGATCGGTTTCCTTTGCCGGTGTATCATCAATGTCAATAGTTTCAACAGTTGATTTTTTCTCAATCGGTGGCTCTGCATCCTTTGGCAGATTAGGAATATCTGACACAATATCACCTATGATATCTTCAACTGAAAATTCATCAAATCCATCAGTGGTGTCCTTGTCTTTTCCTTTGCTCTTTTCTTGAGCAGTTGTATCTTGTCCTTGTTTCACTTCTTTTTCTATTTCCTCCTCAGCTTCCTTTTGCTAGCTCAAAATTGTTTTCCACATGCCAACACCCTCATTATGCACACCTTGAATGTCTCCTATGGCCACTCTCACTATTTTGTTCATTATTTTGAAATGTTGTATACATGCTTTAGCCACTAAAGTTGCTTGATTATAATCCAATTCATGTTGCACTTCCATGAGTGCCTTTATTCTGTGTTACTTTTCAATTGCCGAGGTAGTTTTCCATCTCCCTTCAATGAGATTTTGTAAATCTAATGGAATTAATCCATGTAGTTCATTGGGGATTCTATAGAAATTATGTAGGTTCTAGATGAGTACATCTTCAATTTTTCTTTTGTCTTCCTTGTTGCAGAGAGGATGCTTTCTCCCAACACCAGCTAAACCTCTATACTCTTTGATCCCAAGGACCAATTCATCAATAGTTGGAGCTTCATTCGTACCACTTCTTCTGACTTCTTTAATTACCACATCAGATTGGGTGTCAGAGTTATCATCCTCCTTTTTGTCTTTCTTTGGCTTCTTCTTAGCCTTTGTGTCAATTAACCTTTCACTCTTTTTCTTTCTTTCATATGTGACTCCTACCGGTCCACTTCTACCTTGGGAATATGTAGTAGTATCTGAGTCCTTTTCTTTCATATCTGTTGTTGGTTTGTTGGATGCAACACCCTTGGATCTTGTCTTGGACATTTTCTTCTTTTCATCTATTTGCTCTTCATTTTTGCTTGATTTTCCCCCTATTTGCTCACTTGTACTGGTGGAAGTAGTGGTACCAGATGCTTCACCTCCATATTTCTTGTCTAAGGTGTCAATCATTTTCCTAACTTTCTTGTGAATGATAGGCTCTTTTAGTTCCTTCTTAATTTTGGATCTCGCTTCCTCATAAGTTCCAAATCTCTTAGCTTTTCTATCTACCGGTTTAGACAGTAACATGTTTACATATATTTTGGAAATGTCTGCCTCGATCTCATAACCCATAGTGGGTACCCAGAAAGTTCTAGGTTCAACTGCTTGAATGATTGAACAATCAGTATCAATGTGAAAGAAAATAGTGTCCTTGTATTTTTGAAATATACCAGTTGGGATTCTTTCTCTTTGATGCATTCTAGTTTGGAATTATTTAAAATAAAAACCCACATTGTCTCCCCAAACTTATCACCTAAGTCTCTAATCATTTCACCTATCTAAACTGTGATAGGTTTATCTATAGACCACACTACATTGCCCTTATCGAGAAATAAATTTTGCACATAGAAGAAGATACATACCAGTATTGAACAATACTTGAATGGTTATTTTTTGTTTTTCTTAATTCGGTCCATGTTCACTAGGAATTGACTCCTTATCATCTCACAAATATTGTATGTTGCATCCTCTTTGATGATCTAGTAAGCTACATGGATAGCACCGCTCAACACACTGTTCATGAGGCTTGATCGGTACACTCCATAAGCTATCACTGCAGATGCAAACCTTACTTCCGCATCCTTAATTTGAGTGATTTTCATTGTTCTCTTTTCATATCAGGATTGAGTCAACTAAGTGACCTCACCAGATGATATTGTCCATAGGGTTAGTGCTTCGCCTATTTTTCTGAACCCTATTACTCTTTGGATCACATCATTTGTGATTTTAATTGGAGCTTTAGCTTCCAACCATAGAAAATATTCATGCACTCTACTTAGCACATACCTGATCCAATCAGCATGGAATTGGTTTGGAATATCAACAGCATACGACAAACCCTTGGTCTTCAAATGCATATGTTCTGCCTTCAATAGACCATTGTCATAGAACCCTTTGAATTCATCTTGAATGATTTTGTCTCCAAGATCTTCAAGCTTGTAGTGGATGAAGGAATGGATATATTCAATTAGTAACACATTGAAGGGCACAGATGATAGGGCACCGATTTTATGACCTTCTCCAGCATTCATAGGATGCATCTTGAACTCGAGTTGTGGTTCCTTAACTACCTCAACCAACATAGGAATCGACATGGAAGCTTCCACGATGAATTAGAACAAAATTCATAGATTGATTTCCTCTACCATTATTGCTAGAGCTTCCAATCACCAAAGCTTCACCGCTTGATCTCCAAACTAACTTTGCACATAATGTACTTAACAAATTTAGAAAGCCTTTGATTGCACTATGAGCTCTCAAATGCACAAATAAAAGCAAGGTAAACAAAATGATCTTTCATTTCCTTATTTATTAGTTAAGTTGTTTGATATGCTTTTACAACAGTTAAGTTGTACAACCTCAAATAGTAACATTTTATAATTTACCAGTGTTACTTCCCTACCGGTAAAAATACAATCTTTAACACCTATACTCTTAAAAATTCACCGATGAAGAATTACAAACAATATGTCAAATTCTCTGCATCTAGGTAATGCAAATAACAATTACCTCACTTTGGTTATGGGGAATCAGCCAAGATTTTTCAATAAGTGCTCCCCCTGAGCATCGGTTTGCTTAGTTTGAAGAAGAACGGTCATCACCAGTGGATGATGACTTATTTTCAGACTTCTTCTCTTCTTATTTTCTTTCTTCCCTTTTAGTCCACATCCTTTTCATTTCATTCTTCACCTCTTCAACTGTCTACTTTCCTTTCAAATTATTTCTCCCTTTCTTCTTGCTAAACTGGTTTTTGTCTTCAGACCGGTTGTAGGATCAGTTCCTGCACTCTCTGGCCAAATGAACGATCTTATGGCAGTTGAAACATGTCATACCTATTATCTTCCATGGTCCTACATTGTTTCTTTGACCCATTCTCATCCTGCAATTCACTACAAGATGACCAAAGTTGCCACAAGTAGAACAAGTGGCATTGAGCTTATTACTCTTTCTGTTAGGGCTAGCCTGTTTGGATGGAGATCTTGATGCATTTTTCTTGAACATGCATTCTTCATCTTTGTGTCCATATTTATTGCATGTAAAGCAATATCCATTAAATCTTCTTCTACCAGACATACTACTTGATCAAGGTCTACACTCATAAGCAGTGTGTCCATACTTGTGGCAGTTATAGCAATAACCATCAAAGGTGAATGGCATCTTGTGACTGACCAGTTGATTTCTATAGATATTAGACTTATGACCCAATTTACCACAATAGTTGCAAGAGGATTTAGAAAAATTTATACCTTTCATTCCTGATTTCTTCCTTTTATCATCCTTCATCCTCTTAGGATTAGATGATGCTCCAGTTTTTATTGGACCTATATTAGAGTAACCAAGACCGGTTGTCTCCTTTGTTCTCCTCTGAGCTTTTAATTGTTCATCTATCTTCTCAGAGCTTTCATTAAATTTTCTTAGCTTTTCATTTCTCTCATCTACAACTTTTAACTTATTTTTGAGTTGTTCAATCTCTTTCATCATCTTCTCATTTTCCTCTATTTTACCATGCAGATGCTCATACATAACTATATTCTCTTGAGTAAGAATTTAAATTTCTTCATCCTTTTCAATGATGATTGCATCATTCTCTCTTAGGGATTCTCCAGCAAACCTTTTTGCTCTTTCATCTTTTGATAGTGCTTCATCTGCATTTCTCTTTCTTTCTTTTGCAATCCTACTGGATTCTAGTATTTCAATCATTCTTAGGGCCTAACTTTCATGCTCTCTTTTTAGATTTGTGATTTCTTCAGCCACCTTCTTGTTCTTTTCCATTAGCTCTAAGACTGCCTATTCTACTTCTTTAGATCCACTCTGATAAGAGAGTTGATCTATGAAATCCTGACTCTCATTATGTTCTAGAGCGAGTTCCTTCCTTTTAGCAAGTGATTTTTTTAGTCTCTCTTTTAGCTAAGCAATCATCTCATTAGCTTCATGAAGTTGCATCTAATACTAGTATTCTTCCATGATCTTTTCGTCAAGCTGTTAAAATTTTCTTCAAAGTACCTAGCCTCTTATACCAATTGTAAATATTAATCCGTGACTGAGAGGGGGGTGAATCAACACTATACCAGTATTCCAAATTTAACCTTAATTACAACCCTTATTTAAACTCTAACACTTATTACTATAAGAAGTATTAATAAGAAACATGCACACACAATATAAAACACACATGACAATCAAGATTTATCGTGTGGAAACCCAAATGGGAAAAAACCATGGTGTAAGTAGAAACTCATAAAATCTACACTATTCTTAAGTACGCCCAGTGAGGAGCCATCCCTGTTAGGAGATTACAAAGACACTATTAGGTGCCACCCGGTTAAGGGATTTTCTTCGAGGCCTGTTAGAACCTTTACCTTGTTAGAGGTAGCCTTGTTAAAGGACTTAGGATCATCATTTAAGATGTCACCCGATTAAGGGATTTTACAAAGAGACTTATTAAAGTTCACCCGGTTAAGGGATTTTATTGTGCTTGAATTATTAGAGAGCAACAAGTCATTGATCTGATGATGACACTTTTATGTTGTATAGATCTATTTTGTATCTACTTCAATCTTTTCTCAATGATGTCTTCACTGATTCATGAGGAACACTTCTGCACTTTGCTTACTCTGCACCTTTGCTCTAACTTTCAACCTCAATCCCCTCACAACTCCATCAACACGCTAAAATCTTTATGGAAAACATGTATATAGCTATCTTCAATCTTGACACTAACTTTCCCTCTAAAATGCGAACTCAAAAAATCATTCTATGTGCCAATCTGTTCATTCCTCAAATCTCATTGATTATACCGGTGGGACTAGTCGTTCATGCCACAAAACTTGTTGGTTCTCTAACAAGCACTACGACTTCAACTGACACTTTCTAAATTGATCAGATCTACATTTTATTGGCTTCATGATGATTGTAATGTGTTCATCACTTGTTGTCATTGATGAAACACTCTCTCTCACACATATGGACTACCGGTGTAACTTCAATTGGTCTACACTATCAACTGGTATGTTTAAGGTTCATTTCTAACCGATACTTTATTTTAACCAGTATGTGCATAAGAGATAACCCTTGACTACACTAAGTTGGCATCAAAATGAAAATGAAGATGAAGATGGAGATCAAGTGGAAGATTCCAAGACAACAGTTCACTAGTTTTGTTCCAACCGGTTTTGATTGTTCTAACCGGTATCTGATTTTGTGATGAGTTACCCGCACCATTTTCTTGGCGGTCATTTTTGTGATAAGTTATGTTTAGTTGTCTAGATACAATGCACCTAGGAAATTGAGTTGTGATTTCCTTAGGCCGACATAAGATTTAAATGTCTATTTAAAGACATCTTAGTGAATTGTTTCAAGCTAACAACTCATAGAGAGTTGTTATGTGAATAATGAGTCAAATATTTTGTTGAAGAGCAATAAGTGTTAAGATGAAGAGCAGTGTTGATTGTACTTAGAAGGATCTAATGAAGCAAGTATTGTGCTACTTAGAACAGATCACACCATTCTTGTTGTTTTCTAATCATTACAACAAAATCAAATCCCTTAACTGGGTAAGCTCTAACAAGCTTCAGTGTACAAATCCTCTAACAAGGTGATCCACTAGTTTGGATTCTCAAACACTCCAATGAGGTTACTCCTACAAGGGTAGTAATCTTAATAGGGTATAAGCTTCTAATCAACTTTGGGATCTCTAACAAGATTCACTCCTAGCATACCACTTTGTAAGACCTTAACCGGTTAGTTATCTATTACTGCAGATAGTTAACTTGTGTGTTCCATCTCACCGTGGTTTCTACCTATTTGGGTTTTCCATGTATAAACACTTGTGTTATGGTGGATGCTTTAAAATTTGTGGATAATGTTATATCATTTTGGATAGCATGTATTTTGTTTAAATGCTTGGTTAAGTTCATCTACCAATTAGTGTTTGAAGTAGTGTTTGTTTTGGTGTCACTGATTCACCCCCCCCCTCAGTGCTTTTCAAGTCCATCAATTGGTATCAGAGCCTAGCTTCTTTGAAGCCTAACCTCTAAGAAGGGAGTCTTGAAACTACCATGGGGGACAGGAGCTACTTCGAGATGGCTAGAAAGCTAGAAGCTAGTAGAAATGAAGTTGAATCCCTTTGGGGCAAACTGAAAACTTCTCAAGTCAAGAGGAGAGAGTTGTCTGAAAAAATATTAGAAATATCTGACAATAGTTCTTCAGATGAAGCCAATATTGATGCTTTAGCAGAAGAAGTTGAAAAGTTGCAAGGTGAGAAACTGAATCTAAGGAGAGAGCTAGAAGGTCTCACTATCCACATGAGTGAGGAACTGGAAGCCAAAAGAGCTGCTAAATATCTTATCAAGGAAAGAGATCAAGAGATTCTAAAGATCAAATGGGAAAGAAAAACTATGCATGAGGACTTGATTACTGAAATAGAAGAAACGGAGAAACTAAAGCTAGACCTTGGGTTGGCAGCATCTCTGAAAGAGAATCTATCCAAGCATAATGAAGATCTTGTCAAAAAGGTTATTGAAGCCAATGACAAATTGGAGAAGTTTGTCAAAACTTCTACCATGCTTGAAGAACAAATTCAATCACAGAGAATGAAGGGTGATATCTCTAGACTTGGTTTTCATACAACTGAAAAAGGTGAATCCTTCGGTACAAAGAGAAACTGCTCCTAAAGTCAATAAGACTACTGGTAAGAAGGGTTTTAAACCTATCTACTTTGTTTTCCATAACCCTGGTCATACTGTAAATGTTTGTAGAGACAAACCTAACAGAAATGCAAATTACAATACTAATGTTAGGTATGTGTTTAGAAAGTTTGAAGGAGTATGCTACACTTGTGGAATGCATGGGCATATACATATTGAGTGTAGATATTGAGCAAACAATCCTGTACCACACATGCATTCTAGACCAAATGGTGACCGGACAAGGAACTTTGATAATCGGGTAAACCGGAACTGGCAAAGATCCCATGGCAACTGGTTTATTCCATTCGAAATGGAAAAGGTAACAAATGTTGTTTGTACCTTGTGCAATAACTTTGGCCATGTGGCAATGAACTATGGAAGAAGAACAAGAAGAGGAAGTGCAAGACCTTGGAGATCACCTGGTATGGTCTGCTACCACTGCAACAAACTGAGGCACTTAGCAAAATTTTGCAAATCAAGAAATAGCAAACCGGTGAACTCTTTCAAGGATCAGAAAGGCAAACAGAAAGTTGATGTTGAGGAAACCAGAGAGGATATGAATCAGATTTGGAAGGAGAAAAGTGATGACTCACCTAGAGAAGAAACTGTTCCTTCACCTAGTGAAGAGAATGCGACACCGGTGACTTAAGTCTTTTTTTACATGGCTAAGGGGAGCTTAATGGTAACACATCTCCGGACCCCTTTCTAAAATGAGCGGGAATTTTTTTTTGAATTTTGAATTTTGAATTTTGGTGACTTTTTGTTGACATGTTATCAACCAGTATTTCACTTAAGCAGTGAAATTAGGGTTTGTAACCATAAGTGTGAGCATTTATTGTGGTTGGTAAAAAGGATAAAAACAAGTTTTAACTTATCATTTTTACCCTAACTCTTTCGAAAAATAAATTTGAAGCAATTGCAGAGAAGAACAAGATTGTCTTGGTGTAAATTGGTGAATTGCTTTGTGATTAGAGAAATCACGTTGAATCAGAAGTTGCAAAAAGGTGAACAGGTGTGCATTTGAACATTCCAACTAGGAAACGAAGCGACATGCAAGATACAATGTATTTCTTTGTATACCGCTTCAAAACTTGTTTATCTGTAATGGCATCTACTTCTAAGTCTGTAGAGAGGTTGATGATCACTGTTGAACCTAAGGAAGCTCTAAAGGTAGATGAAATTATGTCTTAGAATGCATTGTCACAAGTCCCAAGTGGTGTTGTGGTCAAAGGTGCCTTGTCCAGCTATATAGATTACAAAATAGAAGATTTAGGAACTCTACACATCTATACTTAGCTAAAATTACTCTATGATAAGAACGGAAAGATTGAAACCAAATATGCTAGGGTTTTTGAAAAAGAGTTTCATAATGCCTCCTATTTTCTTGAATATTTTGAGGAAGATCACATCAGGATCATTTTGAGTCGAGTCCATAGAGAGAATATGTATTTGGAGAGGACTCACACAATAACCAAGGAAGCTATTAGGGTTGTAATGGGTTATTTCTCAACCGGTGAAATTCCTATGTTAAGGAGAATTTCAAAGGATACTATCTTCAAGTTAACCGGTTATACATCCGATAAGCATGGTTTTTCTATCAACAATATTAGAGACCCTGCGGTGAAACTTGCAGCAATGGTGATAGGCTATGGGGTATTCTACTCCAGTAGACAACAATGTTCCATCTGCAACAATTCATACACCACATAGAATGATTATTGATAATGCAGATTATGATATTTTTTAAGCCATCAGAGAGAAATTATTCCAAAATTTGAAATCTATTAAGAAGGACAACACTCAGAAGTTCAAATATGGTCAACTATTAGCTAGGTTATTTTTCCATTTTGAGATTTTTGTATCAAGTATAGGAGACATTGAATGGTCCAAAGAACAACCGGTCAATGCACAGATCAAGAACAACATTAAGGTTGTGAAGAATAATTTTTCAGCTGTCGTGAACAAGTATTTTAATGAATTCCAGAAAAGGATGAGCATGAGAATGAGGCTACCAAAAGATGTGGTAAAATATTTTGCAAAATACATAGTCTTCACGATCACCATTGACTTTTGCTTGATGCAAGCGATTTAACCTAGAGAGGAAGAGATGGAAGATATGAGCTATGAGGTTAATCATGATTTATGGGTTGGCTATGCTAATACTCTATTAGCATTGCCTAAAGATAAACAAAAGGGAAGATTGGACATTGTGGCAGTCAAGGGAAAGAAAAAGAAGTCTGATGAAAAATTTCCTGTGAAAAAGACCTCAAGGGTGACTTGGAGTGTCCTAACCAAGAAGGAACCAACACCTAAAGTGTATGTAAAGAAGGAAAATACACCTAAGAAGAGAAATCGGAGTTTGATTTTGCAACTAGAGTCTCAGGGTATAGATTATGAAGAAGAACCAAAGAAAGAAAAAGAAACCGGTAGGACACCCAAGAAGATAAAGATAGTGCCAAAGGAAACTACAACTATAGATATCGCTACCTACAAACCTGACACAGTTTTTGAGAGAATAATGAAGACATTAGGGAGAAACAGGTTTGATAATGTCAAATAATATTTTGATTCTTTTACTGAAGATGAGCATAAGCAAGTAATCCAACAGGTAATGACTTA
Organism: Cryptomeria japonica; assembly: GCF_030272615.1. Taxonomy (NCBI): domain Eukaryota; kingdom Viridiplantae; phylum Streptophyta; class Pinopsida; order Cupressales; family Cupressaceae; genus Cryptomeria; species Cryptomeria japonica. Next base: position 585,507,514 of record NC_081415.1, on the reverse strand, counting down.
TTTGGGTCACTACAATAGATTTTCGCATGACTTGGAAAAATATATTTCAATCTCTTTGTATAATAATCGGTTAGATAAATGGGAGGAATAAATTCAATTGGAAAAGAATTTTATTGATGAAATATTTGTGCAATACTTTCCCAATTTATCATTAGATGGAATTAGTGCTTTAGTGGAGCAATACAAAGTAAATTTTGATTTTATAGTGAGAAGATTGAAGCTTCTTAATGCAAAAAGGTCAGTAGTTGAGTCTGAGACACATCAGCTAGCCTATGTAATCAAATAGAGGGAAGAAGTCATCCACTCTAGCAATCAGGATAATACTACAAATGATGTTCCTCTACCAAAAATGGATGCAGAGGAGATTGTTCAAGCTAATATAGTCTATCCAATCAAGAAGAAGGATGATTCTGTTATTGTTGTTGATGAAGATGTTCAGGACATAGTAGACCTATTTGGAGACATCACTGCACCGAATATGGATCCTCCTACAATCATTGAAGTATAGGTTTCATTAGTTGAACAACCGAGCATTCAACTAAAAGTGGACAATGAACTGGCAACAGAACAACTGGAGAAACCCCAACCTCCACAGGTCATTGAAAATACTCAAAAGGAGTCTCCTAAGAAAATTGTCACTCAGGTAACTAAAGAGACAACAAAGAAGAACATAGAAAGAGCTATCATTAAGAGTGTACCTCCTAAACCAGTGAAGCAGAAACTACTTGAAGATGATGATGATGATTCTTTAAATATTTTAGGACCCATTGATATGAACACTTTGAGCGCATCTGAAATGATGAAGATTGTTAATGTTATTCAATCTTGAGCACACACGAAGAGACTAAAAGAGAAAAGGATTGAAGCAGAGACAATCCAAAATGTAGTAGAAATTTTGTCTGGTTTACTACCGGAAACAACTCTTGCACTTCTTCTTACTCCCATCAGCAAAATTGGTTAGTTATTTGTAGATGCATCTGATCAAATCAAGTTGCTTGAAGATGCTACTCAAATATCTGCTAAGAAGAGCCACAAGAAGAAATATGGAGATAAACTAGCAAAGAACATTGAAAGTGGCAAAATGGCTTTATCTAATAATGGAAGTCTGTTGAAGAAAGCTATTGAATCTGGAAGAAAGTATCTTGCCTCTACCTCCAATGTTACTTTCTTTTATTTTGATATTTCTAAAAGTCAAGTTGAAATCGAGCAGGAAATAGAAAGGTTATGCAAGGCATATGTCCCACTCCAACACTCCATTCATGCATTTAACTGGTTTGTAGATGATTTGCATGATAGATTGATCAGTAATGATAATGAGAAGGCTAAGAGATTCCGATCTCTAAAAGAGATCAAGAGTCTGCTCACATCATAGGTTGACATTCTTCAGAGAGCCTACTCCAATGCAGAAGCCATTCTTGCTACTCCTGACACCTGCATGCTAGATTCAATGGAAGAATTCCATGACCTGTTGGTGTCTACATTTGAGTACACTGCTAACATATTGGAATCATGGGAAAATGATTTATCCCAGATGAAGCAGAGTTTCAATGATATTTACATGAGATTATCCAATGCATGAACTTTTTTTAAGTTGTAATATATGTTGAACACTTTGATACAGATTTTCTATATATATGTATATATTTTACTTTTTCATTTTGGCATTGTTGTCAAAGGGGGAGTAATCATATGTATGTGTGTTTTTTGAAAATTTTGTATTTATGCATGCATTAAGAGGGAGCATTGCATTGAAGGGGAGTATGAGTATATATGTAAATATGTTGTGTATCCACACTTAGCGGTATTGTATTACTCTAAAATTTTCTAAGTCTTTCCATCAATGCCAAAAGGGGGGGATTGTTGGCTTGATGATGATTGTAATGTGTTCATAAATTGTTATCATTGATGAAACACTCTCTCACACACATATGGACTACCAATGTAACTTCAATTGGTTTACACTGTCAACCAATATGTTTAAGGTTCATCTCTAACTGGTACTTTGTGTCAACCGGTATGTGCATAAGGGATAACCCTTGACTACACTAAATTGACATCAAAATGAAAATGAAGATGAAGATGGAGATCAAGTCGAAGATTCTAGGACAACGGTTCAATAGTTTTTTTCCAACAGGTATTGATTGTTCTAAATGGTATCTGATTTTGTGATGAGTTACCCGCACCGTTTTGTTGGAGGTTATTTTTTTGATGAGTGAAAGCTTTTGTTGAAGAGCAATAAGTGTTAAGATGAAGAGCAGTGTTGAATATACTTAGAAGGATCTGATAAAGCAAGTATTGTGCTACTCAGAACAAATAAAACCATTCTTGTTGTTGTCTAATCATTACAATAGAATCAAATCCCTTAACCGGGTAAGCTCTAACAAGCTTCATTGTACAATTCCTCTAACAAGGTGATCCATTAGTTTGGATTCTCAAATCCTCTAGTGAGGTTACTCCTAAAAGGGTGGTACTCTTAACAAGGTATAAGCTTCTAATCAACCTTCGGATCTCTAACAAGTTTCACTCCTAGCAAAGCACTTTGTAAGACCTTAACCAGTCAATTATCTATTACTATGGATAGTTAACTTGTGAGCTCCATCTCACCATGGTTTTTACCTATTTGGGTTTTCCATGTATAAACACTTGTGTTATGGTGGATTCTTTACAATTTGTGGATATCGTTATATCATTTTGGATAACATGTATTTTGTTTAAATGCTTGGTTAAGTTCATCTACCGGTTAGTGTTTGAAGTAGTGTTTGTTTTGGTCTCACTGATTCACCCCCCTCTCAGTTCTTTTCAAGTCCATCAATTGGTATCAGAGCCTAACTTCTTTGAAGCCTAACCGCTTAGAAGGGAGTCTTGAAACTACCATGGGGGACAGGAGCTACTTCGATATGGCTAGAGATCTAGAAGATAGCAAAAATAAAGTTGAATCCCTTAGGGGCAAACTGAAAGCTTCTCAAGTCAAGAGGAGAGAGCTATCTGAAATTTTTTTAGAAATATCTGACAACAGTTATTCAAATGAAGCCAATATTGATTCTTTAGCAGAAGAAGTTGAAAAGTTGCAAGGTAAGAAACTGAATCTAAGGAGAGATCTAGAAGGTCTCACTATCTGCATGAGTCAGGAACTGGTGGCCAAAAGAGCTATTGAATATCTTATCAATGAAAGAGATCAAGAGATTTTAAAGATCAAATGGGAAAGAGACACTATTCATGAGGACTTGATTGCTGAAATAGAAGAAAAGGAGAACCTAAAGCTAGACCTTGAGTTGGCATCATCTTTGAAAGAGAATCTATCTAAAGCATAATGAAGATCTTGTCAAAAATATTACTAAAGCCAGTGAGAAATTGGAGAAGTTCGTCAAAAGTTCTACCATGCTGGAAGAACAAATTCAATCACAGAGAATGAAGGATGATATCTTTGGACTTGGTTTTCATACAACTAAAAAAGGTGAATCCTTCGATACAAAGAGTAACTATCCAAAGAACAAAACTGCTCCTAAAGTCAACAAGACTACTGATAAGAAGGGTTTTAAACCTATCTGCTTTGTTTTCTATAAGACTAGTCATATTGCAAATGTCTGTAGAGAAAAACCTAATAGAAATGCAAATTACAATACTAATGTTAGGTATGTGTATAGAAAGTTTGAAGGTCTATGCTACACTTGTGGAATGTATGGGCATAGACATATTGAGTGGAGATATTGAGCAAACAATTCTGTACCACACATGTATCCTTGACCAAATGGTGACCAGACAAGGAACTTTGATAACCAGGTAAACCAGAACTGGCAAAGATCCCATGGCAACCGATTTATTCCATTCGAAATGGAAAAGGTAACAAATGTTGTTTGCACCTTTTGCAATAACTTTGGTCATGTGGAAATGAACTACAGAAGAAGAACATGAAGAGGAAATGAAGGACCTTGGAGATCGTCTAGTATGGTCTGCTACCACTACAACGAATCGGGGTACTTAGCAAAATTTTGCTGATCAAGAAATAGCAAACTAGTTAACTCTTTCATGGATTAGAAAGGCAAGTAGAAAGTTGATGTTGAGAAAATCAGAGAGGATATGAATCAGATTTGGAAGGAGAAAAGTGATGACTCACTTGGAGAAGAAACTATTCCTTCAGCTAGTGTAGAGAACCCAACACCGATGACTTAAGCCTTTTTTTCCATGGCTAAGGGGAGCTTAATGGTAATACATCTCCGGACCCCTTTGTAAAATGAACTGAAAATAATTTTTGAATTTTGAATTTTGGTGACCTTTTGTTGACGTGTTATCAATTGGTATTTCACTTAAGTGGTGAAATTAGGGTTTGTAACCTAAAGTGTGAGCATTTATTGTAGTTGGTAAAAAGGATAAAAACAAGTTTTACCTTATCATTTGATGAGTTGAGACATTGTCATATTTCTATCCTCAGAACTCTTGAGCTTTTGTCATATTTTGATTTGCATAGTAGTAGTGATGTATTGGAAGTTTATTATATGTATTCCATATGTTAGCCTGAACCTATTAAATCATGTTTTATCTTTGCCAGTTTATTCCTGCAGCCATGCCATTTAATCCTACAGCCATGTGATTTATTCCTATTGCCATGCAGATTCTTTAGGGTAATATCATATGCGAAATTAATAGATGTCCTGATTAAATAAAATGCATATGTATGTTATTTATTTTGTAGTACAGGGAATAAATGATGCTGTGGTGGATGTTCGCCTATCATGCCATTAGAAGGGAAGGATAATCAAGAAGATGACTAAAGATCAAATAGAAGAAAAGATGAGAAGTGTAAGGAATGACACATGAGGAGCAATCAAGTGATACTACTGATGTCTAACTTAGGTGGACATTGAAGTTGTAAATACCGCCATAGTATGTTATTGTTAACATTATTTCAGGATCGGTCATGGGCGAAATTTTGCTATTTTTGGTGGCCCCACCTCTTTTTGTTCCTCGCGTTCGCATGCGTTAGGCGAGATAGATGTCAGCTCAGCGGGGGTTCTATGCACCTGTTTTTCCCTTTTTGTTTTTGCAGTAGTGCCGAGTTGCCACGTGGCATGGGTTGTTCACATAGCAGCATTTTTTTTTGGTCCCCCACCCACCATTTTTTATTGTGACTTTTTTATCATGCGCCTGCCAAGCAGAGCATTGTGGGGCTAACAACTTTAGGAGCTAACAACTTCAGGGGTGGTTTGTCTGGTAAATCGGATAGGTGGTCCACGATGTGTGAAAAGAAAGGGTGGTGGAGTCTGAGTTTGTTAGGAGTCAGAGGCTCTATTTAGTCTAGTTTTTTCCCTGTTGAGGGGGTTCAGAACTTTGCAAGGACGATTAAGTTTTCTTAGTAGTATTTTCAGCCTTAAAAACTATTTTATTATTTTTTGAACAAGTTTAATCAAATTGTGCCTATGGCCTTTGTGAGACTTTACTCTCAGTATGCAATAATGGTCTTTTATGTGCTCTTCTGTTAGAATTTGAAAGACTTCAGGAATATATATATCTAAGATTTTACCGATTGAACTATGTGTTGCACTTGGTATTTGGTAAATGCATGATAGGTATTTCTTTATATTACAGAGAGATTTGATTGAACCTTGGTGATGTTTTTGATCTAGACTTGTAGATTGTTGAAAGGGCTCAGCAAATCATATGTAGTTGGTTTTCATGTACTCATATCCTCTTAAAATATGCTCTAGTGCATCGCCTCAGTAGCTTAGTTTTTTACTATTTTAAAGTATTTCTTTCTTCTCCTTTCCTTAAAACACCAAGGAAGAGTCAGCTTCTCAATCCTGGAGGTCATTCAGTGAACCTTGCACAATCGGTCCCCCATCACTGAATTTCCCATAAGGCTATTTGTTTCTAAAGTAAAATTCAGAGTCAACAGTTCTTTTTCTGGCATGCCCGATGGGACCTTACTTCTCAAGATTCATGCCAGTATATGAGCCACAAACCTATTACTAGGAGCTAGACCACTTTGAATCCCAGTTTGCTCCTTCCACCCCTAGTTAGTGTTTATCAATCTGCTACATTGTCATCCTAGAGCCTCCCTAGTGCTTCTATAGTTACTCCTATCACAGTCATGGCTCAAATCCCACCTAAAAATTTTGTAACATGGGATAACGGAACTCTTCTCATTCCTCCAATTTTACTTGCCACATGGGCCCAAATACCCTCTGCTGCACTGAAAGTGGTTCCTAAGTTTACCGAGGAATTTTTTAAAACTCTTGGAGAACACTTGCAAGATATAGCCAACGTCTGCACAATCCATAGTATAACCGAGCAGAATGTAGATTTGAGACTGCTAGTGGAGTCGTTCAAAGGAAGAGCTTTGGACTAGTACAGATCCCTTGCTCCAAATTCTATTGGTAGCTGGGACCAGCTAGGAGACCTTTTTTTCTAAAGATTCTCCAACAAAGCAGATAGGTCATCTTTGATGCATCAATTGATTACATAAAGAGAGCTTCATAAGAAGCTTTAACAGAGTTCAATCTGTTATTTTAGAGGACTTGGGAGTGAATACCTTTATCTACTCATCCTCCCATCGATATGGCATTTGTTTTCTATCTAAAAGATTTCAACTTCGATATATCGGTGATGATTCAATCTTTAGGTGGTAATACTCTCCCTCAAGCTTTTGAATTAGCCGTCTCCACAGAAAATAACCTGATTGATGCATGGAAACTATCGTCGCAGCTGCTTATGCCTATCTTTCTAGATCTACCCAATCAGCCAAATAGCCTAAATATCCCAGAAACCACTGTTGCCAATTCATCCACTCCCTAATCTATGTACGCTTATCTCGGACCCCAACAAGAAAATCCACCTCCTCCCTCATCTTTAGCTGCAGAGGTTAGTGATATGAAAAATTTACTAAGGTCTTTTTCCAATGAAATAGTCAATTTAAAGAGATCTCAAGTACCACAAACCAGACTACCACTCTAATAGGCTGCTTATCAACAAAACCAGTACTCAAATAATTGAGTTGCTCTAAATCAATCGGTTTGTCTAATAGTTCCCATGCCCAATCCATTGCAAATGGTCTACCCTAGCACTAGTAAAGAGTTGATAGTAGGACAAAATAATCTGGCAAATGATACCAACTCTTGGTGTTTTCCATGTAACAACGCGCACATTCCAAGACATTGTTTGAGAGGCAATCTACAACAAAAGCTTGCAGAACAACGACTGATGACTCGGCCTACACAACCCCCAGTATGGATAATGCTTCCTTCATTGCACAAATGTAGGGCATGTCAATGGAGTAGGAAGAAAAAATAGCTCAACATCATGCACTTTTCTCTTGGATGGAAGGAGAAGATATTGTGATGACTAATGATGCAGCATCATCGAGCTCGGGGGCTCCTCAAGTGCAATTAGATTACAATCTTAGGTCAAAGAGGTGTTTAACGAGAGAAAATGTAAACATGCCAGGGAATTCCTCCATCGACAACGCTCTTGAACAACCCACAACCATTGTTACTTATCCAAGGAAATATTCCATTCCTTATAAGCCCAGAGAAACAAAGGCATTGTTGCTATCAGTATTGCATGTAGTGGAGCAATTAAGGAAAGCCCCAGCTAACGTATATTTATGGGATCTTCCAGCTATCCCAGAGCAAAGGAGTCATTTGAAGGAAGCCTTGTTGGAGGAGGTTACCCCCCCTAGTAGGAAGGCTTCTACTTCCCTGCCGACGAGCGGGCAAGCTTCTCAGCATCTCGCAGACAAATCATATTCAGTAGTGGCGTTGACAAATCAAGATGTCCTGTTGAACTCTCAATCAGAAGGTAAGCCTAAGCCTAAACCTTTTTATTTGACTCTCATAGTAGTGGATAAGCTGCTACATAACTCTATGATAGACTCCAGCGCTAGCACTACCGTCATGCCTAAGTAAATTGCTGAGGTTTTGAATATTAAGTATGAGCCATTAAATCGTAGCATCATGCAGTTAGATGGGAAGAAGGTACAAACTGTGGGCCACATTAAAAGCCTCCCGCTAATGTTGTTTGCATGTCCTAGCATCATAGTCTCACAAGAAGTAGTGGTTATTGATATTCCCCCTGTTTTTGGTCTTTGCCTCTCTAGAGATTTTACTGCCAAGATAGGAGGTTACCTATCCTTGGACCGGTCCCACCTTATCCTCTATACCAAGTGAGGTGCCAAGCTCAAAATCCTCTCAGAACCCCTTCATGCTGAGCATGTTGTAGATCAAGCTATGCTCAATTTCAAGCCAACCCACACCTCAATCTCTGGAAAAGAAAGAAGGATGGTTGAATTCATCAAGGATGAAGAAATAACAGGAGATACTTCTCCAAATCAAGAGGTTTTTCTTAAGGAATTCATTAACTCTGACCCCTATTCAAATTATCATGCCATAGGTCTTGGTACTTACTGCATTTTTTATGAAGGTCAGGTTGTCCCAAAACTAGTTAAAGAACCCTTTACCCAAGGAGATTTATCCTCTTTACTCTGGACCCTACATTTTGATGGTGCAAAATGCAAGGTAGGTTCAGAGGCTAGAATTTGTTTTACTTCACCTTCGGGCAAGTAGATCCTAAAGTCTTTTCGCTTATAGTTCGCATGTTCCAACAATGAAGTGGAATACGAGGGACTGATTCAAGGCCTAATGTTGGTGGAAAAGATGGGTATAAAGAAATTGAAAGTTTTAGGAGAATCCAAACTTGTTGTCAATCAGATTCAGGGAATCTCCAGTGCAAAACATGTCTGTATGAGGTCTTACCACCATAGAGCTTGGGATTTGATTGGAAGCTTCGATGCTTTCAACAACCAAAGAATCCCCCGCAAGGCAAATGCATCCACTGACCGAATGGCCACTATTGGGTCAAATTTTGACCCCACTGTGGATTTGCTAGTCAACACCCAAGCAGTTGGCATCATCGTTTGACTATCTATCCCAGATAATGACACCCACTGGAAAATTTTTGACAATGACAAACAAATTGCTCTATTCATTTAGAATTCGGGAGAGTTTGCAGATCAGTTACAACCCAAGGTTAAGGAGACGTACAAGGATCAAATCATATAGTTGAAGTCAAATAAGCTTCCTAATGGGCTAATCACCTTAGAGAACCTTTTTGACCAAGATGATGCTAAAAGTGATAAGCAGAAGCTCACAGCTAATAAAGGAGACTATATCGAAGTGTCAGTAGGTTATGGTAAAATCCTCAAAGTCAGGAAGGAGATTTCACTCCAAGACCAATAGAAATTGGCCCAATATTGTGATCAATACACGGATGTGCTAGCATGGTCCTATGAAGATTTGAAAGGATATAACCTCGATATCATTCAGCATACTATCAAACTTACCGATGGAGCCAAATCGGTCCGAAAGAAGCAAAGACCTATGAATCTGAAAGTTGAGCTACTCATGGCCTAGGAGCTAAGAAAGTTGATAGAGTCAAAAATCATCTATCCCATCAAACATAGAACATGGGTGTCCAGTTTGGTGCCCGTAAGGAAAAAGAATGGAGATATTCGACTATGTGTAGATTTTAGGGACTTAAACCAAGCATCCCTAAAAGACCACTATCCTCTACCATCAATGGAATAGTTGTTAAGCACAGTGGCAGGGTCAGAAATGTTCTCAATGCTAGATGGTTTCTTGGGTTACAATCAGGTTCTAGTGAAAGGAGAAGACCAGCATAAGATGACCTTCACAACTAAATGGGGAGCATTCGCCTACCAAAAAATACCATTCGGACTATCAAATGCTGGCACAACTTTCTAGAGGGCTATGGACCTATCTTTCAAAGAGCTTATTAACAAAATCATCCTAATTTATTTGGATGATCTCACTATGTTTTTGAAAAACAAGGAACATTTTGATCATTTGGAGCTGGTTATCCAAAAATGTCTAGAATTTGGAATCTCTTTGAACCTGAAGAAGTGCATTTTTGGCATCCCATGAGGCAAATTGCTTGGGCATGTTGTATCTAAGGAAGGAGTCTCCATCGACCCTGATCAATTCAAAGTGATAAAGCAACTCCCCCTTCCTATAAATAAGAAAGGAATACAATCCTTCCTAGGCAAGGTTAACTCTATTATCCTCTTTATTGCTGATTTTGCAGGGATGGTGAGGCCCATCACCCTGATGCTTAAAAAAGAAATGCATTTTAAATGGACTTTTGACAGGAAGGATGCCTTCAAGAAAATCAAAGAAGCTATTTGTTTAGCTCCCATGCTATCCAATCCTAATATGGCCAAAAATTTCATTATGTATGTTTTCTCTAGCCCTTATAGCATTGTCGTGGTCTTAACCCAGAAGGAGGCAGAAACAAATGGAGAATACCCCATAGATTTCCACTCCAAGACTCTTAAGGAATATGAGGAGAAGTACAACTTCATTGAAAAAAAAGCTCTAGCAGTAGTCAAGGGCCTCAAGAAGTTTAGGCATTTCATCGCCTGCAACAAGATCACAGTGCATGTCGCTCACCCTTTAGTTAGACAATATATCATGGAGGGCGACATCACTGACAAGAGAGCTAATTGGATCACCAAAATATTGGAGGATGATGTTGATGTCAGACCCACCAAGATAGTCCACAACAGAGGTTTGTGTGAATACTTAGCACAAGAACTTGCACCCCAAAACCCTGAGGTAACCACAAATGAATCTATCATGGCCATTTCAGGGCCAGCAGAGGCATGCTGGGTGGAAGAGCGCAAACATTTTATGAAGACATGAATTTTTCCTGAGGGTCTTCCCCTAGGAAAGAGGAGGTTCTATAGGTTACAGAATAGCGGTTTCTGACTAATAGCTAATGTCCTTTTCAAAAGAAATTTTGACGGAGTGCTGCTCCGTTGTGTGAATCAAACCCAAGCTAACAAGATTCTTCATGAATTTCATCACAATTCATCTCGAGGTCATTTCTTGGTGCCAACCACCATTATCAAAATCACATGTGCTGGATATTTTTGGCCATCCATGTTAAAGGAGGTGCACGGCATGGTCAGAACGTGTAAGGAATGCCAGTATTATACTTCCAGGTGCAGGAAAACAACAATTCCACTTCAACCCATAGATGTGGAGGAACCTTTTGCACAATGGGGGCTTGACTTCATAGGGATGATCAATCCTCCAAGCTTAGTCAGGCACAAATGGATCTTGACTGCTACAGATTATTTCACCCGATGGTCCAAGGCCATCCCTTTGAAAAATTTGTCTGAGTCTGAAATCTTGGCTTTCCTGGAGGATCTAGTATGCCATTATGGTCCCCCAAAGACCATAATTTCAGATAACACGCATGTGTTTATGGGATCATGACTCACCCAGTTCACCCTCAGTAAAGGTATTTACCTAAATACCACCTCAAACTACTATCCACAAGGAAACAAGCTCGTAGAGTCTACCAATAAGAATCTCATCAGGCTCATCAAGCGGATTGGCTCAGAGCACAAAAGGGATTGGCATCACCATCTAAGGAGCACAATATGGGTAGACTGGATAATGCCAAAGCAAGTTTTGAAGACCTCCCCATATAAACTAGTTTATGGGAAGGATGCATTGTTCCCTGTATCCCTGGAGATTCCAGCTCTACAATTGCTTAAATTTTTTAAAATACTGGAGAACGACCCTATGGACATGAGGTTGGCTGAAATTATGGAACTAGAGGAAGGTAGGGAAGCAGCATTTGCCTCCCTCTAGACATGTCAACAAACTATTAAAAGGTTGTTCGATAGCAAGAAAAGTTCTCCCCTACAATTCCTGCAGGGCGACCTGGTCCTAAAATTCAACAAAAGGGCTGCCAAACCGACTACCATGCAAAATTCGACAGACTATGGGAGGGCCCTTTCCATATAACAAGTTGTAAAGGTCACAACACTTTTGATCTAGAAGATATGCAGGGAGATCTTTTTACGATCCCAGTTAACGGTTTCCACTTAAAGCCTTTTCATTAACTTAGCGCCTCTAAATTGTACATAATGTAATTAGTGCTTTTTGTGGGCCTTTTCTTATTTATTGCTTTCTCTTTGGGTAATGTTGCCAACTCAAAATGCCATTATTATTAAAATAGAAAGAAACACTCCAATATGCCATTACTAAAGAAAAATAAAATTATCATATTCCGAGTATGTATACAAAGATTTACAAATATTGAGAAAGACCTCTGGCCACATTTGTCAAAAATCAAAATAGAGAGAAGGCAAGGCTATCTCTAAGCAAAGAAAGGAAAAAGAAGAAGTGGGGGCTATGTCATAGCAGAATCATCTTCATCTTCCTGCTCCTCCATGAGGGAGTCAGAGCCTTTGGTGTCATCCTCTGCATCCTCCTCTCCCGACCACTCCTGATCTGAAGCAATTCCAGAAGCTTCAGCCGTGATGATGAGGACCAAGTCAAGGAGAATGTCCAGAGTATGGACCCACCAAAATATATAGTCCCTGAAGCCAGTATACCAGTCGGTACCAGTTAGGATGGGGACGATCAGATAAATACAAAGAAGGAATTCAGTGGCAACCTATGTCCGTAAGTAATGAGTACTAGCGTCATAGTGCATAGTTCGCCAACAAGCGGATTCCATGGCACTTCTTCCCCAGATGTAATGAACCGATGCAGGTTTGTCACTAGAGGTAAACGTCGAAAAGGAATGTAGTAGGCTACAACCTCCTCCAAACCTCTGAGATAGTTTCTTGAGAAGAGATCTCTCATAAGCTCAGAGGCCTCATACCCACTATAGCTAGGAAATCAGAAATCATCACAAACAATATAAAAACTAATCTATCCCAATCACGAAAGCTTAAATGTAATGATCTATCCTAAACACACTCAATAAAGACATGAAAATGAAACATTCAAAAATAAAGATTATGCAAACCAAATGTAGATCTGAATGCTTCCTTCATGCGGCTCCATTGTCCTTCTTTCTTCTCCAAATAGCTTGGTTGTGGATCTCACCTACTAGTGCATGACCATGATATGAAAGCAAGTAGACAAGATGATTGGTCAAGAGTACTTGAAGCATGATTGATTCAACAAAGTAATTCAAAACAAGTGATTATTAGATTGGGATTGAAGAAATTCATCCAATTTATAGAAAAATTGGAGAGATGATCAAATTAGCATGATAGTGATTCGAATGGAAATTGAAATCAAGAATAGAAAAATTATGACATGTGTATGAGAAATTGCTATGCAAGGATTTATGACAAGATTTTGAAATAGAAATAGACCTTTAGGAGAAATTAGAAAATTAAGTTGGGAATAATGACTTGGAAATTAGGAAATTGATGAAAAATAGGTAAATTAATTAATAATTTCTCATTCATTAATTAATTTACAAAAATAGGAGGAAATTAAAATTAGGAATTAGAAAATTTAGAAAAAGAGGAATTAAGAAATTAGGAATTAATAAAATGAGGAAATTAGAAATTTAGTGAATTAATTAATAATTTTTCATTTATTAATTAATTCACAAAGAGGGAATTTAGAAATTTGATGAAAGATTAGGAAATTAGATAAATCATTGAATAATTTTTCATTTATTAATTAATTCACAAAAAGAGGAATGATTAGCCAATTAAATGAACATTTAATTGTGACTCGAGGACTTAGGATAAATAAATAATTTATCCTAAAGGGAGAAATGACAAACAAGGTTAAATGATTAAATCACGAAACCCTAGAAGATGAATTAGGTCTTGATGAAAGATAATTGACTCGATCATGATTCTGATTAACAAAGGACCAATGTGATAAATGATTTGATTTATAAATGCGCCAATTGACGAGGAACAATGGCAAATTGATCCAAATTGACATAATTGAGATAGATAATGTTCAATGGGAAATTAATCACAAAATGACAAAATTGACAAGAGGACAAGGATCGATGACAAAATAGATTACAAGATGACAAGATTGAAAATGACCACGATCAATAACAAATTGATCACAAAATGACAAGATTGATAAAAGGACAAAACCCTAATTAGGCTTGACGATGTCCAAAATGATGACTAATGAGCACGCACATTGATGCGATAGGATAAGATCGATCAAAATCGTGACTAGAGAGTGTTGTCGACAAGACCAAATGTGAGAGTGAGATGAATGAAGAATGTAGAAGAATGACTCGATGTTCGCAAATGATAAAGACCAAGTGCATGACATAGGAGAAATGTTAATGTGATGCAAAAAAACCTAAAATGAGGCAATGCGCAAATGTTAAAGTATGACTCCGCAAGCGTTGACCATTTTTAGGTGTCTACATTTTGCCCCTTTTTGAGACAATGTGATTCTAAGCGTTGTTTCAAAGAACTTAATGAAAATGCCCCAGACAATAATAATGACATATGCATGCCCCCTTGAGGAATTGGCCAGAAACATGCAGAAAAGAGGCCAATTGATCGATAAAAATGATAGGATCGAACGGACTGACAATCGGAGATCGGATGCATGAAGGACAAGCAATTTAAGGTGCACAAGACTGCGACCAATATAAGATGGAGAGGATGCATGTCCATCTATGCACTGACAAAGATCTATAAATGAGGCAAAGAGAGTGAAAATTGCTCATTTGCACTAGCACAAGAAGAGGATTTGTTGCTCTGGACAAGGACACTTGCAGATAGATGGTGAACATTCCAATGGCGGATCACCTTGAGGAATGTGTACATACATACAGATGACCGAATGACACAGGAGCAGCGGTATGGATCTCAAAAACCCATATTTTCAATTTCATGAATTTTGATTGCTTGCGGGACATTGCGGGGCCCACAGGGGATGCAGAAAGGGACACTTGCACTTGTGTAAGGGTACACAGGTGCAGGAGTATTGACACAAGTGCAGTTGTGCATTTGTGACTCAATTTTGGTTCGAAATTACATGTAAATGATCCGAAAAAGGGGGATAAGGGTAGGATAGGTCAAAATAGATAAAGAACACCCTGATTTGGCCATGAAACAAGAAAATGTAGCTCGTAGGAGCAAACCCTAATACTGACAAAATGTGCCCCAATTGTGATGTAGAGTCGACAGTATCCGTTGATCACACGAGAGAACCGACCAGACTATTTCATGCTATGACATAGACTCAGGAGCACAGACAGAGATATCTTAGCAGGACTTGGGATATATTATATCACATTCATGCATAAGATTAGGGAAAACATAGGACTGCTTACCGCATTAGCAGAGTGATGCCATTCAGAAACCTCCTCATTCCATCTGGCGACTGGAGAGGCGACGGTGACACTAGAGGATGTATGGCGCATCCTCCGCATTCCGATACATGGTGAGATGGTAGAGTATGACCCAGTGATAGGGAGAGACTCGTTGTGTAGATTATTTGAGTGTGATGCAGATGATCTGGATATCATTGAGAGGGAGATCCGCTGGGAGACCATGGCAGCTGAGTATGATCGACGATATGTGGTGATAGCAATGGTGATAGCATGTCTACTAGCAGGAGACAGACAAGGACATGGATTCCCTATTGGATGGGGAAGAGTGCTAGAGTGGATGGCGACAGAGGGGATAGTGTACGCATGGGGACCATGTGTACTGGCTATGTTGTATTTTCAGTTGCATCAGATAGCATATCAAGGATTGCAGACTTTGAGCTATGGAGTCACACTGTTACAGGTATGGGCATTTGAGCACATAGCCATATGTCGACCGATTACAAAGAGACAGGTAGTACCACATTGACCATATGTGTACTGCTATGGAGGAGAACTAAGATAGGGTCCTTTTGGATACATATTGTATTGGTGACATGAGCTAGATAGACTGAGAGAGTTCACATGGAGGCCATATCGTGATTGCCCTGGATGGTCAGATGATAGTGAGGAGCTACCATATTGTAGATAGGAGAGGTACCTGATTGGGCGACCAGTGAATTGCCAGAGAGTGATTCAGATGTACCTACCAGAGAGAGTTAGATGACAGTTTGGAGAGAGGCAGGATGTACCTAGGAGGACTGCACACTTTGCTCGATCTCACAGAGAGACGAGTTAGTGGGGGAGTATGATTCAGCCACACATAACATATACTGACTTCTCATAGCTACAGCAGAGACAATGGGATTGGAGATTAGATGTGGCGAATGCCGGGACGACAGAGGAGTATGAGAGATGGTTTGCACGATGACAACCAGTGCCATTGACAGATCCGGATATTCCAGTACCTAGGCGACAGGAGGACTTCCCACTCACTGGAGAGGAGGAGGGAGATGATGAGGATGAGGAGGATGAGGGTGGTGATGAGGATGAGGGGGATGACGATGATGGAGATGAGGATGGGGATGATGAGGATGAGTTAGATTCAAGCGAGCAGGAGGCATTGTAGGATATACCCATAGAGCCGGAGACAGCTAGGACAGAGGAGATGGAGATGTGCAGGGCTACCATAGCGAGTCAGCAGGATCACATTGCGACTTTAGAGAGAGAGCATGAGCAGTTCAGATTGGAGATAGCTAGACTCACAGCGGCTCGAGACACAGCAATAGCGCAGGCACAGAGTGAAGAATAGAGAGTCACTAAGTATATTGGGTCAATTCGGGATGCCAGTGCACGGGAGATGGCACAGATGCTGGTAGAGACCAGAGAGGAGATACGCCATTGGAGGACACTATATGAGAGTGCAGTTCCACCAGAGTAGAGAGTAGCTTCATATCGGGCACGATCAAGGATAGAGAGTAGGGTATGCTCTCGGAGGTCATTGAGCAGCATGGGGGTGAGTGGACCTATGAGACCACTATAGCTAGGACCAGGAGGGACATCATCCGCGAGACATGGTAGGGATGAGGAGGACAGAGGGAGCACCCAGTGATAGAGGCACATGCTCCTTATGACGGACAATGGACATTGTGTAGTTTGACATTTTGTAGTTAGCCTGCGGGCCATACTTAGGACAGACAATCCAATTTTGTACTCCGATATTATTGTGACATATGATATGATATGCATCGATATGATGGGATGCAATGAGTTATGACTTATGTTATTTTCCATGTATGAATGACTTATGCACTGTTTATTGTGGAACATGTATGGATGTATTTTTTTATGTTTTTTTGATGCGTTTATAATATGAAATGGATAAAATGCTTGATGCTATGCTTGATGTAATGCAAATGTACCAACCAAATAGATGCAGGATGCAGTATGTATGTTTGGAGATCGGAGCACTAGACCGAACTGACTATCCAAATGGACAAAAGAAATGTTAGTAAGAAGAAAATGAGATAGAGGACAGTTAGAGATGAAGAAAAACTTGCTTTTAGTAATGCACTTTGTAGGTGAGAACCTTTATTTTAATGTAGCAAAATGGATGCGTAGCATCATGGCATGGAAGGCCAGAGCTGAAATGCAACCCTTTTTGCAAAAGACAGACACATCACAGACAAACAACAATCACAACCAAAAAAAAAAGGGACCATGATCCATCTCGGTCACTCTAAATCACTTAGTGACATCATCGAGCAACATAGGAACATGATCGAAGAGAAATCAGTAAAAAGATAAGATGCACAAATTCCAACAAATCAAACAAACATCTTGATCTTCATTGTCAAATGTTGAAAGTGTTGATAGGACGATCATGCTGTCTGGTTTTAGGACATGCGGTACCCCGTCTAAGACAGGACACAGTCTGGTTTCGAGTATACCACACCCTAGATAAGACCCATGATAGTAGAGACAAGGACAAATGATATTGATGGTTGATTGATATGACAATTTTGATTAGTTTGAATGTCTGGTTTGATTGGAAAAGTTTATCTGTTTATGCATGATTTCATTAAAGCACAGCATTGGATTGCGAATCGTTGGAGGTATACTCAGTGAGCTGTCTATGAGGGATTATTTATGTTTTTGTTTTTGTTTTTTGATTTTTTACAATTTTTTTGTTCATTTTTTTAAGGACTTTATTTGTTTTTTTTGGATTATTTCAGGACGTCATTTGATTTTTTTTAATTTTTTCAGGACATTATTTGATTTTTTTGGATTATTTCAGGACGTTATTCAATTTTTTTTGAATTATTTTAGGACATTTTTCAATTTTTTATGATTATTTCAGGACATTTTTCAATTTTTATGACTTTGCCCCCAGTGTCTAGCAAGACGAGGAATATGACAAGTGAATAAATAGGCTTGCTGAAATGATGGTGGATAGAGGGAAGACAAAGGCCTTTTATCATGGAGAGAATACAGATGCAATTTTCAAGGGCTATTGCGCGATAGGACAAGAGACTGGAAATGACAATGTAAAGTAGTGACATGGCATGAGGGACATGTCAAGAGGTTTTTGAAACCATGTTTAAATTTTGCATCCTTATGTCAGATCAAGATCAAGGAATGAAAAAGAGTGTATGGATAGTGATAAGATATGGATAGGATAAGCAAGACCAAGAATGGATAAGGGACATGGACTGAAAGTCGAGATTGGCTAAGGGATAGTGGCAGAAAGTTGCAATAAGCTAGGGAATATGGATGAAAGGTTATAATAAGCAAATGGATAAATGACCAAAAGCTATGATAGACTGAAAGCTGCAAACAAGATACATGATGCTCATGATGATCGTCAGCCTTGTCAAGATCAAAGGTGGAAAGAGGAAATGGACCTGAGGGACAATAGGATAGTGGAGGAGTATGACATCGTATGATAGGATAATAAAGGGCAATAGGATATGAAGGAGGAAACCTGCCCCCAAGTGTGGTATGCAAGAAGTTCATAGATTATGCATGACACCTGTTTGCCAGGTTTTCATCATGGTACTTGCCCAAGGCGCCTGTTTGCCAAGTTTTCACCACTGGACGAATTATTTTTGCTTTAGTTTTTTTCTTTCTTTCTTTTTCTCTTTTTTTCTCACTTTTTTGCTTTTTTGATTTTTTTAAATTTTTGTTGCTTTTTCAATTTTTTTTGTATTTTTTCAGGATCATACTTGAAGAAATGTTGATAGAAAATTATGCCCAGTACTTGCGAAATTGCATGCTGTTGACAGGATCAGACAAAGGTTCGCCTTCTGGAGTGGCAAGTTGATATGCCCCCGAGCCATAGGTTGCAGTCACTATGAAAGGCCCAACCCAATTAGGTTCAAACTTACCTTTGATGATGTTAGTAGATTGTGCATTCTTAGGGTTTTCCTTTAAAACTAGATCTCCCACTTCGAAGTGTCGCCCTTTGACCTTCTTATTATAAGAGCGACGGAGACGATTTTGATATGCTTGCAAATGTGTCAGGGCTGTCTGACGCTTCTCATCTAACATCTCAAGCTGATGCAACTGAGAGACTCTGTGTGTCTCATCATCAATCAGATGTTGCAAGGAAACATGCAAGGAAGGAATCTCCACCTCCAAAGGTAAAATGGCTTCCGCACCATACACCAAGGAATAAGGTGTTGCGCCAGTAGGTGTGCGGATAGAAGTGTGATAGGCCCATAGTGTTGGATTCAACTGTACATGCCAATCTCGACCAGCGTCATTGACAACCTTCTTCAGGATCTTGATAATGGTTTTATTTGATGCTTCGGCTTGACCATTCCCTTGTGGATAGTATGGACTGGAGAAACGGTGTTGGATATGAAACTTTTCACAGAGTTCTTTGACATCTTTATTCTTGAAGGGATGACCATTATCTGTGACTATGGCAAGGGGAACCCCATACCAGCATATGATATAATTTAGCAAGAATTTTGAAATTTGGACACCAGTGATATAGGTCATGGGGATAGCCTCGATGCATTTTGTAAAATACTCTGTGGCTATAATGATGAACTTGTGTCCATTTGCATATGTCGGGTGAATCTTGCCAATAAGATCCAATCCCCATTGAGAAAAGGGCCACAAAGATATGACAGAATGAAGCTCTTGGGCTGGTGCATGAATATAGTTTCCATGAATTTGGCATTTGTAGCACTTCTTAACAAAATCATGAACACCTTTTTCCAGAGTGGGCCAATAATACCCAACACGAATCAACTTTTTGGCTAAGCTTAGACCATTGAAATGGCCCCCACATATACCATCATGAACCTCGTATAAAGCCATTTGTGCTTCGTCAGAATCCAAACACCGGAGGAGGGTATGGTCAAAGGAACGACGGTAAAGGGTGTCGGCGATGATGACATATTTGGCTGTCTGTCGGATGAAGGCTCGGCGTTGGTTAGCAGAAAGGTTAGGTGGTAAGATTTGGGATTTTAAATATTGATATACGTCATTGTACCACGGGGAGTTGGGACCAACAAGAACACACATCACATCCGCTGTCGGAATGTCAAAAGAAGGAACCAGCAATTGTTCAACTAAAAATTCACATTTGTCCATATTGTGGGGCATATTCAACATGGAAGCAATCGTAGCCATCGCATCTGCCGACTTGTTTTGCATTCTTGGAACTTGACTGAAATGGATAGCCGTGAATTTGATCTTGAAGAAATCTACCATATGCTTATAGGGAATAAGCTTTTCATCTTTTGTTTCGTAGTCATCATTCACTTGTCGGATGACTAATTGAGAATCTCCATAGACTTGCAAATGTGTGATGTTCTAGTGGACTGCTACTCGGAGTCCTGTGACCAGTGCTTCATACTCTGCAATGTTATTGGTACAATGAAAAGTTATCCTGTAGGACTTTGGAATAGCATCACCTTGAGGGGTGACAGATAAGATGTCAGCTCCGGACCCGAACTTGGTATGGGATCCATCAAAGTATAACTTCCATTCATTAGAGAATGTGAGAGCAAAGACTGATTCATCTAGGAAATCTGTCAACATGGGATGATCATCATAAATAGGAGCCTCTGCAAGTTGATCTGCAATGACTTGTCCTTTTATCGCCTTTCGCTCCATATATTCAATATCAAATTCACTGAGGATCATAACCCACTTTGCTAAGCGACCCATCAAAGCTGCTCTGCTAAGCAAATATATTAAGGGATCAATTTTTGCAACCAACAATGTTTGGTGATTTAACATATAATGTCGAAGCTTTTGTGTTGCAAATACCACTGCTAAGCATGCCCTTTCAATAGTGGAATAATTTAGCTCATAACCTACCAGTGTCCGGCTGATATAGTAAATAGCTCGCTCTTTGCCGTTCTCATCTTGTTGGGCCAAGAGAACTCCTAGTTCCATTTCAGTTGTAGAAATATACAATATAAAAGGCTTCCCTTCTATAGGAGGCATTAGAATAGGCGGCGACATCAAATAGTCTTTGAGAGCTTGAAAGGTTGATTGACATTGCTCAGTCCATTTGAAAGTGACACCTTTGTGCAGTAGATGTTGGAATGGATGACACTTGTCGGCCAACTGAGTTATGAAGTAGCGGATTGACTGGAGCTTTCCTTGCAGACTTCTTAATTGCTGGAGGTTTGAAGGTGGAGGCATATCCATTATTGCTTTAACCTTGGCAGGGTTGACCTCAATGCCTCTGTGAGAAACAATGTACCCTTGTAATTTGCCAGCTGTGACACCAAAGACACACTTCTTTGGATTGAGTCTAAGCTTGTAGGTCTCCATTCGGTCAAAGATTGGGCCCAGGATGGCTAGATGACTATCTCTGGTGACAGATTTGCATAACAAGTCATCAACATAATCCTCCATCAAAGTATGCATGAAATCATGAAAAATTGCCATCATTGCT
Organism: Cryptomeria japonica; assembly: GCF_030272615.1. NCBI lineage: Eukaryota > Viridiplantae > Streptophyta > Pinopsida > Cupressales > Cupressaceae > Cryptomeria > Cryptomeria japonica. The sequence goes on along the minus strand of NC_081415.1, from coordinate 585,485,907 downwards.
CTTTGATATGTAGCACCGACATTTTTAAGACCAAAGGGCATCACATTCCAGCAATAGGTACCCCAAGCACAAGTGAATGTTGTCTTATGTTGATCTTCAGGAGCAATGTGAATTTGGTTATAGCCGAAGAAACCATCCATCAATGAAAGCATCTCATATCTAGCAGTCATGTCCACTATGATGTCTATGTTTGGCAATGGAAAATCATCTTTAGGGCATGCTTTATTGAGATCCCTAAAATCTGTGCAGATTCTGATGCCCCCAGTTACCTTGCTAACTGGTACTAAATTTGAAATCCAGTTTGCATAATCAATGGGTCTGATAAAGCCCACATCTAGTAATTTTTTTAGTTCCACCTTGACCAAAAGAGCCACCTGGGGATGCATCTTTCTAAGTTTCTGTTTGACAGGCTTGGCATCTGCTTTTAATGGAAAATGATGAAGGACTAATTCTAGATCGAGGCCAGGCATATCTGCATAGGACCATGCAAAGCTGATCTTCTTCTCAAGAAAGAAATTGACAAAATCTATCTTTTCCTGTTTTGATAGAGAAGCAGCAAAATGAATGACCTTAGGGTTGTCAGGTGTACCCAAATTGATTTCCTCGGTCATTTCCACAAGAAATGTTGATTTGTCCTGACTTGATAGGGGTATGTCCACTCTTCCACCTTTGGGCACCTTAGAGAGGTTTTCACCCACAGGTACATCTTTTGTTTTTACTTTTGCATGGTCAGAGAGTGCCTTACGGTTTTCACTCAAAGACCTATTCTTTTGATTTTTTACTTTTTCTTTTCTTTTTTCATTTTGATGACTGGAAGAGGGAGTTGACTCCCCAAAATATGTTGTGGAATCTAGGTCAATAGCAAATCCTGCCTTATGATCACCCTGTGGTATGCTTTCTCATAGTCCAAGGAATTCTGCAATTGCTTCGTCATTTTGAAAATAGTCCAATGTGAGTGGTTCTTGTTGGTCATGTTGGATAAGCTAGGGATAGATGAGGGGCATGTCATCATCAGTTGTAAGGAGAGAAAGGGCTGATATGGTAAAGATGTAAACATCTATGGTGTCACTATCCAAACTACTTGTATCTAATTCGGAGCTTGGGTCCCAGAATGACTCTATCCAAGCATAAGGACATGTTTTAGGAAGAGGAGTTATTTCATGTTTGTCTTCCATAGGCAAATTATCAGGGTCAAGGAACATATTGTCAAGGGCATAGGAGCTAGAAGGAAAAGAACTCCACTCCCATTCATTAGAATCAGTTTCGGGTCGGGTATCCTCAGGTGTTATTTCATCATTAGAGTCACGCCCTTTTCTACATGTGGGCACTTTGGTAGATGTGGATCCAATTCACAATGGTACAAAACCTAACCCTAAAGTTGGAGGTCGCCTCTTGGGTATAATAGGTTCTAGCCTTCCATTGTTGTTCAGGCCTAAGCCACTGCAGCCATCATATCCTTTCTTTTGCAGCATAGTAAATCCTTTGCCATACCGTTCCACTGGCAACCTGATAGGTGGGGTCTCAGTTGGATCTTTGTAAAGCCAATCTATGACATCATCATCTACAGTTTCTTTGTCAAGCTCATCCCATCTTGTAAATGTAGTGGGAGGTTGATATTGAATAACGACCTTAGGCTCCTTTTGCAATAAATGCGGTTTGCCATATGATTTTGGAGATATTGGTAAATTCCCGATGAGGAATGTTTGATCCATTGAATATTCTCTGCATCCTTGGTCATGTATCTTCAATTTTCCTTTGACAGCATCTAACAATTCATTAGGATCCACATAGCTATGTGATTTGGCCTCTCTATTGACTGGGACTTGCTGGTGAGGGGTATCCTTTAGAGTAGCACAAAATTGAAATGGATTAGGATCTCTCAAAATTGTTATCTCAGTTCCATTGTAAGGATATTTTAAACATTGATGATAGGTGGATGGAACTGCTTTCATTGCATGGATCCATGGATGACCAAGAATCATATTATAAGGGAGATCAAGGTCTAGGACCTGCAAGAAAGTGTTTTCTGTCACTAGACCGACTCTGATAGGCAATGTAATTATCCCTTTGGATGGGCACTCAGCATCATCATATGCTTTGATTGTTATTCTTTTGGAAGCATCAATGTCATTTTCTATATATCCAAGGCCAATGACCACTCTCAAGGTACAAATATTAAGACCCGCTCTGCCATCTATCAGGACTCGTCAGATTTTGCAATTATGGACAAAGACTTCAAGGTGTAAAGGATCATTATGAGGGAGCTTATCAGGTGAGATATCATTATCAGAAAATGCGACATTTTGGGAAATAGCTAGATGTCCAATCCGGGCTTGAAACTGGTCAACATCAATGTCTGTCGGGATAGTGGACTCAATTAAAGATTTATCTAGGATTGCACGATGCATGGGGGACATTTTCAACAACTTAAGGATTGATATTTGTGCAGGTGTCTTTCCTAGATGATCCAAGAGATTATACTGACTTGTAGGAGTTGGTTTGGGAGGATCTACAGGAGCTCCTTTTAAGACTATTTTGGATCTACGAGTGGTGACCGCACAAGAAGGATCTTGTTCCTTTATTCTTAGGGTAGAAACATACTCGTTTGATGCATGAAAACAATTGATGACATTGTTATAACCAGTATTTGCATAATTGGCTATTTGAGTAGAGTTTGAAGAAGACGCCTTACCCTTGTCATGATCAATCAAAGGAGTTTTGAAAATGGTGTGATCAGTGTTAGAGGTCGCATGGGGTGGATCTACCTCAATTACTCCTTGCTCTAATAGGTCTTGAATCAGATGTTTCAATTGAAAACATGACACAATTTTATGTCCTTTGGATAGATGATATTCACAATAGGCATTATCATTCCACCAATGTGGCTTTACCATAGGTTCTGCCTTGATATCTGGTAGCTTGATAAATTTTCCTTGTATTAATTATTTCATTACCAATTCAATAGGCTCTCCCAATGGTGTAAATTATCGAGGAGGCCCATCCCGCGATTGGAAAGGTTTGCGTTGTTGGTTTTGTTGTTGGCCTTGTTGTTGATTATATTGTTGAGTTTATTGTTGAGCATGTTGTTGTTGAGTAACATTGCTCATTGGCGCTTGATTTTGTTCCATAGTTGACATATTAGGAACACTCAATTTCTTGATCGTGAATGGGGGTTGATTTGTATTCACTACTCTTGCATCAACCACTCCATCATTAGTGACATTCTTGTTCTTATACCAAAATCTATTTTGGTCCCCTGAATTGTTCATGTTGTCACTGTCTTTGTTGAGCTTAATGATTCCCTTGGCTACAAGAGCAGTTTCAATATTCATCCCTTTCTTAATGAGTTTCTCAATAGTACTGGGACTTTTCAATTTTAGTTCATACATAATTTCGGGGACCAAATTTTGGATAAACAGATTCACTTGTTGTTCTTCAGGTATATCGAGGGAAGAGCGACTATACAAGCTTCACCATCGTTGCAAAAAAGTAACTAATGGTTCACCTTGCTTTTGCTTGGTGTTGCATAGATCTGACATGGTTACGTCACTGTCAATGTTGAATGCAAAGTGACATATAAACTTTTGAGCCAATTCAGACCAAGTCTTTATATTTCCTGGTAGATGCGAATACCAATCCATGGCTTGTCCCATGAGACTTCGTGCAAATAATTGCATTAAATATGTCTCCTCATAGCTCACTTCAGTACATGCCGCGAAAAATGTACGAATGTGATCTTTTGGATTGCCATTCCCTTTATATTTCTCAAAATTAGGCACCTCAAAATGTTTAGGGAATGGAGGCATGTATAAGCTCTTATCAAATGGATTAGGACACAAATCCTGATTTGTATACAATTTCTTTTTTCCTTTAGTTTCTAATGCATCAACTTATCATTGCAATTTCTCAAGCTCTTGCGCAATTGTATCAGATTTTGGAGGTCCATCATCAATCCTGGTGGGTACTCTTTGTCGATACATCATGTTTCTGATCAGTTGTTGATGCTCTGAAATGGCCATTTTTGGTGTCTCTGGCATATAAAGTTCTTGGTACATCTCTTGTTGTTGTGGTTGTGCCATGCCTTGATACCGACTTTGTTGCTATACTTCTTGGAGCCTAGGTTGATATTGCAATTGAGTAGGTTGTTGATATTGCACAGGTGCCAATTGCGGTTGTGAAGTATGATAGCTTGTTTGCCTTGGCATACATTGAGACACATGTTGATGTTGAGGCTGACGAATTGGAATTTGTTGACTTTGTGCCAATTGTTCTCACGGTGTATATCCCATCATTTGTAAAAAACTTTGTTTAGGTGGTTTTCATTGCTTCTCCTTAAGATGGGGTATGGCACTTGCATTAACTTCTTGTGTTGCTTGTCCAATCCATTGTGATGGTTGCAAGTTTGCATTTACTTGTAAGGGTGCCGAAGGCACTGCAATTTGTTGTCGAATGTTATATTGTTGTTGTTGAACTTTGCTTGTTTGCACATTCGATTGTACCTTTTGTGTATTACTCAATTGTTGCAACAATTTTTGTTGGTGCAAACCACTATCCGTAGCTCTTTGTGTCGCCATTATCGAAGGATCTATCGCAATAGTGTTTGGCAAAGATATTGAACTTAACGAGACATAAGAACTTTGTTGCATCATGGAATTGCTTTGGACATTAGTGATATCAGGCATTCCAATCGTGAAACTTTCTTGCATCTTAGATTTTGATCCAATTTTATGCATGTAAGAAACCACTTCTTGTTGAGGGACAACTGTCAATATTTGCGTGGTCTTCATTTGATCTTGTGTTACAGGTGTTGTGTTGAATAGTGGATTATTTATTGTCTCAAATGGTGACTTTTGAGGAATAGTCACTGTCAATGCCTTTGAAGCACATTTGCTCATCAAGGTAGGCTGAGTTTCTGGTTGCACATTTTCTTCATTTGGATGCGGAGAGAAACTTAACAACTCACCACCTTGTTGTTTTTGTACATTGACTTGATCACTTGGGGAAGTCACATTACTCATCATGTTGAGATATTTTTGTGGGAACATTTTAAAGACCTTGTTCAAGAACTTATCCATCTTTTTTGTCATCTTAGGATCTTGAAGGAACATATCAACATCATCAGAAGCATCAGAATCTGATGAAGAATCTGGTTGGACATTTGGATTCGTTTCTTGTTGAATGCCTTGATCTGAACCAAATCCTTGCGAAAGAGTTTGTTCTTCATATAATGTTTGAGTTTGAATGTCATGTTGCATGTGTGGTTGATTCCAATTGAAAGGTGCACTTCCTCTTGGAGTTGGTGGAACACTCCCATGTCCTGGTTTCATAGGTACAAACACTGGTTCATATAATGGAGGTGGTCCAAGTTGAACCATTCCATATGGTGGTAAAGATGTATTTGATGAACCTTCAATTTGCACTGTTTGACTAGTTTGAAACTACGAATTTGCTATGTTGTCCATGGGTTGATACGTTGGTTCGCCCATCTTTTTAGATTTTGATCTTGTCTCAACAGGCATGTCACTTATGCAAATGCAATATTTTTGGGAATTTTCAAAGACAATATATGATATGCAACTAAATGCAAACTTAAATAAATGAAAATGCAATCTATGGCAAGAATGCAATCTATGTTTTTGGTTGTTTTTTGAAGATTTTGCCAAACTTTCGAAGGTAAATATAAAAGAGGGACCCTTAGGAAATTGGAATGATGTCTAGACCTCGAAGGACAAAAGGACCAAGTGAGAAAAGGACAAGATGACAATGTCTCCCCTATATGCTTGGATACTAAGCTAGGTTTGACGAAATGACATTGATGACAAAAGGACAAAAGGTTTGATAAGGTCTAGACTTCCTAACAATGACTTAGGGTTTATCAAAGATTTGGACTACTCAAACATGACAAAACCTAGTTTTTGAGACTATATGCAAAGGGACAATTACTATGCAAATGACCTTAATATGATATGATAATAACCTAAACCTAATGAAGAGACTTAGGGTATGCAAAGTATGACAATGGTATTACTCTAATGCAAGAGGACACATGCAAAATGGATGACCCTTATTGATATGCAAAGGAGTATGACCTAGGTGAAACCTAACCTTGGTAGTTGACAATGACTTTGCAAAATGGACACCTAGGATGAACCTAGATCTAAGTGACATGAATGTTGAGACAAGATTTTGAACAATGTTTGACAACCATGCTTGAAGATGTGTTGAACTTTGTTGGATGAAATGCTCTTGTGTTTAGCCTTGTTTTGAATCAATTTGTCTTGTTTTTGAAATGAGATGCAATTCAACTTTTGACAAACAAAGAAGACAAGATATTTCAACTTAGACTCAATACAATCATGCTCATTCACACATTTCTTATGGATGGCAAGGACATTAGGTACTTGAGAGGTAGACTTGTTATGGGATTCAAGGAGAATACATAGATGCTTGACCCCACGGGCTCCCCTCCACGGCACTCACTTCTCAGGGAAGCCAAGCATCAGTCCCCATGGAAATCTCCCCATGGCAAACTTAGAATCTCTTCCAAGTATCTAAACCTATCCTTCTCAAGCAACTAGAAGGGTTTTTGGCCTCTAAAAACAAGGTGTTTAGTAAGGATTTCTGTTAAGCATTACTCCTTGATGTCACGCAAGCATGATTGAGACATTAAGCACATCAAGATACCAAAAAAATGTAGTCGCGCAAGCATGATTTAGACCGTGAGGTCCTACTTAGATGTTGATATGAGAAAGAGTTCAAGGGTCATCACTTCCCAAGTAACTACAATTCCCACGTAACCCTTCCTTCAAAGCTTTCGCCCATCAGGTATTTGTTTATAGTGAGTTAGAATGCTAAGGTATTCTAGTCGTACTCACTTTGGGTCATTCCCTTCTCATGATTGTATTAACTTAGCGCCTCTAAATTGTACATAATGTAATTAGTGCTTTTTGTGGGCCTTTTTTAATTTATTGCTTTCTCTTTGGGTAATGCTGCCAACTCAAAATGCCATTATTATTAAAATAGAAAGAAACACTCCAATATGCCATTACTAAAGAAAAATAAAATTATCATATTCCGAGTATGTATACAAAGATTTACAAATATTGAGAAAGACCTCTGGCCACATTTGTCAAAAATCAAAATAGAGAGAAGGCAAGGCTATCTCTAAGCAAAGAAAGGAAAAAAAAGAAGTGGGGGCTATGTCATAGTAGAATCATCTTCATCTTCCTACTCCTCCATGAGGGAATCAAAGCCTTCAGTGTCATCCTCTGCATCCTCCTCTCCCGACCACTCCTGATCGGAAGCAATTCTAGAAGCTTCAGCTGTGATGATGAGGACCAAGTCAAGGAGAATGTCTAGAGTCAGGACCCACCAAAATATATAGTCCCTGAAGCTAGTATACCAGTCGGTACCAGTTAGGATGGGGACGATCAGATAAATACGAAGAAGGAATTTAGTGGCAACCTATGTCCGTAAGTAATGAGTAGCTAGTGTCATAGTGCATAGTCCGCCAACAAGCGGATTCCATGGCACTTCTTCCCCAGATGTAATGAACCAATGCAGGTTTGTCACCAGAGGTAAACCTCAAAAAGGAATGTAGTAGGCTACAACCTCCTCCAAACCTCTGAGATAGTTTCTTGAGAAGAGATCTCTCATAAGCTCAGAGGCCTCATACCCACTGTAGCTAGGAAATCAGAAATCATCACAAACAATATAAAAACTAATCTAGCCCAATCACGAAAGCTTAAATGTAATGATCTATCCTAAACACACTCAATAAAGACATGAAAATGAAACATTCAAAAATAAAGATTATGCAAACCAAATGTAGATCTGAATGCTTCCTTCATGCGGCTCCATTGTCCTTCTTTCTTCTCCAAATAGCTTGGTTGTGGATCTCACCTACTAGTGCATGACCATGATATGAAAGCAAGTAGACAAGAAGATTGCTCAAGAGTACTTGAAGTGTGATTGATTCAACAAAGTAATTCAAAACAAGTGATTATTAGATTGGGATTGAAGAAATTCATCCAATTTATAGAAAAATTGGAGACATGATCAAATTAGCATGATAGTGATTCAAATGGAAATTCAAATCAAGAATAGCAAAATTATGACATGTGTATGACAAATTGCTATGCAAGGATTTATGACAATTTATGACAATTTATGACAAATTGCTATGCAAGGATTTATGACAAGATTTTGAAATAGAAATAGACCTTTAGGAGAAATTAGAAAATTAAGTTGGAAATAATGACTTGGAAATTAGGAAATTGATGAAAAATAGGTAAATTAATTAATAATTTCTCATTCATTAATTAATTTACAAAAATAGGAGGAAATTAAAATTAGGAATTAGAAAATTTAGAAAAAGAGGAATTAAGAAATTAGGAATTAAGAAAATGAGGAAATTAGAAATTTAGTGAATTAATTAATAATTTTTCATTTATTAATTAATTCACAAAGAGGGAATTTAGAAATTTGATGAAAGATTAGGAAATTAGATAAATCAATTAATAATTTTTCATTTATTAATTAATTCACAAAGAGGGAATTTAGAAATTTGATGAAAGATTAGGAAATTAGATAAATCAATTAATAATTTTTCATTTATTAATTAATTCACAAAAAGAGGAATGATTAGCCAATTAAATGAACATTTAATTGTGACTCGAGGACTTAGGATAAATAAATAATTTATCCTAAAGGGAGAAATGACAAACAAGGTTAAATGATTAAATCACGAAACCCTAGAAGATGAATTAGGTCTTGATGAAAGATAATTGACTTGATCATGATTCTGACTAACAAAGGACCAATGTGATAAATGATTTGATTGATAAATGCATCAATTGACGAGGAACAATGGCAAATTGATCCAAATTGACATAATTGAGATAGATAATGTTCGATGGGAAATTAATCGCAAAATGACAAAATTGACAAGAGGACAAGGATCGATGACAAAATAGATTACAAGATGACAAGATTGAAAATGACCACGATCAATAACAAATCGATCGCAAAATGACAAGATTGATAAAAGGACAAAACCCTAATTAGGATTGATGATGTCCAAAATGATGACAAATGAGCACGCACATTGATGCGATAGGATAAGATCGATCAAAATGATGACTAGAGAGTGTTGTCGACAAGACCAAATGTGAGAGTGAGACGAATGAAGAATGTAGAAGAATGACTCGATGTTCGCAAATGATAAAGACCAAGTGCGTGACATAGGAGAAATGTTAATGCAACGCAAAAAAACCTAAAATGAGGCAATGCGCAAACGTTAAAGTATGACTCCGCAAGCGTTGACCATTTTTAGGTGTCTACACCCACCAGTCCCAGCATCAAGCAAAGAAGCCATGAAGCACGAGCAAATGTGTGAGTTAACTTGGTAGTGTTCAACATTATCTATGTAATCCTCTCTAAGCACCCATTTGATGGCGGTGATGATCAGAGGATTCTTCCTTTTCGTCATCCTCCATAGCCTCTGATCAGAAATGTTGCCAATAAAAGCAACCTATGCCTTACTGCTGACGAGCCAGATGGGAGTATCCATCTTTTAGAAAACCCCATCGTTAAAGCTGATGATATAAGCATGAATGTTTGAAAAGGCATATTTATAAGATAACTCGGCTCCAGGTGATGAATGATGACAATGCTAGTACTTCTGGCATAAATTGGCATAAGGGAAATGATACCTGTTGATAGGTTTTCATAAATCACAAGCTACTAGGCTGGTACCTTGATTGGAGTGGACATGTACCTGAGTGCCATGTATTTTATTAAAGGTACATCAATTTTAAAGAAAAATCCCTGTAGGACTGCTTCACCTTGTGCCACCCCAGTGGGCATGAGATTTTCTTAATTAAGGGGAAAATCCTTCATACAAGCAAAATGTTGCAAGTGGCTCGGCTAATGGCGGGCAACGCCAGTGCTTTCTTGGTAATCACAAATGGAGGCACAAGTCCTCCTCATAAATTTTCTCAACCTTAAAAATAAGCTGGCATACGTGTGAAATGGGTGCGTATTCCTAAGCTCTTTTATTTTGCGGTGATCTAGGCATGCCATGCATTTAAGAGAGAGATCTGCCGGATTTTCTTTCATTCTATCAACTCATCTTTCAGTTAGAGCTAGACAGAGAATTGAGAAACAAATTTCTTCATGAGTAAGAGATGGAAGTTGAAGCTACCTCTTCAGCCCCTACTCAAGAAGCATTGTGGGTCGATGTCCTTGGGAAACTATCATACACCTCTCATGCTTTTCTGCCCAAGTCAGAATATCCAAGGACTAAAGCCAAATCAAAGATAGTTACCCAAAATACTGCAATAATGATAGACCCGTTCGAAAATGTCATGGAATTAGAGCTCCACAAGCAGCTGAAGAACCTGAGGGAGGCCACATACAATAGGATGATTCATCATAGAGTGGACTCATTTTCCATAGCAGCCCATTTCTGGCAAAGTGGGACTCCTCAATTTATAGTCCCAATGGTCCCACACTATCCAGAGCTTGTGGTGGCAATTGCCTTTCGACCCCAATTCCTGCTCTACTAGTGGTTTTTCCTTAAGGGTGGTCATATCACTAGAAACCATAAAGGACATGATATGTTTCTCTTTCTTCGAAGCCACAGAGGTCTTCTCAGATGCTACCATGGAGGAATACTAGAACTCAAGAAGAGATGCGGTCATTTTTTGTAACAACATCCTAAATTGGAGCCAGTTAGTAGGGCCCCTAAAGCTACCCTTGTCATATAGTGACCTAAAGCATGAGGACCTTAAAGATATTTTGTCTATTCTCACCTGGTTGTGCGGTCATGAAAAAGATCGGGAGATTACGGCTGCAATGATGGGTTTCCTTTTTAAATGTCGAAAACAAAAAGAAGCTTTCCATTTCAATTTCTTTGACCTAATAGCCAGCAAAATGGTAAAACAATTATTCAAGTTCCACCAACTTTGGCATTTTAGGTTCTCCTCAGTCTTGGTTCACCTGCTCTTACATCAGAATGAAACCTTCTTTAGCTGGTTTATCAAACTGGCCAGCAGCGATGAAGCAGGAAATAGAATGTCAGTTTCAGTCTGGACACCCGTTATTTTGTCCTCCTATGATGCTTATCAATTTTCTAATTGTTTCCTAACTCCTACCTTGAAGGATTTTGGCATCATTCCCATTGAGCCACTATCCCACTTTTCACAAATCCAAATGAGCTGGATGTGCAATGAACGGCCCCCCTAAGACTGGTTCATAGGCAGTGATTTCTCTTTTGTTTGAGCCCATGGTTTCTCTGAGGAACCTTTCTGTCTACCTACATATGTCACAATGAGGACACTTTCTCTCAAGATTTCTCACCAATTGGTACGGGTGGAGAAAGCTATAGGGTCCGAAAAACATGACACCTCAATCACCAAGGACAATATGGCTATCGGTCCCATCACCCTAGTTCGGCGGGGTATCGCAGAGAACATCCTGACATCAAAGCTGGTGCAGCTTGGGCTGTTGGTGATTGATGACTTTTGGAGCTATCACCTAGATGGGTGCTTGTCTCGTAGGAAGAATGTGGTTAAACATGAGCTACAGAGTGTAATGGAATAGCGTGCTAATCCACAGGCAGACGACCCAAGCTTGTATGTGGGTCTCAAAGATTTTCCCGTGCTCGAGCGCCCTCCCGGTTGAGTTTTTACTCTGTTTCACAAAGGTACAACCCCGTAAAGCCTATTCCTTGGGCTGTGCATGAGACCATGGTGGAAAATGCTTGGCCACTGAGAAAATAGGATGATTTTCGGATCTATCGGCAAGAAATAAATTAGCCTAGAACAAACATTGGGAATGTTCTTTCAGATGAGCATTTTGATCTTGAATGGGGCCAGGAAAATGGATCTAACAAAGGAATAGGCGATAGCTCACCACATGGGTATTCATCTCCAAAGGTTTCCTAACAATGAGAGGTTGAAATTATAAATATTGAAGAGAGGGACAGTGAGCCTAGTACTCTCCCCCCTCTCAACATTTGGGCTCTCCCAACAAAAGGCAATATTTGGGCTCTAAAATGAAGGGTTCATCCTCTCAAGTCCTAGAGAAGCCCTCAGATCCTCTGAGGTTGATGACCCATGCAGTCCAGGTATGCTCTTCCTCACCATTTTCCTCTTCTCAAGCTATTATTTCATCTACTACCCATGTCATAGATATGCATGCTCAGATTCCCACTTCCCTTACCCTAGCGTCGATCGGAACACCGGTTGGCCTGTTTGATACTTTTTCGTAGGTTTCAATCCCGCTTCAAGCCCCAGTCTTTATATCTGCAGCTCTTTCTGCCTAGATGTCAGAAGCACCCATCTTCTCACGTAGGCTTGGTTTTGGAGAGTCTGCTCCTCCCCCAATTGCTGGAACAACGTCTGCTGATCCATTTCACCCAAGACCCTCTCCCTTCATCCCATTATTTTCCCCCATGAAGTTGCCGCATCCTATCCAGACCGCTTTTGATGACCCCATTTCCCAGTTTTCCTTTGCAATCCCCCTTGGTACTACATTTGTAGGGCAAGCTATTGCCAACCTGGATGCCTACCAACAACAAGTTACTTATTCCAAGACCACCTGTGTTGTCAAAGAATTCAAAAGAAAAGGAAAGGAAAGCGCCAAGCCAGCCCACCCACACCTGCAAACTCATTTTAGTGAAGAGAAGGAAAGTCTGTTCTTTGCAACTAGTTTCCCCAAAGTCAACAAACCTGAGTCAGAAATGAGGCCTAGTGATTATGACCTACACGCTATCGGTGCTAACCTTTTGAATGCTACAACATCCAATAAGGTTGAAATGATGGAGGAAACATCAAAGGCTATCTCTTCGGACTTCATCAAAAAGAGTCATCGCTTGGAGAAAATGCAAGTGGAGAATGCTAAACTACAAGAATCTCTGACCCATCAAAGAAAAGAAGATAAAGCTCTCCGTGTCGAGATCAATCGTCTGCAGGGATTGTTGACTCAGGATAACACTGAAAAGGGAAAGTTACAATCTTCCCTCAATAATCTGGGTACACAGTTGAAAGGTTAGGAGGCAACCAAAAATGTGGCCTTAAAAGAATTGCAAGAAAGAGATCAAGAAATTCAACAACTAAAAGCAGCTTCTAGAGATGCCAAGCAAATTCAGGCGCAGTTGCGTTAGGAAGTCCGCCTAAAGGAATAGTATGCCGACAACTAAGTGATGCCTAGGTGATGCTCTCAGAAGGCAAATCAAGGTTTGAAGCAGAGTTGCATGAAAAGGAAACTATGCTAGAGCTAGCCGAGAAGAAATTGCAAGATGTGGAGGTTCATTTGCACCAAGAAACAAATGGTGTTGTGCAACTCGGGCAAGCTATACAGAATGGAAATGTAAAGATTCACGTGCTAGAAAGCCAAGTGGTCACTAAACAAAATAAGTGCAGAGAGCTACAAGGTGAAGTAATGGCAAAAGGCGAGGAGATCTCGTAGTTGCTAAACATTCCTCCCCCATGGAGATTTCTCAAGACTTTTCCCTTATTTTAACAGATTTATATGATTCTCATTGGGAAAAGGTGAAGCATTACTGCCCTTCACTGCAACCTGTGCTAAGATTCCTTAATGATGCACAATCCCTCCATGCTGAGGCCAACGCCCTCATAAGCAATTATATGCTTGTCATCGGTCCTAAGCTCTCGGTGGCCCGGGATCTTGTCCATTTGCTGCACTCTGCTCAAGATGAAGAATTAAAGGAAAAGGGGATTGTGGACCATCGGCAATTGATCAGAAGGACGAATGCTTTAATCAACCGACATAGGGAAATCATGGAGGCTTTGAAAGCTCTTGCACCTCTACAGTTTTTGTTTCCAGACATCAAGAAGCACATAGAGACGTTTTTCTCATTGGGCCTACCTTCTCCTTTTCTCGTAGATGGTACTGTGCTAGGGATTGAGAAAATATTAAGCCAGATTGAGCATTTGCAACAAGATAGAACCTTCCTGCAAGGTCTAGGCAATTTTATTTTAGTGGACGAGGTCGAGTGTCTTTTACACCCTCTGGCCCAACTCTCTGCTCTCCTAAAGCTAGTTCATAATGACCAGACATCCTTGCCTTTTAATGAAGTGATTTGTCTAGAGCAGCATTTCCAAAATTTAGAAGCGTAGGTGTTGCCCTCTGAAGATGAGTGGTTACAAATATGACAGGATTTTGACTCACTCTGCCAAGTTTTACCATAAGGCCTAGTCTGCAAACCAGAGTTTTTGGGTTCTAAGCTTTCTCTAGAAAGAATTCCCCTTTTAGTCACCAAGAAATATTAACATTATTTTGGGATTGGTCACGGGCAACATTTTTCTATTTTTGGTGGCCCCACCTCTTTTTGTTCCTTGCACTCGCATGCATCAAGTGAGACAATTGTCATCTCGGTGGGGGTTTTGTGCAAATGTTTTTTTCTTTCTATTTTTGCAATAGTGTCAACTTGCCATATGGCATGGGTTATTCACATAGCGGCATTTTTTTTTTAGTCCCTGACCCGCCATTTTTTATCACGACTTCTTTGTCATGCACCTACCAAGCAGAGCGTCGTGGGGCTAACAACTTCAGGGGTGGTTTGTCTGGTAATTCAGATAGGTGGTCCACAACATGCAAAAAGAAAGGGCGGTGGAGTCTGAGTTTGTTAGGAGCCGGAGGCTCTATTTAGTCTAGTTTTTTCCCTCTTGAGGGGGTTCAGAACTTTACAAGGACGATTAAGTTTTCTTAGTAGTATTTTCAGCCTTAAAAACTAATTTATTGTTTTCTGAAGAAGTTTAATCAAACTGTGCCTATGGCCTTTGTGTGACTTTACTCTCAGTATGCATTAATAGTCTTTTATGTGCTCTTCTGTTAGAATTTGAAAGACTTCAGGCATATATATATCTAAGATTTTGTCGATTGAACTATGTGTTGCACTTGTTAACTGGTAAATGCATGATAGGTATTTCTTTATATTATAGAGATATTTGATTGAACCTTGGTGATGTTCCTGATTCAGACTTGTAGATTGTTGAATGGGCTCAGAAAATAATATGTAGTTGGTTTTCATGTACTCATATCTTCTTAAAATATGCTCTGGTGCATCGCCTTAGTTGCTTAGTTATTTACTATTTTAAAGTGTTTCTATCTTCTCCTTTCCTCAAAACACGAAGGAAGAGTCTGATGAATACTAAGAGGGGGGGGTAAATTAGTATACCAAAAATCACTGAACTCAAACACTTAGACAATTTAGCAGTTAACCGGTATAATAGATTTACTAACAAACCAGTTAAGTCAAATGTAAACCAAACAACAAATAAAGAATTCACCCACAAGATCACAATCACCATAACACAAGAGATTTTGACGTGGAAACCCAAATGAGAAAAACCACAGTGAGATGAAACTCACAAGTAACTATCTGCAGAATAGTAACTAGACCGATTAAGGTCAAATCGGTTAAATTCATACAATGTTCTTCACCATAATAGATCCTGTTATGAATCTCGATCTCTATTAGGAGATAAGTCTGATTAAAGACTACCTTGTGAGAGGATTTTAGATCCATGGTTGTGAATCACCTTGTTAGAGTATTTACAAAGGCCTTTCCAGGCCTACCCGGTTAAGGGTTTCAAACTTGTCAAAGATGTGAGTAATCAACAAGTGAGTGATCTAAATACTAGCACAATATGCTTGGTTAGATCCTTGATAGCTCATTGTTAATGCATTTCAGCAATACTTCGGTCTTCAGTATCTCCACACTCTACTTCTGCACACAGACCTAATCTTCTCTTCTATGATTGCACATACAAAAACCTCATCAATCACCTTAAACCCTGACAACAACTAAAGCCTAGACATGATGTCCTTATAAAGGAATTTGATTTCATGTCGGTCCAATAGGATTACATTGCAAGTTCCTAAGTTCAGTGCATCTGGACACATTTGGTAACATGGCACAAAATCATTGTCAAAGTGTCGGTGGATGATAACTCATCATAGAAATACAGGTTGGTAACTCATCACAGAGTAATACCGGTTCATACATTTAACCGATTACCAGTTCATGCATTTTGCCAATTACCGGTTTGTCAAAATGAAGACTAGGAAAAATGATAACAACCGCTTGGGATCGGTAAACACTTTCTACAAAACACCACTAGTCTAAAGACTATAATACATAATAGTGATTGGAACAAATACCGGTTGAGCATAACTCATACATACAAAAAGTGATCTCAAAGCAAGTGTGTGTCCATCAATGACAATCACAACATTATCATCAAAAATGCCAACAATCTCCCCCTTTGGCATTGATGGCAACACTTAGGAAAATTTTGACATCTAAGTGTTTTACAAAAATATGCCATAATCAAAATTACTCCCCCTAAGCATATACACTATCCCTTTTGCAGAAAATACAATGTATACTACTCCCTTAAAGAGATAAAATGAAAGTATACATTCATCAAAATTTTAAAATACAAATACAATACTACTCCCCCTTTTCCAACAATGACAAAGTACTGTAGAATAACCCTTGTTTCTCATTATCATTAATATAATAAATGTTTATAACAATAATGAGTGAAACTTATCAAAAACTGATTTAAAATCCTGCATAAAGGTCTTCATAGATAAAGACCATGACTCAAGTAATGAGGTAGCCACCTCACTTTTGATTTGCATCTTGGATACCTCTTCCTCCATGGAATCTATTGTGCTCATCTCATGGGTGACCATTAAGGCATCCAGATTAATATAGCACTTCTGAAGTATTTCTAGTCTGGGTAGTAGAACCAATTGAAGTTCCTACAAATCTTTGGCCCGGTTGTTGATCTCCAACTCGATTCTGGTAGACTAGAGTTGAAACTGGTGAATAGTTTGCCCATATGTAGTAAAGAAATCATAGGGCATCTTGAAGGTGCTTATAAATGCCTGCAAATCATATTGCAGTTTTTCCTTCTATGCAAGCACATCATCATAAAATAGATGGGGTTGGCTTATCTTACTGAGCAGTAGTTTTCCCTCATCCATAGCACCTCTTATGTCCTTCTGTTCTTTCTGAACTTCAGACTGGAGCTCATTCAGTTTCTTCACTAAGGTAGTGTTTAGTGCCTTTTGATGCTTTTTCTGTGCATTAGCTTCAACAGCAGCTTCCAAGTATTGTACTTGGTCCTCCACAACTATGCATAGAAGTTTTAGTTAGGCCAAAGAGGAATCGGTACTGGGGAGGTTAGTATCAGGAATCAAACTAGTAAGAGTTTCAACTGTAGTTTGAATAACATCTTGCTCCTTTTTCCTCCTTAATTCTTCCAGTTGCTCTTGTGCAAGCTTAATGCTTTGGAGTAGCTCTGATTCATTTGTAGATTAGAGGTCAATAGGATTGGTAATGTCAGCCGGTTTGGCTTGACTACTGGTTGCCTTTGGTGTCTCCACATGTGTGCTGTTTGCCACTTCCTTCTTTGCTTCGGCTCTTTGCTTTTCCTCTTCTTCCTTCCTTTGTTCCTTTTCTTCTTTCTTTTTCTTCTCTTCATCCTTCTTCCTTTCTTCTTCCTTCTGCTTCTCTTCTTCTTTCTTCTTCTCCTCTTCTTGTTTCCTCTTCTCCTCTTCTTTTCTCTTCTCCTATTCCTGTTTCTTCTTCTCCTCTTCCTGTTTCCTCTTCTCCTCTTCCCGTTTCCTTCTCTCTTCTTCTTTTCTCTTCTCCTCTTCCTATTTCTTCTTCTTCTCTTCTACTTGTTTCCTCTTCTCTTCCTCTTGATTATTTTTCTCTTTCTCTGCTTACACTTTGTCAGCCTTTTCTTTGTCCCATTTTTCCTTGTCCACTCTCTCTTTATTAGCCTTTTCCTTTGATGCATCTAGAGTGACATTTTCACCATCCAAAGAATCAACGTCAATTGTTTCCATCTGGTCAGTGACCGGTTCTCCTTCACTATCATATACCTCATCCATTTTTCTGGTTTGCGGTTCTTGTTCAGCCATCTTGTTGGCTTCAGACACTTGGTGCAATCTCAGAGTGGCTTTGGCATGTGAGTGTGTATCTTTCACCACTTCAGGGGCTTTCCCTTCTAGTAACAAGAGTCTCCTTCTTCTCTTCTCATGAAGAAGAGGCCTTTGTATTTATCCATAACTTCATAGAGCTCTGAATTTGACACATCGGGAAAATATTGTGCAAATATTTCTTCTCTTATTTCTTGTTCTTTTTCAATGGCAATGTGCCATTTGTTATCTAAAGAATTGTATAAATAATCTAGTGTCACAGATCTAATTTGTGATGGCGACCGGTCATTAATACATAGATATTGAATAACTTCCTATTTGACTTCCTCCTTTTCATTGTCATTAAAATCATCAAAATGATCTATTAAATCACTTAGCACTTTTCTCTTAATATTCTTGATAGTTCTTTAACAATGTGTCAATGGTTTGTAAGAGGAAATGTCTATATTTACCGATGTTGTCGGTGCTGGTTCATTGCTGGTTGTCTTTGCTTTCTTCCTTGTTTGCCTAGTCTTTTTAGGCTGTGCTTCAGGTTCTGTATCCTCACAATCTGGTGAGTTTCTCTTAGTCTTCCACTTTCTTTCAAAAACCTTGGTGGGTGCAACTTTCAATTTCTTCTTGGCCGGTGCCCGCTTGGTCACTTTAGGACTTGCAGAGGTAACCAATGCCGATATTGAGGGCACTGCCTTTCCCTTCTTCACTGAAGGCTCTTCAACTAGTGTTACCCTTTCCAAGTGGGTGTCAGTTCTCTTCTTATTTGGATCAAGAGGCAAGGGAAGTAGGGTAGAGGCATACCCATCGAGCATGTCATACATCACCTCATATCTCATGGGCTCCACTTCTTCCTTTCTAGGCTCAACCGCCTCCATTATGCACTTATCTACTCTGATGATAAACCAGGTGTCCTCTTCATACTTCTTGACAATATCGCCAGATATCCTCATCCTCTAGCTCATCTTCTATCTGAATTCATTAGAGTATTTGTTCAAAATTTTAGGATAACCGGTTCCCACCGCTTGAATACTTTCTCTGATTTGTTTGGTAACCGATTGGTTAGCAAATTATTGAATATCACCGATCCCTGGAAAATAGAATTGAAAGTAGAAAAACAAACCTACCAACAGTTGTCCGAATTTAAATCTTAAGGCATTGTCCTATTTAATAGACTTTAGGTTTACCAAAAGTTGCCTCTGCATACACGTGCACAAATCAAATGAGGCATCTTCCATGATCATTCTGTAGGCAGCATTAACAACAGCAGCAAAGACAGAGTTAATTTTGCTAGCATAGAACGTCTGGTATCCGATCACCATGCAGGCATACTTGACCAAATCATCCTTAATGGTGTTGATGGTCATTCCTCATTGGTTGCTCATAGAACCAGTGAGCTTGGTCATTTTCGTCTTAATAAATTTCCCTAGAGCTAGCACTTCTCCAACATTACAGAAACTGGTGACAGCATGAATTGCTTCTGGTGTGATGTCATGTGTCCACTCAAGATACATTTTGTCATCATGCACTCTGCTTAGGATGATACGGATGTGATCTTCTATGAATTCTTCAAGAAAATACACCTCATTGTGAAGTTTCTTCCTTTCCAAGATGTTGTATTCAGGTTTGATCTTCTTGTCATCCCCGCAAAATAAACCTAACTAAGAATGGATCACTAGGGATCCTATGTCTTCTATTTTGCAATCAATATAATCTGAAATACCTTCCTCAACTATAACACTAGCGGGTATATGAGATAGGGCATTGTATTTCATCTTCCTTCATATGAAATCTATTGAATCAATAGGTACACTAGAACTGGAGTGCGATGCAAAAGCCATGATAAACAAATAAACTCAAAAAATACCTTCACGAATTGAGATTTAGGGCTTTGACACTGTAGCTAGCAACACACCACTTCAATCGCTTGGAATACTGCTTAGTGTTCTTCACTAATAGGTTGCAAATATCTTAGAATTCTTCTGCTAGATTTCAATTCACTCTGAATCAAAAGTTGAATCACCTTTGGTCGCTCTGCAGTTGAAAATTTCTTTGCTCGCAAATTGATAAGTGAAAATGACTTGAAAATTCCTTATAAACAAATTCTTTACCTACCATAATAAATGCACCACCATTAGGGAATAAACCCTAATTTTTCCTTTTACCATTTCTGGTCTTCTATCGATTGAGAGGTAACACATATCAGTTAAGGTCTTTTACCGATATAAACTAGGGGTTCAAAATATTTCACCGATTTGTTCCCCCTAATCTTTTTTGAAGCTCAGTTTGTCGGTTCAGAGACTTCTACACTAGGTGCAAAAACCAGTTCTTCTTGTGACACTTCTTCTGGTTTCTTTTTCTAGGTTTTCTTCATATCCGCTTGAATAGTAACAACATCAATCTTTCCTTCTGGAGTGACCATTATATCATCTGATATGTTCTTTCTCAACTTGTAGAATCTTGTTGTGTGACCCGGTTTGTTGCAATGATAGCAAATCATTCCAGGTTCTCTCCATGGTGCATTATTCATGTTTCCATTCTTCCTTCTGCAAGTTGTAGCAGTGTGACCACTACCATGATAGATCAAATAGGTTTCTCTCCAACCGGTTTCCGCTTGATAGCCACCACCACCTGACTAATGGTCATAGGCATTATACCAAATTGGATTCCAGTTCATAGAGAATTCAAGAAAAACTCCTTGACTCCTTTGAGGATATCTTCCAGTGTTGTGTATAACAGACCTGCATTCAAAGGCTCTATGCCCAAAATTGTTGCATGCATAATAGTTACCATTGAATCTATTGGATCTAGGCTTACTGTTTAGAAAATAAGGAAAATTATTGTAAGCCTTATTTCTACACACATTAGCAGTATGTCCTTCCTTGAGACAATTAAAGCAAACAGGTTTGAACTTTTACTTACCTTTATCTTTTGATGTCAGTTGCTTCTTTGATGCTCCATCTTTTGTTCCAGAGGTCTCACCTTCCTCATAACCATTAGTATTCTTTATCGGTTTGGCTGATTCAAGCTTTTTCTCTAGCTTAGCAGCACTCTGATTTAATTTGGCAAGTATCTCCTTTGTTTTAGTGAGTTCCTTGGTAATAAAAGCATTGGACTCCTTCAAGATTGCATTCTCAAAAATAGCCATGTTTAGTTCACCTTGCATTTCTTCTTTTTCCACTTTACTTTCTTGTAGATGAGCGATAAGTGGACTGATTTCTTGCTTCAGTTCGGAGATCTCATGATCTTTGTCTTTTACTAGATCTTCAGGTTTCCTTTGGTTCTCAAGCTCTTGACACATTCTGATAGTCAGTCCTTCTAGTTCCCTTCTCAAATTGGCATTAGACTCATTCAGTTTCTCAATTTCTTCAACTAGGGCTTCCATGTCTGCTTCATTAGAAGAACTATTTTCAGTAAGCTCCATCAGTTTCTCAGCATGCTCTCTTATTTTTTCCAGAGAGGCTTTATATTTGACTTTGAGTTCATCAAAGGCTTTCTCAGTCTGAGTGAGACAGTGAGTAAGCTCCCTCATAGTGTAGTCCCCCATATCTCCTTCCAAGTGGTTAGACTTATAGAAAGGTTGGCTCTGATACCAATTGATGAATACTAAGAGGGGGGTGAATTAGTATACCAAAAATGATTGAACTCAAACACTTAGACAGTTTAGCAGTTAACTAGTATAACAGATTTACTAACAAACTGGTTAAGATAAATGCAAACCAAACAGAAAATAAAGCATTTACCCACAAGATCACAATCACCATAACACAAGAGATTTTGATGTGGAAACCCAAATGGGAAAAACCACGGTGAGATGAAACTCACAAGTAACTATCTGCAGAATAGTAACCAGACTGGTTAAGGTCAGACCAGTTAAGGTCATACAATGTTCTTCACCAGAATAGATCCTGTTAGGAATATCGATCTCTATTAGGAGATAAGTCTGATTAAAGACTACCTTGTGAGAGGATTTTAGATCCATAGTTGTGAATCACCTTGTTAGAGGATTTACAAAGGCTTTACTAGGCCTACTTGGTTAAGGGTTTCAGACTTGTTGAAGATGTGAGTAATCAACAAGTGAGTGATCTAAATACTAGCATAGTATGCTTGGTTAGATCCTTGATAGCTCATTGTTAATGCATTTCAGCATTACTTTAGTCTTCAATATCTCCACACTCTACTTCTTCACAGAGACCTAATCTTCTCTTCTATGATCGCACATACAAAAACCTCATCAATCACCTTAAACCCTGACAACAACTAAAACCCTAGACATGATGTCCTTATAAAGGAATCTAATTTCATGTCAATCCAATAGGATTACATTGCAAGTTCCTAAGTTCAGTGCATCTAGACACATTTGGTAACACGACACAAAATCACCGCCAAAGTATTCGTGGATGATAACTCATCATAGAAATAGCGGTTCATACATTTAACCGATTACCAGTTCATGCATTTTACCAATTACCGATTTGTTAAAATGAAGACTGGGAAAAATGATAACAACCACTTTGTTCCTTCATACTGCTTTGGGATCCTCAAACCACTTGAGTTCCTCATACCATTTGGGATTGGTAAACACTTTCTGCAAAACACCGATAGTCTAAATACTATAATGCATAATACCATTTGGAACAAATACCGGTTGAGCATAACTCATACATACAAAAAGTGATCTCAAAGAAAGTGTGTGTCCATCAATGACAATCACAACATTATCATAAAAAATGCCAACAGAGTTGGCTTCTCAATCCTAGAGGTCATTCAGTGAACCCTGTGTAATCGGTCCCCCATCACTGGATTTCAAATAAGGTTGTTTGTTTCCAAAGTAAAATTCAGAGTCAACAGTTATGACTATGGTTTGGTTTAGATCCACATTTCCTATAGCGTAACTCAAACTATCTCCTTTCTCAGTCAATTATCCACCTCTTCTTTTTGGTGTGATTTGTGTTGTCTATTGTAGATGATTTCCTTTTAATAATAAGCTCTTTATCTTCTCAGAGGTTAGATAGAAAGAGAAGGAAAACAAAGAAGAGGATTTTTCATAAGTATTTTTGAGTTTCTTTTCATATTGAATCATGTAATGACTTCCAAAGAACGATGAATAAAAATATGTTATTCTGAGCTTTTAGAGTTATTTTTGGGAAGCCTAGTATTACTCATCCAAGGGGGGCCACTTGGTGAGTGTTCCATGTTCTTGCATTGATTGTTCCTATAGCCACTGGAAATAGATCCACTGACTGTTCCTGCAGCCAAACCAAAGTAGAGTAATTTATGTTTATCCGCATTGAATTTATCCAGTATTGCTTTTATGAATTTATGTAGAAGTTTTCCTGTAGCCTTTCTATAGTTTCAATTCTTTCTTATCTTTTCTGCATAATGTTAGTTGCTGCAGTAATGCAAAATAGTGGTCACAAGAACTTAGTGCATATGTAGTGTAGACCCATTTCAAGTATTACATCTCTGGGTTGATAATCAAATGAACACTAGCTATGGAAATAGTGACTTTACCAAATGAATGTCCAAACTTCGGGTTGAGTCTTCAACTAGAGTTATTATTCTTATTGTTGGGTTGAACATTTTTGGCATCGTTGGCGAGGATGGTGTCAAACTAAGAACTTGTTATGGCTATTGTCTTTTTAGTTTTTAGTTAATTTCTTTTTTTGGCATATCTGATTGTTCGAAAAAATTTCATGAATCTGTATGCATACGCGAAGAAGAGATGTTGTAGGTAGATTTTTGCCTAGTCATTCTAATCATGTAGAAAATAATTCCCTAGATATAAATCCTTTTGCTGAACTTTATCAAACCCCAGAGAATTTGAACCATCCTGAATCTGAATTTCCAAAAGGTAGTCTTCAGTTCGTCTTTAGACCTCAAGAAGAAGAATTTCATATAGTAACTCCCCTGACAAGTCCAATGCAAGGAAACTCGCCTTCTGGTGGAAATAATCCACCACCACCACCTTTGGACCCAATGTTTGAGTTCCCCATATCTGATGAGCATGATAATGTTAATCTCAAGAATATTCCATCTTCTTCCCTCCCTAAATTCTATGGATTGGTGACAGAGGATCCAAACACATTTATGTTTGAGTTTTATGTTCTCTATAGGAGTTTTGACTATACTACGGATTCCCATAGACTCAAAATATTTCCTGCCACCTTTAAGGAATCATCTTTAAGATGGTTTATGAGCTTGGGTAGTAGCACAATCAATACATGGGATGAGATGAAATGATTGTTTCTTGCAAAATATAAAGAGTATTGTAGAGGAACTGATCATCATGGGGATGATATCTTTAGAATGACACAGAAAGAAGATGAGAGTCTTGAAGATTATCTAGAAAGGTTTCTGTTTAGTGTCAAAAAGTCCAAACATAATGCTCTAAATAAAAATTCCCTCAAGTTGATATTTTTGAGGGGAATCAATGATGAATGCACTGAATCTTTGGATCTTATGGGAGGAGGTGACATTACACAGTGCACGTTGATTGAAATAGGACAAATTTATAAGAAGTATTCCAGATCTGCTTCTAAAAAGAACAAGCATTTCAAGCTAGGAGCACCTTCATCAACACCTGGTACTGGAGTTTCTAGAATGGAACTTAGCCATTTATTGAAGGACTTTAAGGAGGACATTATAAATAATATGGCTACTAAGTTGGATACACTTTCAGCTAAGAAGAAGCATGAAGAAGCTGATGCATTTCTTGCAGAATTTTACCCTCATTGTAGACAACAAAAGAAAGATTGCAAATGTAAAATGGTTGCAAATGTTGAGGTTCTCGACTTCAAGCCAATACAAGGTGAGGATGAGAAATTTTTCTATGTTTCTCAAAGAAGGCCAAATTTCCAAAGACAAGGTATGCCTCCGGATCCACTTTCTTTTTCTGGTTATAGTGGAAATTCTTATGTACCAAATAACCAATGGCAATCACCATATGCTCAAAATTTTGGTAATTATCAAAACTAGTATGGTTTTCAAGGCCAAGGGCAGCATTTTTCTAATCAAATGCCATAGTGGAAGCAACCACAAGAGAATTGGTATCCACCTCAGGGCTAAGGAAGTCAGTTTCAAGGGAATTGACAACCTACTCCTCAATGGAGGGGGAGTCATCCATGGACTGCCCAATCTTCTGGTTATCAACAGCCTATTCAGTAGCCACAACCACCTAAAATAATGCCTCCCCCTGTAGCCATTATTGTCCCACCTAAACCAATGCAAAATCCAAATATTAAATCTCAGCAGCAACAACAAGCTTATTCAGCTGATCTTAATCAATACCCAACCTATTCTCTATCCCTAAGTGATATTCACCTCTGATCTAGGACAACTCTGCCTAATCCATCTCCTCTAGTTATCATTGAGGTATAAGAAGAATAAGAAATCTCTAATCCAACAGATACAATACCTCAGAAGTAGATAGTACCACCATCTCCCCAGAGATTGCAAGAAAATGAAGTTCTCAAAGAACAAGAGCAAGGTTTTGATATTATAGATCAACTGAAACATGTTTGTGTTAAAATTCCATTGTTGCAAGCAATAAAATATGTTCCTATATATAGTAAGGCACTGAGAGAAGCATGTCTAAAAAAACCTGGCAGGAAGAAGAAGGATCTACAAACAGTGCATGTTATGGGTCAACTGGTAGATATTATGTTAGGCAAGGTTGCAATTCCAAAATATTCTGATCCAGGTAGTCTTGTTGTAAGTATAGTCATTAATGGCAGCCAGATAAGAAATGTTTTAATTGATTTAGGGGCAGCCATTAATGTGATGACAAGCGAAGTAATGCAACAACTTGAAATAAATAGTGTAAGGCCTACACCCACAGTTCTACAGCTTCTTGATAGCTCTACAGTGAGACCTGATGGTATGATTGGAGATGTGGTGGTTATTTTGGATTCCTGGGAATGCCCTGGAGACTTTATAATTCTATCTCCAAAGGCAACACTAGGAGGATAACTCATGATTTTAGGAAGACCTTGGCTTGCCATGACTGATGCATTTATTGGATGTAGATCAGGGGATATGACTATTTTAGATGGGAACTCTAGAAAACATTAGCTTTGTATTCTCCTGCACAACCCCAGTTTGATCAACAACAAACTGTTTGGCCTATTTTGGGAGAAGAATCTAAGGGAGTTGACTATATTAATCACCTTATGATGATTAATCGAGGGCCATTCATGCAATTACATGATGAAGACTCAATTCTTTATAAAGTTTTGATAAATGAGTTGATACAAGAACACCAATTATAGGAGTTGGTACCAAATATTGCAGATTTAGACTTTCCTGTAGCCACTAATGTATTGCATACTCTGTTGCCATAGGAATTTTGTACTTCTCATTTTTCTGATATGTCCCAGATTGATCTTACTATCAATATAGAAGTTGATTTGAATAAATGTTTGAATATCAATATAGATCTTTTAAATACTCAAAAGGGGGCCCTTATGGACTTGCTGAAATGTCATAAAAATGCTTTTGCATGGGATTACAAGGATATGCATGGAATAGATCCAACAGTTTGCACCCACCGTATCTGTATAAAAGAAGAATGTTGCCCACTCAGATAGCCACAAAGAAGAATCAATCCTGCATTAAAAGAAATAGTTAAAGAAGAATTGCAGAAGTTGTTAAAGGTCGGGTTTATCTATCCTATCTCTGATAGCCAATGGGTATCACATTTGGTAATAGTTCCTAAGAAAGGAGGAAAATGGAGGGTATGTATTGATTATAGAGCCTTGAACTTCACAGAAAGAAAAGATCATTTTCCATTACCATTTGTGGATTAGGTATTGGATTCTTTGGCTGGTAAAACATATTTTTCATTTCTTGATGGATTCAACAGTTACAATCAAATTCAGATAGCCCCGGAGGATCAAGAAAAAACAACATTTACTTGTCCTTGGGGCACATATGCATATTTTGTTCTTCCTTTTGCATCGTGTAATGCTCCAGCCACTTTTCAAAGAGTAGTGATTAGTATCTTTTCTGATATTTCTCAAGACATCATGGAAATCTATATGGATGACTCTACAACTTATGGTTCTAAATTTGAAAAAACATTGGGGAACTTGAAAAAAGTTTTGCAACAATGTGAGGACTATATTTTTCATTAAATAGTGAGAAATGCTTCATCATGATGTAGGAAGGAATAGTCTTTGGTCATCATATCTCTATAAAAGGAATATAGGTGGACAAGCAAAGATTGAAGTTATTCAGCATATCAATGCCCCTCTGAAACAAAAAGATGTAAGAAGTTTCTTTGGTCATGTTGGATACTATAGAAGGTTTATCAAAGATTTCAACAAAATTGCAAGTCCCTTATATTCACTTCTTACCAAGGATATGGAATTTAAATGGACCTCTTTATGCAGTGAATCTTTCTTGAAGCTTAAGCATGCCTTGACCCAAGCACCAGTTCTTAAAGGCCCAAATTGGTCTTTACCATTTTAAATTCATACAAATGCATCTGATTATGCAATAGGAGTAGTATTAGGATAGAAGATTGATAACTTGGAAAGTGCAATATATTATATTAGCAAGAACTTACAGGGGCCTGAGTTGAATTACATAGTCACTGAAAATGAAATGTTAGCCGTTATATATGCACTCAAAAAATTCAGGCACTATATCACAGGATGTCCCATATTTGTGCATATAGATCATACCGTAATCTTATATCTCATGAATAAAGCCTTCAATTACTGGTAGATTAGCTTGCTGGTTATTGTTGATGCAAAAATTTGATATCACAGTTGTTGATAAACTAGGGAAGTCTAATGTGGTTGCAGACTATCTTTCAAGACTTTAGTTACAAGAAGATTCTACAGTAATAGATGATGCTTTTCTAGATGAACATTTATTCCTTATAAAAACTCACACTCCCTAGTATGTTGATATTGCCAACTATTTAGCTGGTGCTAAAATGCCTATTCATTTCTCTCCTAAGGAAAGAAGGTTGTTAGTAGAAAAAAGTTTTAACTTCTCATGGATTTCTAAGTGTTTGTTTTATACTGGGCTTGACCAAGTCATGAGAAGATGTGTAAGGGAAGATGAAACATATGATATCCTACATGCGTGTCATGATAAGCCATGTGGAAGACATTTTGTTGCCAAAAGAACAACACTCAAAATACTAAATACATGATACTATTGGCCCACATTATGCAAGGATGTAACATAGTATTCAAGAAAATGTGACAGATGCCAGCGTATGGGAAGACTTAATAAATCTGATGAGATGCCATTATATCCACAAAAATTAGTTGCACCATTTGATAAATGGGGATTAGATTTTGTTGGCCCAATTAATCCACCTTCTAATGGAAAATCCTACATTTTGGTATGTACAGATTATGTAACAAAATGGGTGGAAGCTCGTGCCATGACACATGCAAGAGATAATAAGGTGGCTGAGTTTCTTTATGAGGAGATATTTACAAGAAATGGAGTACCAAGAGAAATTGTATCAGACCAAGGCCCACAATTTACTTCAACATTGATTGCAGATTTGGTCAATGAATATAATATAAGGCACAAAAAATCTACTACATATCATCCACAAGCTAATGGACAGGTAGAGGTTACAAATAGGGAGCTTGAGGCTATTCTTACAAAAATAGTATCTATTCATAAAAGACACTAGTTTCATAGGCTTTAAGAAGCAATTTGGGCATACAGAACCACTTGGAAAACACCAATTGGTTTTACACCTTTTGAAATGGTTTATGGAAAAGTAGCAATAATGACTATTGAATTTGAGCATAAAACTCTAAGGCTAGATTTTCAATTAAATATGACACTATCTGAAGCACAAAAAGAACGTATTCAACAATTGAATGCTTTGGACGAATGGAGGAAAATGGTTGTCCAATAGACAGAACTGATCCAAAATCAGAGAGCAAAGTGACATGATAAATATATCAAAGAGAAAAAGTTCAAAGCCGGTGACTAGGCAATATTGTATGACTCTAGATATAAAGATACTATGGGAAAGCTTCAAACTAGATGGTTAGGTCCATATGAGATAGAAGAAGTTTTCAATAATGGAGCTATTCGTTTGACCATAATTGACCTCATTTAGTTTAAGCTTTTGGTGAATGGTCACTGATTGCATCTTTATCATAAGTCGGCCACTAAATAGGAGTTCCTTCAGAAATTTGCCCAAAAGGATGAAACACAAGTCCCTGCAGCAACTGATCAGGTTCCTACTACAATTGAGCAAAGTAATGAAGGTAAGGTTCCTGCAGCCACTGCAGTGAACAATCCTACTAGTTCATAATTCTTCTCGCATCATTTCACAAAAAATATTTCCATGTCTTATGGAAATATTCTTCTCCATAAATAAAATTTCCATCCACATCATCCCATCTCATTTTCTTATTTGTCATTTCATTTCATTTAGCCTTCCTTTTTGTATGACTGCAAGTATGTACATATTGTATTTTATTTTAATTACGCATTTATGATTTCATTATGATTACTACCTTCCTAAATCTGCGTTCACTCCCCTAAATCTCATTAGCTTGTGTGGACATGTGCTAAGTTAAGTTGAGGGGGGTGTTTTATGGTTTGGTTTCCAAAGTTATTAATTATTCGTCCTTTTCTATACCTAGAATTGATTGCTTACCATCATTGTTTTTAACAATATATTCTTTCACGCATGGAAGTAATAAATTCTATTGCCAAATTTGGAGATATGTATGGAATTTTCAATTTTCAAGTCTATGAGATATTTTAGTTCTCTATTTCTCAGCTGCAAAGTGTGCTATACTAATAGAGTAAGAAATGGGTGGAGATCCAATCCGCCATGAACCAACAGTCCATGATGTGTTGCTACAAGATGCTCTTTGTGAGCATTATTTTAGACACCATGGTTGGCTTAATTACTTTTTGAAAATTAGGGATTTTTATGATGAAATTGCTAGAGAGTTTATGCATTCCTTCAACGAAGGAGAAGCTATGGTTAAAGGATTAAGGGTCATTGCTATGGAGAAATGGATAGCTAAAGTTACAGGGATGCCATAGGAAGGAGAATTGTTTCCAAAATCAAAAGATGCCAAGAGTGCCAAAGCAGAGTTTACACTTCCCATAGATGGACCTCTAATGGTGGACAAGCAAGGAACTAGGAGGGTTTCCCTACCAGCAGAGTGGCCTCAGGTAGCTTTATATGTAATAAAATACATTACTTGGGAAGTGAGGTATTCAAATATACATTCACCACATTTTAAATTACTTAGTCATCTATGACATGGATGGAGGGTGAATGTCCCTAATTTTCTATACCACCTCATTTCTACAAGTGCCAAAGAAACACAGAAGAATGGAAATCATTTTTTCATCCATCATGGTTTGATTAACTTGCTTGTAGAACGTTCTTTTAAAGACGTTTCACAGATGCAATGGGGGATATTTGAGGACATATTGCAATTTAGGGTTGAAGATGCTCTTGTTGCAAATGATCCATCAGTTGAAGAAGAAAATATTGTAGAACCCTCTTCTCCAATAGTTTATGTAGAGAATGATTTTCTCGTTACCGAAGGAGCTATGGTTATTATGGAAGAAGAGATAGTTGAGGCAAATGTGGAGCAACCCTCCACTTCTCTTCAAAGAGATTCACCATTTGCTAAGAGAAAAGGGAAGGAATTGGAAATAAAGAATCAGATGAAGAACCGATGGTTCAGCTGCATGCAACTCAAATTTCTCCTGCAGCCAAGAGGCATAGGTCAAAAAGAAAAACTCCTGAAGCAGAGCCATAGGTAGAAACCATTCCTGTGGCCACTCCAAAGGTTTATGTGAGAAGAACTTGGACTAGGACCTAGAAGGCTCATCTAGCAAGTGATCTGGTAGAGGTTATTTCAGTGGAAACATCAGAAGAAGCGAGCCCTACAAATGTTGAAATCCAGGAAGAAGATGATGTAGATAGACTATCAAATCTTGCTTATGTGGCAGAGTATCTTGAGGAACCTTTCGAAGAGATTTCATGGCCTAAGGTAACACCTATTAGACCTCCATCATCCCTAAGCAATTTATCTATTACGTTAATATTTTATAGACAATGGGAAATAGAGAGGGCTAGATTGCAAGGGGTTATTGATAAACAACAAAGAGAAATTGAAAAGAGGGATAACAAAATTGAAGAATTAGAGGCTAAGGTTGAAACAATCACTAGTATGGTCCCCGAATTGATGCAATGTAGGGCATCTCCAAGGGTTTATGCTCTGCATTTACAGGAATGGTATTTAAATTTCAAAATGGAACCGCATTGTCAGGGATCTTAGCCCCTCTTTAGAAACCCCTGAGGAATTTTACAACGCTTACCAGACTTCTCCAGCAGCTATGAAAAATTTGTTATGTGAATTTTATTTACATAACTATGTTGTAGCTTTAGATAGTGAGTGGAATCCTTTGTTATATATTGGTGATATCCATATAAAAGCTTTAATGCCATGGATTCAAAATGATATCAGCATGGGGGCACACGCCAGAGCATACAAAGATTTTGAATTTGATTGTCCCTTGCCATTGAGGAAGCAAGCAAAAGAGCCAAGAGTTCTTTATTATGAATGGCAGAAATTACTAGTAAGAGATGATGTTAGGAAGCTAGTGTTTCCAATGAGAGAAGAAATATACCAGGCATATGAGCATTTAGTTTAGAGTGACAGTGCAACTGGCATAGATGGGTTAACTCAGCACTGAAATAACTTACTAGAAGAATTGAAGTAGGAAGAACCTCATTCACTGCCAAATTTTCAGACAGCTATGCAAAGAGCCCCCAAATATATACAACTAGGCAAAGAGAAGACCAATAACTGGTTACCACTGATCTTTCAACTTCCTATTCTTATGTGGCTACTATTGGGATGTAACACTACTGGTAAGAAGGGTTTTAAACCTATCTACTTTGTTTGCAATAAGCCTGGTCATACTGCAAATGTATGTAGAGACAAACCTAATAGAAATGAAAATTACAATACTAATGTTAGGTATGTGTCTAGAAAGTTTGAAGGTCTATGCTACACTTGTGGAATGTATGGGCATAGACATATTGAGTGCAGATATTGAGAAAACAATCCCATACCACACATGCATCCTAAACCAAATGGTGATTGGACAAGGAACTTTGATAACTAGTAAACTAGAACTAGCAAAGATCCCATGGCAACCGGTTTAGTCCATTCAAAATGGAAAAAGTAACAAATGTTGTTTGCACCTTTTGCAATAAATTTGGTCATGTGGCAATGCACTGCACAAGAAGAATAGGAAGAGGAAATGCAGGACCTTGGAGCTCATCTGGGTATGGTCTACTACCATTGCAACAAATAGGGGCACTTAGCAAAATTTTATAGCAAACTGGCTAGCTCTTTCAAGGATCAGAAAGGCAAGCATACAGTTGATGTTGAGGAAACCAAAGAGGATATGAATTGGATTTGGAAGGAGAAAAGTGATGACTCGCCTAGAGAAGAAACTGCTCCTTCACCTAGTGAAGAGAACCCAACACTGGTGACTTAAGCCTATTTTTACATGGCTAAGGCATGGCTAAGGGGAGCTTAATGGTAACACATCTCTGAACCCCTTTGTAAAATGAGCGGGAAAGAATTTTTTAATTTTGGTGACCTTTTGTTGACGTGTTATCAACCGGTATTTCACTAAAGCAGTGAAATTAGGGTTTTTAACCTAAAGTGTGAGCATTTATTGCGGTTGGTAAAAAGGATAAAAACAAGTTTTACCTTATCATTTGATGAGTTGAGACATTGTCATATTTCTATCCTCAGAACTCTTGAGTTTTTCTCATCTTTTGATTTGCATAGTAGTAGTGATGTATTGGAAGTTTACTATATGTATTCCATATGTTAGCCTAAACCTATTAAATAATGTTTTATCTTTGCTAGTTTATTCCTATAGCCATGCCATTTATTCCTGCATCCATGTGATTTATTCCTGTTGCCATGTGAATTGTTTAGGGCAATATCATTTGTGAAATTAATAGATGTCCCGAGTAAATAAAATGCTTATGTATGTTTTTGTATGTTATTTCTTTTATAGTGTAGGGAATAAATGATGTTGCGGTAGATGTTCACCTATCACGCTAGTTGAAGGGGAGGATACTCAAGAAGATGACTAAAGATCGAACAATAGAAAAGTTGAGAAGCATAAGGAACCACATAAGAGGAGAAATCAAGTGATACAACCGATGTCTAACTTAGGTGGAAATTGAAGTTGTATATACCACCACAGTATGTTATGACTGTGGTTCGGTTTAGATCCGCATTTCCTATAGCATAACTCCAGATATTTCCTTTCTTTGTCAATTATCTGCCTCTTCTTTTCGACGTGATTTGTGTTGTCTGTTGTAGATGATTTCTATAAGGTCTTTATCTTCTCGGAGGTTAGATAGAAAGAGAAGGAAAATAGAGTAGAGGATTTTTCATAAGTATTTTTGAGTTTCTTTTCATATTGAATCATGTAATGACTTCCAAAGAATGATGAATAAAAATATGTTATTCTGAGCTTTTAAAGTTGTTTTTGGGAAACCTGTTATCACTCATCCAAGGGGGCCCACTTGATGAGTGTTCCTGTGCATTTGTTAAGATTAGTTTTCTTTCGTTAGATGCAGTAGATGTTCTTGCATTGACTATTCCTATAGCCACTGGAAAGAGATGCACTGACTGTTCCTACAGGCAAACCAAAATAGAATAATTTCTATTTATCAGCATTGAATTTATCTAGTATTGCTTTTATGAATTTATGTAGCAGTTTTCTTGTAGCCTTTCTAAAGTTTCAATTCTTGCTTATCTTTTTTGCATAATGTTAGTTGCTGTAGTAATGCAGAATAGCTATCGCAGGAACTTAGTGCATATATAGTGTAGACCCATTTCAAGTATTACGTCCTTGGGTTGACAGTCAAATGAACACTAGCTATGGAAATAGTGACTTTACCAAATGAATGTCCAAACTTTGGGTTGAGGCTTCAACTAGAGTTATTATTCTTATTGTTGGGTTGAACATCATTTTTACCCTAACTCATTCGAAAAATAAATTTGAAGCAATTGCAGAGCAAAACAAGATTGTCTTTGTGTAAATTGGCAAATTGCTTTGTGATTAGAGAAATCAATTTGAATTGGAAGTTGGAGAGAGGCGAATGGGTGTGCATTTGAACATTCCAACCGAAAAATAGAGTGACGTGCAAGATACAAGGTATTTCTTTGTATACCACTTCAAAAATTGTTTATCTAGAATGACATCTACTTCTAAGTCTGTAGAGAGGTTGATGATCACTGATGAGCCTAAGGAAGCTCTAAAGGCAGATGAAATTATGTCTTATAATGCTTTGTCACAAGTCCCAAGTGGTGTTGTGGTCAAAGGTGACTTGTCCAGCTATATAGATTGAAAAATAGAAGATTTAGGAACTCTACACATCTATACTCAGTTGAAATCACTCTGTGATAAGAACGGAAACATTGAAACCAAATATGCTAGGGTTTTTGAAAAAGGGTTTCATAATGCCACCTATTTTCTTGAATATTTTGAGGACGATCACATCAGGATCATTTTGAGTCGATTCCATGGAGAGAATATGTATCTGGAGAGGACTCATCACATTTCACTATTGTGCTTTGCTACTAGTTGTTTTCTTTATATTGGTAAACCTACTTTACTCATCTTAATCTACTGGTTGCTTCCTGTAAATTGGTCTCTACTCACTGGTGGAAGTCTTTAGTCCCATGTTCCTTACCAATCCACTATAACCCTTTTCCAATTAGTTATGATGACATCTGAACTGGTATTGCCATCAATGACTTCTTAAGTACTCAAAACTTCACAATGCCAACATTTTCTTTGATGTTTATGTCAAATTTCTGGGATTGATGTCAAAGGGGGAACGATATATGTGATAAACAAAGCTTAACAGAATATCAGTCAAAGGGGAGATATCAAAACTTAATAGGGATATTATTCACAGCGGGAGTTTGTTAACTTCATTACTTAATACAATATCAGTCAATGAGGAGATATCAGAGCTAAATAGGGATATCATTCATAGGGGGAGTTTGTTAACTTCATTGTAATATCATCTTATGGGAGATTGTTGGTTGTCTCCCTTTGGGGGAGACTTGTTTGGCATTTCTTGGCACTTGGATGTTTGTCTCATCTAGTGTTACCATCAATGCCAAAGGGGGAGACTGTTGGCAAAATGGAGGAATTGATTATGTATTGCATTGATGTTTTATCATTGATGGCAACAACGACTGTTTTGGTTGTTTACCGGTTTTCAGTAGGTTCTGATAGAGTAGTTGGATTATGATATTGATCCAGTATGCTCTGGTATGATTTGGTTTGTGGAATTGGTTTGGATCTGTCATTCATGCTATTCAGATGTGTATCACTATCAGTTGGTTTGGGATTTCAGGACTTAGGAGCTATCATTTGTTCTAGTAAGCCTTTTGGTCAACAGTAAGGGTTTTACCGATAGAGATTTGTTGAAGATCTTTTGATGCACCTGATAAGTGGTGTTGGTGTGGCTTCTAGATGGCTTTCAAGATGCTATTGGTTATCTTTTTCATGTTCATGTTGATCGGTGATGTTGCATTTAGGACCGGACCTAATGCTATCTTATTCTGCTAGGTTATGGACCGGTTTATGTAACGTGTTGGTGGATGATCCTGATGCATTACCAGTTGGATCTATTGATTGGATTATGTTGTTTCAGTCTTAGGCTGACTTAATTGATTATTGGATTGTGGATTTATATTATAAATTTATTGTATTATCTTTTAGGTGGTCGACCTAATTATTTAGGTCCCAGGTTGGTATAAATATGATGTAAAATCTCTTTGTAGATCATGGCTATGGTGATGGGTTAATGGTTTTAGGGGTTATGCAATTATCTATGTGGGAATAAGGTTGTAATCATATGTAAAGGTTTTGGTCGATCATAGGTGATCGAATTGGGTTGGTGAAAGAGGTTTAAGACCTGTGGTATTGATCTTAACCAGAACTATACTCAGGCATAGGAGATGCTATTCTTGTAGTTCACTCTTCTTTCTAGATTATAGTCTTGATTTATTTTGTATTAAGTGAGGCTCCTTTTATGATGAGCAGTACTCTCTAGGCTATTGGCCTTCCTGCATGTATAGGACCCTCTTTTTGTAATCACATACTTACTACAGAAGTATTATCTGACTATGGGTAGGCTTCCCACCATGGTTTTTCCCTTTACCAGGTTTCCCACGTACAAATTTTGGTGTTATATTTTGTGGATGGTTGGTAAATGTTTTGTGGTTTATATTTGTGCTTAACCTTTATATATGTTATTCAAGTATTTCGTTTATGTATTCTAGTAATAAGGTTTTAATGCTTAAAGTTTTATAATCTATTGACAATTGATTCATCCTCCCTCTTAGTTGTCCACCAATTATCTGAGTTGTCTGACAATTCATATCAGAGCCTGGTACAAAAGCTTAACCACTTGAGGAATATCCTATGGCGTCTAATAGTTCAAGTTCATCAAGTTCATCTACAACTTTTTTTTGGAGAGAAATTCCTAGGCTTGATGGAACAAATTACAGAGCATGGAAGATTCAGATGGAGACTTATCTGAGATGTCTTGGTAAGGAGATTTGGGAGAACATTGAGAAAGGATATACACCTCATAATCTAGCATCTAGCAATCCTCCTCCAGTAGGCTTGGATAAGGACATTGAAAATTATTTTAGATCTAGAGAAGCCCTTTTGTGTGCACTTTCTAATCAGTAAGTTATAGGACTAACCGACAAATCAACTGCAAAGGCTATATGGAATAAATTGGAGACTCTGAATGAAGGTGAACCTACCATTAAAATTGCTAAACTTGATGGTTACCAGGTGAGGTATGAGAACCTTTAGATGGAAGAAGATGAAAGGATTGCTACTTTTATGGAAAGAGTTAATGAAATTGTTCTGGGAATTTAGTGTTGTGGTGGATCTCTGAGTGAAGATGAAATAGTTTCTAAAGTATTGAAAGATTTTCCACTGGCTTACAAGATGAAGGCTACTACAATTAATGAGTTGAGAACAATGGAAAACACCTCTGTTAATAGGGATACCTTGGTTGGTAAGTTATCTACTTTTGAGCTTAAGAAATTTGGTCCTTCTGGAGTTGCAAAATTTGAACCTGCTTTTCATGCATCTACATCATCTACCAACAAGAGTGATTGGAAAGCCTTATATGCTAAGGAACTGGAGGAAATGAAGAAAGAAGATGAAGAGTTTGAGAAACTTGAAGCCCTACTTTCTAGAAGAGTAACTAAAGGTCTGACAGGAAGTAAGTATGAAGTAAAATCACATTTTAAATGTTTCACATGTAATAAGATAGGTCATTTTGCATCTAGATGTCTTGAAAGGAATTCAAGATTTGAGGAAAGATCTAGAAGATCTTTTAGGCATAACCATGATTATCATAACAAGCATAAATATAGGAGGAGAAAATACAAATCATGCTACTATGCAGATGAGGAAGGTGTGACTGATTTTGATGATGAACCGACACAAAATTCAGCTAGTGGATCTCACAATGGAAAGGAATGGGTATTCTTGGCTATCAAGGAAGATGATTCGGTACCTAAAGAAAAGGCCCTTGCTTTAAAGTTGAAGACACTAATGAATGGGTGATAGATAGTGGATATTCACATCATATGATTGGAGATAAAAGGAAGTTTCTATCTTTGCAAGAATTTGATGGCGGTCTAGTTAGATTAAGAGATGACAAATCATGCATGATCAAGGGAAGAGGAACTATATAATTAGATGGTAAGCATGATACTGATAATGTTTATTATGTTTAAGTTTTAAGGAATAATCTTTTGATTGTAGGATAGTTGGTGGATAAGGGATTTCAGTTATAGTTCAAGGATGGAAAATGTAAGATTATCAACAAATCTGGATTGGAGATTGCAATGGGTACTCAGACTAAAGGTAACATCTTTCATTTGAACTTCGTTGAGAAGACATGTTTGATTACACAAATTAATGAGAGTTGGCTATGGCATAAGAGGTTGTGTCATGTGATTTTTGATTGCATTGTAAACATCATTTCTATTAAGGCAGTTAGAGATATACCTAAGATTGTGAAGCCCTATAATCATTGATGACTATTCTAGAA
Organism: Cryptomeria japonica; assembly: GCF_030272615.1. Classification (NCBI taxonomy): domain Eukaryota; kingdom Viridiplantae; phylum Streptophyta; class Pinopsida; order Cupressales; family Cupressaceae; genus Cryptomeria; species Cryptomeria japonica. The sequence goes on along the minus strand of NC_081415.1, from coordinate 585,447,770 downwards.
TGATGTGGGTTACTTTTGTAAGGGAGAAATATGAAGCATTTGAAAAGTTTAAGATATTTAAAGCTAAAGTTGAGATAGAAATAGGATTGAAGATTAAATAGTTAAGGTCTGATCAGTGAGGAGAATTCACATCTAGTGAATTTAACAGTTATTGTGAAAAGAATGGGATAAGGAGACAATTATCTGCACCCCAGACACCTCAGCAGAATGGTATTGTGGAAAGGAGGAACAAAAGTATCTTGGATACAACTAGAAATATGATGATGGAAGCTAATTCGCCTCATATCTACTAGAGAGAACCTGTGAGCATGGCGATATACACATTTAACAAAGTTCATATCAAAGGAGACACTGGTAACACACCTTATGAGTTATAGTTTGGTCATACACCTACAGTTAAGTATTTCAAAATATTTGGTAGTAAATGCTATATCGAAAGAGATGATTCCAATGGAAAGTTAGATCCTAGATGTCATTAAGGGATGTTACTTGGTTATTCTAATGAAAGCAAACCATATAGATGTTATAACCAAAGTTATAACATTTAACTTTGGCTAATCTGCCTCATATCTACTGGAGAGAAGTTGTGAGCATGGCGATATACACATTTAACAAAGTTCATATCAAAGGAGACACTGGTAACACACCTTATGAGTTATAGTTTGGTCATACACCTACAGTTAAGTATTTCAAAATATTTGGTAGTAAATGCTATATTGAAAGAGATGATTCCAATAGAAAGTTAGATCCTCGATGTGGTTAAGGGATGTTACTTGGTTATTCTAATGAAAGAAAACCATATAGATGTTATAACCAAAGATTGCAGAGAATTATGGAGAGGACTAATGTCAAAGTGGATGAGAAGAACAAAAATCAAATCAAAATTTATGAGAGAGATCCGACAACAGAAATGATCATAACTAAACTAGTAGTGCCTAAACTATTGGCAGTGGTCCACCATCCCTCACAAGGATTTGTGACATGGTTTAACAACCTCCTATGGATTCTATAAGTCTTGTGGTTGTATCGAGCATTGACAAGTCAATCTTTTCGTGCAACAACAATCCTAGCTTCTAACAAGTGGTATCAGAGCTTGGTCACAGATTTGAATCATGCAGGCCATAGTGAGTGACGCTGGGAGGGGGATTGTTGGCAGTGGGCCAGTTGATAACTCAATGATGAATGAATAGTACCAAACTGGTACTAAGAGGGGGGTGAATCAGTATAGACAAAAACATAGTCTTAAACCGGTTTGACAACAGATACTTCAAATGACTGATAAACAGTGATACCAGTTCAACACAGACTGCAACCAGTAAAGCCAAAAGTGTCAAATACAAACATTAACCGGTTGAACACTTAGCTTTTCACTAAACTCAAAGAAACACTATCATTTCACCCTTATGCAAAAATAGGTAATCTAACATCAAATCTTCATAATAGTTAGTTCAATATGTTTTATAGACAGGCATAAAACACAGAACCAACATATGCTCAACAAGCAATAACAAAGCATTACAAGATAAAAACATTAAACATGACACACATATTTTTCATGTGGAAACCCAACTGGGAAAAGCCACAGTGAGGATAAATACCCACAAGTTGCTTTTGAACTCTTTTGAAGTCTACTCTGTTAGGAGCCTTCTCCGATTAAAGACATTACAATAGGTTTTGCTAGGAACCGATCCTGTTAGGGATCACCCGGTTAAGGGATGGCTATAATACCCAGTTAAGGGTTAAACCCAGTAGGGTTACCTTGTTAGAGGATTTCAAGAACTCAATAGCTAAAGGATCTCTAGAGCTCTATAGCTTCTTAGAACTCATTAACTTTGAGTTACCCTGTTAAGGGATTTGAATCAAGCTAGTTAAAGCTTACCCTGTTAGGGGATTTTGCATCAAGCCTAGTTAAGGCTACCCTGTTAAGGGATTTCACAACTGTTGAAGTGGTTAGAGATCAATAGGAATTACAATGATCTGTTAACAACACTCAATGCTAATGTAGATCCATTTTGGCTCCTCTTTTCCTTCTGCACATTCACTTTGTAGGTATCTCTTCTCTCCTTTGGTCTGGCAAAAATCATGTATCACTTCCCTTGGATACACATTCACAACTTTGGCCAACAACCTTAGAAGGAAACACAACATCGACCTTCTAGGAAACAAACATGCCGATAGCAAAAACCCTAAACCCTAAACATGTTAGGTCAAGCAATTCAAGCGGTTCAATCTTGACCGTTGAGTCATACTGCATTAAATGCAACAATCTTGAATCGATCTCAAGACATTCTCCATTGTCCATTTTCCACCGATTTCATGGTGGCTGATAACCCATCACGCGTTATCACCATTTGATAGACTTCGCACATTCCCAAGGTAGATAGGAATAGTCTTCTTCATGCAATATCCTTCATGTGCACATAGCTTACGTGGCAACATGATCTATTCTCCATTATACTGCTAACTCATCACACAAAGATCACCGATTGAGTCACATAGGCTTGAGGTAATCCAACTAGAAATCCTGAAGTGGAAACTACCTACCAATTGGTAGTAACACAATGCTTCCATGTGCTGGTTCCCATAACTGCATGCCAGTTCATCTTGAACAAATATGCCGCTTCACTTTGGCATATAAACCAGTTCATACATATGTTGGTTCCTCTCTCTTTTCACCTATCACATGTGCCGGTTCACACCATGTCACATATTGACATCAATGAGAACATACAATATCATTATGTCTTCATGTCGGTTCACATAATGCCGACAATCTCCCCCTTTGGCATTGATGGCAATATAGAAAGATATCTTCTCCGCTTCACATCTTCTACCCCGTTTGCTACAGATATCTTTTCGCTTCACTCCTTCTCCCCCTTTGACAACAATGCCAAAGTGGAGGTACAAGCATCTCTGTTCCATCATGTTGCTCCCCCTGAGGAGTAGCATCCTTCAACACTTCAATCAACAAAAATTTGTCTTTGCAATACCTGACTGATATGGAACAATTACTTTTAGTTTACCTCCTGAAGGGGCAATACCACTAATTCACCTCTCAAATGCACAAATGTAGTCTTTGGGAGAGGCTTGGTGAATATGTCTGCTAACTGCTCCTTACTGGAAACATGTTCAAGTGCAATCTCCTTATTCTGAACCTTTTCCCTCAAGCAATTATACTTAAGCTCAAAATGCTTGGTTCTAGAATGTAAAACCGGATTCTTTGATATATTGATAGCACTTGTGTTATCACAAAATATACTTACTAGTTCAGATACAGGGATCTTGAAGCCTTCTAGTACATGCTTCATCCAAATTGTTTGAGTGTAGTTCATGAAAGCTACAACATACTCTGCTTCCACTATAGACTGAGAGATACAACTCTACTTTTTACTCATCCATGAGACCAGTCTACCACCAAGAAAGAATGCACCACCAGTTGTGCTTTTTCAGTCATCTACATTACCTACCCAATCAGCATCTGTGAACACTTTAAAATTGAAATCATTGTTGTATGGGTACCACAATCCATAGTCAATTGTTCCCTTCAGATACCTAAGAATCCTCTTGACTTCAATCAAGTGGGATTATTTGGGACTCTTCTAGAACCTTGCAGTAATGGCAACTGCATGTGCAATATCCGGTCTGCTATGCACTACATAATGCAACTTACCAGTCATTGACTGGTATTCCTTCTCATCAACCAGTGCGGAATCATCCTCTTTTGTCAATTTGCAACCAGTCACCATCGGTGTACCAACCGGTTTGCTATCTTCCATGCCAAAGGTCTTCAATACCTCTTTGACATATTTAGACTGAGTGATAAAGATTCCATCTTCCATTTGTTGGATCTCTAGTCCAATGAAGAACTTAATCTCCCCTATGAGTGACATCTCAAACTCTTTCTTCATTTCATCAGCAAACTCATGACTCATCTTGTCATTTCCTCCAAAGATAATGTCCTCAACAAAAACCTCACAGATCAGGATCTAATCTCCTTAAGCCTTCAGGTAGATATTGATATCTTCACTTGTTCTCTCAAATCCAATCTTCACAAGATGGGAATCTAGGCACTCATACCATGCCCTAGGTGCTTGCTTTAGACCATATAAGGCTTTATGTAGCCTGCACACCATATCACTATCTGCAGATAGGGAAAACCCATCTGGTTGCTTTATATATACCTCCTCTTCAAGTACACCATTTAGGAATGCAGATTTTACATCCATTTGATATACTTTGAACCTTTTAAAAGCTGCATATGCAAGAAGCATACAAACTCCTTCCAATCTGGCTATAGGAGAAAAGGTTTCTCTATAGCCTTCTCCTTATTCTTGAGCATATCCTTTGCACACCAATCTGGCTTTCTTCCTAGTCACTGTGCCATCCTCATTCAACTTGTTTCTGAACACCCATTTGGTGCCAATGAAATTTTTATGCTCTGTCCTGGGTACCAAGGACCATGTACCATTTTTCTCTATCTGGTCAAGTTCCTCTTCCATTGCCTTGATCTAGTCTTCATCTTTATGAGCCTCTTTGAATGATTTAGGCTCAAACTCAGATATCATACATGAGTTTTCTCTGATCTTTCTTCTTGTAAGGATTCCTGCATCCTTATCTATTATGATTTTCTTAGGATCATGATTCATTGACATACCAAGGAATGGTCTTAACTGGTTCCTCTTGCTTTTCCTCTTCATCCTCATCTTCATCAGTATCAGCATTCATCGGTTCAGGGACACTATTGCTGGTACATGGTTGACTAACAACTAGTTCCCAGAAGGTTGCAACTGGTTCATTTATAGCTTTCTCATTGCCAGTTTCCTCAGCTTTCTTAGAGGATTCATCAACTCTTACATTGATACTTTCCATAATTCTCTGAGTCCTATTGTTATAGCACTTGAAAGCTTTACTCTTGGTGGAATATCCTAGAAATATTCCCTCATCACATTTAGCTTCAAATTTGCCCTGATGTTCACTCCTCTTGATGTAACATTTGCTACCAAATACCTTGAAGTAGCTAACCACAGGTGTCTTACCGGTCCAATACTCATAAGGATTTTTGTCCTTACCTTTCTTGATGAGTACTCGGTTCATAGTGTAGACTGTAGTGCTCACCGCTTCTCTCCAAAAGGTGTGAGCTACCTTCCCTTGAATCAACATGGTTCTAGTTGCTTCAACCATAGTCCTATTATTCCTCTCTGCTAGGCCATTCTGCTATGGATTTCGGGGGGCAGACAGTTGTCTCTTGATGCCAAATTCTTCACAATACTTGTTGAATTCACCGAAAGTGAATTCCCCTCCTTGAGCAGTTATGAGACACTTGATCCTTTTACCGCTTTCCTTCTCCACTAATACTTTGAAAGCTTTGAATTTCCCAAAAGCTTCAGACTTGTATTTCAATAATGTGACCCACATCATTCTTGAGCTGTCATCAGTGAGGATCATGAAGTACCTATCACCCTACACACTTCTAGTTTTTATAGGACCACACAAATTAGTATGCACAAGATCAAGCAAGTTGTCAGCAGTGAAAGATTTACCTTTAAAGGTTGAGGAAGACATTTTCCCCAATTGACACTCTCTACACAAGGTATTATCCAGTTTGTTTAGCACTGACAACCCTCTAACTACCTTGATCTTACTAGACTTCACAATGTTATCAAAGTTTACATGACAGAGTCTCCTATGCCATATCCAACTATCATCAACCTTAGCCATAAGACATGTACTTACATTTGCATTCAGATGAAATAGGCTACCTTTGGTCTGCATGCCGGTGGCCACCAATTTACCATCTTTTCTATTGATTCTACAAACCCCATTCTTGAATTCCAGAGTGAGGCCACTATCATTTAGCTAGGCAACACTTGGAAGGTTATGTCTGAGACCATCAACCCAGTACACATTGTCAACACTACTCTGTCCATTTAGAGAGATGGACCCTTTTCCTTTGACCATGCATGGTGCATCATTGCCAAAGCGAACCACACCACCATCATACTCCTCCAAGGATAGAAAATTTCTCCGCTCACCAGTCATATGGTGAGAACAACCACTGTCAATGATCCACTCATTGGAATTATCAAACCGGGAGACAAGAGCCTTCTTGTATGCCACATCTTCCTTTACAGCAACAAACACAATGTCTTCATTCTCTTCATCTTCTGATTCCTCATCTGTAACACCTTCATCGAGTGCCACAAAACAGTTTCTCTAGTTTCCTCCTTTGAATTTCCTGAACCTTTCTAGTTTGTCCTTGTGATCGCCATTAGGACAATTTATAGCAATATGTCCTATCCGGTTACAAGAAAAAATTTTTATAGGTAGCTTACCTTTGTATTTACCAGTTCCTTTAGGAAGATTTCTGGCAAGGAGAGCTTCAAATGCCATCAAAATCTCCTCATCATTCATTTCTCTACTCTGACTAGGTACCCCACTAGTGCTAGCCTCTTTTCCTTTTCTAGATGGTATAACAGAGGCTTTAAATGCTGATTCAGTGTTTTGAACACTGCCATCAAAATTATTTAGCTCATAGGCTGTTAACTTGGCTATGATGGAGTCCAAGGATACTTTAGACTTGTCTATTGATCTCAGCTCCTGAATAGTAGTGACCCTTATTGCATAGACCGGCAACAGGGATCTCAGGGCTTTAATTACCACAGTGGAATCTTCTATTTTGCCACCTACACTCTTGATTTCTCCAACAACCGTTTTGATTCTCATTCCATACTACTGAATGGTCTCTCCTTCAACCATCCACGTGTCTTCAAACTTCCCTCTCAGGGTTTCTTCCTTAGCCTGTTTTACATGCTCATCACCACCATAGATATTTTCAAGAGCATCTGATACCTCTTTGGGATTTGCCTTGTCCTGAACATCAATAAACTCAATGTCAAATAGACTACTAATGAGGGTTTCCATGACTTGCCCATTTTCTTGTATCTCTCTCTTTTGGTCATCGGTGAGAGTACCAGTAGGAACAACATATACATTTTCAACATAACTCCAGTGTTGAACACCCATGCTTTTGATGAATATCTTCATCCTGTCTTTCCATATACCAAAGTTTTCCCTGTTAAACATTGAACCTTCCCTCTTAATCATTTGACTAGGATCTTTTCCTCAAGCAGTTAAGCTTACAACACAGAGGACCTGGAGGGGCTCTGATACCAATTGATAACTCAATGATGAATGAATAGTACCAAATAGGTACTGAGAGGGGGGGGGTGAATCAGTACAGACAAAAACACAATTTTAAACTGGTTTGACAATAGATACTTCAAATGACTAATAAATAGTGATACCGGTTCAACACAGACTGCAACTGGTAAAGCCAAAAGTGTCAAATACAAACATTAACCGGTTGAACACTTAGCTTTTCACTAAACTCAAAGCAACACTATCATTTCACCCTTATGCATAAACAGGTAATCTAACATTAGATCTTCATAACAGTTAGTTCAATATGTTTTATAGACAGGCATAAAACACAAACCAACATATGCTCAACAAGTAATAACAAAGCATCACAAGATAAAAATATTACACATGACACACATATTTTTCATGTGGAAACCCAACTGGGAAAAACCACAGTGGGGATGAATACCCACAAGTTGCTTTTGAACTCTTTTGAAGTCCACTCTGTTAGGAGCCTTGTCCGGTTAAAGACATTAAAATAGGTTCTGCTAGGAACTGATCCTGTTAGGGATCACCTGGTTAAGGGTTAAATCCGGTAGGGTTACCTTGTTAGAGGATTTCAAGAAATCAATAGCTAAAGGATCTCTAGAGCTCTATAGCTTCTCAAAACTCATTAACTTGAGTTACCCTATTAAGGGATTTGAATCAAGCTGGTTAAAGCTTACCCTGTTAGGGGATTTTGCATCAAGCCCAGTTAAGGTTACCCTATTAAGGGATTTCACAACTGTTGAAGTGGTTAGAGATCAATAGGAATTACAATGATCTGTTAACAACACTCAATGCTAATGCAGATCCGTTTTGGCTCCTCTTCTCCTTTTGCACATTCACTTTGCAGGTATCTCTTCTCTCCTTTGGTCTGGCAAGAATCACGTATCACTTCCCTTGGATACACATTCACAACTTTTTCCAACAACCTTAGAAAGAAACACAACATCGACCTTATAGGAAACAGACGGCCAATAGCAAAAACCCTAAACCCTAAACCTGTTAGGTTAAGCAATTCAAGCAGTTCAATCCTGACCGTTGAATCATACTGCATTAAATGCAATAATCTTGAATCGATCTCAAGACATTCTCCATCATCCATTTTCCATCGATTTCATGGTGGCTGATAACCCATCACACGTTATCACCATTTGACAGACTTCACACATTCCCGAGGTAGATAGGAATAGTCTTCTTCATGCAAGATCCTTCATGCGCATAGAGCTTACATGGCAACACGATCTGTTCTGCATTATATTGCTAAGTCATCACACAAATATCACCGATTGAGTCACATAGGCTTGAGGTACTCCAACCAGAAATCTTGAAGTGGAAACTACCTACCAACCTATAGTAACACAATGCTTCCATGTGCTGGTTCCCATAACTGCATGTTGGTTCATCTTGAACAAATATGCCGCTTCACTTTAGCATATAAACTGGTTCATACATATGTTGGTTCCTCTCTCTTTTCACCTATCACATGTGCTGGTTCACACCATGTCACATATTGACATCAATGATAATATACAATATCATTATGTCTTCATGCCGGTTCACATAATGCCAACACCAATATCCCTCGTGGGTATTTGCGACATGGTTTAACAACCTCCTATGGATTCTATAAGTCTAGTGGTTGTATCGGGCATTGAGAGGTTGATCTTTTGGTGCAACAACAACAACCCTATCTTCTAACATAAACCAAAACAAAATGTTGAACCAGTTACTCTGGTAGTATCAAAATATTCAATGGTAACTGAAGATCAGAGCAGAGGAATGGAAAATACGAAGACTCCTAAGTATGTTAGGGTAAATCATTCAGAAGATCAGGTCATTGGAGACAATAATAAAGGAGTGATAATAAGAAGAAGGCTGGTAGCTAATGAGGTATGTTTAATTTCTCAAGTTGAACCAACATCAGTAATTGAAGCATGTAAAGATGAATGTTGGATGAGATCTATGGAAGAGGAATTATATCAGATAGAAAAGAATAATACATGGACTTTAGTTCCCCGACCTAAAAATAAGAATGTTATTGGGATTAAATGGGTTTTTAGGAATAAATTGAATGAAAATGGACAAGTTGTGAGGAATAAGGCTATATTGGTTTGTAAAGGATATTCTCATATGGAAGGAATTGATTATGATGAGACTTTTGCTCTGGTAGCTAGGATTGAAGTAGTGAGATTATTTCTTGCTTATGATTCCCATAAGAACTACAACGTTTATCAGATGGATGTTAAGTGTGAATTTCTCAATGGAGATCTTGAAGAGAAAGTTTACATTGAGCAGCCTGATGGATTTTCACTTTCAGATGACAAAAAAAAGGTTTGCAGGTTAAGGAAAGCTTTATATGGATTGAAACAAGCCGCTAGAGCTTGGTATGCAAGATTGGCTAAATATCTTTTGAAGCTTGATTTCACTAAAGGTAACACTGACAGTAATTTATATTATAAGATCACTGATGATGGCATATTGATTGTTGAAGTCTTTGTTGATGATATCATTTTTGGAGTTGAGGATAAGTTATGTATAGAATTCTCTGATAATATGAAGAATGAATTTGAGATGTATATGATTGGGGAGATGAAAGTTTTCTTATGTTTGCAGATTACTCAAACTAATAAAGGTATTTTCATCTATCAAACTAAGTATGCTAAGGAGTTGTTGAAGAAATTTGGTATGGAAAATTCTAAACTGGTTGGTACTCCTATGGTTACAAGTGAGAAATTTACTAAGATAGATGCATCAGCACCGGTAAATCCTATAAGGTATTAGGATAAATGGTGAACAACTGAGAGGGGGGGTGAATCAGTTGTTAACACATTATGTGAATTAAAGAACTTAAAACTTTATACCGGTATAAATTGATTAAACATTAAAGCATAAATGAAAACTAGAGAATCAATACCATAAAACCATAACACATAACAACATGATTTGTACGTGGAAAACCTCAACAAGGAAAAACCATGATGGAAAACCTACCCACAGCCAGATGATACTTCTGCAACAAGTATATGATTACAATAGGGGCATGCACATGAAAGAAGGCACACTGCCTAGAGCACACTGCTCATCACAATGGAGTCTCACTAACTACAGAGATGTCAACCACCTCAAGATGTTTGGACTACAATCTAGAGAAGAAATTTTGGTGATAGCATAAAACATGCAAGATTACAGTTTTGGTTAAGCTTAATACCAGAGGTCTAAAACCTCTTACATAAACCCAAATCTATCACCTATGATCGACCAAATCGTCTTCACAAATGATTATTACATTATTCGCTCCTTGCCCATCATACATGATCTACAATGAGATCTTACATACATTTATACCAACCTGAGACCTAACCAATTAGGTCAACCACACAAATGATAATATAATAGACCCATTACATAATCCTAAAATAAAATTATAATACATGTCGGCCTAAGGTCAAACAAATTTCATCCAATCAATAAAACATCCCAGAAACACATCGGAGGATCCACAAACATGTTTCATGCAAACCGGTCCATAACCTAAGTAGCACCGGCCCTAAATTAGATCCACACACACCAAAGAAATGAAACCAATCAGTTGAGGCACAAACATGATCACCATTAGCATCCTGCATCCCTTCTAGAAGCTACACCAACACCACTTATGCATAACATAAAAGATCTTCAATAAAACTTTATTGGTGAAACCCTTACCACACAAATAAAGAAATCTTACTAGAAAATAAGATAGCATCCGATCATCAAGTCAATACCAATTGACTTAAACATACTTCAGAAGTATATGAACCATCCATACAAACATATTCTATCAACCAAATCATACTGGTGGCAATCAATGGATTATCTTCCCAATCCAATCCATCTACCAAAAATCGATAAACAACCATGAAAATAAGTGTTGACATCAATGACAAAAAATCAGTGCAACACATAATCAATTCCATCATATGGCCAACATTCTCCCCCTTTGGCATTGATGGCAAAACTAGATGTGAAAAACATCCAAGTGCCAAGAAAATACCAAACAAGTCTCCCCCAATGGAAGATCACCAACAATCTCCCATGAAATTATATAGTAATGAATCTATGAACCAAAATTGAAACAAAAGGACCAAATACCGCCAAACTCCCCCTAAGGAGTGCAATCAATAAATAACAATGGTTTTTCACATATATTCCTCCCCCTTTGACAACAATGCCAAAGAATCAAATAGAATAAATAACTCTAAGTCTCAAGGTTGACTACTCCCCCTGAGTAGTAGCACTGATTCATCAATCCGAAGAAAAAGGTAGCTGTGATAATGTATAATGGACTGATGCACAAGTGCATCAGTTAAGTCTCTATCAAAGGGGTAGAAACCCCCAATCTGTAGCTACCGGTGCAAAATTTTCACCATAATCAATTACTTCTTTCTGAGAATATCCTTTTCAAACCAATCTAGCCTTGTTTCTTACAACTTATCCATCCTCATTCAGTTTGTTTCTAAAAACCCATTTAGTTCCAATAACATTCTTACTTTTAGGTTGGAGAACTAAAGTCCAATTATTGTTCTTTTCTATTTGATCTAATTCATCTTCCATAGCTTTCATCCAACATTCATCTTTATAAGATTCAACTACTAATATTGGTTAAATCTGAGAAATGAAACATACCTTTTGATTTGCCAATCTTCTCCTTGTCATAACTCCAATGTTTTTGTCACCAATGATCTCATTTTTCAGAATGGTTTAGCCTTACATACCTTGGTGTTTTCTAATTTTCAGGTTCTTTGTGTTGCTCTTCCGTTACAGTTGAGTTTTTTGATGATGTCAGGATAACTGGTTCAGTATTCTATTCTAGTATAGGTACTATCAGCTCAATTATTATCATTTCTACTATCGGTTCACTGTCATAAGATTTAGCTTGGTCTTTGTACTGCTCATCCACTTTCACATTAGCCCTGTCCACAATTCTCTGCAATCTTTTTTTATAACATCTATATCATTTTCTTTTAGTTGAATAACCAAGAAACATTCTTTCATCACATTTAGGATCAAACTTTCTAGTGGAATCATCTCTTTTGATGTAACACTTACTTCCAAAGATTCTGAAATACTTAAGAGTAGGGGAATGACCAAACCATAATTCATAAGGTGTCTTATCGGTATCTCCTTTGATATGAACTCTATTGAATGTATAAACTATCATACTTACTTCTTCTCTCTAGTAGATATGAGGCAAATTCACCTCCATCATCATGCTTCTAGCTGCATCCAAAATGGTTATGTTCTTTGTTTCCATAATGTCATTCTGTTGAGGTGTTCGGGGTGCAAATAACTGTCTCCTAAAGCCATTTTTTCTCACAAAAGCTATTGAATTCATCAGATGTGAATTCACCACCTTGATCTGATCTCAGACACTTGATTTTCATTCATGTATCTGTCTCAACCATAGCTTTAAAGATCTTGAATTTATCAAAGCCTTAAGATTTCTCCCTTAGAAAAACAACCCACATCATTCTAGAATACTCATCAAACATTAACATGAAATATCTATCACCTTGAAAGCTTCTTGTATTAGCTAGACCACATAGGTCAGTATGAATCGAATCAAGAACATCATTAGATTCCTTAGGTGTTCTCTTAAAATAAGTTTTGATTTTCTTACCCATTTGACATTCTTTACATACTGGATTATGAGGCTTCACAATCTTAGGTAAATCTCTAATTACCTTAGTTTAACTGATCTTTACAATGAAATCAAAATTTAAATGACACGACCTCTTATGCCATAGCCAACTTTCATCAATATGTGCAATCAAACATGTCTTTTCACTAAAGTTCAAATGAAAGATGTTACCTTTTGTCTATGTATCAGTTACAATCTCCAAACCTGATTTGCTAATGATTTTGCACTTTCCATCCTTGAATTGTAATTGAAATCCTCTATCTACCAATTGTCCTACACTCAAAGGATTATGCTTCATACCTTCAACATAATATACATTATCAATGTCATGCTTACCATCCAATGAAATGGTTCCTCTTTCTTTGATCATGCATGCCTTGTTATTACAAAATTTGACTTGACCACCATAAAAAAACTCCAAGGTTAGAAAATTTCCTTTGTCATTTATCATATGATGAGAACATCCACTGTCTATTGCCCATTCATCTATGTCTTCAACTTTTTTTGCAAGGGCATTTTCCTCATTCTTGATAACTGTTTCCGAATCATCTTCCTTCATAGCATAAAATACCTAATCTTTTGCATTGCCAAATCCACTAGTTGAATCTCCTGCCAGTTCTTCTTCTGAGTCATTAGTTACTCCTTCCTCATTAGCATAGTAGCATGATTTGTTTTTGTATTTCCTATACTTTTGCTTGATCTGACATTCAAGGTTAGTCTTCAAAGATCTTCTTTCTCTTTCTTCCAATTTTGGATTCCTTTCAGGACATCTAGATGCAAAATGACCTATCTTGTTACATGCAAAACATTTGAAAGGAGATTTTCCTTCATACTTACTTCTTGACGGACCTCTAGGTATCCTTCTAGAAAACAGGGCTTCAAGTTTCTCAAGCTTTTCATCTTCTTTCCTGATCTCTTCCAATTCCTTTTCATACAAAAATTTCCAATCTTGCTTGCCGGTTGATGATGCAGATGCCTTAAATGCAGTATCAACCTTTTTAGCTCCAGAAGGATCAAATTCTTCAAGCTCAAAAGCAGATATCTTCCCAACAAGAGTATCTCTATTGACATAAGAATTAGGTATCATTCTTAGCTCATTAATTGCAGTTACCTTCATCTTATATACCGATGGCAAAACCCTTAACGCTTTTGAAATAATATCTTCCTCGCTCAAAGGTCCACCACAACACTGAATTCCCAATACAATTTCATTAACCCTTTCCATGAATGCAGAAATTCTTTCATCTTCTTCCTTCTTCAAGCTATCATATCTTACCCAGAACATTCAAGTTTTAAAATTTTAACAGTAAGATCACCATCATTCAGAGTCTCCAAATTTTCCCACATAGCTTTTGCCGACAATTTGTCTGATAGTCCCATGATTTACTGATCTGATAAGGCACTTAAGAGGGCTTCTCTAGCTTTGCAATCATTCTCAATGTTCTTAACCAATTCTATTGGTGTAGGAAGACCAGATGCTGGATTATGAGGAGTGTAACTATTCTGAGTTATTTTCCAAATTTCTTTTTCAATGCATCTTAAATGAGTCTCCATTTGAATCTTCCATACTCCATAGTTTGTTCCATCAAGCCTAGGGCTGTCCTTCTAGAGAACATGAGTTGAACTATTAGTTGCCATAGGATCTTCCTCAAGTGGTTAAGCTTCTGCAAAAAAAGGACCACGCTCTGATACCAATTGTTAGGATAACCAATGAACAACTGAGAGGGGGGGTGAAACCGTTGTTAACAAATTATATGAATTAAAGCAATTAAAACCTTATACCGGTATAACTCATTAAGCATTAAAGCATAAATGAAAACCAGAGAAACAATACCATACAACCATAACACATAACACCATGATTTTTACGTGGAAGACCTCAGTGAGGAAAAACCATGATGGCAAACCTACCCATAGTCAGATGATACTTCTGCCACAAGTATATGATTATGATAGGGGCATGCATATGCAAGAAGGTACACTTCCTAGAGTGCACTGCTCATCACAATGGAGTCTCACTAACTATAGAGATATCACCCACCTCAAGATGTTTGGACTACAATCTAGAGAAAAAAAATTCGATGATATCATCAAACATGCAAGATTACAATTCTGGTTAAGCTCAATACTGGAGGTCTAAAACTGATAGCTCAATGATGAACGAATAGTACCAAACCGGTACTGAGAGGGGGGGGGTGACTCAGTACAGGCAAAATTCTATCCAAAACTAGTTTGTCAACAAATACTCCAAGTGACTAGAAAGTAGTGACTCTGGTTAAAACAGAGTGCAACCGATAGGACCCAAAACAACAAAAACAATCATAAACCTGTTACTCACTAGGCTTTCCTCTTAGCTTAATACTATAGTACCATTACACCCTCATGCATGAATAGGTAAACTATCATTAGATCTTCACAATAGTTAGTTCAATTTGTTTTATAGACATGCATAAAACATAGAACCATCATATGCTCAACAGGTAATAACAAAGCATCACAAGATAAAATCATCACACATGACACACATATATTTCACGTGGAAACCCAACTGGGAAAAACCACGGTGGGGATGAATACCCACAAGCTGCTTTTTGAACTCTTTAGAAGTCTGCTCTGTTAGGAGCCTTGTCCGATTAAAGACATTACAATAGGTTTTGCTAAGAACTAACCAGGTTGGGGATCACCCAGTTAAGGGTTAAGCCCGGTTAGGATTACCTTGGTAGAGGATTTCCAGAACTCAATAGCTAAAGGATCTCCAAAGTTCTATAGCTTCCCAGAACTCAATGACTTCAAGTTACCCTGTTAAGGGATTTGTATCAAGTCGGTTAAGGCTACCCTATTAAGGTATTTCACAACTATTGAAGTGGTTAAAGATCAACAAGAATTACAATGATCTGGTAACAACACTCAATGCTAATGCAGATCCGTTTTGGCTCATCTCCACCTTCTGCACATTCACTTTGTAGGTATCTCTTCTCTCCTTTGGTCTAGAAAGAATTACATATCACTTTCCTTGGATAAATACATACAAATTTTGCAAACAACCTTAGAAAGAGACACAACATCGACCTTATAGGAAACAGACAGGTCGGTAGCAAAAACCCTAAACCCTAAACCTGTTAGGTTAGGAAATTCAAACGGTTCGATCTTGACTGTTGAATCATATTGCATTAAATGCAACACTCTTGAATCATTCTCAAGACATTTTCCATCGTCCATTATCCACCGATTTCATGGCGGCTGATAACCCATCACGCGTTATCACCGTTTGACAAACTTCGCACATTCCCAAGGTAGATAGGGATAGTCTTCTTCATGCAAGATCCTTCATGCACACAGGGCTTACGTGGCAACATGATCTATTCTCTGTTATACTGCTAACTCATCACACAAAGATCACTGATTAAGTTACATACGCTTGAGGTACTCCAACCAAAAATCCTGAAGTGGAAACTACCTACCAACTGGTAGTCATACAATGCTTCCATGTGTCGGTTCCCATAACTGCATGTCGATTCATCTTGAACAAATATACCGCTTCACTTTGGCATATATACTGGTTCACATCATGTCACATATTAACATCAATGACAACATATAATATCATTATGTATTCATACCGGTTCACATAATGCCAACAATCTCCCCCTTTGGCATTGATGGCAATATACAAAGATATCTCTCCGCTTCATATACAAAGATATCTGTCTGCTTCACATCTTCTCCCCCTTTGACAACAATGCCAAAGTGGAGGCACAAGCATCCCCGTTCCATTATGTTTCTCCCCCTGAGGAGTAGCACCCTTCAACACATCAATCAACAAAAAATTTGACTATGCAATACCTGACTGATGTGGAACAAATACTTTTAGCTCACCTCCTGATGGGGAAATACCTCCAATTCACCTCTTAAATGCACAAATGTAGTCTTTGGGAGAGGCTTCATGAATATGTCTGCTAACTGCTCCTTACTGGAAACATGTTCCAGTGCAATCTCTTTATTCTGAACCTTTTCCCTCAAGAAATGATACTTAAGCTCAAAATGCTTACTTCTAGAATGTAAAACCGGATTCTTTGAAATATTGATAGCACTTGTGTTATCACAGAATATACTTACTGGTTCAGATATAGGGATTTTGAAGCCATTTAAAACATGCTTCATCCAGATTGTTTGTGTGCAGTTCATGAAGGCTGCAACATACTCTGCTTCCACTGTAGACTAAGAGATACAACTCTTCTTTTTACTCATCCATGAGACCAGTCTACCGCTGAGAAAAAATGCACCACCGGTTGTGCTTTTCCAGTCATCCACATTACTTGCCCAATCAGCATCTGTGAATACTTTCAGAATGAAATCATTTCTGTATGGGTACCATAATCCATAGTCAACTGTTCCCTTCAGATACCTAAGAATCCACTTGACTGCAACCAAGTGGGATTCTCTTAGACTTTTTTGGAACCTTGCAGTAATGCCAACTGCATGTGCAATATTCGGTCTACTATGCACTACATAATGCAACTTACCAATCATTGATCAGTATTCTTTCTCATCAACCAGTGCGGAATCATCCTCTTTTGACAATTTGCAACCAGTCACCATCGATGTACCAACTGGTTTGCTATCTTCCATGCCAAAGGTCTTCAACACCTCTTTGACATATTTGGACTGAGTGATAAAGATTCCATCTTTCATCTACTAGATGTGCAATCCAATGAAGAACTTAATCTCCCCTATGAGTGACATCTCAAACTCTTTCTTCATCTCATCAGCAAACTCATGACTCATCTTGTCATCAACAAAAACCTCACAGATCAGGATCTAATCTCCTTCAGACTTCAAGTAGATATTACTATCTTCACTTGTTCTCTCAAATCCAATCATCACAAGATGGGAATGTAGACGTTCATACCATGCTCTAGGTGCCTGCTTTAGACCATATAAGGCTTTATGTTGCCTGTACACCATATCACTAACTTCAGATAGGGAAAACCCATCTGGTTGATCTATATACACCTCCTCTTCAAGTACACCATTTAGGAATGCAAATTTTACATTCATTTGATATACCTTGAATCCTTTAAAAGCTGCATATGCAAGAAGCATATGAACTCCTTCCAATCTGGCTATAGGAGAAAAGGTTTCTCCATAGTCTTCTCCTTCTTCTTGAGCATATCCTTTGCACACCAATCTAGTTTTATTCCTAATCATTATGCCATCCTCATTCAGCTTGTTTCTGAACACCCATTTGGTGCCAATGACATTTTTATGCTTCGGTCTGGGTACCAAGGACCATGTACCATTTTTCTCTATCTGGTCAAGTTCCTCTTCCATTGCTTTGATCTAGTCTTCATCTTTACGAGCCTCTTTGAATGATTTAGGCTCAAATTCAAAGATCATACATGAGTTTTCTCTGATGTTTCTTCTTGTAAGGATTCTTTCTTCCTTATCTCCTATGATCTGCTTAGGATCATGATTTAGCTTGACATACCGAGGAATGCTCTTGATTGGTTCTTCTTACTTTTCCTCTTCATCCTCATCTTCATCAGTATCAGCATTCACCGGTTCAGGAACACTATTACTGGTACTTGGTTGACTAACAACCGGTTCCCAGAAGGTTGCAACCAGTTCATTTACAACTTTCTCACTACTGGTTTCCTCATTTTTTTAGAGGATTCATCAACTCTTACATTGATACTTTCCATAATTCTCTGAGTCCTATTTTTGTAGCATTTGAGAGCTTTACTCTTAGTGGAATATCCTAGGAATATTCCCTCATCACATTTAGCTTCAAATTTGCCTTGATGTTCACTCCTCTTGATGTAACATTTGCTATCAAATACCCAAAAGTAGCTAACCACGGGTGTCTTACCGGTCCAATACTCATAAGGAGTTTTGTCCTTACCTTTCTTGATGAGTACCCAGTTCATTGTGTAGACTGCAGTGCTCACCACTTCTCTCCAAAAGGTGTTAGCTACCTTCCCTTGAATCAACATGGTTCTAGCTACTTCAACCACAGTTCAGTTATTCCTCTCTAGTAGGCCATTCTATTATGGAGTCTCTAGGGAAGATAGTTGTCTCTTGATGCAAAATTATTCACAATACTTGTTGAATTCACTAGAAGTGAATTCCCCTCCTTGATCAATTCTGAGACATTTGATCCTTTTACCGCTTTCCTTCTCCACTAATGCTCTGAAAGCTTTGAATTTCACAAAGGCTTTAGACTTGTCTTTCAAGAATGTGACCCACATCATTCTTGAGTAGTCATCTGTGAGAATCATGAAGTACCTATCACCCGGCACACTTCTAGTTTTCATAGGACCACACAAATCAATATGCATAAGATCAAGCAAGTTGTCAGCAATGAAAGATTTACCTTTAAAGGTTGAGGAAGACATTTTCCCCAATTGACACTCTACATAAGATATTATCTGGTTTTCTTAGCATCGGCAACCCTCTAACTGCCTTGATCTTATTTGCCTTCACAATGTTATCTAAGTTTACATGGTAGAGTCTCCTATGCCATATCCAGCTATCATCAAACTTAGCCATAGACATGTGCTTATATTTGAGTTCAGATGAAATAGGTTACCTTTGGTCTGCATGCCAGTGGCCACCAATTCACCCTCTTTTCCTTTGATTCTCCAAACTCCATTCTTGAATTCTAGAGTGAGGCCACTATCATTTAGCTGGGCAACACTCAGAAGGTTGTGTCTGAGACCATCAACCCAGTACACATTGTCAGCACTACTCTTTCCATTCAGAGAGATGGACCCTCTGCCTTTGACCATGCATGGTGCATCATTGCCAAAGTGAACCACACCACCATCATACTCTTCCAAGGATAGAAAGTTGCTCTAGTCACTAGTCATATGGTGAGAACAAGCACTGTCAATGATCCACTCATTGGAATTATCAAACCCGGAGACAAGATCCTTCTTGTCTGCCACATCTTCCTTTACAACAACAAACACAATGTCTTCATTCTCTTCATCTTCTGATTCCTCATCTATGACACCTTCATCAACTGCTACAAAATAGTTTCTCCGGTTTGCTCCTTTGAATTTCCTGGACCTTTTTGGTTTGTCCTTGTTATTGCCAGTAGCACGGTTTATAGCAATATGTCCTATCCGGTTACAAGAAAAGAATTTCAAAGGTAGCTTACCTTTGTATTTACTGGTTCCTTTAGGAAGCTTTCTGGCATGGAGAGTTTCAAATGCCATCAGAATCTCCTCATCATTCATTTGTCTACTTTGTCTATGTTCACCACTACTGCTAGCTTCTTTTCCTTTTTTGGATGGTATAACAGAAGCTTTTAATGCTGATTTAGTCTTTTGAACACTGCCATCAAAACTATTTAGCTCATAGGCTATCAACTTGTCTATGATGGAGTCCAAGGATACCTTAGTCTTGTCTATTGATCTCAGCTCCTGAATAGCAGAAACCCTTATTGCATAGACTGGAAACAAGGATCTCAGGACTTTGCTTACCACAGTGGAATCTTCTATTTTACCACCTACACTCTTGATTTCTCCAACAACTATTTTGATTCTTATTCCATACTGCTAAATGGTCTCACCTTCAACCATCCGCATATCTTCAAACTTCCCTCTCAAGATTTCTTCCTTAGCCTATTTTACATGTTCATCACCACCATATATATTTTCAAGAGCATCCCATACCTCTTTGGTATTTACCTTGTCCTAAACATCAATAAACTCAATGTCAGATAGACTACTAATAAGGGCTTCCATGACTTGCCCATTTTCTTGTATCTCTCTCTTTTGGTCATCGGTGAGAGTACCGGTAGGGACAACATAGACATTCTCAACATAACTCCAATGTTGAGCACCCATGCTTTTGATGAATATCTTCATCCTATCTTTCCATATACCAAAATTTTCCCTGTTAAACTTTGGACCTTCCCTCTTCATCATTTGACTGGGATCTTTACCTCAAGCGGTTAAGCTTACAACACAGAGGACCTAGAGCCCTCTGATACCAATTGATAACTCAATGATGAATGAATAGTACCAAACCGGTACTGAGAGGGGCAGGGAGTGAATCAATACAAGCAAAATTCTATCCAAAACCGGTTTGTCAGCAAATACTCCAAGTGACTGGCAAGCAGTGACTCTGGTTAAAACAGAGTGCAACCAGTAGGACACAAAACAACTAAAACAATCATAAACCGGTTACTCACTAAGCTTTCCTCTTAGCTTAATACTATAGTACCATTACACCCTCATGCATGAACAGGTAAACTATCATCAGATCTTCACAATAGTTAGTTCAATATGTTTTATAAATAGGCATAAAACATAGAACCATCATATGCTCAACAGGTAATAACAAAGCATCATAAGATAAAAGCATCACACATGACACACATATTTTTCACGTGGAAACCTAACTAGGAAAAACCACAGTGGGGATGAATACCCACAAGTTTCTTTTTGAACTCTTTAGAAGTTCGCTCTGTTAGGAGCCTTGTCCACTTAAAGACATTACAATAGGTTCTACTAAGAACCGATCCTGTTGGGGATCACCCGGTTACAGGATGGCTATAATACCCAGTTAAGGGTTAAACCCGGTTAGGGTTACCTTGTTAGAGGATTTCAAGAACTCAATAGCTAAAGGATCTCCAAAGCTCTATAGCTTCCCAGAACTCAATAACTTCAAGTTACCCTATTAAGGGATTTGTATCAAGCTGGCTAAGGCTACCCTATTAAGGGATTTCACAACTGTTGAAGTGGTTAAAGATCAACAAGAATTACAATGATCTGGTAACAACACTCAATGCTAATGTAGATCCGTTTTAGCTCATCTCCACCTTCTGTACATTCACTTTGTAGGTATCTCTTCTCTCCTTTGGTCTAGCAAGAATTACGTATCACTTTCCTTGGATACATACATACAACTTTTGCCAACAACCTTAGAAACAGACAGAACATCGACCTTAAAGGAAACAGATAGGTTGGTAGCAAAAACCCTAAACCCTAAACCTATTAGGTTAGGCAATTCAAACGGCTCAATCCTGACCATTGAATCATACTGCATTAAATGCAACACTCTTGAATTGATCTCAAGACATTCTCCATCGTCCATTATCCACTGATTTCATGGCAGCTAATAACCCATCACGCATTATCATTGTTTGACAAACTTTGCACATTCCCAAGGCAGATTGACCAAATCGTCTGCACAAACAATTATTACATTATTTGCTCATTCGCCTTTCCACACGCCCATTATCCTCTTCGCTGATTTTAACTTTTAGTAACCCCTTGAATAACTCAAACTACCTTCTCGATGTGACATGACAATCCTCTCCGTATAATCTTATTTATTATTGCAATTGAAAAGAGAGAACATAAAATCATATATATATATATATATATATATATATATATATATATATATATATATATATATATATATATATATATATATATATATATATATATATATATATATATATATATATATATATATATATATATGTATATATATATTTTAATTAATCATAAAAATTATTCATTTCACACATGATATTGCCTATGACAATCCGTATGGCAACATGGACAAATCATATGGCTACATGAATAACAAGCATGGCAACAAGAATAACTAACAAAGACAAAACATGATTTAATGGGTCCAATTAACATCTGAAATGCATATAGTCAAACTTTAATACATCATTACCATCCCATTATACAAATTAAAATGTGACAAAAACTTATGAGTTCTAGGAATAAAAGGAGCTAATATCTCAACTCATCAGTGTTCAATTAAACCAACCTTGTATACCAAGTTCTAGGAGCCTGTTTTAGTCCATATAGGGCTTTTCTTAATCTGCAAACCATATTTTTTCATCTGTCAGTAAAAATCCATTTGGTTGCTCAATAAAGACTTCTTCTTGAAGTACTCCATTTAGAAATGTACACTTACCATCTATCCAATAGATATTGTAGTTCCTATAGGTTGCATAAGCAAGAAATATTTTTAAAACTTCAATTCTAGCTACCAGTGCAAAAGTTTCACCATAATCAATTCCTTCTTTCTGAGAATATCCCTTGCAAACGAATCTAGCCTTGTTTCTTACAACTTGTCCATCCTCATTCGGTTTGTTTCTAAAAACCCATTTAGTTCCAATAACATTCTTATTTTTAGGTTGGGGAACTAAAGTCCAATTATTGTTCTTTTCTATTTGATCTAATTCATCTTCCATAGCTTTCATCCAACATTCATCTTTATAAGATTCAACTACTGATGTCGGTTCAATCTGAGAAAGGAAACATACCTTTTGACTTGCCAATCTTCTCCTTGTCATAACTCCCATATTTTTATCTCCAATGATCTCATTTTTTATAATGATTTAACATTACATACCTTGGTGTTTTCTGATTTTCAGGTTCTCTGTGCTGCTTTTCTATTACAGTTGAGTTTTTTGATGATGGTGGGGTAACTGGTTCAGTATTCTATTCTGGTATAGGCACTACCAATTCAATTATGATCATTTCCACTGTCATTTCACTGTCATAAGATTTAGCTTGGTCTTTGTACTGCTCATCCACTTTCACATTATCCCTCTCCACAATTCTTTCTAATCTTTTGTTATAACATCTATATGCTTTTCTTTTAGTTGAATAACCAAGAAATCTTCCTTCAAAACATCTAGGATCAAAATTTCCAATGGAAACATCTCTTTTGATGTAACACTTACTTCCAAAGATTCTGAAATACTTAAGAGTAGGGGAATGACCAAACCATAATTCATAAGGTGTCTTATCGGTATCTCCTTTGATATGAACTCTGTTGAATGTATAAAATGTCATACATATTGCTTCTCTCCAGTAGATATGAGGCAAAATGGCTTTCCTCATCATGCTTCTAGTTGCATCCAAAATGGTTATGTTCTTTCTTTCCACAATGTCATTCTGCTGAGGTGTCCGGGGTGCAGATAACTGTCTCCTAATGCCATTTTTTCTCACAATAGCTATTGAACTCATCGAATGTGAATTCACCACCTTGATCTAATCTCAGACACTTGATTTTCATTCCTGTCTTTGTCTCAACCATAGCTTTAAAGATCTTGAATTTCTCAAAGGCTTCATTTTTCTCCCTTAGAAAAGCAACCCACATCATTATAGAATACTCATCAAAGATTAACATGAAATATCTATCACCTTGAAATCTTCTTGCATTAGCTAGACCACATAGGTCAGTATGAATAAAATCAAGAACATCATTAGATTTATCAGGTATTCTCTTAAAATAAATTCTTATTTGCTTACCCATTTGACATTCTTTACATACCGGATTATGAGGCTTCACAATCTTAGGTAAATCTTTAATTGCCTCAGTTGAACTAATATTTACAATGCAATCAAAATTTAAATGACACAACCTCTTATGCCATATCCAACTTTCATCAATATGTGCAATCAAACATGTCTTTTCATCGGAGTTCAAATGAAAGATGTTACCTTTTCTCTATGTACCAGTTACAATCTCCAAGCCTGATTTGCTAATGATTTTTCACTTTCCATCCTTGAATTGTAATTGAAATCCTCTATCTACCAATTGTCCTACACTCAAAGGATTATACCTCATACCTTCAACATAATAGACATTATCAGTGTTATGCTTACCATCCAATGAAATGGTTCCTCTTGCTTTGATCATGCATGCCTTGTTATTACCAAATCTGACTTGACCACCATCAAATTCTTCCAGGGTTAGAAAATTTCCTTTGTCATATATCATATGATGAGAACATCCACTGTTTATTACCCATTGATCAGTGTCTTCAACTTTTTCTGCAAGGGCCTTTTCCTCATTCTTGATAACTGGTTCCGAATCATCACCCTTCTTAGCATAAAATACCCAATCTTTTCCATTTCCGGATCCACTAGCTGAATGTCCTACCAGTTCTTCTTCTGAGTCATCAGTTACTCCTTCCTCATTAGCATAGTAGCATGATTTGTTTTTGTATTTCCTATACTTATGCTTGATCTGACATTCATGGTTATGCATAAAATATTTTCTTTCTCTTTATTCCAATTTTGAATTCCTTTTAGGATATCTAGATGCAAAATGGCCTATCTTATTACATGCAAAACATTTGAAAGGATATTTTCCTTCATACTTACTTCTTGACGGACCTTGAGGTATCTTTCTAGAAAATAGGGCTTCAAGTTTCTCAAGCTCTTCATCTTCTTTCCTGATATCTTCGAATTCCTTTGCATTAAAAAATTTCCAATATTTCTTGTTGTATGATGATGCAGATGCCTTAAATGCAGTATCAACCTTTGTAGCTCTAGGAGGACCAAATTCTTCAAGCTCAAAAGCAGATATCTTCCCAACAAGAGTATCTCTATTGACATAAGAATTAAGCATGGTTCTTAGCTCATTAATTGCAATTACCTTCATCTTATATGAAGATGGCAAAACCCTTAACACTTTTTAAATAATCTTTTCCTCACTCAGAGATCCACCACAGCACTAAATTCCCAATACAATTTCATTAACCCTTTCCATGAATGTAGAAATTATTTCATCTTCTTCCTTCTCCAAGCTTTTATATCTTACCCTATAACATTCAAGTTTTGCAATTTTAAGAGTATTATCACCATCATTCAGAGTCTCCAACATTTCCCACATAGCTTTTGACGATGATTTGTCTAATAGTCCCATGATTTGCTGATCTGATAAGGCACTTAAGAGGGCTTCTCTAGCTTTGCAATCATTCTCAATGTTCTTAACCAAGTCTGTTGGTGCAGGAAGACCAAATGCCAGATTATGAGGAGTGTAACCATTCTGAGTTATTTCCCAAATTTGTTTTTCAATGCATCTTTAATGAGTCTCCATCTAAATCTTCCATACTCCATAGTTTGTTTCATCAAGCCTAGGGTTGTCCTTCTGGAAAACATGAGTTGAACTATTAGTTGCCATAGGATCTTCCTCAAGTGGTTAAGCTTCTGCAAAATGAGGACCAAGCTCTGATACAAATTGTTAGGATAACCAGTGAACAACTGAGATGGGGGGTGAATCAGTTGTTAACAAATTATATGAATTAAAGAACTTAAAACCTTATACTAGTATAATTGATTAAGCATTAAAGCATAAATGAAAATCAAAGAATCAATACCATACAACCATAACACATAACACCATGATTTTTCCATGGAAAACCTCAATGAGGAAAAACCACTATGGAAAACCCTACTCACAGTCAGATGATACTTCTACAACAAGTATATGATTACAGTATGGGCTTGGACATGCAGGAAGACGCACTGCCTAGAGCACACTTCTCATCACAATGTAGTCTCACTTACTACAAAGATGTCAACTAGCTCAAAATGTTTGGACTACAATCTAGAGAGAAGAACTATCGGTGATAGCATCAAACATGCCAAATTACAATTCCAGTTAAGCTCAATATCGAAGGTCTAAAACCTCTTACATAAACCCAACTCCATCACCTATTATCAAGAAAATCCTCTACACAAATGATTACATTATTTTCTTCTTGCCCATCATAGATAATCGACAATGAGATCTTACATACATTTATACCAACCCGAGACCTAACCAATTAGGTTGGCCACTCAAATGATAATACAATAGATCCATTACATAATCCTGAAATAAAATCATAATACATGTCGGCCTAAGGCCAAACAAATTTCACCCAATCACTAAAACATCTTAGAAGCGCATCAAAGCAATGACACCAATTAGTTGAGGCATGAACACAATCACCATGTGCATCCTGAATCCCTTCTAGAAGCTGCACCAACACCACTTATGCATAATATCAAAGAGCTTTAATAAAGCTCTACCGATGAAACCCTTATCGAACTAATAATGAAAGCTTACTAGAACATAAGATAGCATCCGATCATCAAGTCAATATTAACTGGCTAGAACAAACTTTAGAAGCATATGAACCATCCATATAAACATATTCCATCAACCAGATCATACTAGTGGCAATCAACTAATTATCTTCCCAATCCAATCCATCTACCGAAAGCCGATAAACAACCATAGTAACAAGTGTTTACATCAATGACAAAACATCAGTGCAACAAATAATCAATTCTATCATATGGCCACATAAGGTACAATTTTATGATTGGAGGTTTGTTATATCTAACTCAGACTAGACAAGATATAATGAATGTAGTTTGTATTGTATCGAAATATTAGAGTGATCCCAGAGAGAATCATGAGAGTGTGGTGAAAAGGATTTTAAGGTATTTGCAAAGAACAACTGAATATGGTTTGTGGTATCATAAAGATGATGGTTTTACTCTATGTGCATATAGAGATGTAGATTGGGTTGGTGATGTTGATGACTAAAAGAACACATCCAGTGGAGCTGTCTTTCTTTGAAAGAAACTTGTTTCATGGATCAGTAAGAAACAATCATGTACCTCTTTATCTACTTCTGAAGCAAAGTATGTTTCTGTTGCTACTAACTGTACACAAGTTCTATGGATGAAGCAAATGGTTAAGGATATAAGGGTGGATTGTAATGAACCGGTAGTTATTCACTGTGATAACTCTATTGATATTGACATATCAAAGAATCCAATATTTCATTCTAAGACAAAGCACATATCTATCAAGTACAACTTTTTGAAGGAGAAGGTGGAAGCAAATGAAGTCAGACTAGTTTATGTGAATACTAAAGAGAAGATTGCAAATATATTCACTAAACCCTTTCCTAAGGAATCATTTGAGTACTTCAAAGACATATTTGGGGTTTCTTCCCCTCTGAAAGAGACCTGAGTGATGCTAATTGGCATCAGTCCAGTATGCATTTACAAAACTACTATTCATTTTGGATTGATGTGTTGGTGCTACTCTCAGGGGGAGTAGTCAACTATGTAGCTCAGTGGATTTATGATTTTTCTTTGATGTTTATGTTATATTTTTGGCACTGATGTTCAAGGAGGAGAGATATATGTGAAAAATAGAGCTTAACATAATATCAGTCAAAGGGGAGAGATCAGAGCTTAATAGGGATATCATTTAGAGGGGGAGTTTGTTAACATCATTGTTGAACAAAATATCATTCAAAGGGGAGAGATCAGATCTTAACAGGGATATCATTCATGGGGGGAGTATGTTAACTTCATTGTAATATCATCTTATGGGAGATTGTTGGTTGTCTCCCTTTGAGGGAGACTTGTTTGGCATTTCTTGGAACTTGGGAGTTTTTCACATCTAGTGTTGCCATCAATTCCAAAGGGGTAGATTGTTGGAAAATTGAAGGAATTGATTATGTGTTGCATTGATGTTTTGTCATTGATGGCAACACCAGCTGTTTTGGTTGTTTACTGATTTTCGATAGGTTCTGATAGAGTTGTTGGATTATGATATTGATTCGGTATGCTCCAGTATGATTTGGTTTGTGGAATTGGTTTGGATCTATCATTCATGCTATTCAAATGCATATCACAATCAGTTGGTTCAAGATTTGATGACTCAGGAGCTATCATTTTCTCTAATAAGCCTTTTTGTCAACAGTAACGGTTTTACCGGAAGAACTTTGTTGAAGATCTTTTGATGCACTTGATAAGTGGTGTTGGTGTAGCTTCTAGATGGATTTCAAGATGTTGTTGGTTATCTTGTTCATGTTCTTGTTGATCAGTGGTGTTGCATTTAGGACTAGACCTAATGCTATCTTATTTTTCTAGGTTATGGATGGGTTTATGTAATGTGTTGGTGGATGATCCTGATGCATTACCGGTTCAATCTATTGATTGGATTATGATGTTTGGGTTGTTAGGCCGACTTGGTTGATCATTGGATTGTAGGTTTATATTATGAATTTGTTGTATTATCTTTTAGGTGGCTGACCTAATTGTTTAGGTCCCGAGGTTGTATAAATATGATTTAAGATCTCTTTATAGATCATGGTTATCCTGACGGGTTTATGGTTTTAGGGGTTATACAATTATCTGTGTGTGAATAAGGTTGTAATCATATGCAGAGGTTTTGGTCAATCGTAGGTGATCGAATTGGGTTGGTGAAAGAGGTTTAAGACCTTTGGTACTGAGCTTAACTGGAATTGTACTCAGACATAGGATATGTTATTCTTGTAGTTCACTCTTCTTTCCGGATTGTAGTCTCGATTTATTTTATAGTCAGTGACGCTCTTTTTGTGATGAGCAATGTGCTCTAGGCCATTGGCCTTCCTGCATGTACAGAACCCTCTTTTTGTAATCACATGCTTACTGTAGAAGTATTATCTGACTGTGGGTAGGCTTCGCACTGTGGTTTTTCCCTTTACTAGGTTTTCCACATACAAATATTGGTGTTATCTTTTGTGTATGGCTGGTAAATGTTCTGTGGTTTATATTTGGGCTTAACTATTATATCTTCTATTTTGGGATTTGGTTTATGTATTCCAGTAATAAGGTTTTAAATGCTTAAAGTTCTATAATCTATTGAAAACTAAATCACCTCCTCCCTCCTCTTAGTTGTCCATCAGATATCTAAGATGTCTAACACCCTCCAATAAATATCAGATAATTTTGCTTTGGTAACATAGTCCTTGCCATATCCAATATGGTTATGTTCTTCCTTTCCACCAATCCATTCTGCTGTGGAGTCCTAGGTTCAGAAAGTTGTCTTCTGATTTCATTCTTATCACAAAAGTTGTTGAATTCATTGGATGTAAACTCACTGCTTTGATCTGATCTCAAACACTTTATCTTAAGTCCTATCTCAGTCTCAACTATAGCTTTAAAGATTTTGAATTTCTCAAAAGCTTCAGATTTTTCGTTCAAAAATGCTACCCACATCATTCTAGACTAATCATCAATAAGGAACATAAAGTATCTATAACCTTGAAAACTTTTTAGTCCTTTCTAGTCCACACATATTAGTATGAATAAGATCAAGAATTTCATTAGATTTATCATGTATGCTTCTAAAAGAATTTCTGACTTGCTTACCCATTTGACATTCTCTACATACCAAATTATGAGGTTTCACAATTTTGGGCAAATCTCTGATAGTCAGTGTTGAACTAATCTTCACTATGCAATCAAAATTTACATGACATGTCCTCTTATGCCATAACCAGCTTTCATCAATCTAAGAAATCAAGCAAGCTTTCTCACTGGAGTTCAAATGAAATATGTTTCTATTGGTCTCGGTTTTAGAAGCAATTTCTAATCCAGGTCTATTGATGAACTTACATTTCCCATCCTTGAATTATAAATGAAATCCTCTATCCACCATCTGACCTACACTTAAAAGATTATGCTTTAAGCCTTCAACATAATAAATATTATCAATGTTAGTCTTACCATCCAATGATATTGCTCCCTTGCCTTTGATCCTACATGCCTTATTGTCTCCAAATATGACTAATCCACGATCAAATTATTGTAGTGATAGAAATTTTCTCTTGTCACTAGTCATGTGATGTGATCATCCACTGTCTATAATCTAGTCATCCTTTTCCTCAATACGAGTTGTTTCAATGACAGGTTTCGGAGAATCATTCTTGATAGAAATAAAAAACCAGTCATTACTGGAGGAAGATCCATTATCGGTTCCACTCACAAGTTCATCATCATCATCAGTAATACTAAAATCATCATCACCAACATAATAGCATGATTTATCCTTATTCCTTCTGAATCTAAGTCTGTTCTGATATTCCAAATTAGGCTTATAAATCTTCACAAATATTTCATCATTCATAGCAGCTCTTTCAGGGAATCTAGAAGAAAAATGACCAATCTTATTGCATGAAAAACATTTAAAAGGGACTTTTCCTTCATACTTACTTCCAGCTGATCCTTTAGGAATTATTCTAGCAATGAGGACTTCTATCTCTTCAAGTTCCCTTTCTGCTCTTTCAATGTCCTCCATATCTTTAGCATACATCTCCTTCCAAACTATCTTTTTCTTACCGGAGGTAGATGCTTTAAATGTAGTCTCAATTTTATTAACACTCTGATCTCCAAGTTCCTCAAGCTCAAAAGTAGTCAATTTACCAAGCAGTTTATCTCTGGTAATAGGGGTAGTTGACATTGTCTTGAGTTCATTGATTGCAGTAGCCTTCATCTTATAAGTTAGAGGTAGAACTCTCATAACCTTTGACACTATCTCATCCTCACTAACTGATCCGCTACAACATTTGATTCCCATAAAAATATTATTTACTCTATCCATGAAAGAACTTATCTTCTCATCTTCTTCCATCTTCAAAGTTTCATACCTTACCTGGAAACCTTCAATTTTTGTAATTTTCATAGCCTGGTCCAGATTAGCTTTGCATTCTCCAACTCTATGACATTCAATAGCTTTTCATCAAATAGGGTGCTTAAAAATGCTTCTTTTTCTATGACATCATTTTCATCCTTCTTCTATTCATTGGCAGGTGTTGGTGTTTTAGAATTAGGATCATGAGGTATATACCCTTTCTCCAGTATCTCTCAAACTTCAGCTCCAAGACATTTGAGATTAATCTTCATTCGCTTCTTCCATTTTTTGTAATTTGTACCATCAAATCTGGGACTCTCCTTCAATAGGGATTAAAGGTAGAACTAGATGCAGTTTCCATCAAATCTCTTGAAGCATTTAAGCTTCTGCAGAGAAGACCAAGCTCTGATACCAATTATTAGACACATCTGATACCGAGTGTAAACTGAGAGGGGGGGTGAATTAGTTTACCATCATAAATTAGAACTAATGCATATCAAAACCATTAAACCAGAGCATAAAGAAACCAATAGAATAAAGGATATAACATAAAACATAGTATGCATAGCACCAATATTTTGATGTGGAAACCCTAGTAAAGGGAAAAACCATGGTGGGAAACCCTACCCACAATTAAATAATACTTCTACAGTAGTATGTGAAATTACAATGGGGATTGCACTTGCAATCAAGCCAATGGCTGGGAGCTCACTGCTCATCACAAAAAGAAGTCTCACTGACTTACAAAAACATTGGACTACAATCCACAAAGAATGAACTATGAAAGTAGCATCTCCTAATGCTTGATACAGTTCCGGTTAAGCAATGATGTATGCCCTACAATACAAAAACCTTCACTAAATGATATATCATTTGTTCACACATAAACCTTCCTCTGATAATATAGACATAACCATCGATCCCATTTGTATGAAAATTACATGAATAAGTCACCTATAAATATAGATCATCAACCTTATTGATAAGGTCGGCTAAACCCTAAACCCATAAACCCATAATAATAAAAATTACATTACACGGTATCACTAGACCAATATTATGATTTACATTACATAGCATGGACCTTAATCAACTATCCAAACAATTCCATCTGTCGGAAATTCCGCTAAGACCAAAATCCAACACGCTTCATGAACCGATAGAAACCCTTAGTGAAGTAACACATAAATTTTAATCGGATCCAAATAGGACCACCATAATAGCACGCTAACCAATGAAAAGTCACTAAACACTCAGAATATGATCGAGAAGAACCTTCAGCATGATAGAAATTGATTCCATAAGATAGACCAAAATTGCGTGACCAAAATACAAAATATTACTTACCAGTAAAGCTAACTGATACCGAGAAATACCAACTGGGAACATAAGAGATAGTTATTGGAGCACCAAAACATGAACCAACAAGATATGTCAAACAAATAACCATCTAGAGTAAGCATCCAAAACTAATCATACCAGATCAGAATCATAGCCAAAACCAAGATGATCACTAAGACTAACCGAGATAGGTCTAACTGGGATAGCCTCCAACTGGGATACAGTGTTGACATCAATGAAAACACTTAACCAAATCCAACATATTTCCAACAAGGACAAGGTCATTCATTTTAGCCAAAATTTTTTATGTTCTCATCTTCTCCCATCTTCAGCATATCATACTTCCCTTTCAAACTCTGCAACTTAGCAACTTTTACTTGTTTATCTCCTTCATATAGAATCTGAAGCTTCTCTCAAATCTCATGTGCAATTTGAAGTCCCATTAAATCAATAATCTCTAAATCTGCCAGGGTTCTCATTAATGCTTCCTTAGCTCTAATGTTATGTTTAACTTCTTTGATCTCATCAATAGTGACCGGTCCATTCTGAGGAACAAAATAGGCATTCTTTGTAATCTTCCAATAATCTTCTCCAAAACATCTCAAGTGCACCTCCATCTAGTTCTTCCATATAGCATAATTACTTCCATCAAATCTTGAACTCTCCTTCTTAAAGATAACATCTCCAGTTTCCATCCCAGATCTCCTCAAGCGGTTAAGCTTCTTTCAGAGGATCTAGTTTCGATACCAATTGTTGGCAACAACAATGAAGGAAAACTAAGAGGGGGTGAATAATTTTTCACCGGATCTACAAACTTAACCACAAATATAGATCTGATAAATTTTAGTAACAACAAAGATAAGCAAGTTGATAGCACAATACACAACACCACTTATCAAATCTTCATCTATCAACATTTGAAACTCAAGAATGCTCAAACAACAACAACTATCACAAAGAAAGATAACTTTCAGAGCACCAAATCATGAACCATAAAAACTGAAGATGCACAAGAACATCCCAAATAATCTCCCAAAATCTTGTTGGTATTTTGGTATGATTTTGTCATTGATGTCAACACCTGCTATATACACCTGTGGCATAGAAATTAGGATTCATCAAAACATAAGTAGATCAATCAAAACACAAGACATGATAACATAATCAAAGGAATACTCATGAAATGAACCTAATTCCAAAGCACATTCAATAGAGGTATGGAAACAAAGCATTCAAAAGAAAACATTAAGCAAACCAGATCCAAGATTGAATACTCCTTCCATGCGGCTCCATTGTTGTTCTTTCCTCTTCAATAGTTTTGTGGATCTCACCTACAAGTGCCCTCACAATTGAAAGCAAAAAGCTCAAGAGTACTAGAACTAAGATTTGATAGTTTGACAGCAATTCGGATTTCAAGAAGTAATTGAAGGGGATGATTGAAGAAAAATTATCCAATTTATAGAGAAATTGGAGAAATGAGCAAATTAGTATGAAAGAGATTTGAATAGAAATTCAAATCAATAATAGCAAAATTATGACATATCCATGACAAATTGCTATGCAAGGCTTATGACAATTCATGACAAATTTCTATGTCAAGAATTTATGACATTTTATGACAAATTTCCATGACACATTTCTATGTCAAGAATTTTATGACAATTTTGGACAAATTTCTATGTCATTGCCATAAATTTAGGAGAGAAATAGGAGGAAATTTAAGAAAATTAGAAAATTAGAGAAAATTAGAAAATAATGAAAATAGGAAATTAGAAATTGAAAGAAATTAGAAATTAGGATTTAGTGAATTAATTAATAATTTTTCATTTATTAATCAATTCACAAAGAGGAATAATTAGACAATTAAATGAAGATTTAATTGTAATAAGGAAACTTAGGATAAATAAGTAATTTATTTAATCCTAAAGGAAGAAATGACAAATTAGGTTAAATGATTGAATCATGAAACCCTAGAAGACGAATTAGAAATGCGAAAATGACAATTAGGTCTATAATTGACTTGATCATGTTTTGATTTGATAAATGACCAATGCGACAAAATGATTTGATTGATAGATGCGCCAATTGACGAGGAACAATGACAAATTGATCCAAATTGACACAATTGAGACAAATAACGATCGATGACAAATCGGTTGAAAAATGACAAAATTGACAAAATAGATTGCAAGATGACAAGATTAGACATGACCACGATCGATGACAAATCGATCGCAAGATGACAAGATTGAAGGATTGATGATAAATCAACAAGATTGATAAACCGATCGCCAAATGATAAGATTGAAAACAGGACAAAACCCTAATTAGGATTGACGATGTCCAAAATGATAAGATTGATAGGAGGACAAAACCCTAATTAGGATTGACGATGTCCAAAATGATGACAAATGAATACGCACATTGATGCGACAGGGTAAAATCGATCAAAATCATGACTGAATATTGTTGTCGACAAGACCAAATTCAAGGATGAGATGATTGAAGAATATAGAAGAATGACTCGATGTTCGCAAATGATAAAGACCAAGTGCGTGACATAGGAGAAATGTTAATGCGACGCAAAAACCTAAAATGAGGCAATGCGCAAATGTTAAAGTATGACCTTGCAAGCGTTGACCATTTTTGGGTGTCTACATTTTGCCCCTCTTTGAGACAATGCGATTTTAAGCGTTGTTTCAAAGAACAATAACAAAATGCCCCAAACAATAATGATGACATATGAAAATGCCCCAGACAATAACAATGACATATGCATGCCCCCTCGAGGAATTGGCCGGAAACATGCAGAAAAGAGGCCAATTGATCGATAAAAATGACAGGATCGAACGGACTGACAAGCAGAGATCGGATGCATGACAGACAAGCAATGTAAGGTGCACAAGACCATGACCAACATAAGATGGAGAGGACACACGTCCATCTATGCAATGACAAAGAGCTATAAATGAGACCAAGAGGGTGAAAATGACTCATTTGCACTAGCTAAAGAGGAGGATTTGTTGCTCTGGACAAGGACACTTGCAGACAGATGGCGAACATTCCAACGGCGGATCACCTTGGAGAATGTGTACGCACATTCAGATGATCAGAGGACACAGGAGCAGAGGTATGTATTGCGAAAACCCATGTGTTTGATTTCATGAATTTTGATGGCTTACGGGACATTGCGGGACCCACAGAGGATACCAAAATGGACATCTGCGCTTGTGTGGTCTAAACCTGCGCTTGTGTAAGGAGTTTTGCGCTTGTGTATGAATACACAAGCGCAATTCATATAACACAGGCGCAAGTTTCTCCAACACAGGCGCAAGTTGTCATAAAAACCCTAGTTTTGACTTGAAATTGCATGCAAATGACCTGACAGGGGGGGGGAAGGGTAGGATAGGTTAATGTGGATGAAAAACACCCTGATTTGATCATGAAAATGAAGACATGCAACCCGTAGGAACAAACCCTAAAACTGACAAAATGATGCCTTGATTGTGATGCAGAGGATCTAGACATTGTCGAGAGGGAGATTCGGTGGGAGACTATGGCGGCCGAGTATGAGCAGCGATGTGTGGTGAGGACGATGAGGAGCCAGACTCATAGAGGCTCGGGATACAGCCATAGCTCAGGCACAGCGAGAGGGACAGAGAGTCGCTGAGTTCATTGGATCGATTAGGGATGCCAGTGCACGGGAGATGGCACAGATGCTAGTAGAGACCGGCGAGGAGAGACTGTACTGGAGGACATTATATGAGGGTGCAGTTCCACCGGAGCGGAGAGCACCTTCATATCGGGCACGATCGAGGACAAAGAGCAGGTCACGCTCTCGGAGGTCATTGAGCAGCATAGGAGGGAGTGGACCGATGAGACCACCACAGCCAGGACCAGGACCAGGTACATCATCTGCGAGGCATGGCAGGGATGAGGAGGATAGAGGGAGCACCCAGTGACAGAGGCACGTGCTCCGTATGACAGACAGTGGACGTTATGTAGTTTGACATTATGTAGTCAGCCTGCGGGCCATACTTAGGATAGACAATCCGATTTTGTACTCCGATATGATTATGATATGTGATATGACATGCATCGATATGATGGGATGCAATATGTTATGACTTATGTTTTTTTTTCTGAATGGATGACTTATGCATTGTGTATGGACATGTATGGATGTATTTTTATGTATTTGTAATGTATTTATGAAATGAAATGGATAAAATGCTTGATGTAATATGTAATGGAATGCAAATGTACTAACCAAATGTATGCAGGACACAATATGGTTTTGGATATTGGAGTACAAAATCGAACTGACTATCCGACCGGACGGAAGAAGTGTTAGTAAGAAGAAATAAGACAGAGGACAATTAGAGATGATGAAAATTTGCTTTCAGTAATGCACTTTGTAGGTGAGAACCTTTATTTTTATTTAGCAAAATGGATGCGTAGCATCATGGCATTGAAGGCCAGAGCTGAAATGCAACCCGATTTGCAAAAGACAGACACATCATAGACAAACGACAATCACAATCAAAAAAGAAAAGGATCATGAGCCATCCCGGTCACTCTAAATCACTCGGTGACATCATCGAGCAACATAGGAACATGATCGAAGCCAAAGATAAATCAATAAAAAGATAAGACTCACAAATTCAAGCAAATCAAACAAACATCTTGATCTTCATTGTCAAAAGTTGAACACGCTGATAGGACGATCATGCTGTCTGGTTTCAGGAAATGAGGTACCCCGTCTAAGACAGGACACAGTCTGGTTTCGAGTATACCACACCCTGTATAAGACCCATGATAATGTGACAAGGACAAATGATTTTGATGCTGATATTCGATTGATAAGACAATTTGGATCAGTTTGAATGCTTGGTTTGAGTTGAAAACGTTCATCTGTTAATGTGTGATTTCATTAAAGCACAGCGTTTGGTTGCAAATTGTTGGATGAATGCTCACTGATCTGTCAATGCATAAAGGGAATACTTTATTGCAAAAATGCATGTTTTTGGTTTTTGGAGTTTTACAATTTTTTTGTGGTTTCAATTTTCTCAGGACTTTATATGATTTTTATGAATTTTGTTTTCAGGACATTATTTGATTTTTATGGATTTTTTCATGACATTTTTGAAATTTTTAGAATTTTTTTTTTTTTTTTCAGGACTTTTTTCAATTTTTATGATCTTATTTCAGGTCATTTTTTGATTTTTATGAATTTTTTCATGACATTATTCAATTTTTTAAGGATTTTTTCAAGAGATTTTTGCCCCCAGTGTCTAGCAAGGAAAGGAATATGATAGGTGAATAAATAGGCTTGCTGAAATGATGGTGGATAGAGGGAAGACAAAGGCCTTTTATCATGGAGACAAGATGGATGCAATTTTCAAGGGCTATTGCGTGATGGGACAAGAGACTGGATATGACAATGTAAAGCAGGAACATGGCATGAGGGACATGTCAAGAGGTTTTTGAAAAACATGTTTAAATTTTTGTGTCCTTATGTCAAATCAAGATCGAGGAATGAAACAAAGTGTATGGATAGCGATAAGATATGGATAGGATAAGCAAGACCAAGAATGGATAAGGGACATGGACTGAAGGTTAGGATTGGCTAAGGGATAGTGGCAGAAAGTTGCAATAAGCTAGGGAATATGGATGAAAGGTTATAATAAGCAAATGGATAAATGACCAAAAGCTATGATGGACTAAAAGCTGCAAGCATGATGCTCATGAAGATCCTCAGCCTTGTCAAGATCAAAGGTGGAAAGGGAAACTGGACATGAGGGACAATAGGATAATGGAGGGTAATGACAGGGGTATGATAGGATAATGGAACAATGAAGGACAAAAGGATATGAAGGAGGAAACCTACCCCCAAGTGTGGTGTGCAAGAAGTTCATGGATTACACATGACGCCTGTTTGCCAGGTTTTCATCATGGTACTTGCCCAAGGCGCCTGTTTTCCAGGTTTTCACCAGTGGACGAATTATTTTTCTTTATTTTTATTTTTTTTCTTTTGTCTTTCTTTTTTCACTTTTTTTTTATTTTTTTGGATTTTGACTTTTTCAGAAGAAGAAGGACACATGATAGGGAATGGAAGAAGGACTCAAGCGTCTTTTTGTTTGGATAGTAGCCTTGAAAAAAAATAGACCATGACCTTTAAAAGTATGATCAAAGACGTTGGTAGGATAAGGACATGGACAATGAGATGAAACTAAGGCAATGATTTATGCAAAGGATTGGACGAGAGGGATGGAAGGATGGAAAATATGCATTGGATAGTGGATAGGGTATTGGAAGAATTGGCCTTGAGTGTATGGAAATGAAGGCAAGATCGACATTGGCACACACCTTGAGGGGTGATGGACTGATGGAGGAAAAATGTATTTTGGATATTGAGATTTGGATGGAGGAAAGGCTATAGATTTTGGGACATAAGGGCCCAAAACGGATGAAGAAGGTGATGGAGAAATAGACTTGGAAGGTTTGGATGGAGGAATAGCAATTTTGGATGCCAAGTTGGATGTTTCTTTAGGCTTTTGTGCTTCAAGGAGCTTCTTAGGGATCCACATGGTTTTTGATTTTTCATGCTTTTGTGGTTCCTTGGTGTGCATTGCTTGCACAAGGGATTTAGGAACCCATATATATTTTGAATTTTCTTTATTTTGCTCAGCGGGCCTTTTTAACCTTTTGTATTTTTCTTTTTCTTTATAGATCATATTGCTCTTTGTTTTGACATGTCGATTATATTGGACATGTTGATCTTTGAATACATGTGGATTGCTAGACTTATGACTTTTATACTTGGCATCCAAATTGCTTGGAAGAGGGAATGAATGTTGGTGTGGATGGGAATGATATGAAGGCATGTGGGATGGATGGAAGGTTCTCCAAGATGTGTGCCTTTGTTGATGTTGCATAGGAGATGGAGGGATATAGGGACCTAGAATGGATGGAAGCGATGATGGGGAAGGTGGACATTTGGATTTTGACTTTGAAGGGATACCAATGCCTTGAGTGATTTTATTGAGGCCATGACCCTTAATATTTTCTTTGACATGAAGGGGTTCTTGCTTATGGAGATCTACCCCTTTGCCTTTATCAATATTTTGACTAATAGGATACTCTTTTCTTTGGGAAGAAGACGAGAGTCCATTATGAGGTGGATGTGATATGAGAGAAATAAGGAGATCTTGAAGTGGATCGGATTGCACCAAAGTGGAAGAACCCATTATGCATGTAGGGGGTTCATGAACATCTTGCACTGACACGTTAGAATCATGAGGGGTATCAGGATCATGAGGGGGACTAGGAGTGTGTAGTGGACATGGCTCAATGACAGGCTCTTCAAGAGATGGAATGGGAGAAATAATGGGATCCTCAAAAGAAATGCGATCTTGGAGTGAATATGTTGGATTAGGACAAGGAGATGGAGGAACAAGTGGATCTTGTGGAGGATCTGAAGGAATGATTTGATCTTGACAAGGAGGAAGATCATTGGATTCCTCTTTAAAGGTGCTTTGCTCTTGACTTTCAATGGGATCATCGGAAAGAATGGAAGGGATATCTTGATCTTTCTGAGGAAGTGGAATATCAATGGGATTTGAAAGGACATTGTGTTCATGAAATTGAAGGGGATCATTTGGGATTGGATGAACTGGGATATCTTGATCTTGCTCGAGGAATGGAGTGTCAATAGGACTTTGGATATGATGGACAAGAATAGGAGAATCATCGTGAGTGTTTGGGAAGATGGAGTCCTGGTCAACAATTGGATGGGATGATAAGGTTTTGGGATCTTGATCTTGATCTTCTTTAGGACTCATTTCTTCATGTTCTAAATTATCCTCTTGACATGGGGTTGGACTTTGGATATGCATGGGGGATTTTGGCAAGGGATTAATGCTTTGGGATGAAGGAAAGGCAATTTGAACATTTGTAAGATCAGACATTCCAATCATAAAGCTTTCTTGCATCTTAGATTTGGATCCACTTTTTGGTATTCGAGGAATCACTTCTTGTTGAGGGACACCTGTCATCAACATTTGTGTGGCCTTCATTTGATCTGGTGTTAAAGGTGTTGCATTAAACAATGGATTGTTTATTATTTTGAGTGTGGACTTTTGAGGAATAGTCACTGTCAATGCCTTTGAAGCACGTTTACTCATCAAGGTGGGTTGGATTTCTTGTTGCACATGTTCTTCATTTGGATGCGGAGAGAAACCTAACAACTCACCGCCTTGTTTTTTTTGCACATTAATTTGCTTACTTGAGGAGGTCACATTACTCATCATGTCAAGATATTTTTGTGGGAACCTCTTAAAGAGCTTATTCAAGAATTTATCCATCTTTTTTGTCAACTTTGGATCCTTAAGGTACATAACAACATCATCCGAGACATCGAAATCTGATGAAGAGTCTGGTTGGACATTTGGATTTGTTTCTTGGTGAATGCCTTGATTTAAATCACATCCTTGAGATAGAGTTGGTTCTTCATACAGTGTTTGTATTTCCTGTTGCAAGCTGGACTGATTCCAATTGAAAGGTGCATTTCCTGGTTTCATCGGTACAAATAGTGGTCCATATAATGGTGGTGGTCCAAGTTGAACCATTCCATATGGTGGTAGAGATGTGTTTGATGAACCTTCAACTTGCATTGTTTGACTAGTTTGAAACTACGAATTTGCTATGTTATCCATGGATTGATACATTGGTCCACTCATCTTCTTAGATCTTGATCTTGTCTCAACAGGCATGTC
Source organism: Cryptomeria japonica (assembly GCF_030272615.1). NCBI lineage: Eukaryota > Viridiplantae > Streptophyta > Pinopsida > Cupressales > Cupressaceae > Cryptomeria > Cryptomeria japonica. Next base: position 585,406,547 of record NC_081415.1, on the reverse strand, counting down.
ACTTATGCAAATGCAATTTTTTTTGGAATTTTTCAAAGACAATATATGATATGTAACTAAATGCAAACTAAATATATGAAAATGCAATCTATGTTTTTGGTTGTTTTTGAAGATTTTGACAAACTTTTGAAATGCAAATCTAAGAGATGGACCTTTAGGAAAATGAAATGATGTCTAGACCTCAAAGGACAAAAGGACTTAATTGACAAAGGACAAGATGACAATGTCTCCCCTATATGCTTGGATACTAAGCTAGGTTTGACGAAATGATATTGATGACAAAAAGGACAAAAGACTTGATAAGGTCTAGACTTCTTAACAATGACTTAGGGTTTATCAAAGATTTGGATTGCTCAAGTATGACAAGACCTAGGTTTGACACTATATGCAAAAGGACAATTAATATGCAAATGATCTTAATATGATATGACAATGACTTAGGCTTAATGAAGAGACTTGGGATATGCAAATGCAAATGTATGACAATGGTATGACTTTAATGTAAGAGGACATATGCAAATGAATGACTTCTATTGATATGCAAAAGAAGTATGACTTAGGTGAAACCTAACCTTGATATTTGATAATGACTTTTGAAAAATGCAACCTAGGATGAACCTAAATGTAAGTGACATAAGAGTTGAGACAAGTTTTTGAACAATGTTGGATAACCATGCTTGAAGGTGTGTTTGAACCTTGTTGAACTTTTTGTTGGATGAATGTCTCTTGTGCTTAATCTTATGTTATACTAATGTGTTTGTTCTTGAAATGGTATTCAACTTTTGACAATCAAAGAATACAAGATGTTATAACTTAGACTCAAGACAAGCATGCTCATTTCCACATTCCTTATGGTAGGCAAAGACATTAGGTACTTGAGAGGTAGACTCATTATGGGATTCAAGGAGAATACATAGATGCTTGACCCCACGGGCTCCCCTCCACGGCACTCACTTCTCAGGGCAGCCAAGCATCAGTCCCCATGGAATCTCCCCATGGCGAACTTAGTATCTCTTCCAAGTATCCGAATTTGTCCTTCTCAAGCAACTAGAAGGGTTTTTGGCTTCTAAAAACAAAGTATGTAGTAAGGATTTCTGTTAAGCATTACTCCTTGATGTCATGCAAGCATGATTGAGACATTAAGCCCATCAAGATACCAAACAAATGTAGTCGCGCAAGCGCGATTTAGACCAAGAGGCCCTACTTAGATGTTGATATGAGAAAGAGTTTCAAGGGGCATCACTTCCCAAGTAACTACAATTCCCACGTAACACTTCCTTCAAAGCTTTCGCTCATCAGGTATTTGTTTATAGTGAGTTAGAATGCCAAGGAATTCTAGCCGTACTCACTTTAGGTCGTTCCCTTCTCATGATTATCACTTGCTTGCTAAAGCAAAGTGGTCGGGAAGGCAGGCCCTCTAATGGAGACAAACAATCAACAAGACAAGCATGGTATCGAAGATCTGGATTTCTGATCACCCTATTCATACACAAGCGCAATTCATATAACACAGGCGCAAGTTTCTCCAGAATACCCTGCACGGCCCTGTTTTTGAGTTTTTGACCTGCAAATCAGCTTAGAAGCACTCCAAAACACAGTAAGATGGTTAGAAGGTTAGTATTCACGTCGGGTTCACCAATTAATGTGGCATAGAAATTAGGATTCATCAAAACATAAGTAGATCAATCAAAACACAAGACATGATAACATAATCAAAGGAATACTCATGAAATGAACCTAATTCCAAAGCACATTCAATAGAGGTATGGAAACAAAGCATTCAAAAGAAAACATTAAGCAAACCAGATCCAAGATTGAATACTCCTTCCATGCGGCTCCATTGTTGTTCTTTCCTCTTCAATAGTTTTGTGGATCTCACCTACAAGTGCCCTCACAATTGAAAGCAAAAAGCTCAAGAGTACTAGAACTAAGATTTGATAGTTTGACAGCAATTCGGATTTCAAGAAGTAATTGAAGGGGATGATTGAAGAAAAATTATCCAATTTATAGAGAAATTGGATAAATGAGCAAATTAGTATGAAAGAGATTTGAATAGAAATTCAAATCAATAATAGCAAAATTATGACATATCCATGACAAATTGCTATGCAAGGCTTATGACAATTCATGACAAATTTCTATGTCAAGAATTTATGACATTTTATGACAAATTTCCATGACACATTTCTATGTCAAGAATTTTATGACAATTTTGGACAAATTTCTATGTCATTGCCATAAATTTAGGAGAGAAATAGGAGGAAATTTAAGAAAATTAGAAAATTAGAGAAAATTAGAAAATAATGAAAATAGGAAATTAGAAATTGAAAGAAATTAGAAATTAGGATTTAGTGAATTAATTAATAATTTTTCATTTATTAATCAATTCACAAAGAGGAATAATTAGACAATTAAATGAAGATTTAATTGTAATAAGGAAACTTAGGATAAATAAGTAATTTATTTAATCCTAAAGGAAGAAATGACAAATTAGGTTAAATGATTGAATCATGAAACCCTAGAAGATGAATTAGAAATGCGAAAATGACAATTAGGTCTATAATTGACTTGATCATGTTTTGATTTGATAAATGACCAATGCGACAAAATGATTTGATTGATAGATGCGCCAATTGACGAGGAACAATGACAAATCGATCCAAATTGACACAATTGAGACAAATAACGATCGATGACAAATCGGTTGAAAAATGACAAAATTGACAAAATAGATTGCAAGATGACAAGATTAGACATGACCACGATCGATGACAAATCGATCGCAAGATGACAAGATTGAAGGATTGATGATAAATCGACAAGATTGATAAACCGATCGCCAAATGATAAGATTGAAAACAGGACAAAACCCTAATTAGGATTGACGATGTCCAAAATGATAAGATTGATAGGAGGACAAAACCCTAATTAGGATTGACGATGTCCAAAATGATGACAAATGAATACGCACATTGATGCGATAGGGTAAAATCGATCAAAATCATGACTGAATATTGTTGTCGACAAGACCAAATTCAAGGATGAGATGATTGAAGAATATAGAAGAATGACTCGATGTTCGCAAATGATAAAGACCAAGTGCGTGACATAGGAGAAATGTTAATGCGACGCAAAAACCTAAAATGAGGCAATGCGCAAATGTTAAAGTATGACCTTGCAAGCGTTGACCATTTTTGGGTGTCTACAACACCTACTTTGGAGATCCAGCAACATTCACCGCCAATCAGTAAATTGTTCAACAATCATCGGTATATGGTTAACCGACAAGATATAATGTACACCGGTACATGCAATGACATGGAAGACACTTGGTAATGTCGAAGACATCATGTGGACACTTTTCCTTGAAGTAATATCATTGGTATATTCTTATTTGCATATTTGCCTTTACCGGCAAATAGGTCCAGGTTATCTAGGGTTACACCGGCAGGTTTATCTTTTCCAGATCAGCATGGCACGCTATGGAGATGATTTATTATTGTTGTAAATGCATTAAGCCGACATGTTCAATCGGTTATTGCATCGAATATTGTATTATTTGTAAAATGTTTTATTGTAATATCTTGTAGAGCCGACCTACTAAAATTGGTCTTAGGGTATGGTATAAATGTAAGATCTTATTTGTAAGATCAAGTGTGGAATGTGAAAAAAATTATAAGAAGGTATATGTGAGATTAAGCAGAGGTATACACAAAGACATCATTTGAAAGTAGGTTTTTGTAAAAGCATATCAGCATTACACCGGTACTGAATCCAGCGTATGAAGATGCTATTTTGTGCAGTACATTCTCATTGGATTTAACCATCCAACTGTAGTCAGTGTGACTCCCATTTGTGTTTGAGCAGTGAGCTCTAGGCTGTTGGCCTTTATGCATGTGTAGACCCCTCTTGTACACTTACTATCTGTAGTAGTATCATCTGATTGTGGGTAAGGTTTCCCACCATGGTTTTTCCCCTTACAGGGTTTCCACGTACAAATATTTGTGTCATGTGTTGTGGTTGACTTTGTGCTTATGTTTCATGCTTTAATTCTTACCAGTACAACATTTCCTATTAACATTGTTTACTGGCACAATTAACTGTCTTACCGGTATTAAGTAATAAGTTGGTTAATAAGATTTTGGTTTGAATTTATTGGACAACTGATTCACCCCCCCCTCTCAGTTGTCCCAGGGACCTACAATTGGTATCAGAGCCTAGTCCTCTTTCTGTAGAAGTTTAACAACTTGAGGAGATCCAATGTCTAGTAATTATTTCAAGAAGGATAGTCCTAAACTTGATGGAACCAACTATGGAATATGGAAAATCAGAATGGAGACACATCTGAATTGCATTGGTAAAGACATCTGGGAAGTTACTAAGAATGGTTATACTGCTGTTGTAGTTGGTCAGCCTGTTCCTATTACTCTAGGTAAAGATGAAGAAAATGATTGCAAAGCAAGAGAAGCACTTTTGAGCGCATTATTAGATCAACAAATCATGGGATTATCAGATAGATCTACTACAAAAGCTATTTGGGATCATTTGGAAACACTGAATGAAGGGGATTCCATAGTCAAAATTGCAAAACTTGAAAGCTTCCGAGTCAGGTATGAACATCTGAAAATGGAAGAAGATGAAAGAATTTCTACCTTTATGGAAAGAGTAAATGAAATTGTTTTAGGTATCAAATGTTGTGGAGGAACCTTGAGTGAAGATGAGATTGTTTCAAAAATCTTAAGAGGTTTTCCACCGGCATATAAAATGAAGGTTACTACTATTCATGAGCTGAGAACAATGCCTAATACATAAGTAACTAGGGATACATTGACTGGAAAACTTTCAACTTTTGAAATAGAGGAATTTGGTCCTGTTGCTATAAAAACTAATTTGGCCTTCAAAGCATCAACATCATTTGCTCCATCCTTTGAAAAATCAAACTAGAGAGCCTTTTATGCAAGAGAACTTGAAGAAACCAGAAAGGAGAATGAAGAGCTTGAAGAACTTGAAGCACTATTTGCAAGAAAAATGCCAAAAGGTCCAATTGGAAGTAAGTATGAAGGTAAAGCACCCTTTAAATGTTTCAACTGCAATAAGATTGGTCATATGGCTTCAAGATGCCCTGATAGACATGCTAGACTAAGAGAAGAAGCTAGAAGGACATACAAACCTAATCCTGAATATTAGAGATACAGATATAAGAAAAACAAAGATAAATCCTGTTACATTGCTGATGAAGGTGTGACTGATGATTCTGATGAGGATCCAACAGACAACGGATGGGTCTTTGTTGCTATAATAGAAGATCAACCTGTACCTATTGCTCCACCAGTAGAACAAGCCCTAGCAGCTAAAGTTGAATCAAAGGATGAATGGATTATTGACTCAGGATGCTCTCATGACATGACTGGAGACAAAGGCAAATTATTGAACTTTCAAGAATACAATGGAGTTTTAGTAAGATTAGGAGATCACAAAGCCTATTCAATCAAAGGTAAGGATTCAATATCTCTTGCTAGAAAACATAACATTGACAATGTTTACTATGTTTAAGGATTAAAACATAATCTTTTAAGTGTTGGTCAATTAGATGAGAAAGGTTTTCACTTACAATTTAAAAATGGAAAATGCAAAATCATGAATAGAACTGGTTTGGAAATTGCAACCGATAATCAGACTAGAGGTAATATCTTTCATTTGAATAACAATGAAAAAGCATGCTTAATTGCTCATATAGATGAAAGTTGGCTATGGCATAAAATACTATGTCATGGAAAATTTGATTGCATGGTAAAAATTAGTACTTCTAAGGCAGTTAGAGATCTACCTAAAATTGTGAAACCTCAGAATACAATTTGCAAGGAATGTCAATTTGGAAAATAGGTTAGAGCTAGTTTCAAAAGTATTCCAGAAAAATCCAATAATGCTCTTGATTTAATTCACACTAATTTATGTGGTCCGGCTAGAACTAAAAGCTTACAAGGTGATAGATATTTCATGCTAATTATTGATGATTATTCTAGAATGTGTTGGGTTACTTTTCTCAAGGAAAAATCAAAAGCACTTGGGAAGTTCAAACTATTCAAAGCAATGGTTGAAAATGAAACCGGTAAGAAAATTAAATGTTTAAGATTAGATCAAGGAGGAGAATTCACATCTAGAGATTTTAATACATTCTATGAAGTGAATGGAATCAAAAGACAGTTATCAGCACCTCAGACACCACAAAAGAATGGAGTTGTTGAAAGGAAAAACAGAACTATTTTGGATGCAGCAAGAAGTATGTTATCAGAAGCAAATCTACCACATGTGTACTAGAGAGAGGCATTAAGCACTGTTGTCTATACATTCAACAAAGTTCACATCAAAGGTGAAACTGGTAAGACCCCTCATGAACTATGGTTTGGTAATACTCCTACTCTTAAGTATTTCATAATTTTTGGAAGTAAATGTTATATTAGAAGAGATGAGTATATTGGCAAGTTTGATCCTAGAAGTGATGAAGGAATATTTCTTGGTTATTCATCTAAGAGTAAAGCTTATAGATGTTTTAATAAAAGATTACAAAAAATTGTTGAGAGTACAAATGTAAAGATTGATGAACAATTCAGAGGAACCTCAAGGTATATAGACTTTGAACCGGTAACAGAAATTATGACAAATGAACCAACAGTAAATCCACTGGTACAGAATGATGACCCAGTTACTCCGGTATCATTAGAGGATACCACAGTAATTGAAGAACAACAATAGACTAAGACACCCTGATATGTAAGACTGAATCATTCTGAAGATTAGATAATTGGAAGCAAATTTAAAGGAGTCATGACAAGAGGAAGATTGGCAAATGAAGAGGTATGTCTTATTTCTCAAATTGAACCATTATCTATCAATGAGGCATGTGAAGATAAATTTTGGATTAAAGCTATGGAAGAATAATTAGGACAAATTGAGAAAAATAATACTTGGACATTAGTTCCCCAGCCTGAAAATAAAAATGTAATTGGAACCAAATGGGTATTTAGAAACAAACTCAATGAAGATGGTAAGGTTGTCAAGAATAAAGCAAGACTAGTGTGTAAGGGATATTCTCAGAAAGAAGGAGTTGATTACAATGAAACCTTTGCACTAGTAGCCAGAATTGAAGCAGTTAGATTATTCTTAGCCTTTGCAGCTCACAAGGATTACAAAGTTTATCAAATGGATATTAAATGTGCATTTTTGAATGGAGATCTTGAAGAAGAAGTTTATATTGAACAACCTGATGGATTTTCTTTGACAGATAACAATGATAAGGTTTGCAGATTAAGAAAAGCTCTGTATGGAGTAAAACAAGCTCCAAGAGCCTAGTATGCAAGATTGGATAAGTATCTCTTAAAAATTGGTTTTACTAAAGGAAATGCAGACAGCAATTTATATTACAAAGTAACTAATGATGACATTTTGATTATGGAAGTATTTGTTGATGATATAATCTTTGGAGGAGAAGATGGATTATGCAAAGAATTTTCTTTTAAAATGCAGCATGAATTTGAAATGTCTATGATTGGAGAAATAAAATTCTTTTTAGGATTGCAGATTTTACAAACTGATAAAGGCATATTTTTGAGTTAATCTAAGTACTTGAAAGAACTACTCAAGAAATTTGGGATGGAGAACTCTAAATTGGTAAGCACACCTATGACTACAAATGATAAATTATCTCAAAGGGATGAATCTACACCTGTTAATCCAACTAGATACAAATCTATGATAGGAGGTTTACTATATTCAACACAAACTAGACCTAATATTATGAATGCAGTATGTATAGTTTCTAGATTTCAGAGTAATCCCAAGGAAAATCATGAATCAGCAATAAAAAGGATTTTTTGGTACTTACAAGGCACAACAAATCTTGGATTATGGTATAATAAAGATGAAAATTTTGATCTATATGCCTACACAGATGCAAATTGGGCAGGAGATGTGGATGATAGAAAGAGCACCACTGGAGGAGCATTCTTTCTTGGAAAGAGATTAGTTTCTTGGTTAAGCAAGAAACAAAGTTGTACATCTTTATCAACAGTAGAATTAGAATATGTTGCAGCAGCAACAAACTATACACAGGTACTTTGGCTCAAGCAAATGTTGAAAGACATAAAGGTAAAATGCAAGGAAACTATTACTATATATTGTGATAACACTGCAGCAATTGATATATCTAAGAATCTAGTATTACATTCTAAAACAAAACATGTTTCTATCAAACTGAATTTTCTAAGGGAAAAAGTTGAAGAAAAGGAAATAAAACTGGTTTATGTGAATACTAAAGAGTAGCTTGCAGATATTTTTACAAAACCTTTGCTTAAGGAAACTTTTGAGTATCTCAGAGATCAGCTCAGAGTCTTACCTCCACCGATAAAGACTTAGACAGTTGATGATTGTCATCAACCAGAAAAATTAAATGGACAAATCTTTTATTCCGGTATTTGATGAGAAAGCTACTTCTCAGGGGGAGTAGTTGGTATATTGAATTGATTGGTATTTTGTATGAACTTGACCTTTTTGTGACTTTGGCATTTGATGTCAAAGGGGGAGAGATATATGCAAAAATGCATTATCTTTTTGAGGAGAGATTGGTATGACAAATTGATATTGAAAATAAATCTTTGGGTAAACACATATTACTCCCAGGGGGAGAATTGGTTTTTGTACTGGGCATTTCTATTTTTGGCACTTTCATGGTTTTTCCATCTTGTGTTGCCATCAATGCCAAAGGGGGAGATTGTTGGTATTTTGGTATGGTTTTGTCATTGATGTCAACACCTACTAAATACACCTACTTTGGAGATCCAACAACATTCACCAACAATCAGTAAATTGTTCAACAATCACCGGTATATGGTTAACCGACAAGATATAATGTACACCGATACATGCAATGACATGGAAGACACTTGGTAATGTCAAAGACATCATGTGGACACTTTTCCTTGAAGTAATATCATTGGTATATTCTTATTTGCATATTTGCCTTTACCAACAAATAGGTCCAGGTTATCTAGGGTTACACAGGCAGGTTTATCTTTTCCAGATCAGCATGGCATGCTATGGAGATGATTTATTATTGTTGTAAATGCATTAAGCCAACATGTTCAATCAGTTATTGCATCGGATATTGTATTATTTGTAAAATGTTTTATTATAATATCTTGTAGAGCCGACCTACTAAAATTGGTCTTAGGGTATGGTATAAATGTAAGATCTTATTTGTAAGATCAAGTGTGGAATGCCAAAAGAATTATAAGAAGGTATATGCGAGATTAAGCAGAGGTATACACGAAGACATCATTTGAAGGTGAAGCTAGGTTTTTGTAAAAGCATATCAGCATTACACCAGTACTGAATCCAGCATATGAAGATGCTATTTTGTGCAGTACATTATCATTGGATTTAACCATCCAACTGTGTAGGAAAAAAAGTGACACTAAGCAAACATGCCCTAATCTCACTTTCAACCACACACTTGTGGAATACGAAAGAGCCTAGAGGTATCACACAATTGGCTACTTCTTTTTGTGGAAGAGAGAGCCATAGGCTACCTATTAGGATTTCTATTCCTTTGTTGCAATTGAAAGATAAAATGATGCAAGTTCAATCCCTAACCCCAAAGTGCAAGTATGAACTAATAACAAGATTGCAGAATTGAACTTAAACAATGGAAAACTATAAACACAAGGACAAGACAAGAATGTAAATGCATACCCGGTGTTAAAATATGAATGAAAATGTTCGAGACGGGGGCGCGGGCACCACTGTCCTGATTCTGCCCCTGAAACTGCTCTAGAAACTGTTGTTTTACAACTTAGAAAGCTGTCAAAAATGCTTAAAACTGTTGTCTATCAGGAGGACCAGGGTGCCCAGTGCCCCTATCCCAGGGACCAGGGCACCCAGCACCCCTGTCCTGGTAGGACCAGGGTGCCCCATGCCCCTGTCCTGGTCTTTTGCTCTGAAATTTGGTGTGTGGTTCAATCTCTGTCTGCTTCTTCCGGATCTGTAACTTGCGGCGTCGTCCGAATCCCGAAACCTACACTTATATCTGAAAAGGTATGGTGGGCGGCTATATAGGGTTTTGCCTTAGTCAAACCCCCACTTCGGTGATTTCCACCTCCACGAATAGCCAAGTTGTATTGTAAAAGTAGTGTGCGTGCAAGATCTAAAATGCAAATAACCAAACTAGAGCAACCTAGAAAGTAAACCCTAATTGCTTGTAAATGATAATGTAAATGCTCCAAATCAAGATGCAAAGTGATCTAAAGCATGAATACAAATGATGTAATGAAGCTTATGCAAAGACATGAAAACAACATGAAATCATACCCAACCCCAAGGGAGGGGTACAAGCCAATCTTTAGTCAGTAATCCCCTATTGCACTTCAATGTCTTCAAAGCCCTAAATGGATGAATGAAATTGATAGATGCTTGATGGATGGATTTTGAATGTTGTTGAAGTCTTCAAAGATCTGCTCTTTCGCTGCATAGAAGGTCCTTGAAACCAAAATTCCCATCCTTTCAAATGAAGAAAGAGAGCTCTTATATATGAATCCCTAGGTCTTAATTTCAACTGTTGGCTGACCTAGAGATTGAATCTCCCACCAATTTCTTGGGGTTAAGCTTTATTTAATGATTGGATCGCGCTCCTAAAATTTTGGGAAAAATGTCCGGGACCGTGTGCACTCTGGGCGCCATGGTCCCGGCAACTTTTCACCAAATTTTCAGGGCCATCAGATATGATGATTTTAGAGAGAATCCCGAAGTTACAGGTGATTTCGTGATGTTTTGACCCCCGAAATCAAGCCCCCAAGTTCAAAATAGGACCTAATTAGGGTTTTTGATTAAATGATGTATTGGAGGAATAAAATGAAAGGGGCACACTTTAATGAAAGGGCCCAACTTTATGATGTGGAAGATGATGAAATAAGACCTTAGACTTAATTAATTTAATTAATTAAGTGCTAAAGGGGAAATGCAATGCAAAATACAAAATGCGCCAAGGCAGGTGCTAAACTAGGTGTGAAATTGTACCACCCTAGCAAGTGCGTACAATTTACGACGCTACACCAACTGTAGTCAGTGTGACTCCCATTTGTGTTTGAGCAGTGAGCTCTAGGCTGTTGGCCTTTCTACATGTGCAGACCCCTCTTGTACACTTACTATCTGCAATAGTATCATCTGATTGTGGGTAAGGTTTCCCACCATGGTTTTTCCCCTTACAGGGTTTCCACATACAAATATTTGTGTCATGTGTTGTGGTTGACTTTGTGCTTATGTTTCATGCATTAATTCTTACCGGTACAACATTTCCTATTAACATTGTTTACCGACACAATTAACTGTCTTACCGGTATTAAGCAATAAGTTGGTTAATAAGATTTTGGTTTGAATTTATTGGACAACTGATTCACCCCCCCCTCTCAGTTGTCCCTGAGACCTACAAATCTGACCTCAAGAATCACACTAGAATATACTGGAAGAAATACTAAACTCTACAAAGCCCTGATTAGAAAAACAAACTGCAAATCGGATCATATGATATGATCAATTAGGCTTTCTGGATTATTGAAACTAATACAAAAAGATGAAATAACACTATAAATACTCCATACATCAAGTCATGATCCTATTAAACCAATCTGCAAACATCGGAGCAGGAATATGTTGGCATCAATGACAACAACATATCCTAGCAGTAACAATGTCCAGTAGAGGAGACTTTCACTTCAGTTGCTAGAATTGAAGCTGTTAGACCATTTCTATCATATGTTGCGCATAATAAATTTAAGGTATATCAGATGGATGTGAAGTCAACCTTTTTGAATGGTGAGTTGGAAGAAGAAGTCTACATTGAGAAAGGAGATGGATTTTCATTGATAGATGAAGAAGACATGGTTTGCAGATTGAAGAAAGCATTGTATGGTCTTAAACAAGCCCCTAGACCTTGGTATGCTAGATTGGATAAGTATTTGATGAAGTTGTGATTTTCCAAAGGTACTACTGATAGTAATTTATACTTCAAGATTGATAATGATAACATTTTTATTGTTGAATTCTTTGTTAATGATATTATTTTTCAAGGAGATGATGATTTGAGTAAGAAGTTTGTTGATGATATTCAAAAATAATTTGAGATGTCTATGATAGGTGAGATGAAGTTCTTTCTAGTATTGAAAATTTCACAAACTGATAAAGGCATTTTAATATCTCAATCTAAGTATGTGAAGGAATTGCTAAAGAAGTTTGGCTTAGATGATTCCAAACTTGTTGGAACTCCTATGGTGATGGGATGTAAGATGTGAAAAGATGATGAATCTCAGAAGGCTAACCAGGCCTTGTATAGATCTATGATTGGTGGACTGCTTTATTTGACTCAAACTAGGCTTGATATTATGAATGTTGTATGCATTATTTATATATTTTGAGCTGATTCGAAGGAAATTCATGTTACTATTGTAAAAAGGACATTCAAATACTTGAAGGGAATAGTAGATTATGGTCTATGGTATCCGAAGGAAGATGATTTCACTTTGAAGTATTTTACTAATTTTGATTGGTTAGGTGATGTTGATGAGTAGAAGAGCACTATCGGTGGAGAATTCTTTTTGGGAAAGAAGTTGGTTGTCTAGACAAGTAAGAAGGAAGATTCTATTTCTTTATCTATTGTAGAAGTTGAATATATTGTTGTTTCTACCAACTGTACTCGGGTACTTTGGATGAAGCAGATACTAAAGAATATTAGAGCTATTTATTATGAGCCTACTATTATATATTGTGATAATTCTAATGTTAATATTTCTAAGAATTCAGTGTTACATTCTAATACCAATCATATATCAAGCAAGTTTCATTTTCTGAGAGAGAAAGTCAGTGATAAGGAAGTCGACTAGAGTATGTATCTACTATGGAACAGATTGTAGATATCTTCACTAAACCTTTTCCTATAGAGACATTTGTATATCTGAGAGATAAGTTAGGGGTGATTGCCCCTCCTGGTGGAAACTAGATGCTTTGGGTTGCCTCAATCTGGTGGACTTCATTGTCTTATCTTGTTATCCGGATTGATGAGCTGGTATTGCTACTCTGGGGAAGTAGTCAGTATGTAGTTTAGTTGATCAGATTTGTGAGTTCATCCTAAGGGGGAGTGTTTTTCCTTCTTAGAGGGAGAGATGCATGAGAATAATGGTTTGTATTTGTCTTTGGCATTGTTGTCAAAGGGGGAGAAGAGCATGTGAAATTCTAAAATATTTTTAGAATTATTTGTCTAAGGGGGAGATGATCCTTGTGATTTTGAGGGAGGATTTTGGATGTTGTTTTCTTTCTTTGCATTGATTTTTTTCACATTCATATATTTTCATCAATGCTAAAGGGGGGGATTGTTGGATATTAGAGTTGTTGGGATATGTCATTGTCATTGATGTCAACAAATTTCTGTGTTGCGGAGAATTGGTTATTGCAAAGAGATGGTTTTGGTGATCCAGTGTAGATGTGCTATTGTGGTTTATTGGGTTTTGAGATGCTTATCTCTATTTGACTTAGTATGATTTTTATCATGCTATGAGGTGATTTGGTTGAGTTATGTGGTCTAGTATGTGGACTGGTTTATCTATGTTTTGTGTTGTAGAATTGTAGTATTTGATTTCATTTCTTTAGAATGATTATATCATCAATTGTAGATTTTGGAGAGTGTTTGGGAAGTTTATGTGTGTCCTCTAATAAGATGATTTATGATTTGGAGGTTCACAAGCATATCTTTCAATTTGTCAGTTGATGTTCTTGATCTTTGGTAGTGGTATTAATGATGAATCTTATGGTGTGAGTTGTTGTGGTGATTGCGGTGGAATTCACATTGCTTGTTGATGTTATATGATCGTGTCCTATGCATTTTGGTGGTCCACTTTGATCATGGTACGCATTACTAAATATTTAATTGGTCTGGTATTATTCTTCATGTTATGTGACATATTCGGTGGTGTAGCATATGGTAGATGATCTTGGTGAATTATTTGATGGTGTTGCATGTTTGAGAATTTGATTTGGGTACATGCTATGTCCTTGCCAACATTGTATTGGTCTGGTTATGGATTTATTTATCGTGTGATGTAATTTTGTAATTAGGTCTTATGTGTTGAGCTAACCTTAAGGTTAAGGTTGATGAATTATATAAATAGGTGATGTAATCATGTTAGTTGTGTGTCTACGGTTGTTTTTATGATTTAAGAGCTTATTGTATGTGTGAACAAGCGAATCTATTATTCCATAGTGTGGAAGAGCAACGAAATGTTGGAACACAATGGACCACTAAGAGGAGGGTGAATTAGTGGTGATAAATAAAATTTTTTACCTTCTAAAGGATCTAAGCAACAATCACATTAATCACAAAACCATTAGCAGAGACACTAAAAAATGAGCACAGACACACATAAGAGCACATATCACATAACACCAGATGTACAAGGAAAAACCATGGTGGAGAAAAACCTTGGTGATAAATGTTGCTAGAGTCTACTACTCCAATCCAGCCTCACAGGTAAAACTTGTTACAACATTTAGGGCACCAACCCAAGGAGCACCAACCCCTAGTTCTAGGGCACCAGGCCAAGGAGCACCAACCCCTATAGTTTATGGGCTACAACCCAAAGGAGAACCAATCCCTACTTATAAGAACCCACTCAGAGATTACAATGAAGATATACTAAAAATACAAACTATGCACCTTGTTATAAATGAGATTTTGTAACACTTTACAGATCTACTTTTGAGATTGACTTGTCTCTTTTCTACTCACTATCCCTAGGCTTCGATCTTAGCTAGCTGCTCTCTATGTATCTCAACTCTCTGCCTTTTGTCATGTTCTTTGTTCTTTTCTTTGTTTCGCTTTCCTTTTGCTGCACTCTGATCACTTCTCTCTATCTTTGATCATTTCTACTCTATCTCTACTCTCTGTCTTCTCTACCCTGCCTCTCTATATTATCACCCTATAGCCACAACAACTCTACACTCTATTATGTCCCAGTACTTCACTCTTTATCTATAGTTCTAGCACTAGCACTACTCACCGCACACTCTACTCTTTGCTTCACAACCACTTCACACAATGAGTCTACTACACCTATCAAATCATGCTCACTACTTTGTTCTTCTCTTCACAGTTGCATTCAACAACCCCTGCACAAGTTTGGTCAGATAATAACTCATCACTGATCAAATGAGATTTTTTTGCCTTGTTGTCATACCACATGGTCTGGACAATTTCCTATGCACCATGCTGATCATTCATTTAGTTGGCCTAGTTGGAAATTCAAGTTTTAAGACCCACCAACTTGTATCTTTTACAAAATTTCAATCTTAGTCATTGATCAGATGGATTCGACTAGGAATCCTTGATCTCATCCTTCATTGTGGTGGTTCCACATGCCACATCACCATACACCTCAACCTAAATAATGAGTCATTCTTTGTCTACTCTACTACTTGTTCACATAGTCCTCTTTGGATCAACCATCTGCAATAAATGTCCCTGCTCTGATTTTTCTATTTGCCTCTATGCTAGATTGCTAATTTTAGCAAGCTCAATCTATCTAGAAGATATTGTTTTACCACAGTTGATCACCTTGAGCCCATCACCTATCTGCAACATAACTACCATTAATGAATTCTTCACCCTCTATCGACCTACCCAAACAAGATCAACAACAACCTCCACTAGATGCACTAACACTATAGATATGATTTTTTCTACACACTAGGGAGCCACATGTCTTCACTATCTTCATCCAAATTAGATGGTCACGGTTGATCAAAACCTATTTGGACAATCAGGATACTTAGATTGGTCAAACATCATACTATAAATAACCTTCATATTATGTAGACATATCGCACCTATTGGGTTGATGGTAGGCACCTATTCCATCTTCACTAGCTATCTCGATGACCATTTGATTCCTTTGAGAACACTCACCTTTGATTTCTGCTATTTCCATAGGATATCCCAAGTGAAATCTCCATGATGACACACCTTATTGGCAAAGTTACTCTGAACTAAAAAACTTACAACCAAACGATCACTCATCGAATTAACCATAACTATCGGCATAGGAAAACGATGTTGAATCGCCAGTGCAAGCTATTCTGAAACATACTGTCAACCTCTCTTTTTTGATATAGGCTACTCTGATGAGAATCTCCCCTTTTCTTACCTTTATCGCCATAAGCTATACCGAATCATATTCTCCATTTTGACATTCTTCATCAGTATAAGCTACCTCGAACTGAAGACTTCAAGACAAACAACCATTCATCAGAATAGCCATCGCTATTGGCATAGGCACAACATGCTAAATCGACATAACAAGTTATTTTGAAGACATACTATTATCTTCTCAATATCGACATAGGTATTTTGAACTCACAACTCCACAATGACAAACCCCATCAGCATAGATTATACCAAAGCGCATACCCATCAGAATAGTTAACACTATTGGATTAGCTTTTAGATGTTATATCGTCTGTATAAACTTGTTTTGATGACTCCACTTGAACCTGCATCTGGATAGTTATTCCGAGAACCCATCTCCACAGACCTACAACACATCAACATATGTTATTTTGATGTTCTAACCAAGGGGTCTTCTCTACATTCTTCCTCTATCGGAATAGCCATCTCAATCTCATATGTGATCCGATGGTGTCGACACCGGCATAGAGTATCCCAAACTGCATTTCCACAGTCCTTCAACATATCACCATATGTTATTCTGACTAACTCACCATGGTTTCTTCTCAAAATTTTCTTCTGTCGGAGTACATTACACTATTGGTATAGCAGAAATTTGTCATTCCACCCTCAATAGCTACTCTAAAACACATTCTTAGTCTTCTGGTCGGCATAGCTATTCTAACATAGTGATTGTTAGAGTAGTTAACACTATTGACATTACTCAAAAACACTACTCCGCCTTTGTCTGTTATCTCGATAGGTACTCCAAGTTACTATTTCGACCGAGCTATACCAATATAGTGCTATCGAAATAGTTTGTTCTATCGACATTACTCAATATTGTTACTCCACCTATTTTTAGTTATTCTGATGTCTAGCTTGCTTTGTTATTTGGCATATCTATCCCAATCCAACCTAACACTATAGAAACTCCACACGACTCGACATCGGCCTGACTTATGCCAATTGAAAATTTTCTCCACACAACTTGGCATCAGCCTAGAAATTCTGATACGACCACCTGAGCAATTATCACCTGATCAACACTTTAGTAGCACATCACTTGATTAGCTTAACTATCCTAATATTGCTTGCGATGCTTATTTATTAGCTCATAATGTGATCGGTATAACACAGTGAAGTCTTGTCGATATACATGATTTCTTGTTTTTCACAACCTTAGCACCAGGACATCCAACAAGAACTTCATAAACACATTATATGGCATTATGGGAGTCTGCAACTTCTCAACCCTGTACACACACATGTTGACATCAATGACAATTTCAATGCTTACAAGGAGAATTGTTGTGTAGATAGTGTACTTAACTGAAACTATAATCAGGCATTTGGAAATGTTATTCTTTCAGTTCATATAATTTGGAATGGTGACTGATCTTTGTAAGGTAGTGATCCTTCCTAGGGTTGTAGCCCTTTGTTGTTTTGAGTAGTGAGATCTACAAAGTGTGCCTTAATGCATGTGCATTCCCTAATGTAATATTTACACATACTACTGTAGAGTATCATCTTATTGTGGGTAGGTTCCCATCATGGTTTTTCCCCTAATCATGTTTTCCAGATCAAAAGTCCATGTGTTATATATGTTGTTGATGTGTTGTTTATCTTTTCTATTGTTGTTCATGATTAGATCTGAAATTAAGGTTAATTTGGTTAGGTTTGGTGAAAACTGATTCACCCCTCTTAGTTTTGTTGCATTTTTGTTGCCTGCTACCAACATCTCCACATCCGTAGGTCTCTCTTTCCATCTATCTTTACCTCTCTACCTCAACCTCCTTGTCTCATTACCCACCTTCTCTCTCACATATATCTTCCCCATAGGTATCTCACCCCTCTATCCCCAAGCTCTAGGTCTCTCTTATAAATATCTATCCACGCTCTAGTTCTTTACCTTCCTCACCATCTCTCTCCCTATCTCATTACCTCTCTTTCTCTCTTTGTTAACTTCTCTATTCCTCACATTACTACATCTCCCCTCTATAGGTCTCAACCCTCCTCTCTCCTCACATTTTCCTTCCCTCCTTACCCCATCACTATGTCTCTCCTTCCCTCCTCATATTTTTTGAAAATAAATAAAAGACATCACTTTTAGTTTTTCTCCTATTTTCTTGTGTATATGTTACATGAACTATGGTATTAATGATGATATGGATTGTCTTCTGTCTATTAGGATTCCCATAGATACTGAGAGGGGGGGGAGAATCAGTATCTAATTGGTGAATTGAATTTCTTAACTTAAAACATGTGGAACATATTATAACAGTGTACCGGTATGCAAGAAATAATGCAATAAATAGAATTAAAAGCATCCACATGAAAAACACACCATAACACAATGTTTTAACAAGGAAAAACGGTGTGGGAAAAACCTCGGTGGGATTTGTGACCCACAATATTCACTTACTGACCAATAAGAGAATATTACTTACAAGAGGGGCTTGCACATGGAGGAAGGCCAACTCCCTAGAGCTCACTACTCAAATACAAAATGGGAAGTCTCACTAACTTACAATGATAGATTATATAAATCTAGTATCTTGTATTGCTTTAGAATAGCATCTATAATGCCAGATCTAGTACCGGTTTCTACTATGCTTCTTACATAAACCCTTAACCTATAATTCGCATAATAGGTATGCCTTATTTCACCTAAATATATTCCTCTCTCACTTACAAATGTTCTATAATGATCTCTCTTATATAAGAGTCATTTTACAATGATGCCAAGTCGGCTTACAAATATTTTACAATAACAAACAAAATATAATATAACAAAAATCATGTCAGCCTTTGTGCCAATATGCTTCCTTTCTCTATCGGTGCCAATGGTCTGAGTGCCAGTGTAGAGTCCGATCTTGCTAGTTCCGGTGTAATGCCTTGCCGGTGCCATAGGATTGTAAGGTTTCCATCAATGACAAAACCTTCAATCACCTACAATGTCTCAATGGAGTGTGCACATGCCAACAATCTCCCCCTTTGCCATTGATGGCAACACTCATGAGAAAATTCAAAAGTGTATCCAAAACTTGTAATCCAAAAATGTTTCCAAAAATATGTTACCAAAAATATAAGAGCTCCCCCTAAGTAGATAAGTCTTCTGCCAGTTATTTTTTGGTTATTTTCTCATACTACTACTCCCCCTTTGGCATCAATGACAAAGGTTGTCAAGATGTCAGTAGAGTTGTAGTCTCAACCTATAATGGGACATATTCCTTGTTGAGAAAGAAAAACAGGAAGAGTACAAGATTTTTGTTATATTATATTTTGTTTATTATTTGTAAAATCATTGTAAGTCAGTGAGACTTCCCATTTTGTATTTGAGCAGTGAGCTCTAGGCAATTGGCCTTCCTGCATGTGCAAGCCCCTCTTGTAAGTAATATTCTCTTATTGGCCAGTAAGTGAGTATTGTGGGTCATAAATCCCACCAAGGTTTTTCCCACACCGGGTTTCCTCGTTAAATCATTGTGTTATGGTGTGTTTTTCATGTGGATGCTTTTAATTTTGTTTATTGCATTACTTTCTGCATATCGATACACTGTTATAATAAGTTCTACATGTTTTAAGTTAAGAAATTCAATTCATCGGTTAGATACTGATTCACCCCCCCCTCTCAGTATCTGTGGGAATCACCTCTCTAGGTCTCAACCCTCCTCTATCCTCACACTTTCCTTCCCTCCTTACCCCATCACTATGTCTCTCCTTCCCTCCTTATATTTTCCAAAAATCAATAAAAGACATCACTTTTAGTTTTTCTCCTATTTTCTTGTGTATATGTTACATGAACTATGGTGTTAATGATGATATGGATTGTCTTTTCTCAAGTAGGGAATGTATGTTCTCTATGATGGGTTTCATTTCAAGAAAATGAATTAAATTTTTTCTTAAGAATATTGCGATATATTTGTGGGGAAGTGTGAGGAAATGGGAAGAAGTTTCAGTTGAGTATTGTAGGAAAGACATAGAATATTTGATAGATGATTCTTATGCTGAATTATCACATTGTTTCTCATCATTAACTTGTATTTTGACTCTATTTTCCATAGGATAGGAATTGATCATACCTTCATGTTTAGAATCATTCTTATTTAACCTTTAATATTTCAGCAATAGTAGTAGCTTTAGTTTAGAAACTAGTCTCAATGATTGCATGAATGATATAAACTAAGGTTGTAGCCCTAACTAGGAGTTTATCCATCTTTCCTTGGTATATTTTCATTGAGACAATCTATTGTAGCATGCAATATCTAAGCATAAAATTGTTGTAGGTCATTAGGACTATTGGCAATTGACACTCATCCAGTAAATTTTGGTAGTTGCTTATTTCTCTAGGGTTTTCATTGATGGAAACTCTTCTTGGTGGTTCAATCTAGCGGTTGTGATTCATCTTATCTCGAAGCTGGAGTTAACTGATAGACAGTTAACTAGTAAAATAGGGTATCTTAGTATTATTTATTGGTATTATGGATGACTTTTTCATGTGTTGCATTGGTTTTGTCATTGATGTAAACACTTATCTTCTTAGAGTTCTACATTGTTGATTTGGCACTATGGTTATATTGGTTTATTGTTGAACTGACACATTGTGGTCCTGATATGGATATTGGCTTATGCACAGTCACCGGTAAATGTTCACCAGCGGGATATATTGTTCACTAGCAATGATGATGACTTGTTATCATATGGAGATCATTTGGTTATGTCGAAGACATGGATTGGATGTTTGCATTTGGTGTTTTTCTTATTGGTCTAATCGTGTTGATAGATTTGCCTTTACAAGAAGATAGGTCTAGGTTATGGACCGGTACAGGATATCACATTTTAGATTAGCACGACATGTTTTAGAAATGGTTTATTGTTTGGATAATATGTAATTGTATTGAGCTGACATATTGTATCACGTGAAGACTTATTTGTAATTAATTTAATTGTAATATCTTTAGTGATCCAACCTTAACATTTGGTCTTAGGTTTTGTATAAATGATTGTAAGATCTTATTGAAGATCGGGATATGAGATATGGTATGATTGTGTGTGAATATTGAAGAGCAAAATTAAGCAGATCCTTGTGTGAATCACGCAGACATTATTTGAAGGTTTAAGGAAGGGTATTGGCACTCATGTTCAGTGCTTAAAGTGGTACTGAATCCAACATTGCAAATGCTATTTTGAGTAGTACATTATAATTGGATTTAACCATCCAATTGTAGTCAGTGTGACTCCTATTTTGTGATTGAGCAGTGAGCTCTAGGTAGTTGGACGTTCTGCATGTACAGACCCCATTTGTATACACATACTATCTGCAATAGTATCATCTGATTGAGGGTAAGGTTTCCTATCGTGGTTTTTCCCCTTACCGGGTTTCCACGTCAAAATCTTTGTGTCATGTGTTGTGGATGTTGTTTCTCTTTCCATTTCATGCATTAAGCTATACTGGTACTGCTATAACTGTTAATTTGTTTATCGGCATTTAAGTTTGATTTACCGACACTAAGTATTAAGTTGGAATAATTTGCATTTGGGTTATAATTTATTGACAACTGGTTCACAACTGATTCAAACCCCCCCCCCCTCTTAGTTGTCCTTCTCGATTCCTAACATTATTTTGGTCTGGAATGACTTCCATTGATTGCAGTATTTTTGGTGATTTATTTTATGATCTCGGTGAATCAGAAGATCCTTAGGAAGCGTGTGATTATAATCTTTTGGTCTGGTGTTATGTTTTGTTTGAGATTGAAGCCAACATGTGACTACATGTTACACTTCCTAAAGCTGACTTGAAGGAGATTACTTTTATGTTAAGAATGGATATATAAAATTGATTTGGCAATTGGTTTTCAGCTAATACTATTAAGGTGATCCATTTTGGTGCGATTGAGTGTAGTTTCACGTGCACATAATTTAGTTTATAGACAATTTGGAAGCTGATCGAGATAGAAATAGAGTATTTGCAGAGCGAGTACAGTCAGAGATCTAGTGCTTAACCGAAACTCATTCTTCATTGTTA
The DNA here is from genome assembly GCF_030272615.1 of Cryptomeria japonica. Taxonomy (NCBI): domain Eukaryota; kingdom Viridiplantae; phylum Streptophyta; class Pinopsida; order Cupressales; family Cupressaceae; genus Cryptomeria; species Cryptomeria japonica. The sequence goes on along the minus strand of NC_081415.1, from coordinate 585,384,264 downwards.
GATGCTATCTTAGAGTTCATTTTATAGTGCTATCTTATTGTAATCAAATTGTAAATCAATGAGACTTCCCTGAAGGTTGTTGCCTTTCGGGTCATTGTATTTGAGGAGTGAGCTCAAGGCAGGGAGCATGAATGCAAGTGTATTCCCCATCTATGTTATATTTATGTACTCCTGGCCATAGTATATTAATATTGTGGGTTCTAGCCCCACCATGGTTTTTCATTTTCTAGGTTTCCATAAAAAAATTTCGGTATTGTGGATCTATGATTTATTTGTTGAATGTTTATGTTCTTTTCCTGTTATGCATTTCTAACTAGTGGATAAAGAATAAGTTTGTGGATTTGATTTCTGTCAAATCAGTGATTCAGCCTCCCCTCTCAGTGATCTCTAATTCTAACACTTGGTATCAGAGCCTAGTTCCTTTGAGAAACCTTAACCGAGTTAGGAAGATCAAGGCGATTGATTCAATGGATTCTGGTTTTTAGAGACAACTCAATATGGCACTTGAGGATCTTGATGTAGCTAGAAATGAGATATGTACCCTGAAGAAGAACCTAAATGCTACAGATGAAGTCATTAGTGAGTTGAACGAGCAACCAAGTGTCTGTAGAGATAAGAGGAAGGAATTGATGGACAAGTTGAAGGAGAAAGAAGACTAGATCATAGAATATCAGGACAAAGATGATGAAGTTGACAAGCTTGAGAGAGAAAATGTTGACTTGAAAAATGAGATGCAATCCATTATGATGAGGATGACTAAGGAGATTGAGGACCAAAAGAAGAATGAAGAGAATTTGACACAATCATTAAAGGAAAGAGTTGATGAATGCTTCAGGCTTACCTATGAGAATGATCATTTGAATCTTGAGTTGACACAATCAAGGAATAATGGTCAAGAACTTGAAAGTTAGATTGCTACCTTGAGGGATGAACTTGCCACTGCTAATGAGTACAAAGACAAATTCAAAGCTAGTTCATCAAGGCTTGATGAGATGCTGGAAAGTTAGAGATATGGAAAGGAAATGTGAGGTTTAGGATTTGAGAAAGGTGAATCCTCCGGATCTAGACAAGGAAATACAAAACCTGATTAGAAGAAGAGAAAGAATCCACTAGTAAGACAACCTAATTCTCATAAATTCAATAGTAGATGTTTTACTTGAAATAAGTTTGGTTATATGGAAATTCAATATAGATGTAGGATGAATAATGGAATGATGAACAATAACAATATGATGAAGAATATGAATAATGTGTTAGATACTTGATCAGTCCCAAAGACACTAAGAGGGGGGGTGAATCAGTGTCTAACTCGTTAACCAAAGATTTAAACTTGTTTGCACCTTTATAACCCAAATTAATATACCGGTAAACAAGAAATAATGCAATAAAAATAAATAAGAGAGACATCATCAATGCACACCATAACACAATATTTTGGCGAGGAAACCCAGTAGGGGAAAAACCTCGATGGGATTTGTGACCCACAATATTTACTCACTGGCCAATATGAATAAATATTACTGATACAATAGGGGCCTACACATGCAAGAAGGCCAACAGCCTAGAGCTCACTGCTCAATCACAAAAGGAGTCACACTGACTACAAAATTGGATGATTAAATCCAATGATAATGTACTACTCAAAATATCATCTACAATGCTGGATTCAATACCAGTTTAAGCTCTGTCAAATACCTCTGCCATAAACCTTACTTCGCTCTACTTTGCTCTTATTTTCTAATAAAATAATTACATCAAAATGCATATACAGATATTTGCTCTCATAATCCGCTTGCATTACCTGATTACATATCCTTTCACACATTTCATACTTATTTCTTACATTACAAAATGACCTACAAGATCTCATACATATATGAGTCTTTACAATATATCATGTCGGCTATACAATATAATTTCCATGTCAGTTGGGGTTCTAGTAAGATCTTCTATCGATATAGATTGGATGTCGGTGTGAATATCTTATAGTGTTTGCCAGTGCCAGTAGATGATGTCTTTGTTTCCGATGTAACCTGTGAACCATGTTACCAGTTGGTTGCCATCAATGACAACATCAACTATTCTCATCTGAGTGTAGAATGCCACCATAATGTTCCTACCTTTACTGGTCATTGTTTTATATGCAATAACTTTCGACACAAGTCAAATATGTGTAGAGAAGTAATGATTAACTTTTAGAATAAAAGATGCTATGCTTGTGGAATGTTTGGACATATCTCTAATGAGTGCATGAAAAGACCAAATCAAATGAACTTCAGACCTATGCAGAATAATGTTGTTTGCAGAGCATGCATCAAAACTGGTCACATTGCAAAGTACTGCAGAAGAAAAAAAGTTTCTCCGATAGACATGAACAAATTAGATGAAAAGGGAAAGGCGAAGGTATATAAGATCAGAGATTAGCATAATAAGATGTGGGTAAAGAAGGATGAATTTAAGGTAGATAATGGATCTATACCTGAATCTAGTGCAGAATCTTCATTCGGTAACTAGGGCTTTTAGCCTCATGGGGAGGAAAACTCATACAAATTTTGCAGTACCCCTTGATGAGATTTGTAGTCAATGGATTACAGATGATAACAATTTAATTTCATTTGATATCTAGGATTCAAATGGTTGATTTCAGCATCTGGTTAGATATCTGAGGCACATTTATTTCAAAGTGAAATTAGGGTTTGCAAAGTTAAAAGGGCAAATATGTGAGTCATTATTCACTTTGTAAATAGTGTTTTTGAGCTGCAGAACCAAGGTGATCAAGGCTTCTAGGCAATGAGTGAGCTAAAAGCGATACGATGAGTGATCTAGGGTATCTGCCAGTCACTTGAGGTATTTTTTGAAAATCATTTCTGAGTTTGGTTTTCTGAAAATTTAAAATGGCATCCTCGTCCTCCATTTCTACTCCACTGGGTGTTGAGGTCAAGGATAGATCCCATCCTGATTTCAATAAGCACTGCTACAAATCTATGGAGACTGACCCAGTTGGAGCATTCTCTTCCATTTCACATGATGTATTGCATATAGATGATGTACGGGCCTACATTCACTACGAGATCAAGTGAACCAAAAATGAAGACATTTTGGACCTTTATATCGATAGTATCATGGATTAAATCGACAACCCCAAGCCTAAATTTGTGCAGTTGTAGAGGAAGGGTTTCACTCAATTTGTGAACTTTTCATCGTTCGATGAAATTGAATGGGTGAGGTATGTATTGAGCTGAATTCACGCTAAATTTATATGTTACTACTTATCAAATTGCCATTAATTTTTATATTCAAAGTCATACTATATATTCTAGTCGGTTAGCATTACCAAATCATGCAGTCGATACACACAGAGAAGTCAGTATGAACAGTCTAGTCGGTTATAGAAGAAAGCAGTCACAGAACGTAGTATTCACACACCGAGAATCTTTTTATGGCTACCGAGCAGTAAAGTTAACACACCGAGTTGATATTCACCGAGTGAAACGTGTTACCAGATACATTGAACCTGGACATGCACATGAAAATGTGTTACAAGATCGAGGCACATCTAAACATTATTACATTGGAAATTGCACTAGAAGATTGTGTATGATTACAAGGTCAATCTAACCAATGAAATATTTTGTTTAGTTATTCATTCGAGGAATATTTTTTGTAAGATCGAAGCAATGAATTAGATCACCGTTTTAAGAGATCTATTTATACAGCATGGATTAAGGAGAAGGTGTGTGCATATATGTATGAAGGAAGACTGTTACAGAGACATAGAGGTCACTGAGAAGGTTATTAGAGAATAGCCGAAGAATAGAGTAAACAAAAGGGTTTACCAAGTTACAATATGGGTTACCGAGGTATGCTATAAGCAAGGTAATCTTATTCTGAGCACATAGAATCTGCTACAACATTTCAGATGTAAAGTTGTAGATATTTGTAATGATTTTATTGTAATATTGTGAAGTTGAACAAGAAACCTTTAATAGGGTAAAAGACTCTAACCAAGTCTATATATTGTAAATCCTCTAACCAGGTGGAACATTCTGATTAATGTTGTAAAATCCTTTAGCAAGGTAGATCTAACAGATCTTGTTACTCCTAACAGGGTATGCTATCAGAAATAGCTAAATATGTAGCTCTAATCGAGCACTCTTTATTATTGCAGTAGTGAAGTTGTGGGTGCCATCCCCACCATAGTTTTTCTCTCTAACCAAGAGTTTCTGCGTAACCAAAATATATGTGTTATGGATTGAATCATGTATGATTGTTATCTGTTTGTTTTAACTTTATTTTATGTTACTGCACTATTCTATTTATGCATAACAGTAAGGTTATTATTGAAGAAAGGTTTTGGAGTACTGATTCACCCCTCCCCTCTCAGTACATTAGCTTTCCATATTGGGCCTAACAATTGGTATCAGAGCTTGAATCTTAGAAAAGGGTTTAACTGCCTAAAGAGAAAGATCTTATCAATGGAAGCCTATAAACAATCTCGGAAGATTGTATATCTACAAGAAGAGCTAGATCATGGGAATCAAGTGATTGCAGACATGCAAAGGCAAATGAAAAAATCTCTGAAAGTAAGAAGAAGATTATTTGATGACTTGCAGGATTCTCAAGAGTTAGTGGAACAAATCGAGACATCATCTGAGAATAGTATATCTGAAGAGACTGAAGAAATGATTGGAATGTTGAAAGAAAAGAACAAAGCATTGGCTGATCAACTAAAAGCAATGAAAAGAGAACATGAACATTTTAGTACATAGATGACTAAAAATCTAGATGCATTAAGGATGGCTGAGGATAAAGAAAGAGATCTATGAAGAGAGAAAAAACAACTTGAAGTCTTAGTATCTGATAAGAATGATGAAATCATAAGGCTAACTGGTATTCAACAAAATATGACAGATCAACTAGGTTATGCACATCATGAAGCAATTCCAAAGAATGATGAAAATCAAGCATTGAAACTTGAAGTATCAAGGTTGATTGGTGAACTTGAAATAGAGAAGAAATCCAAAGAAACATTGAAGAAGAGTTATGAAGCATCAAAGATGTTGGATGAACAACTAAATACAAGAAGACCCAACAAAGATGCATGACTCAGTTACAAAGGAAAAGAATCAACCGAGAAAGGAATTCATACTACCGAGAGAGGATAATCATCAAAGCAAGCTGGAAACAAGAATAAAATCAAAAGGAAGAAGCCTATTTGCTACTACTATGGAAATCAAGGTCATACTGCCAACATATGCCATATTAGAAAAGGTAAGCTACCGAATATCACTAAGTCCAATGGATATTGTTACAATTGCAATAAATATGGTCACACATCTAATCAATGTAGCACAAAGTTTGTTAACAACTATCAGAAGGAAAAATTCAAAGGGTTTTGTAGAAATTGCAATAGATATGGACATAATATCGAGAAGTGCTGGTCTAAGTAAAAGAACTACATGCGGTATCCACACTGAGCAAACACTAGAGGTTACCAAACTCACATAGATCCTTACCGACAATATACAACAGTACCATGGGATTACAATACAAGGATATGGAGTGAATGTTGTGGAAGATATGGACATATAAGTGCCAACTACTTTATAAGGTTTGGAATGAACAACCGAAGATCATGGAGAAATCTTGGTATGGCATGTTTTCATTGTCACAAAGTTGGACACTTGGCTAGAGATTGCAGAGATCAACCTAGAGAAGACACTGAGGAAATAAAAGAGAAATTAAAGATGATTTGGAGAAAGAAGGAAAGTGTGTCAAATAAAGAAAGCACCTTACCTACTGAGTTAGGTGCTCCCACTCCAAATTAATCGGTAAAGGTATGAAGGGAATGCATTCTCACAAGGTTAAATCTTAAATAGTTCCTATTTTAGTATGTACTGAATTCAAAATATGCATAGAAAGATGTAGTAGTAAGTTTGAAATTCTATCAAAGTCTTTTGGAGCAGTTTACAGGAAATCTGTCAAGTCAGTGAATTCAGGAAGTCTGTCAAGTCGGTATATGAAGGAAATTTGGTTACTCGGTTAAAGTACAAAAAGGGAAAGAAAGTTAAGTAGAACCGAGTGCATTTAATGTCTTTGACCTAGCTTGCATGAAGCCCGATAAGGTTTATTATGTACTTAAAGCATTCTTCGAGGTCATTTTCATTCACCAAGTTTTTGAGAAGCAGAGCAGAGTGAATCAAGGCAATCAAACCATCTTCAAAGCAAAATCTAAGGTATTTACATCAAATCTCATCGCATTGCTAAGCTGGTTTACCGAACTCATTAAGTTGTTATTATCTGTTGAGTGTGAAGCGTCTATCATTTGTTAAGTTCTCAAAGCCTAAGGTTCCTATGTCAATTTTTATTTGAAATCAAAATGGCACCTAAGATCCAAGATCCCGTAGTTGTCAAAAATGTGGAGAAGCCCTCGTTGAAATATTCTTTGACTCCCAAATTTGCCTCTGAACTGGATGACAAAACTGCATTTTCACTCATCCTAGATCGAATCTTGTTAGTTGAAGATGTTAGATTCTTCACCAAATGTCGTGTTGAGGAACTCAGTCATGTTGAGATTAGTGATACATATGATGAACTTTGTACTAATGGAAAAATGGATAGCAAATTCAAGCATATCAAAATCAAAGGATTAACTGAAGCCCTAGCCTATCCCCATCTGTTCAAACCCCAGTGGGTTAATTTTGTCTTGAGCAGAGTACATGATGATTTTATGTGGCTAGAGGAGCAACCATTCAAAATTACTAAGGAAATTATTCATGTGATCATCGGGTATCCTATCTATGATCATGCACGAGCATAGAAAATGATATCATAGAAGGAATTGATCAGTTTGACTGGAGTAGAACCTGATTACCAAGGACTAAAATTGAACAATGTCACTGATGCAGAACTCAAGTTTACAATTAGAGTAATTGGTTACTATTTCTTCCAATCTGCAAGGGAAAACAGTGTACCATGTGTCACAGTTGACTTGGCCTACAAAATAGTGAAGAAGGGAATTAAAGTAGATTTATGTGAAGTGCTACTGAAGAACTTGTTTGAGAACCTGAACACAATAAGGAAGCCGAAGAAGAACAACTCGGCAAATACACTGAAGTTTGGTTCACTTCTTGTATGCATGTTTTTCTACTTTGAGAAGTTCTTTCCCTTAGTCGGTAAAGTAGTTTGGGAGCTACACCGACCTATCACCCATCAAATCAATGATTTTATCAAGAAACTGGGAGATAACTTTAATGATATCATGGATGACTACTTCAGAAAATTTCAAGAGAAAATGCATAACAGGTATCGGATTCCACCCCAGCTAGTAGAAAAATACAAAGATGAAATATGTTTTGAAGTCGACACTGATTATTGTTATTTGAATGTTGTTGAACCAAGGTCTCAATCTTTGCCACCAATGGGTTATGAGATTGACTATGATATAACACAATAGCAAATTGATGCCTAGCTATCATTGCCAAGGCATGCTACCGAACTAAGATATGGAACATATGAAGAGGTGAAGGAAAAAGTAAAAATGAGCATTGTAGTACCTAAAGCTACAAGGAAGGCATCAAAGATGATTAAGGCATTAACTGAGAAATTTAGAGAAGAATCCTCCTCTACACCTATCAAAGGCACTCTTACCATTACTGAAGAGGAATCAGAAGCTCAAGAGGAAGCAATAACATTAAGTACGAATTGCCTAAGGGAAAAGTGTTGAAGATAAAGAAACATGAAACTTCAATGGCCCTACTGACACCACCAACAAAGAGATCCAACACTAAAGCATCAGCTGCATCCCCAAGTAAGAAATAAAAGAGTGTGACTGTACCCAAGGTAACCAAGACCTATAAGAAATCTACTTGAAGACTCATTTTGGCAAAAGAGTCTAGTGATACAGAATCTGATGATGTGAACAAATTTCAAATTGTAAAAAGCAAAAAGGTAAATATTCATAGTGTTGAAATTTTTTGTGCCAATCTTAAAGAATATGGTGGATTTGCAGGATTTAGATTTGTTAAGTATGAGACTAGGAATAATGATGAGAAGTGACAAATTGAAGAAGTTGGCATCTGCACACTTCTAAAGTTTCAGCTAGCTCCATTAGAACTAGTAAAGTCACTTCTGAGTGAATTATACTTACATAATGATAATAGATGGAAATATGCAATGGACTCAGAGAAACAAATAAGAGAAAGAAGTCTAGTCCATCTATTCCCTGATATGTTTGTAGCAGAAATTAAGGAGCATTTGACAACATACAATTCTAAATTTCTTGTCAAACAAAGAGCCTTAAATTGATGAATGGAATATACATTGATGTGGAAAATAAGACAAAAGCCAAGTGGTAGGAAATTTTCAAACTAAAGGATGTCGGTGAACAATCTCAAGTTGAAATTGTTGATGTCACCGAGCAAGCTCCTGATGCTACCAAGCAAGACCTGACTGACACTATTCAAATTGATGAAGATGTTATGGATGAAGAAGCACCAGAGTAGGAAATGATAGAAGGCAATGCTTATGCAAAACTTGTCTCCAGTGAATCTGTTTCAGAACAAGTTCATCCTTATCCGCCAGTGAAGCCACCTATCTCAACCGAAGTTCCTAAGGACATAGATCAAGGCACCGAAGGTCACAAGTCTGAAGCGACAGAAGATACAACCAAAGATCAGACGTCTCAAGCACCATCAAGCACTATGAATGTTATAGCTGAGACCCCTAGCACCAAGACACCGAAGGACACTACAGAGGCTAAAGAAACCGACCAAAGTGTTGTCTCTACCAAGCAACCTACCGAGGGTCAACAAGCCTCACAAGCACTTGTCGTAGTGCAACTGACCAAAGGAAAAGAGAAGAAGGTGAGAAAGCATAGTTTCAAAATTGATTTGACTAAACCGATAGTGTTGCCCAATGTGGATATCTCAAAATCAAAAGGGCAAGCACTTACCGATTTCGGTGAACTATGCAAAGCAAAGGCCAAACAAGAAAAACAATTGGCTATTCAAAAGAAGAATAAAGTACTTTGAAAGGTAAAGACACTACTAACAGAAATACTACCTTCAACAATAGTGTCAACCGATGCAACCATCCACATTCAACTGGATGAACTCCTTACTCAAATAGAAACATCTGGAGTTGATGCATCTGAGTACTTGAGCAAGCTAAAAGATAAAGAACTTACAACAAAAATGATTGAAGAGGTACAAAAAGCTCTAGCTATAGGAAAAGTAAAGCTTGTCAAATTCATTGCTGAGTTGTTCCCTCAACTCAAGCATATTCTTTATTTATTTCAGAAACTTTGTACATTTTCCTTATTCATTAAAGATATCAAGAATAAAACTGATGCAATTGAGAAAGAGATCACCAATCTCTCAACTAAGTTGACCACCGAGCCTAATTCAGTTCAGAATTTTTATACCAAGCTTCAACAGCTCATGGCTCAACAGTTAGAACTCAGGAATGAAGAGCATAAAATCAGGATGGATATAATGACCCTTCAGGCATTATTCCTTCCTCATCTCTCACCAGTATAGGAACAGATCAACAAAGCTACACGCCTATCAACTACACAAGAGGGAAGCACTCTTGATGGCTTAATTTCATTATTAGATGATATTCAAGCACAAAATTCATTAAAGGAAAGTGTAAAGGATTCACTCTCAGTCGCCCTCATCGATGCCCGAAAAAAGTATAAATCTATTTTTGATCAGTTACCGCCCCTGGATGGAAATTAAGTTTTTTATGTTTGTCAAAAAGGGGGAGTAATACTAGACAAAGAGGGAGTAATACTATATTTGGAGAGTGACACAGTTTTGGGTATTGTATACAAGGGAAGTATATCGAGCAGAATATACAGAGCAATCAGAGCATACAAGCACAAAATAGAACTGAGCATGCAAAATCCGAGTTATGTACAGAATAATTATAAGGGGAGTATATCTGCATATACTATTTCATTGACTGTTGTATATATTGTCAAGTATAGTCATTTTGCAAAGTATATAGATTTTTGAGTTATGACTTTGAAAGTAGTTTTTGTCAAACATCTCAACTAATGTCAAAAGGGGAGATTGTTACTACTTATCAAATTGCCATTAGTTTTTATATTCAAAGTCATACTATATATTCTACTTGGTTAGCATTACCGAGTCATTTAGTTGGTACACACAGAGAAGTTGGTATGAATAGTCTAGTCAGTTACAGAAGAAAGCAGTCATAGAACGTAGTATTCACCGAGCTGTTTACCAAGTATCTTTTTATGGCTACTGAGTAGTAAAGTTAACACACTGAGTTGATATTCACTGAGTGAAATGTGTTACCAAATACATTGAACCTAGACATGCACATGAAAACGTGTTACAAGATCGAGGCACATCTAACCATTATTACATTGGAAATTGCACTAGAAGATTGTGTATGATTACAAGGTCAATCTAACCAATGAAATATTTTGTTTAGTTATTCATTCGAGGAATCTTGTTTGTGTTGTTCTCAAAATCTGATTTCCCTTCAATGCCCTTAAAATAATACAATCTGAAATGAGTGCCGAGGAGACATTAAGGATAAAGGGATTCTAGAGACAACATATGACAAGGTTTGGTTAGACCTTCTACACTTCGGACCTTTCTTTGAGCCTAGGTGGGTATACCTTCTGTGAATTAACTCCACACTCTTAAGCAACAAATCCACAGCAAACCAGTCCAGAAACCAGTGGATTCATTCACCTTGAAAAACAATTGAAAACAAAGGATGAAACAATACTCAACTTCAACATATTTGATCAACAAAGTATGCAATAAACAGCCTTCGATTACTACCACTGCTTTATCCAAGGCTACAGAGTCACTCAAACTCAAATAAAACTCCTGAAACAAAATATCTCTATACTTCCCATCAACTTGGTTTCCATTTATCCTTGCAGATGCCTAACATCAACAAGAATTTAATCACTTCAAAATAAACTACGGCCCTCAAAATTCAAAGCTTCTCCTAAAGTATTTACTGGTAGAGTGGTCATGCATGTTTAATTTCCCTCCTAAAGAGAAAAGCTAGAAACACCCATACTGAGATTGCCTTACAATTTCATTCAAACAAAAAAATCCTAGACTATTCTGAATGAAAAAGAGTAAATAAACTCAAGGACAAGATTGAAGACGACACAAAGCTTTCATTCCAAACTGACGGCCTGTATATTGATATTCATTTGAAAAGATCTTACAAAAGTCTGATTCTCCATTAATCTTTGGAAAAGCTCAGATAATATTTCTGTAGCGTTTTCTTACAAAATTTTTGTGATCCCTTTCTCTCTAGTCCTGGTATCCATTTATAACAATATGGATGCACAAAGCTTCGGACTTCTCGAGGAAAGTTTGTTACAATTACTTCAAAAATTGAAGAGGTTACAATTTCAGTTATGCGCTCTTTTCAGCTTCTTCAGCAGTCTGTTGGACGGGTTGTTCAGTTGCAACCTCTTCTGGCTCTTCAGGGGCGCTCTCTAACTGCTCCGGATCTCGAGTGGAATATTTAACTCCCCACTCACTATACGTCTCCTCGGTCGGCCATACAAAATTAATCACATCACTTTTAACTTTAGTCAACCCTTTCCAAGAATTCCTCAGTTTGTTGACTTCTGAGTTAAGAAAAATGTAGTGTGATTTAATTCTTTCTATTTCCTGTATGGTTAGAACAAAGAATGAGGTGTCATCGAGATCAATGATTCCTTTGACCCTTGCTGACAACTTAGCATCTATCTCATTGAGCCATACCTGCTTGTCTTTCAGCCGGTCTGGATTGGCAAAAATTCCTGGAAGCAACTCAAAAACTTGATCAGTGTATTCCTTTTTGCACAAATTGACCTTCCTGTCCATATTGTCTACATCTGCAGCTAATTGCATTAAAACTTTAGCAACATCAGAAGTAGCCTTTATAATGGGATTGGCCCTTGCTTCATCACAGGAAACACACATGAACTCCAAATCCTGCTCCTTAGGCCTCCATCTGTCAAAAATGGGTGTCAAGATGGCCTTATCTCTTCTCAACTCAGTCCATATCTCCATGACTTTTCCTACACTATTGTGAAGGAGTGAAGCATTTATAGTGTTTGCAAAACTGGAGACTGTGGCCTTGATCTTTTCTTCATACTTCCCTGCATAATAGGCCTGAGTTTTCTTAAGACTCTCCAATTCTTGGGGAGTTATCTCTATCATCTGAGAGCTGGAAGGTGCAGGAGATGGTGGGAGCTCAATAATGGGGCTAGTAGGTGGAGGTCTTACAGGAGAAGAGGTGATCATTAATGTTGAAGACTCACCTTGTGGACGTTGTCCTGCTAACTGGCTCTGCAATTTGGCAATAATACTCTCCTTGCCTCTTATTTCCTCCTTGGCACTGTCATAAGCCTTCAAGACTGTTTCCAATTTGAGCTGGAGGGCTTCCTTTTCTTTAGCATCCTTCTCAGCTACTGCAACACTAAATTTGGCAGTCTCCAACACTGTGCTAGCAGCCTCTACTACCCCTGTACTCTCTACTCTCTTGACCATTAATCCACCAATGTGACTTGTCCCTGTGGTGTCTTTACCCTTCTTGTCCTCATTTCTCTTAAGGGACCACATGACTAGAGCAGCATTGTCTTTACTGAATGTAACCCCTTCCATGGGTTTGGTTTCTTTTCTCACTGCATCCAGCACCAGAGCATCAGCAATATTCCATTCTAGTAGAATGAGCACTCCAGCTTGTGCTACTAAATCTCTTCCCTGTTTAGGAGTGATGGTTTTGAATTCTTCCATCATCTCCTATTTTATTTCTTCCTCCACTGAGGCTGGATCTTTATCAGGTTGTTCTGCCTTTCTTGTTTCACATCTAGCATTATACTTATCTATATGTTATTTCCAGATAAATTGCACGAATGCTTCAGATGTGACAAAACTATCATCCGCTAGAAAGGCACTAGTGGCCTTCTTTATCTCAGGATCCCACTCTTGGCCTTTGAGTTCAGTTGAAGTGATGTCCATTTGTGCTTCAATGGGCTCTTCTGGCATCCCTTCTTCCACTTCATCGTATGTATACGCAATCTCCCCCAAGCTACCCAACTGAGAGAGGTATTCAGTTGCTGCTTGTTCATCTCCAATGTGGAGAGGGGATTGGGATGGGGAATATAAGGGTGTATCTGATTGCACCTCCTTCCCCACCCTCTGCTTCTTTGGGCTATCTTGTATGTCAATGACTTCATGTGCTTTCCTCTTCCCTTTGGATGAAGAGGGTTCCCCTCTTGCAGACACCAACACACTGTAACCTACTTTCTTATGCAGGGTGTAATCACCAGGAGGGATGGCTTTAGTAGGAGCTGATTTCCCCAAAACCATTCTTGCTTTCTCAGGGTTGTTTTTAATTACAACTTCCCTTTTCTCCTTTATTGTCTGCATCACATCCTCAAAACAAATAATCAAAAATTTTATCTTTTCTTCCAATGGGAAGAAGCTAGACAATGGGTCATAGCTAGCATCAAATTGATGCACAAAATCCAGGGCCTTCCTATAAGCCACCCACTTTTCCTTCCTTAACTCCTGCTCATCCAAATCAAATTCATTCCTGATGAGGTCTTCAGGAAAGTGGAACTGATGAGGCCTACCTCTACATGCTACTTTCTTCCAGAATACACCATTGTAGAAGTCTTCCGGATCAGCACATCTAGACACTGCAGTGGACAAATGGTAGGGTTTGAGGAAATCCTCAAAACATTTCCAGCCTCCCTTGGTGATTATAAATTGGTGGGCTACTGTAGCTGTAGGGAAAATAGTCCCTTTACCTCTGCCTGTTAACTCTGCCTCTTGCAAGTCACCAATTTGTCCGAGAATCTCAGCTATTCCCACTTTGAGGGGGACCTGGTATGGTAACAAAAATGGGGTGCCTCTGAAACCAAAGACTCTAAAAACTGTGGAAACTGGATACAAGTACATATCACCCCAGTTATGAACTATCTTGATACTCTCTGCGAATTCTTTTGGTCTTAAGAATTCCAGAAGAACCTTGGGGACTCTTGGATTGTCAGAGCAAAGGAGAGTCCTTATCTTGGATGCAAAATATTTATCAAACTTTAGAAAACTTGCATCCTCTCTATCCCATGACAATACAGTACTCCATAATTGTACCAGCATCTTTTCTCCCTCCTTTTCTTTTACCAGGTCCAATCCACTGGCGAAATAATCTCCACCTTTGAAGAGGAAGAGGTGCATCAATAATGAATACCACCCAAATGGCCTATCCACCTTTCCATTCTTTATCCCTATCAATCCTCCATGGATAGCATCAGCAATATAGGAAGCATAATCAAATGTAATAGCAAGAGAAGGATTCAGAATTTGAACAATCATTAACAGATAATGATTTGGCATATTAGATTCAGCATCCTCTCCTAAAACTTGGCAAAGTGCCCAGTACATCCCTTTTGCCCTCAAGGTAAACATACTTAGTGAAAAAGGCTCTTGTGTATTGGGCCCTACAACTGCTAACCCTCCTACTTTCAGAAAAAGTTCTTTGAGAGGCCCATTCCTGAGATGAGTCCTCTGTGCCCTATATACCTGAGCTAATTGTGTGAAGTTTATAGGTTCCAAGAAATTGGTGAACTCACTGAGCCCAAACACTTTTCTCAACTCTTTTGCATTAATCTCCACGAGGGTTTTTCCATTTACATCCCGGATACACCTTGTAACTGAATCATAATTCAATGCCATTTGGGTTAACAAATCTGTATCCATGAACACCCCTGGGACCACCAACTTCCCAACATCTAATTCCCAAATGCTATTTTGAGGAACAGGAGAATTCCTCATCCCAAATCCGATTCTAAATAACCCCAACCCAGACAATCCAACCTGTGGGTCTCTTAACCAATTACCCTTGTCATATAATCCTTCTCCAATTTTCAGTCGGGGAGCCCTGGGTACTAACTCTTTGGCCTTAGACGCCTGGTTAGTTGACAGCGTCAACTGCTCTAAAAAGTCATCACATACACTTCTTTCCAGATAATCAACTTTACCAGAAAATTCCCTTTTAGGCGCCATTTGAAATACAACCAGAGGAATATCACTTCTTAAAACACTTCTGTTATACGAGAACAATTTCACTTATTACAACACAAAAATGGCTGCAAAATAAGAAAAAACCTGATGCTTGCTTGAAGAAATTCGCTCTGCAACCAGTTCGCCTTCTCTGTATTTGTAAAAGATAACTCTGCGTTTGCTTCCTCTGCAACAATCCTTTTAAAAGGTATCCTTACTTGGTTGTTAGGAAATCAAATGCTTGTACTCTGGGCCTTAACTATAACATTGATTCCGTATGCTTCGGCCATCCCTTCAAAATCGAATTCATACAAGATTTCATATTTTAGCTCCAACGGGTCGCAGTCTTTCTGCAAGTGTCTCTCTGTGAATTTCATTTTGACGGCTTTGTCCTTAGTCTAAGTCCTATCTTTTTATTTGCTGCATAATACCACGCGGCATCCGACCATTGGCTTAGAAAATCCTCTCACATTCTGTTTTGATACTGGCTGAATGTCGCTCTTTATACTGTGGTGGGCCCATGTTTTACCCTTTTTGCCATGTCATCATCGTGACATGTGGATGGCTCTCATTAACTCTCGCTATTTCATGGCCTTAAAAAGTGAGCAGCTTACCCCTGCGAAATAGCGCGGACTGTTGGATCATCTTTCAAGTTGATCACCTTTTAATCCTTCGAAAAAGTCCTCAGGAATGGTGGGCCCGCTGTGTCGTCAGTGACATCTGGCATCTAGTCATCCACTGTGCTGATTTGTCGATCTGTCACTTGCCGGAAGAAGAACCATGGGGGCCCCACTTCAGTCTCGACAGGTCTATCTCAGAAATGGTGGGCCCACGGACACGCCATGGACACCTGGCTCCTCGTCATCTTCAGAGCCGACCTGTCACATTTTCATTTGTCAAGCATACACTATAGGGACCCACAGCTTCCTTTTAGACCGCGTGTCATCAAGACACGTGGACGGTCCAGGTTAACTTTTGCTATTTCGTAGCCTTAAAAGGTGGGCATCTTACCCCTGCGAAATAGCGCGAGCCGTTAGATCCTATTTCAACTTGCTCCGCATTTAAACCCTGTTAGAAGCTCTCAGAGGTGGTGGGCCCACGGACACACCATGGACACCTGGCACCTTGTCCTGCTGACTGTGGTGGCCTGTGCCACGTGTTACCTTATAATACGCTAGAAGAAAGCCACGGGGCTCCAGCTATCTCTGACAGCTATGCCTTCCACTTACCCCGTCGTGACACATGGACGGCTGATATTCATTCTCGCTATTTCGCAGCCTTAAAGGGTGAGCACTTAACCCTCGCGAAATAGCGCTGACCGTCGGATCCTTTCTCAAGTTGATCGGCATTTAAACCCTGTTAGGAGCTTTCAGAAGAGGTGGGCCCACGGACAAGCCACAGACACGTGGCACCATGTCATCTTCGAAGCTGACCTGTCGACTTTTCATTCGCTGGAAGGAGCCACGGGGTCTCAATGAAGTGTAAGAGTTGTCCCTGCTAGGTCACCTCCACCTGTGAGCTGACTCATCTTTGGGGCCCACTTTTGATCCTTAATCTTAACATGCTGACTGTGGCGACCTGTGCCACGTGCTGCCCTCTAATATGCCAGAGAAGACCACGTAGGGGGGGCCCTACCTTCTTTGATGGCCGCAACCTTTACTTTCTCCGCACGACACATGGACGGCTGACATTCGTCCTCGCTATTTCGCGGCCTTAAAAGGCGAGCACCTCACCCTTGCGAGATAACGCCAACCGTCGGATCTTTCCCGAAGTCGATCGGTGTTTACTGGGCCCGACACTTTAGAAGGAAATAATAAAAGGCGAAATTTTTTTCAAATAATCAACATGACCGCCTAGGTAAATAGCAAGGGGGGACACTTCTTACGACCCCGCGACCCATGGCTTAAGTGAAATAAAGTAACGACGGAATAGAAACCAGGGGACCTAGTACAAAAGATAAAGCCTAAAACCTAGAAAAACCTTAAACCCTCTAGGTTTAGAATAAAGCTGAAGCATTTGGGGCCACACCCTACGAATATTTTCAAAGAACCATAGCCAATTATGGGGAAAGAACCCAATTTTAAAACAGTGATAACAGTTTGTAAGATCAAAGCAATGAATTAGATCACCATTTTAAGAGATCTATTTATACAGCATGGATTAAGGACAAGGTGTGTGCATATATGTATGAAGGAAGACTGTTACAAAGACACAGAGGTCACCGAGAAGGTTATCAGAGAATAGTCGAAGAATAGAGTAAACAGAAGGGTTTACTGAGTTACAATATGGGTTACCAAGATATGCTATAAGCAAGGTAATCTTATTCTGAGCACATAGAATCTGCTACAACATTTTTGATGTAAACTTGCAGATATTTGTAATGATTTTATTATAATATTGTGAAGTTGAAAGAGAAACCTTTAATAGGGTAAAAGACTCTAACCAAGTCTATAAATTGTAAATCCTCTAACCAGGTGCGACATTCAGATTAATGTTGTAAAATCCTTTAGCAAGGTAGATCTAATAGATCTTGTTACTCCTAACAGGGTAAGCTATCAGAAATAGCTAAATATGTAGCTCTAACCAAGCACTCTTTGTTATTGCAGTAGTGAAGTTGTGGGTGCCATCCCCACTGCAGTTTTTCTCTCTAACCAAGAGTTTCCACATAACCAAAATATATGTGTTATGGAGTGAATCATGTATGATTGTTATCTATTTGTTTTAATTTTATTTTATGTTACTGCACTATTTTGTTTATGCATAACACTAAGGTCATTATTGAAGAAAGGTTTTGGAGTACTGATTCACCCCTCCCCTCTCAGTACATTAGCTTTCCATATTGGGCCTAACATTATATGGCTAGACAAACCCTACAAGATCACTTTAGAGGCCATTAGGGTAGTAACTTGTTTGAATCAAATCGGTGACAAGACAGGGCTACGCAAAGTCACAAACCCTACTATCAACAAGTTAACCAATGTAGAGTCTGATGGACGCTCAATGAAGATCAACACAATCAAGGAAGATGATGTTAAGTTTGTTGCAATGGTCATAGGTTGCAAAGTGTACCAATCTAACTGACTAAATTCTGTATCTACCACTTCCATCCATGTAGCCTACCAGATGTTCAAAGAAGATGTTCATTATGATTTGTGTGGTGTTCTATAGGAGGAATTGAAGATAAATTTGAGGAAAATTAACAAAGATAAGAAACATGTCTTCAAATTTGGTTCCTTGGTTATCTGTTTGGCACTTTACTTTATGAATTAGATCCTCAAAACTGACAGAGTGCAGTGGGATTTTGATAGACCGGTGGCCCAACACATAAAATAGGGGCTTGACAGGCTTGGTAACAGGGACAATCAGAATACTGCATTATGGGCATTCTTCAAAACTTTTTAGGACAAGATGAAACTATTAGAATAACCGGTGGACAACTGAGAGTGGGGGTGAATTAGTTGTCAACAGATTATGAAACTTTAAGTACACAAAACCTTTTACCGGAATGCATAAACCAAATGCCAGAATAGTAGATATGACAATTAAGCACAAACATAAATCATAGAACAATTACCAACCATCCATAACACATAACACCAAGATTTGTACATGGAAAACTCGATAAAGGAAAAACCACGGTGGGAATCCTACCCATAGTTAGATAATACTTTTGTAGTAAGTATGTAATTACAATAAGAGGTTCCTACACATGCAAGAAGGCCAACAACTTAGAGCTTGTTGTTCATCACAAAAGGATCCTCACTGACTACAAAAGAAATCCAGTCTACAATCCAAAAAGATGAATGAACTGCAAGAATAACATCTCCTATACTTGAGTATAGTTTTGATTAAGCTCAATACCAGAGGTCTTAAACCTCTTACACAAACCCAATTCAATCACCTATGATTGACCAAAACCTCTGCATATGATTACAACTTTATTCGTACATAGATAATCCCATAACCCACATACCACGATCTACAAAGAGATCTTGCATCATATTTATACCAACCTGGGACCTAAACAATTAGGTCAGCCACCTAAAAGATAATACAATAAATCTGTTACGTAATCCCACAAACCAATGATAAACCAAGCTGGCCTAAGACTGAAACAACATAACCCAATCAATAAATTCAACTGGTAATGCATCACAAGAGTCAACCAACACTTTACATGAACCGGTCCATAACCTAGCTGAATAATGTCAAACCTAAAATAGGTCACCATAAGCCAAATGAAACACCACCGATCAACTGGAACATGAACATGATAACCATCAGCATCCCAACAACCTTCTAGAAGTCACACCAACACCACTTATTGGATTCACAAAAAGATCTTCAACAAAGCTCTATCGATAAAACCCTTACCGGTAACCATAAGCCTTACTAGAACAAATGATAGCTTCTGGATCATCAAATCCTGAACCAACTAAATGAGATACGCATCAGGAACAAACGAATAACAAATCCAAACCAATTCCACTAGCTGGAACATACCAGAGAAGATCTCCAGATCAACATCATAATCCAACCACTCTACTGGAACCCAGTAGATAGCAAAATAGCTAGTGTTGACATCAATGACAAACACTAATGCAACACATAATCAATTCCACCAAATTTCCAACAATCTCCCCCTTTGGCATTGATGGCAACACTAGATGTGAAAAACATCCAAGTGCCAAGAAATGCCAAACAAGTCTCCCCCAAAGGAAGACATCCAACAATCTCCCCAAAATGATATAACAATGAAGTTGTGAACCAACAAACTAAACTCCCTTGTGAATGATATCCCTGTTAAGCTTTGATCTCTATTTTTTACATAAATATCTCTCCCCCTTTGACATCAATGCCAGAAATCTGACATAAACATCAAATAAAAATCATAAATCTTCTGAACCACACCTGACTACTCCCCCTTAGTAGTAGCACCAACACATCAATCCAGAATGAATGATAGCTCTGATACCAATTGTTAGGATAACCAGTGGACAACTAAGAGGGGGGGTGAATAAGTTGTCAATAGATTATGAAACTTTAAGAATAAAAAAACTTTTACCAGAATACATAAACCAAATACTTGAATAGTAAATATAACTACAAAAGAAATCCAAACTACAATTCGGAAAGATGAATGAACTGCAAGAATAGCATCTCCTCTTCTTGAGTATAATTCTAATTAATCTCAATACCAAAGGTCTTAAACCTCTTACACAAACCCGATTCAATCACCTATGATCAACCAAAACCTTTGCATATGATTGCAACTTTATTCGCACACAGGTAATCTCATAACCCACATACCACGATCTAAAAAGAGATCTTACATCATATTTATACCAACTTGGGACCTAAACAATTAGGTCACCCACCTAAAATATAATACAATAAACTCATTACATAATCTCACAAACCAATGATAAAAAAGTTGGCCTAAGACCAAAACAACATAAACCAATCAATAAATCCAACTGGTAATGAATCGGGAGCATCAACCAACACATTACATAAACCAGTTCATAACCTAGTAGAATAACACCGGACCTAAAGTATCTCACCATAAGCCAAATGAAACACCACTGATCAACTGGAACATGAACATTATAACCATCAACATCCTGATAACCTTTTAGAAGTTGCACCAACACCACTTATTGGATTCAAAAAAATATCCTCAACAAAGCTCTGTCGGTAAAACCCTTACCGGTAACCAAAAGGTTTACTCGAACAAATGATAGCTTCTGGATCATCAAATCCCAAACCAAATGAATGAGATTCCCATCAAGAACACATGAATAACCAATCCAAACCAATTCGAAAAGCCGAAACATACTAGAGAAGATCTCTAGATCAACATTATAATCCAACCACTCTACCAGAACCCAGTAGACAACAAAACAGCTAGTGTTGACATCAATGACAAACATAAATGCAACACAATCAATTCCACCAAATTGCCAACAATCTCCCCCTTTGGAATTGATGGCAACACTAGATGTGAAAAACATCCAAGTGCCAAGAAATGCCAAACAAGTCTCCCACAAAGGAAGACATCCAATAATCTCCCCAAAATGATATAACAATGAAGTTTTGAACCAACAAACCAAACTCCCCCTATGAATGATATCCCTGTTAAGCTCTAATCTCTATTTTTTACATAAATATCTTTCCCCCTTTGACATCAATGCTAGAAATCTGAAATAAAATTAAAGAAAAATCATAAATCTTCTGAACCACACAACTGACTACTCCCCCTGAGTAGTAGCACCAACACATCAATCCAAAATGAATGACAGATCTGATACCAATTGTTATGATAATCGATGGACAACTTAGAGGGGAGATGAATTAGTTTTCAATCGATTATGAAACTTTAAGCACACAAAACCTTTTACTAGAATGCATAAACCAAATACCAGAATAGTAGATATAACTACAAAATCTTCACATTTTAGCATTAAGTTGTCATTCATGTCAACCATCATGATGGATATTCCCATGAGTGTTAGCAGAAAGAATGAAGGCTTATCGGTAAGGCATAAACCGGTCTGAAGGATAGTTGCTTTTTTATGATGAAGAGGCAGAACGTGAAAGTTGTCACAAACCACTGGAGGTGAAGATGTGTTACCAGTATAGTGTGCACTACCAGTTAGTAGAAGAAGAAGGCCTTACCGGTAAAGGTGTGTACTAGTATGAGTATAGATGCATCCTTGAAGGATAGGTGATCGATCCAAGATAGGCTTGATCGGATATCATGAAGATTGTATCAGGAAGAGGAAACCCTAACTGCTCTAAAGTTTGCATTTTCTTTCTCATGGGAAATCACGGGATAAAAGAGGAGAGCTCAAGACAGAGCTTGTTGAGGCTGCAAAGAAGAGGAAGAGAAAAGAGAGAGTTAGTGAAAGAGAAGAATTGCTAGCCTTAGAAATAATTCTAAGAAATTTGCAGTGTAGGTGAGCAAGCATACCGGTGAGAGGATTCTACCAGTATAACTATAGTCTTGCATTTGAATGTAACTGGCAAGGTGTGGCAGAGCAAGCAACATCCAAGTGTGACACGGTGTGTTGAGAGAGTGTGTGAGAGAGGGAGAAAAAGATAACAGAGGCCGAGAATCAGAGACAATAATCTCACAACCAGTAGTGTTAGATTCAATGGAAGAGAGAAGACTATCAACCGACAGTGAGTTATTTGATTGAAGAGTTGCAGAATTCATTCACAACAAGAATCCTTAATTGTATTCAAATAGTATTTCAATATACATCACCAAGTTGAAGCTTGGTGTAGGGGTTGGTGCTCCTTGGGTTGGTGCCCTAAATCTTTGTAATTCAGTGTTTTACTTATGAGGATGGATTGGAGCAATAGTCTCCAACAACTTTTCTCATCAAGGTTTTTGTCGCATTGGGTTTTCCTCATAAATATGGTGTTGAGAGCTACATTTATGTGAATGATCTCTTTGGATTTCTTTCTTGCTCTACCGATTTGATAGTTTAGTGTTTAAGTGAATAATTGATATTCTGAAGTTTATTTGAAAGTCAGAAAGGTTAGGAACCATTGATTCACCCCCCTCTCAGTGGTACTTTGTGTTCAACAATTGATATCAAAGCGTAGGTTCTGTGTTATCTTTAAACCTTGGGTAAATTTTGGACTTTGAACACAATCACAAGAAATGAGTCTACTTCCTCAAAAGCCCCCTTGTTTGATGGATCCAACTATGCCTTCTGGAGCAGAAGAATGGAGACCTATATTTCCTCCCTGGGTTTTGATGTGTGGATGTTTGTCAAGAATGTGTATGTTGTTCCTAATGCTCCTCCCACTGATCTGGATGCCAAAAAGGAGTATGAGAATAATGAAAAGGCCAAACATGCTATCTTGAGTGGACTATCTGATAATGAATTTGTCAAAGTCATGCACTATGTTTCAACAAAAGAAACTTGGGACAAATTGCAGAGGTTCTTTGAAGGAGATGCAAAAGTCAAAGAAGCCAAGCTGCAAGCACTAAGGGGCCAACTTGAAAGCATCAAAATGAAAGATGATGAAAATATTGCAGACTATCTTCACAGATTCGATGAAACTATGAATACTATTAGAGGACTTGGAGAAGAGACTCTAGATGAGATTCTTCTCAAGAAGGTACTTAGATCTCTCACACCCAAGTATGATACTAAGGTGTCTTCCATAGAAGAAGCCAAGGATCTAAAGACTTTTTCAATGGATGAGTTATTTGGTTTGCTGATAGCCTATGAGATGAGAACAATCGGTGATACTTCCTCAAGGAAAGAAGCAGTTGTTGGTATTATGAATGTGTTGCACTAGTTTTATCATTGATGTCAACACTTGTCAACACTTGAGAACACTTGTCAGCGCTTGGAGATGTTTATTTATGTTCACCGGCATGTTCAGTGACTTCTGCATAGTCACCGGTATCTAGTTTACCGACAAGTTATATTGTTCATCGGCACTGAGGATGATTTGTTATCATCTGGAGATTACTTGGTTATGATGAAGACATTGTTTGGACACTTGCTTTTGGTGATTTGATTATTGGTACAATCGTGTTTGCATATTTGTTGTTACTGGCAAATAGGTCTAGGTTACGGACCAACAAGCATTATCTATTCCAGATCAGCATGACATGTTATGGAGATGATTTGTTATTATTGTAAATGCATTGAGTCGACATCATGTATCACATATTGATTCATTTGTAATTGATTTTATTGTAATATCTTAGTGAGCCGGCCTACACATTTGGTCTTAGGTTTTGGTATATGTGTAAGATCTTATTTGAGAGATTACTGTGAGAGTGTGGAAGAGGAATAATAAGGTATATGCAAAGATAAGAAGAGCTATACACACAGACATCATTCAAGATTCAAGGAGGCTTTTGAAGAATGCAAATTAGAGCTTAACTAGTACTGAATCCAACATATGAAGATGCTATTTTGAGCAGTACATTATCATTGGATTTAACCATCTAATTGTAGTCAGTGTGACTCCCATTTTGTGATTGAGTGGTGAGCTCTAGGCAATTGGCCTTTCTACATGTGCAGACCCCATTTGTACACACATACTATCTATAGTAGTATCATCTGATTGTGGGTAAGGTTTCCCACTATGGTTTTTCCCCTTACAAAGTTTCCACGTACAAATAATTGTGTTATGTGTTGTGTATGTTATTTGTCTTTCTATTTCATGCATTAAACTTTACCTGTACTGTTAATAATTGTTAAACTGTCTACCGGCATTAAAGTTTGGTTTACCGATTTATGCACTAAGTTTGGATAAGTTTTTTTGGGTTGAAATTAATAGACAACTAATTCACCCCTCCCATCTCAGTTGCCTTCAGGACCTAACAATTGGTATCAGAGCTAAGTCCTCTTTTTGCAGAAGTTTAACAACTTGAGGAGATCCTATGTCTACTAACTATTTTAGGAAAGATAGTCTGATGCTTGATGGAACCAACTATGGTATATGGAAGATCAGAATGGAGACACATATGAATTGCATTGGAAAAGACATATGGAATGGTAAAAAGAATGGCTATGTTTCTCCTACTCAAGGTCAACCTAATCAACCAACCTTGGCTAAAGATGAATAAAATGATTGCAAAGCAGAGAAACACTTTTGAGTGCATTGTCAGATCAACAAATCATGGGATTATTAGATCGATCTACTACTAAAGCTATTTGGGATAAATTGGAGACATTTAATGAAGGTGATACCACTATTAAAATTGCAAAGTTGGAATGCTTCTGGGTCAAGTATGAAAATCTAAAAATGGAAGAAGATGAAAGGATTTCTTCTTTTATGGAAAGAGTTAATGAAATTGTTTTGGGTATACAATGTTGTAGAGGATCCTTAAGTGAAAATGAAATTGTTTCTAAAGTTTTAAGAGCTTTGCCACTGACATACAAAATGAAAGTAACTACTATTAATGAATTGAGAACAATGCCTAATGCATCAGTATCTAGAGATACTTTAGCTAGAAAACTTTCAACTTTTGAACTTGAGGAATTTGGTCCTATTACTACAATTAAGACAGATTTGGATTTCAATGCTTCATCATCTGAAAAATCTGATTGGAAAACACTCTATGCTAGAGAACTTGAAGAAATCAAAAGAGAGAATGAAGAACTTGAAGAGCTTGAAGCACTATTTGCACAAAAAAATGGTCATATGGCATCTAGGTGTCCTGATAGACATGCAAGATTGAAAGCAGAAGCTAATGGGGCATATAAGACTAAGCCCGAATATAAAAGGAACAGATTTAAGAAGAATAGAGACAAATCATGCTACTATGTTGATGAAGGAGTTATTGATGATTCTGATGAGGAACCGACAGACAATGGATGGGCTTTTATTTCAATAACAGAAGATCAACCGAAACCTACTATTCAACCGGTAGAGTAGGCCCTTGCAGCTAAAATTGAAGAAAAGGATGAATGGATCATTGATTTTGGATGTTCACATCATATGACTAGTGATAAGAATAAATTCTTAACCTTTCAGGAATACAATGGAGGTCTAATAAGATTTGGAGATGACAAAGCTTACTTGATCAGAGGAAAAGGCACTATATCTTTTGATGGTAAGCACAATACTGATAATATTTACTATGTTGAAGGTTTGAAGCATAATCTTCTAAGTGTTGGTAAATTAGTTGAAAAGGGATTTCAATTACAATTCAAGAATGGTAAATGCAAAATCATGAATAGAATTGGTTTGGAAATTGCAACCGATAATCAGACTAGAGGTAATATCTTTCATTTGAATAAAAATGAGAAAACATGCTTGATTGCACATATTGATGAAAGTTGGTTATGGCATAAGAGACTGTGTGATGTAAATTTTGATTGCATTGTAAAAATCAGTACAACTAAGGTAGTAAGGGATTTACCTAAGATTGTCAAACCTCATGTTATCACTGTTTAAAAAATGGGTTTTCCTTTCCCATAATTGGCTATGATTTTGAAATTTTGAGTAAGACACATTATCAATTGCTTCAGGTCTGTGTTGGGTCTTAAGGGTTTAGGGTTTTGATTTTAAATCACTTAATGTCTTATAAAAAACCCTCTGGTTTCTATTCCTTCATTACTTTATCCACTTAAGTAATGGGTCCTAGGGTCGTCAGAAGTGTCCCCCCTTGTCATTTGCCTAGGCGGTCATGTGAATTAATCGTAAAATTTATGCCTTATGTATTTTCCTCATAATGTTGTTGGGCCCAGTAAGTGGTGTGCATCTCTCGGGTGGATCTATGGTTTTCGCTATTTTGCTAGGCAAAGTTGCATGTGGTTTAAAACCCGTGAAGTTGCGCAAAGGCTTTGTGTTCTAAATGGCAATTTTGGTCCGGTCTAAAGAGGTCTCATCTTGTCCAAGATCCAACAGCTGGCGTTATTTCGCAGCCTGAACTTGCAAGTGAAATACCTTTCGCGAAATGGTGAAAGCATTTGGTGGGACCCTGCATGCAAGGATTTTCTAATTGACTAAAGGGTGATCAAGTCCCATGTGATCTAACGGTTCGTGCTATTTTGTAGGATGAAAATGCTCGACAGTTATCTTTCGCGAAGTTGTGAAATGACATGGCATTCCAAGTAGACGGTCTAGCTGGTTGAGAGGGCGAGTAAGATGGTGGCACGTGGCAAAGGCTACAATAGTCAGCAAGCCAGGTCTAAGAGTTAAAAGGTGAGTCCCAGAGGTGAGTCATGCTGTGAGATAAGAGGTGACTTGGCAGATGCAGGAGGTAAGAATTAATTGGAACCTAGTGTTTTCTCTTGGCAAATGAAAGACTGACATGTCAGCTTTGAAAGTGACTAGATGCTAGGTGTTCCAGGTTGAGTCGGAGGACCCACGTCTATTGGAGTCTGTTCAGATGGTTAAACACCAAACAAGTAGAAAATGATCTGACGGCCCGCGTGATTTCGCAAGGATAAGATGCTCATGCTTTATACCCTATGAAATGGTGAAAAGGTTTTTCGTCCCAAAAGGCAGATAAAACATAAGGTTAAAAGAGGATCAACTTTGTTTTGATCCAACGGCTGGCGCTATTTCACGATTGTGAGATGCTTGAAGGATATGCTTCGCAAAATAGCGAAAGTAAAAAGGGTTCATCCAGGTGTCATGATAGATGGTGACGTGTCCATGGACACATGGTTTTAGAAGAAGCTATGGGCCCACCAAGGTGAAACCGGTGGTATAAAGGAGAGACACATGGCTAACGTTGAATTAAATGTGAAGGGTTTTCCAAAGCTAATGGTTGAGTGCCACATGGTAGCCAGTAGCCAATGAAAAGGCAGTGTAACTAAAGAGGGCATAAAGGTTTCCCTTAAAGGATGGTCATCTCCGAATTGATCCAATGCTTCATGATGTTTTGCAACCTGAAGTTGATAAATGTTTAAGCTTCGCGAAATAGCGAAAAACCACTAGCAGTCAAAGTAAAGGCGTGGTTAGTAAAGATGTTGACGGTTTCGGTCAAAGTTAAACACCGAGCAGTTAGAGTTCCATCTAACACCTGGCACTATTTCACAAAGGAGAAGTGCTCAAAAGATAAAGTTTGCAAAAAGGCGAAAAGAAGGTGGGGCCCAGTGCGGAGGCAAGACTGTTAAGTTAGTATAACGGTCGATCAGGTTTCTTTTGATCAAACGGTTGGCGCTATTTCATTGGATGAAATTGCCTGAAGGTTATGCTTTGCGAAGTGGAAAAGGAGAAAAAGGAAAGAATTGCAGCAATCAAATGGTCCATTGGAGCGAAAATATGAATTCTCTCATGAATTCAATTCTGAAGGGACGGCCGAAGCATGTGGAATCAATGTTGCAGTCAAGAGCCTGGGTACCATATATGATTTCCTATCAACCGGATGAAGGTATCTTTCTAAAGAATTATTGCAGAGGAGTAGATACATAGCCATTTTTTTCAAATATAGAGCAAGTCAATTCAGTTGCAGAGCAAATTCACTCGAGCTAAAAATAGGTTTTCTTGTACTATCGTGTAGAAATTTCTTTGTGGTGTGCTTTAAATAAGATATTGATTTGTCACAGAACCATTTGGGGGCAATATTTTGATTTCTTACATTTTCAAAATGGCACCTAAGAGAGAATTTTCTAGGAAAGTTAATTATCCGGAGAGAGCCATTTGTGATGATTTTCTTGAGTAGTTGACATTGTCAACTAATCAGGCATCAAAAGAAAAAGAATTAGTCCCTAGAGCTCCTCATTTGAAAATAGGAGAAGGGCTATATGATAAGGGTAACTGGTTGAGAGATCCATAGGTCAGATTGTATGGGTTGGGGTTATTCAAGGTTGGATTTGGAATGAGGAATTTTCCAGCCCCACAAAATAGTATCTGGGAATTAGATGTAGGGAAGTTGGTAGTCCTAGGGGTATTTATGGACATGGATTTGTTGACCCAAATTGCACATAATTATGATCCAATCACAAGAAGCATTTGGGATATAAATGGAAAAGCCCTTATTGAGATTAATACTGAAGATTTTAGAAGTGATTTTGGGCTAAATGAGTTTACAAATTTTCTTGAACCCATAAATTTCAAATCATTAGCTCAAGTATACAATGCACAGAGGAATCATCTTAGGAGTGGGCCTCTTAAGGATTTTTTTGTGAAGATAGGTGGGTTGACTATTGTAGGACCCAACACAGAAGAGCCCTTCTCATTAAATTTGTTTACCCTCAGAGCTAAGGGAATGTATTGGTCACTTTGCCAAGTTTTGGGAGAAGATGCTAAAGCGAATATGCCCAATCAATACTTGTAAATGATTGCTCAGCTTTTAAATCCTTCCCTTGCAGTAACATTTGATTATGCTTCTTTCATTGCTGATGCTATCCATGGAGGGTTAGTAGGAATAAAGAATGGAAAGGTGGATAGGCATTTTGGATGGTACTCACTCCTGATGCATCTATTTCTATTCAAAGAAGGTGATTACTTTGCCAGTGGACTGGACCTTATCAAAGAGAAGGAAGGAGAAAAGATGCCAGTGCAACTATGGAGTACTGTCTTTTCATGGGTTAGAGAGGATGCGAGTTTCTTGAAGTTTGATAAATATTTTGCATCCAAGATCAGGACTCTCCTCTGCTCAGAGAACCCAACAATCCCCAAGGTTATTTTGGAATTCATTAGACCAAAAGAATTTGCAGAGAGCATAAAGATTATTCACAATTGAGGTGACATTTATCTGTACCCAGTCTCAACAGTTTTCAGAGTTTTTGGTTTCAGAGGCACTCCATTCTTGTTGCCCTATCAGGTCCCTCTCAAAGTGCGAATTGTAGAAGTCCTTAGACAAATTGGTAGTGTACAAGAGGCAAAACTAATAGGCAGGGGTAAAGGGACTATTTTCCCTACGATTACCATAACTCATCAATTTGTAATAACTAAGGGAGGTTGGAATTGTTTTGAGGATTTTCTCAAACCTTATCATTTGTCAACTGCAATATCTAGGTGTGCCGATCTAGAAGACTTCTTTAATGGTAAGTTTAGAAAGAGAGCAGCGTGCAGATGTAGACCCCATCAATTTCAGTTTCCTGAAGACCTCATTAGAAATGAATTTGATTAGGATGAGCAAGAACTGAGGAAGGAGAAATAGGTGGCTTATAAGAAAGCCTTAGACTTTGTGCATCAGTTTGATGCCAGCTATGACCCATTATCTAGCTTTTTCCCTCTGGAGGAGAAAATAAATTTTTTAATTGTTTTCTTTGAGGATGTGATGCAGACGCTGAAGGAGAAGAGGGAAGATGTGATTAAAAGAAACCCTGAAAAGGCAAGAATGATTCTAAGTAGGTCTGCCTCCACCAAAGCAATCCCTCTTGGTGACTACACCCTGCACAAGAAATCTAGTTATAGTGTGTTGATGCCTACAATAGGGGAGCCCTCTACCTGCAAAGGAAAGATGAAGATATAAGATGTCATCCAAATCAAAGAGAGTGCTAAGAAGAAGAGAGTAGGAAAAGAAATACCATCTGATACACCTTTGTACTCTCCATCCCAATCCCCTATCCACATAGGAGATGAGCAAGCAGCAGCTGAGCAACTTTTACAGTTAGGCAGTCTAGGAGAAATTGCCTATACATATGATGAAGTAGAGGAGGGTATGCTAGAAGAACCCCTTGCTACTGAAATGAATATTACTTCCACTAAACTTAAAGGCTAGGAGTGGGATCCTGAGATAAAGTTGGCCAGTGATGACTTCTTGGCTGACAACAATTTTGTCTCATCAGGAGCATTTATGTAGTTTGTATGGAAACAAACTATAGATAAGTATAATGCAAGATGCGAGAAGAGAAAAGGTGAGTAGCCTAACAAAGATCCAACCCTGGTGGAGGAGGAAATCAAATAAGAGATGATGGAAGAATTTAAGACCATCACTCCTAAGCAAGGAAGAGATATGGTGGCACAAGCTGGAGTGCTCATTCTCCCTGAGTGGGACATAGAAGATGCCCTGGTACTAGAGGTAGTGAGGAAGGAGACCAAGCCCATGGAGGGAATTACTTTCAGCAAGGATAATGCTGCACTCGTCATGTGGTCTCTCAAGAGAGATGAGAGTAAGAGAAGCAAAGATACCTTAGGGTCAAGCTACCCTGGTGGAATGATAGTGAAGAGAGTGTAGAACACAGGGGTGGTAGAAGCTACTAGCACTGTGCTAGAGACTACAAAATTTAGTGTTACAGTAGCAGAAAAGGAAGCCAAGGAAAAAGAGGTCCTCCAAGTCAAGTTGGAGACAATTTTGAAGGCCTACAATAGTGCTAAGGTGGAGGTAAGAGGTAAGGATAGAATCACTGCTAAGTTGCAGAGCCATTTTACAGGACAGTACCATCAAGGTGAGTCTTCAACACTAATGATCTCCTCTTCCCCTGCAAGAC
The DNA here is from genome assembly GCF_030272615.1 of Cryptomeria japonica. Lineage (NCBI taxonomy): Eukaryota > Viridiplantae > Streptophyta > Pinopsida > Cupressales > Cupressaceae > Cryptomeria > Cryptomeria japonica. Next base: position 585,353,333 of record NC_081415.1, on the reverse strand, counting down.
CTCCACCTACTAGAACCATCATTGAGTTCCCACCATCTCCAGCACCTTCCAGCTCTCAAATGGTTGAGATTACTCCTCAAGAGCTAGAGAATTTAAAATAGGCTTAGGCCTTGTATGCAAAGAAATATGAGGAGAGAGTAAGGGCTACTATTTCAAATTTTGTAGATACAATGAGTGCCTCATTGCTATATACTAAAATAAGCAAGATTTTGGGAATGAGGAATGAGCTCAATGGAGATAAAGCCATTCTAACACCTATTTTTGACAAATGGAGGCCTAGAGAGTAGGACTTGGAGTCTATTTGTGCCTCTTATGATGATGCAGGGGCCAATCCTATCATCAAATCAACTTGTGATACCACCAAGAATCTAGTGAAACTAGCAGAAGGGGTGGATAATGCTAATAGGAAAATTAACTTGTACAAAAAGGAATATACTGATCAAGTTTTTGAGTTGCTCCCAGGAGTTTTTTCTAGCCCAGATCAATTGAAGGACAAACAAGTGTGGCTTAAGGAATTAGAGGCCAAATTGTTAGCTAGGATTAAAGACATTATTGATCTAGATGATTTTTCCTTCTTTGTTGTGACAATTTAGGAGATAGAGAACATCAAGTCTCATTATGGTTTTCTCAATTCAGAGGTCAACAAAATGAGAAATTCCTAGAAAAGGTTTACCAAGGCTAAGACAAAAGTGATTGATTTCACGTGGCCTATTGATGATGTGTATAATGAATGGACAATGAAATATGCCATCTAGGATGCAGAGCAGTTAGAGGGCACTCCTAAATAGTTAGAAGAGGTTGCAACTGAACAACAAGTTGAAGAAGCTGCAGAGGTCGAAAATGACTTGTAACCATTTTTGCAAAAGGTTTTGTAACTTCTTCTTGAGAAGCAATGATTGTAACAAATTCTCCTAGGAAAGTCTGAAGCTTTCTGCATCCATATTGTTATAAATGGATACCAGGACTAGTGAAAAAGAGGTCGCAAAATAATTGTAAGAAAACACTACAGAAATTTATCTGAGCTTTTCTAAGTTTAATGGAGAATATTCAAAAGTTTTTGTAATACTTTCTTGAAGATAATATCAATATACAGTTCATCGGTTTTGAGTAAATCTTTTGTGTTATCTTCAAATGTGTTTTCAATTATTTACTATTTCATACTGAATAATCCAGGGTTATTTTGTTTGAATAGGGGTTGTAAGGCAACTTTCAGTAGATGTGTTTGCTAGCTTTTCTCTTTAGGAGGGAAATTAAATATGCAGGGATCACTTCTAACTGGTAAATTACTTGTGAGACATCTTGAATCTTGATGAGCATAGTTTGATTTGGTGTGCATAAATTCTCATGTATGTCAGGCATATATGGGGATTAACAGAAGCCGAGCCAATGGGATGTGTATAGATCTTTTGTTTGGGGAGTATTGTTTGAATTTTGATGACTTCGTGACCTTGGATAAGGCACTGGTATAGATCAAGGTTGTCTATTGCATGTTTTGTAGATCAAAATACTGAATATGAGTATAATTTTCATTCCTTTGTTTCAGTGAGTTTCAAGGTGATTAGATTCACTGGTTTACTATGGATTTATCTTTTGAAAGTGTGAATTTAGTTCACAAAGGTATACCCACCTAGACTCTAAGTAAGTCCAAAGTGTAGAGGGTTAAATCAAACCTTGTCATATGTTGTCCTACGAGTTTCCTTCCCCTTAACATCTCTCCTACATAGAGTTTAATCATCTTATTATAAGGATATTGAAGTGAATCAAATTTTGAAGACAAAAAAAGTGGCGACTCTGCTGGGGAGAGTCACATTAAGGATCTAGACGCAGATTTGTGCTTAAATTTGTAAAGAAAACCATTGTGTTTGTGGAATTCCTGCATATTATTCTAAAAGTTTGTTCTCATAATTCCCATATTCTTGTGGGTGGTGACTCTATTTTTTTGGAACCAGTCCTTGCGAATTGTAAATCATTTTAGAAGAAAACAAGCGTAATGCAAGGAGGAAAAAACACCAGGTCATTCATGAAGAAGCCTCCTCGTGAAACTTTGCAAGAAGGTTTGCCAGAGCAGTCATGGAGAGGTCAGAAGAGATCAATGTTACATGAGCCATCAAATGCTTCTTGGGTACAAAAGAACAATAATACTGGTAAGATGCCTGATCGACCTATTTATGCAAAGTCTAATTCATCTTCTAGAGATTCAGAACATGATATATTAGGTTTCCATTCAGGATTGTTTGGAAATGTTGATAATGCTCCTATTTTAAATCAAGATTTGTCCCATGTTAGTGTTTCTGCAAGAGATAGGACTAGTTCAAATGTAATTAGACACTCTGTGCCTAGAACAATAGATGGAAACATTAGTTTAATTGACATAGACCAAGTCAATATGTCAGATTCTGAGGAAAATTTCCCTGATGAAGATAAAGTGTCCCAAGAGATTGAAGACTTGAATAGAAGAGTTCACCATTTAATCTCCCTAAGAGCCCCAAAGGAAGCAAATAGGGAGAAATAGATTAAAGCTATATTAATGGAGAGAGATAGGCTTCTTAGACCGATAGCTGATCTTGAGGTACTGGCAAAAGAAAAAGAAAAGAGTGATGAGGAAGGCCCTGTGATTAGAGAAATCCTGATCCCCAAGACTAAGCCAGCATATAGGTCAGTAGTTTAGACAAGTAAGGAAGTACTCAGTGATTCACAGTTTCCTAGGACAAATGTGGATAAAGGAAAACAGAAATGGGTAGATGATGGAATTGAATCTAAAATTGCAGAGGAGGTTTCTCATAGGTTGTTAGCACATGAGAGAGAAATGGAAAGAATGAGGAAAGAAAAGGAGGATCTCCAAATGGAGCTAGAGAAAGTTGAATTGGAAGCAGCAAATCAGGAAGTAAAAAGAAAAATTAGTTACTTAAAGGCTCCCCCTATCACGTTTCCATTAGAAGATCTTAATAAGCCTGATCCTCAACAAATTTCTCTTCCCCCTATTAAGATTCAACCTACAGTGCCTGCTAATGTAGCATCAATGAGTCAAATCCCTGTGAATAGTCATCACACCCAAATATCTTAGTCTCCAATTCAAAAGATTAGAATGAACATGGGAAATAATAATGTTATTACCCCTTTTCAAAGGAGACCAATCAATTTAGAACAATATAGACAATTGTTCTTTGATGGGATCCCAGGATATCCCAATCATGTTCCTACTGAGTTAAGAGACAGACTCCATAAATTTGCTGGAAACAATGCAATTATTGCTGAGGAACATCTAAAATCTTTTGGAGATCTAATAAATGATTATGAGATAGTGGATGAAGATGTCATCATGAAACTTTTTGTTCAATCCCTGGTTGATGATGCAAGAGATTGGTATAGAGGTCTTCTAGTAAACAACATAGGGTCATGGGAGGATTTTAAAAATTGTTTTCAAGAGTAGTATGGTGACAAGACTAATGTGAGCTTCATGCTCAATGAATTCAATAATATTAGAAAGTCTGATAATGAAATGGTGACTGACTTCAATGCCAGATTCCAAAAAACCATGCACAAATTGTATCAAGTGATGAGATTAGATGATAACATGTGTTTAAATACTTATTACAATGCATTTGATTCTAAGATGGCCTACATCTTGAGAGATAAGAATCCACATAACTTGAGAGATGCTTTTAGAATTGCCATTAATGTAGAAAGTAATACAAAAGCATTCGGGAAGTCGGGAAGAAGAATAGATGGTAGATTATGGCAAGAGACAAAACGGTAGCCCAATAAAGCACCAAAGGAGGAAGACAAGATAGAGAAGTTGGTCATTGCAATGAAGGATCTAACTGCCAAGGTAAATAAAAATGACAAACCTCATTATAACTGGCAAGATAGACCCCCTAGATTGCATGACATTCCATATAATACCAACTCGAAAGATGGAAAACCCCAAAATGAGAAGCCCAAAATTGCCCAAAATTAGGACACTCCAGATCCTTTGAAAGGGAAAACTGTCCATAATATAGAAAACACTCCCTGGTGTATTGCTTGTGATGGACCACATTCTCCTCATCAGTGTGTAGTGGCTCGGGCTCTTGAAGAATCTATGAGACAAGAAGCTGAGCCTGACATCAATATGTTTGAAATCATCATAGAAAGTGATGAGGAGTCTATACAAAGTGAATACAGTGATGTATTAGATAATGAAAGGTTTGATCAAGGACAACTAACCTTAGATTGGCACCCTAGTGAGGAAGAAGTCAAAAATCTCACTAAAGCTGCCAAAGCCAAAGAAAAACACAACTATAACTTGAGAAGCACCAGGAAGGACACTGATCAGGGTGAACCTAGCTCCATGTTCATAAAAGAGATCACCCAAAAGGGAGCAGCAGGTAGTACTACTATTGTTCCTAAGATTGGTCAAGAAAATAAGGAACAAGTCAAAGATGTACCCAAGAGTACAGATACTGGTGACATACAAGGAGCTGCCATAGTGAAAAGGGCAAGTCAGCTCAAGATAGAAAGAGTTAGAGCTAGTATTGAAGTAAGCAATAGTTCTACATTTGACATGGCTCAAGCTCTTACTCAGATGAAGGTCACTGTCCCATTAGTAGAACTACTGAAGATTAAAGAACATAGGGATGCAGCCTTGTCTTTATTTTCTAGTATATCTGATGGTGACATAGTCTTACCCACCGGTTTAGCTAGAATTGGAAAGGATCAAGAGTTCCAAACCCCAAAGGTTTATGTTGGAACCACTATCACTCAAGAGCCTTCACAAGTAGACCCTTTCTATGTTACTTTGTTAATAAATAACCGGTTGATTAAAAACTGCATGATAGATTCAGGAGTTGTTGCTAATGTAATGCCCTATGGTGTTATGAAAGAATTAGGATTGTCAGTAACCACTGTGGATGGGAAATGCTATGCCATGGATAACAGGGAAGTACCTGTGATAGGTATGATGAAAGATGTTGAGGTAAAAATAGCAGCATTCCCTGAGGCAACTTATAAAATGGATGTTATTGTTACTAATACCAAACCCCATTATGGTATGTTACTTTCTAAGCAATGGGCAGCAGCAGTAGGAGGAAATGTTCAACTGGACTTATCCTATGCCACCATTCCAATCAATGGAAATCAGGTCAAATTGTACAGAGAGCCACGAGCTCCTAGGGTAATTGAAAATGTAGACCCTAATATGCTCAATTGTATGATTGATGTAGATCTTGACAACTTTAGACTTCAACCAATTTTACCCCAATTGAAGAATACCGACCCCATCGTGGTCGAATTAGAAGCACAACAGTGTGGTTTATGGCAGATGTATTTTGATGGAGCTTGCTCTAAAGAGGATCTGGAGCAGGGGTTCTTTTTGTATCCTCATCAGGTATAACTTTCAAGTATTCCTTCTTATTGGCCTTCCAATGCACAAATAACACTACAGAGTATGAAGCTCTATTGCTGGGGCTTGAAGTTGCAAAGAAGCATGGAATCCAGCTATTGACAGTGTTAGGGGATTCAGAATTGGTTGTATCTCAGGTGAGAGCCAAATATGTATCCAAGAATGATAGATTAAAGAGATATAAGCATGCATTTTGGGATGTTATTGAGCATTTCAGTGCATTTTCTATTAATTGGATAGAGCGATCAAAGAACATTATGGCAGATTTCCTAGCCAATGATGCCTTGAAGAATGATAATGCAACATTAATTGGTATTTCCACTATGGAGATAAAATCTAGGCCTACCATCCTTGACAATGTGTACAATTGGCAAGTTTTTGCTGATGATGAAGACATTCTTAGGTTCATCCAATGTGTTGATGATTATGATGGAGAGAAGATTGATTGCAATGCACTGGTGGAGGTGGTTGACAATAAGGAAATAGTGTTTGGAAATGATTTAGTCCAATTGGAAACAAATGAAATACCTAAAGGGCTAGTAGATCTGGAAAGCATGTTCAGTTATAATGACAGTCACTTACATCAGCAGTCTACCACCAAGTTGGAAGAGTTAGAGGAGGTAAACCTGGGGACTGAATCATCCCCCAAGTTAGTATACATTGGAAAGAAATTACCCCCTCATGTTAGGACTAACCTTATTAATTTATTGAAGAAATATAAACATGTTTTCGCTTGGTCTTATGAAGACCTAAAGACGTATAGACAAGATCTTTTTCAGCATGAAGTTCCTCTACTTCCAGATGCTAAGCCTTTCAGACAAAAATAGAGACCCATCAATCCCCTATTAGAAACTAAAATGCAGCAAGAGTTGACTAAATTGAGAGAAGGAGGGATTATCAAACCAATAAGGCATTCTTCATGGGTCTCTAATCTAGTCCTAGTAAGAAAGAAGAATGGGGACATTAGATTGTGTGTAAATTTCAGAAATTTAAATGTTGCCTCTTTGAAAGATAACTACTCTTCCCCAAATATGGAAGCCATGCTACAGAGAGTGATAGGATGTGACCTTTTATCCATGATGGATGGTTTTTCAGGATACAATCAAGTGTTAGTGAAGGAATCTGAATAGTTTAAAACTACCTTCACTACTCCATGGGGAACATATGTCTAAGTGAGGATGCCATTTGGATTGAAAAATGTTGGAGCTACATTTCAGAGAGCCATAGATGTAGCCTTCAAAGAATTCGTTAATATCATCATGGTGGTTTATCAAGATGATTTAACCTATTTCTCCAAAAGGGCTGATGATCATTGTGGACATTTGGAAAAGGTGTTCAATAAAGCTTTGGAATTTGGTGTGTCACTAAATCTCAAGAAATGTCATTTTGGAGTCACTGAAGGAAAACTATTGGGACACATTGTTTCCAAGGAAGGGGTAAGAATAGACCTTGAAAGAATTGAAGCAATAAATAAGGTGTCCGAACCTACAAATGTAAAAGGTATTCAATCTTTTCTAGGCAAAGTGAATTTTGTTAGGAGATTCATTGCAAACTTTGTAGAGATAGTGAAGCCTATTGTCGAGTTGCTCAAGAAGGATACCAAATTTTGTTGGGATCAAGAGGCCTCAAAGGCTTTTGCTGAAATTAAGATGGCGATTCAAGAAGCACCAGTGTTAAAATCTCCTGATTACAATAAGCCCTTTTCTCTTTTTTCCTTTGCTTCATATCATACAGTAGCTGCAATATTGTTACAAAAGGACAATGAGGGATATGAACATCCCATAGCCTTCTACAATAAGTCTTTGCAGGCGGCAGAATTAAAATATGAGACCATGGAAAAACAATCTTATGCTCTAGTTAAAGTTGTTAAGGCTTTTAGGCAATATCTGGTGAATGCAAATATCATTGCCTATGTCCCACATGCTGCAGTTAAGGATATTCTGTCCCAGTCAGAAGTTATAGGGAAAAGATGTAGATAGATTAATAGAATCCAAGAATTTGACTTGGAGATAAAGATTACCAAATTGGTAAGAGGTTTAGGTTTGGCTAAACTCATGACTGAGTCCAATCTTATGAATGTTGAAATACATAATGTTGAAGTTAGAGATACTTCAGTCACTAGCATTGAAAGGCAAGCTTGGTACTCAGAGATAGTCAGATTCTTAAGAGATGCTGCATTCTCAAAAGGAATGAAACATAATCAGAAAAGAACTCTGAAACTCAAGTCCCAAAAATATGTGCTCATTTAGGGTGATCTATTCTGGAGCAAAAGAGATGGAGAATTACTAATGTGTTTGGATGAATTCCAGGCTAAACAAGTATTGACTGAAATGCATGATGGAGTATGTGGAGGCCACTACTCTGCTAAAACCACTGCTGGTAGGATAACTCGGGCTGGATACTATTGGCCCACTTTATTTAAAGATACTCATGCATATGTTCAAAAATGTGACCCATGTCAAAAATTCTCATCCAAGCTGAAGTATGAAGGAGCCTTACCCCTAAATCCAGTCTCTGTAGAAGCTCCTTTTGTCTAGTGGGGCATTGATTTTATTGGAGAGATTGTTGAGAGGTTAGGGAAAGGTCACAGATGGATCATAGTAGCCACTGATTATTTCACAAAATGGATAGAAGCTATTCCTACAAGAAGGGCTACAAGTAAGGTTGTCATTGATTTCCTGATGGATAATGTTGTAACCAGATTTGGAGTACCTATAAAATTGGTGATGGATAATGCCATGTGTTTCAGATTAGAAGAGTTCATAGGCTTTTGTACCAGTCATGGAATACTCATGTCTTACTCTTCACCTTATCACCCTCAGGGGAATGGACAAGCAGAATCCAGCAATAAAAGCCTTTTGACTATCACCAAGAAAATTTTGGAAGAAAATAAAAGATCTTGGGATCAGAAATTTAAGTTAGCTCTGTGGGCAGATAGAATAATAGTTAAAAAGGCTATTGGAATGTCCCCTTTTGAACTGGTCTATGGATCTCAGGTCAGATTGCCAGTGAATAATCTTCTTCCAGTTTACAAGTTCTTGTAAGATGAGGATATGGAGTTATCTGAACCTATGGAAGACTGAATGATCCAAATTGTGGAGGTGGAAGAGCTTAGAGCTTTAGCTCACAAAAGAAATCAGAAGATCTAATTGCAATCCAAATACCTTTTTGATAAAAGAACATCATTAAGGAAGTTTCAAATTGATGACATGGTTCTTCAATGGAATGCAAAAGGACAAGACAAGGGAAAACATAAAAAATTTGAATCATTATGGATTGGCCCTTTTGTGTTCTGTGACATAAATGGTAAGGATTCATATTTTGTGAAGAATATCAATAATGAAGTACAGGAATTTTCAGTGCATGGACAATTCCTGAAACATTATTTCTCTTGATGTCCATGCATAGTAGGTCATTTGTTTGTACATATTTTGTTTCCATCTTGTTTTTCTGTTTGGGTTTGTGTTTTGGTCTGTTTCTCCAGAGTTTCTGAGTTTTCTTGTGTCGATCTTGTGATCGACCATCCCCAGTCAGAGCCATTGTTATCACTATTTAAAAAATGGGTTTTCCTTTCCCATAATTTGCTATGACTTTGAAATTTTGAGTAAGACACATTATCAATTGCTTCAGGTCTGTGTTGGGTCTTAAGGGTTTAGGGTTTTGATTTTAAATCACTTAATGTCTGATAAAAAACCCTCTGGTTTCTATTCCTTCATTACTTTATCCACTTAAGTAATAGGTCTTGGGGTCGTCGGAAGTGTCCCCCCTTATCATTTGCCTAGGTGGTCATGTGAATTAATCGTAAAATTTATGCCTTATGTATTTTCCTCCTAATGTTGTTGAGCCCAGTAAGTGGTGTGCATCTCTCGGGTGGAGCTATGGTTTTCGCTATTTTGCTAGGTGAAGTTGCGAAAAGGCTTTGCATTCTAAATGGAAATTTTGGTCCAGTCTAAAGAGGTCTCATCTTGTCCAAGATCCAACAGCTGGCGTTATTTTGCAGCCTGAACTTGCAAGCGAAATACCTTTCGTGAAATGGTGAAAGCATTTGGTGGGACCCTGCATGCGAGGATTTTCTAAGTGACTAAAAGGTGATCAAGTCCCATGTGATTTGACGGTTTGTGCTATTTCATAGGATGAAAATGCTCGATAGTTAACTTTCAAAAAGTTGCGAAATGACATGGCATTCCAAGTAGACGGCCTAGCTAGTCAAGAGGGCGAGTAAGATGGTGGCACATGCTAGAGGCTACAATAGTTAGCAAGCCGGGTCTAAGAGTTAAAAGGTGGGTCCCAGAGGTGAGTCATGCCGTGGGATAAGAGGTGACCTGGCAGATGCAAGTGGTAAGAATTAATTGGAACCCAGTGTTTTCTCTCGGCAAATGAAAGACTGACATGTCAGCTCTGAAAGTGACTAGATGCCAGGTGTTCAAGGTTGAGTCAGAGGGCCCATGTCTGTTAGAGTCTGTTCATATGGTTAAGCACCGAACAAGTAGAAAATGATCTGATGGCCTGTGTGATTTCGCAAGGATAAGATGCTCGTGCTTTATACCCTGGGAAATGGCGAAAAGGTTTTTCGTCCCCAAAGGCAGATAAAACATAAGGTTAAAAGAGGATCAACTTTGTTTTGATCCAACGGCCGACACTATTTCACAGTTACGAGATACTTGAAGGATATGCTTCGTGAAATAGTGAAAGTGAAAAGGGTTTGTCCAAGTGTCATGATAGATGGTGATGTGTCCATGGACACATGGTTTTAGAAGAAGTTGTGGGCCTACCAAGGTGAAACCGGTGGTATAAAGGAGAGACACGTGGCTGGTGTTAAATTAAATGCAAAGGGTTTTCCAAAGCCAATGGTTGAGTGCCATATGGTAGCTAGTAGCCAATGAAAAGGTGGTGTAAGTAAAGCAAGCATAAAGGTTTCCCTTAAAGGATGGTCATCTCTGAATTGATCCAATGCTTCGTGCTATTTTGCAACCTGAAGTTGATAGATGTTTAATCTTCACGAAATAGCAAAAAACCACTAGCAATCAAAGTAAAGGCACAGTTAGTAAAGATGTTGATGGTTTTGGTCAAAGTTAAACAATGAGTAGTTAGAGTTCCATCTAACACCTGGTGTTGTTTCGCGAAGGAGAAGTGCTTGAAAGATAAAGTCTGTGAAATGGCGAAAAGAAGGTGGGGCCCAGTGCGGAGGCAAGACTGTTAAGTCATTATAACGGCTGATTAGGTTTCTTTTGATCGGACGGTTGGCACTATTTCCAAGGATGAAATTTCCTGAAGGTTATGCTTCACAAAGTTGCAAAAGAGAGAAAGGAAATAATTGCAAGAATCAAATGGTCCGTTGGAGCAAAAATATGAATTCTCTCATGAATTCAATTCTGAAGGCACGGCCGAAGCATGCAGAATCAATGTTGTAGTTAAGAGCCTGGGTGCCATATATGATTTCCTATCAACTAGATGAAGGTATCTTTCTAAAGAATTATTGCAGAGGAGCAGATACAGAGCCATTTTCTTCAAATATAGAGCAAGTCAATTTAGTTGCAAAGAAGATTCACTCAAGCTAAAAATAGGTTTTCTTGTACTCTTGTGTAGCAATTTCTTTGTGGTGTGCTTTAAATAAGATATTGATTTGTCACAGAATCATTTGGAGGCAGTATTTTGATTTCTTACATTTTCAAAATGGCACCTAAGAGAGAATTTTCTGGGAAAGTTAATTATCCGAAGAGAGCCATTTGTGACGATTTTCTTGAGCAGTTGACGTTGTCAACTAATCAGGCATCAAAAGCAAAATAATTAGCGCCTAGAGCTCCTCGTTTGAAAATAGGAGAAGGGCTATATGATAAGCGTAACTGGTTGAGAGATCCATAGGTTGGATAGTCTGGGTTGGGGTTATTCAAGGTTGGATTTGGAATGAGGAATTCTTTGGCCCCACAAAATAGTATCTGGGAATTAGATGTAGGGAAGTTGGTAGTCCCAGGGGTATTTATGGACATGGATCTATTGACCCAAATTGCGCTTAATTATGATCCAGTCACAAGAAGCATTCAGGATATAAATTGAAAAGCCCTTATTGAGATTAATACTAAAGAGTTAAGAAGTGCTTTAGGGCTAAATGAGTTTACAAATTTTCTTGAACCCACAAATTTCAAATCATTAGCTCAAGTAGATAGTGCACAGAGGAATCATCTTAGGAGTTGGCTTCTTAAGGAATTTTTGTGAAGATAGGTGGGTTGACTATTGTAGGACCCAACACAGAAGAGCACTTCTCATTAAATTTGTTTACCCTCAGAGTTAAGGGAATGTATTGGTGACTTTGCCAAGTTTTGGGAAAAGATGCTGAAGCGAATATGCCCAATCACTACTTGTTAATGATTGCTCAGATTTTAAATCCTTCCCTTGCAGTAACATTTGATTATGCTTCTTTCATTGCTGACGCTATCCATGGAGGGTTAGTAGGAATAAAGAATGGAAAGGTGCATAGGCCTTTCGGATGGTACTCACTGCTGATGCATCTATTTCTATTCAAAGGAGGTGATTACTTTGCCAGTGGATTGGACCTTATCAAAGAGAAGGAAGGAGAAAAGATGCTAGTGCAACTATGGAGTACTATGTTGTCATGGGATACAGAGGATGCTATTTTCTTGAAGTTTGATAAATATTTTGCATCCAACATTAGGACTCTCCTCTGCTCGGAGAACCGAAGAATCTCCAAGGTTCTTTTGGAATTCATTAGACCAAAAGAATTTGCAGAGAGCATAAAGATTATTCACAATTGGGGTGACACTTATCTGTACCCAATCTTAATAGTTTTTAGATTTTTTGGTTTTAGAGGCACTCCATTCTTGTTGCGCTATCAGGTCCCTCTCAAAAGTGGGAATTGCAGAAGTCCTTAGACAAATTGGTAGTGTACAAGAGGCAGAACTGACAGGAAGGGGTAAAGGGACTATTTTCCCTAGGGTTACCATAGCTCACCAATTTGTAATAACTAAGGGAGGTTGGAATTGTTTTGAGGATTTTCTCAAACCTTATCATTTGTCAACTGCAATATCCAGGTGTGCTGATCTAGAAGATTTCTTTAATGCCATGTTTAGAAAGAGAGTAGCATGCAGAGGTAGACCCCATCAATTTCAGTTTCTTGAAGACCTCATTAGAAATGAACTTGATTTGGATGAGCAAGAACTAAGGAAGGAGAAATGCGTGGCTTATAAGAAAGCCTTAGACTTTGTGCATCAGTTTGATGCCAGCTATGACCCATTGTCTAGCTTTTTCCCTCTGGAGAAGAAAATAAAGTTTTTAATTGTTTTCTTTGAGGATGTGATGCAGACCCTGAAGGAGATGAGGGAAGCTATGATTAAAAGCAACCCTAAAAAGGAAAGAATGATTCTAAGGAGTTCTTCTTGCACCAAAGCAATCCCTCCTGATGACTACACCTTGCACAAGAAATCTAGTTATAGTGTGTTGATGCCTACAATAGGGGAGCCCTCTACCTCCAAAGGAAAGAGGAAGATATAAGATGTCATTGACATCTAAGAGAGCCCTAAGAAGCAGAGACTAGGAAAATAAATACCATCTGATACACCTTTGTACTCTCCATATGAATCCCTTATCCGCATAGGAGATGAGCAAGCAGCAGCTGAGCAGCTTTTACAATTAGGCAGTCTAGGAGAAATTGCCTATACATATGATGAAGTAGAGGAGGGTATGCTAGAAGAACCCCTTGCTGCTGAAATGAATATTACTGCCACTAAACTTAAAGGCCAGGAGTGGGATCCTGGGATAAAGTAGGCCAGTGATGACTTCTTGGCTGACAACAATTTTGTCTCATCAGGAGCATTTATGTAGTTTGTATGGAAACAAAATATAGATAAGTATAATGACAGATGTGAGAAGAGAAAAGGTGAGTAGCCTAACAGAGATCTAGCCCTAGTGAAGGAGGAAATAAAACAAGAGATCATGGAAGAATTTAAGACCATCACTCCTAAGCAAGGAAGAGATATGGTGGCACAAGATGGAGTGCTCATTCTCCCTGAGTGAGACATAGTAGATGCCCTTGTACTAGAGGTAGTGATGAAGGAGACCAAGCCCATGGAGGGAATTACTTTTAGCAAGGATAATATTGCACTCGTCATGTGGTCTCTCAAGAGAGATGAGAGTAAGAGAAGCAAAGATACCCTAGGGTCAAGCTACCTTGGTGGAATGATAGTGAAGAGAGTGCAGAACACAGGGGTGGTAGAAGCTGCTAGCACTGTGCTAGAGACTGCAAAATTTTGTGTTGCAGTAGCAAAAAAGGAAGCCAAGGAAAAAGAGGTCCTCCAAGTCATGTTGGAGACAGTTTTGAAGGCCTACAAGAGTGCTAAGGAGGAGGTAAGAGGTAAGGATAGCATCATTGCTAAGTTGTAGAGCCAGTAGATAGGACAGTACCATCAAGGTGAGTCTTCAACACTGATGATCTCCTCTTTCCCTGCAAGACCTCCACCTACTAGCTCCATCATTGAGTTCCCACCATCTCCAGCACCTTCCAGCTCTCAAATGGTTGAGATTAATCCTCAAGAGCTAGAGAATTTAAAACAGGCTCAGGCCTTGTATGCAAAGAAATATGAGTAGAGAGTAAGGGCTACTATTTCAAGTTTTGTAGATACAATGAGTCCCTCATGCTATATAGTAATATAAGCAAGATTTTGGAAATGAGGAATGAGCTCAATGGAGATAAAGCCATTCTGACACCTATTTTTGACAAATGGAGGCCTAGAGAGCAGGACTTGGAGTCTATTTGTGCCTCTTATGATGAGGCAGAGGCCAATCCTATCATCAAATCCACTTGTGATACCACCAAGGATCTACTGAAACTAGGAGAACGGGTGGATAATGTTGATAGAAAAATTAACTTGTACAAAAAGGAATATACTGATCAGGTTTTTGAGTTGCTCCTAGAAGTTTTTTCCAGCCTAGATCAACTGAAGGACAAACAAGTGTGGCTCAAGGAATTAGAGGCCAAATTTTCAACCAGGATTAAAGGCATTGTTGATCTAGATGATGCTTCCTTCTTTGTTGTGACAATTCAGGAGATAGAGAAAATCAAGTCTCATTATGGTTTTCTCAATTCAGAGGTCAACAAAATGAGAAATTCATGGAAAAGGTTGACCAAGGGTAGGACAAAAGTGATTGATTTCACATGGCCAACTGATGATGTGTATAATGAATGGACAACGAAATATGCCATCCAAGATGCAGAGTAGTTAGATGGCACTCCTGAACAGTTAGAAGAGGTTGCATTTGGATAGCAAGTTGAAGAAGTTGTAGAGGTTGAAAAGGACTTGTAACTATTTTTGCAAAAGGTTTTGTAACTTCTTCTTGAGAAGCAATGATTGTAACAAATTCTCCTAGGAAATTCTGAAGCTTTGTGCATCCATATTGTTATAAATGGATACTAGGACTAGTGAAAAAGAGGTCGCAAAAGAATTTTAAGAAAATGTTGCAGAAATTTATCTAAGCTTTTCTAAGTTTAATGGAGAATATTCAAAAGTTTTTGTAATACTTTCTTGAAGATAATATCAATATACAGACCATTGGTTTTGAGTAAAGCTTTTGTGTCATCTTCAAATGTGTTTGCAATTATTTACTGTTTCATACTAAATAATCCAGGGCTATTTTGTTTGAATAGGGGTTGTAAGGCAACTTTCAGTAGATGTGTTTGCTAGCTTTTCTCTTTAGGAGGGAAATTAAATATGCGGGGATCACTTCTAACTTGTAAATTACTTGTGAGACATCTTGAATCTTTATGAGTATAGTTTGATTTGGTGTGCATAAATTCTCATGTATGTCAGGCATATATAGGGATTAACAAAAGCCGAGCCAATGGGATGTGTATAGATCTTCTGTTTGGGGAGTATTGTTTGAATTTTGATGACTCTGTGACCTTGGATAAGGCACTGGTATAGATCAAGGTTGTCTATTGCATGTTTTGTAGATCAAAATACTGAATATGAGTATAATTTTCATTCCTTTGTTTCAGTCAGTTTCAAGGTGATTAGATCCACTGGTTTTTTGGACTAGTTTGCTGTGGATTTATTGTTTGAAAGTGTGAATTTAGTTCACAACAGTATACCTGCCTGGACTCTGAGTAAGCCCGAAGTGTAGAAGGTTAAATCAAACCTTGTCATATGTTGTCCTAAGAGTTTCCTTCCCCTTAACATCTCTCCTGCACAGAGTTTAATCATCTTATTGTAAGGATGTTGAAGTGAATCAGATTTTTAAGACAACACCTCACAATCCGGTATGTAAGGAATGTCAATTAGGAAAGCAAGTTAGAGCAACTTTAAGAGTATTCTAGAAAAATCCAATAATGTTCTTGACTTAATTGATACTGATTTATGTGGTCTAGAAAGAACTAGAAGATTACAAGGAGATAGATATTTTATGCTAATCATTGATGATTATTCTTGAATGTGTTGGGTTACTTTTCTCAAGGAGAAATCAAAAGCTTTTGGGAAATTAAAAATATTCAAAGTGATAGTAGAGAATGAAACTAGTATTAAAATCAAATGTTTGAGATCAGATCAAGGAGGTGAACTCACATCTAAGGAATTTAATATGTTCTATGAAGTGAATGGAATCTAAAGACAATTATCAGCACCTCAGACACCCTAGCAAAATGGAGTTGTGGAAAGGAAGAACAAAACTATTTATGATGTAGGTAGAAGCATGATATCAGAAGAAAACCTACCTCATGTGTATTGGAGAGAAGGAGTCAATACAACTGTTTATACATTCAACGGAGTTCACATCAAAGGTGAAACCGGTAAGACCCCTCATGAACTATGGTTTGGTAATACTCCTACTCTTAAATATTTTAGAATATTTGGAGGCAAATGCTATACTAGGAGAGATGATTATAGTGGAAAATTTGATCCTAGAAGTGATGAAGAAATATTTTTTGGTTATTCATCTAAGAGCAAGGCATATAGATGTTTTAATAAGAGATTGTAGATTGAAAGTGCAAATGTGAAGATTGATGAACAGTTTAGAAGGTCTATATACTCTGAAGTGTGAGTTGAGTTAATCACAAATGAACCTACTATGAGTACACTAGTACATAATGTTGATCCAGTCACACCGGCATCATTTGAGAATTCCACAGTGACTGAAGAACAACAACAAGTGAACACACCCAGGTATGTAAGATTGAATCACTCTAAAAGTCAGATAATTAGGAATAAGTATCAAGGTGTTATGAATAGAGGAAGACTGGAAAATGAAGAGGTATGTCTAATTTCTCAATTTTAACCAACAACTATTAATGAGGCATGTGAAAATAAACATTGGATTACAGCTATGGAAGATGAATTAGAACAAATTGAAAAGAATAAAACATGGACATTGGTTCCCTAGCCTAAAAACAAAAATGTAATTGGAACTAAATGGGTATTCAGAAATAAACTTAATGAAGATGGTAAGGTAATCATAAACAAAGCAAGATTAGTGTGTAATGGATATTCATAGAAAGAAGGAATTGATTACAATGAAACCTTTGCACAGGTAGCTAGAATTGAAGCAGTCAAATTATTCTTAGCTTTTACAACACACAAGAACTATAAAGTATATCAAATGGATGTTAAATGTGTATTTCTGAATGGTGATCTTGAAGAGGAAGTTTACATTGAAAAACTTGATGGATTTTCTTCGACATATGACAAAGATATGGTGTGCAGGTTAAGGAAAGCTTTATATGGATTGAAGCAAGCTCCTAGAGCTTGGTATGCTAGATTGGACAAATATCTTTTGAAGCTTGGTTACATTAACGGTAATGCTAACATAAACTTATATTACAAGGTGACTAATGATGACATCTTAATTATTGAAGTTTTTGTTGATGATATCATTTTTGGAGGAGAAGATGGACTATGTAAAGACTTTTCTAATAAGATGAGTGAAGAATTTGAAATATCTATGATTGGAGAGATAAAATTATTTTTAGGATTGCAGATTTCACGAACTAATAAAGGTACATTCATAAATCAATCAAAGTACTTGAAGGAATTACTTAAGAAATTTGGCATGAAAAACTCTAAACCGGTAAGTAGACCTATGACTACTGTATGTTAGAAAATGTGGTATCAACCTGCAAGACGAGGAAACAATTCAAACACACACATGAAACATTGCATTAGAGGTTAGAAATCAATCAAAACAAGTTAAATGAATCTACACTCTTTAAATTTTTCCATGTTCCTGTATCTCCAAGGATCTTCAAGATTCAAGGTGGCTCTCAGCTTGGAAGAGCACTTGATTCTTTAAGATGACAACCTAAAGAATGAGATTTAAATGATTCTAAGATCTAAATGGAATGCAACCAAGATCCTAGTGATGATTTTAGATATGAAACTATATGATGATAGGATGCAAGATATTGATATGAAGCTTGAACTAGTATGAAAATGATACTAAGATCAAGCTAACATGATATGAGATTAACATGATATATCTAAGATTATAATGCTATCAAAATGATCTAAAATGCTATTCTATCAAAGAGAGATAATATGCTTAATGCTATGAGACTATAAGTTTGATGCACAAAGACTTGATCTATTTTGAAGAAGGAATGGGCTCTATTTATAGGTAAAATAGAGAAATGGATGGTCAAGATTGGATAATATTAACAAGGGCTAGGATTGAAAGTTAATCAATCCATGTTTACAATTCTTACCAATGAAATGGTGACAATTGTCAACAAGAGATTGCTTGAGAGGAGATGAAAGAAGCATTAAATGCTTGAGAAGACATGAAGGTTACCTTAGGTGGTAAGGGTTAAGGCTGGATTAGGGTTATCCATTGGATAAAGCTTTTACCCAAAGAGTAAACTCTTGTGCAAAGGTTAAAGGGATAATCATGGTCAAAGCAATGAATGCTTGATGAGACCCTTGGGTTAGATGAAGGTTGAGTTAGGCAAAAAGTCTCTAACCATGCCACTAAGGGTTAGTTAACCATTAATGGTTTGAAGACTTTGGGGAAAAATTTGTAAGAGTCCTTCCAAATTTGGGGGTATTCAACAAGTGAGCTTGTTGAAGGCATAAAGGCTTTAATGCCTTTTGAATACTTTACTCCAAATTTGAGAAGTGATCTCCTCAAATTTAGGGAAAGGGGATAATGGATGGGTTTAGGCTAATTGATTAAGATTAGATGGATTCTAGAAGAATTTATGAAGGGGGTTAGGATGCAAGTGAGAGATGTAGGAAAATGCAAGTGGGTGAGGAAAATAGAATTTAATTAAAATAAAATTAATTTATTTCAATTGTGGTTGCAACTTGCATTTGTAGGATTTTGTAAGTGGGGGGATTTTAATTAAATGCAAATTTAATTAAATGGGCTAGAAGGGGGATTTTAATAAAATATAAATTTAATTAAATGGGTTAGAAGGGGGATTTAATTAAATATGAATTTAATTAAATGGCTTAGATAGAAGAATGGTATATTAATTAAATCTTAATTTAATTAATTAGAAGATTTAAGAATAATTAAATGAATACAATTCACTTAATTCATTGTGCAACTTTTATGTGTCTACATTTTGCTCCTCTTTGAGTGGATATGTGATCACATGTTGATTCAAAGAAAATTTGCCGGATATGTTGTCGGAATTTGTCAATATGATGTTGTGTGTTGAAATGTCGATATGATGCCCCAAATTTGATGATTGATATTGATGATGCTTCAGATTTGAAGAATTGATTTGATATGAAACTGATATGAGATTGATGTCAAGATTTGATATGATAATGCCCCCTCGAGAGATCGTTCATGCACAAAAGGCATGAATGATCTCTGGAAAGAAGAAGAATGCTATTTGAAAGACAGATGAGTGGATAGTGATTACATGCATGGGTTTGATAAGATTGATTAGATTTATTGGATTGAGATCAAGTTTGGATGATCGAGCATCTAGTTTTAGGAATGATACTGCCTGTATAAGACATAGATGATCGAATATCTAGTTTCAGGAATGATACCACCTATAGAAGACATGGATGATCAAGCATCTGGTTTAAGGAACAATATATCCTATATAAGATCGATCAAAACACCTGGTTTCAGGAATGATATATCATGTATAAGAGCTGATCAAAACATATAGTTTCAGGAATGATATATCCTATATAAGAGCTGATCAAAACATCTGGTTTTAGGAAAGATACATCCTATATAAGAAATGATAGAAAATAGTTTGTAAGAATGATAGAAGATAGTTTGGAAGAATGATGAATAAATGAAAGTGAAGAAAGATTCCATGATGATGCGATAGATATTCATGCGAGGGATGCAATGATGAATGATATGCATTATATTTCGATATGAGATTTTATGAGGTTGATGTGATGCTTAGATAAATGCTCTTGATTTTGATTATGATGCGAATGTATGATTCATGATGAGATGAATGAAAATGTGATGATGCATTGCTTTGATTTATGAGTGTGAGATGTATCTTGAAAATGAAGATGTATGATAATGATAATGATGTGCAACTAAATGCAAGATTAAAAATGATGTTCAACCTAATGCAAGATTAAGATGATAATGATGTGCAGCTAATGCAAAGCTTAATATGCATTCTTGTTCTCAATGTTACCATCTATTGTGATCAAAGTGCTAGTGCTTCCTTTGTTTTCATCATCGAGCCTTGATTTGTTGAAAGTTGATACAAGCATCATGGTATAATTGAACCATAACGACCTGAGTATAACTTACATGGATTTTGATATTGCAAGATGACACAAGCATCAAGGTATACTTGAACCAAGATGACCTAAGTGTTGCTTGCGTATAAATAGACAAGAGTTAACCTTTGTCCCATACAAATCCAAAATATCCTCAGCGATATGCCACCTAATTGCTTCGTAGGACAAATTTGCATGGTAAAAGACTTCACTCACAAACAGAAGAAAAATAAAATATCACATTCCTTCCTTGCTTCTCTAGTTGTAAGACATCCTGGAGGTTCTCAGGAGATATGATAAGCAAAAACTAACAACCATAAGTAAGCATGCATGCTATTTGGAATGTATTCTTGTCAAATAAAACATCTTGCAAATAAATCTTTGTTTAGAGTAAACTAAAGCATATAGAAAGCATCATCCATAACACATCACATGAAGATCAAAGAAAATGGTGTCATATATATATCTCAACAAATGATCAATATATAAAATATGTCATATCTGTGCCAAGTACAATATAATGAACAAACTACGATGGAGACAACATCTCTCACATATGACTATCTCCTGAGGGAGATAGTCTCGTTGAAGATGTCCCAGCACCTAGATCTCAAGGTGGATCCTGTCTAGGAGGCCCTGTCATGCCTCTGCTCTCTATCCTCGACCTAGTCTCTTGAGATTGACTAGATCTCGACTGTGTAAAAATTTGCACTCGGTGCTCTCTAGGCACCGCATCCTCATAATGTCTCCTGTAATACTCCACCTCTTTGGCTCTCAAAGCCATCTTTCTCAAGGTGTCTCTCATTGGGCCACTTGCTACTGCTCTCTCCAAAGCCTCTGCTCGAGCCTCGGCTCGACCCAACCACTCCAAGGCAGTATCCCACTCTATGGTCAGCTGTGTCATTTGACGTTGATGCGCCATCATTTGTGTCTACAACTGCTGCATGGATAACTCCAATGATCTAATTTGTGCATCCTCTGCATGTGTCAGAATCTGCACCTGCAAGGGTACCTATGAAGGGGTGCCCCCTATCCCTCTCACTATCCTTGGTGCTGGTGGAGGTAAAACATCTGACCTCCTCCTCTAGGTTGGTCATCTAAAATCATCATACCCTCTCACTGCTGCTAACACCTCACCAACCCGCTCCTCCTCTCCAGCTCTAATAGCCAAACCTCCTCTCCCCCTATCCATCGCCACCCACCACTCTACTCTCTCACCCTATATTCCTCTGACACCAGCATCTCCACCTCTCTCTCCTCTCCTCCCCCGATCAAGTCTCCCTCGATCCAATCTCCTCCTCTCCCCTCGTTGCCCTCGACCATCTCCTCTACCATCTCCTCCATCCCCTCCTCCTCCATCACCACCCCCCTCATCTAAGTCCTCATCATCATCAAAAGTTGGAATCATCTTAGCTGGATCATATATCCTATCCACTACCCATGCTGTGAAGAGTGTTGCAAACTAGTCCATCATCCCTGCATCCATGATCTCAAGGGCATAATCCCAAATCTGGCCAACTGAATGAAAGAACTCCTCCACTATCGCCCCGCTATCAATTGTCGGTCTTCAATTCAAAATATCCTATCTCCATCAAGCATAAAACATGCTCCCTATGGCATCCCCTGCTGTCGACCATACTGCCGTAGCACTCAGCTATGCAAAAACCTCTCAATCATAAAGGGCATCTATCGTATTAAATATCTGGTCATGAAGACATAGGGAATCTCCATCCCATCCTTAGCCCATACCTTGCAACCTATATATGGTCACCAGATGACCGTATCAATGTCATCCAACACTCTCCTCCAATGCTCTAGTTTGCCTAGCTTACACTGGACAACTATCCCTTTGTACCCATATGCGTACGTGCATCCAACAGGCTTATCTCTATCTGGCAATGGCCTAGCTGCGGGGAT
The DNA here is from genome assembly GCF_030272615.1 of Cryptomeria japonica. Taxonomy (NCBI): domain Eukaryota; kingdom Viridiplantae; phylum Streptophyta; class Pinopsida; order Cupressales; family Cupressaceae; genus Cryptomeria; species Cryptomeria japonica. Next base: position 585,331,328 of record NC_081415.1, on the reverse strand, counting down.
ATGCTCCCATGCCCATACCTGTAGTAGTGTCACTCTAGCTAATAGACTTTCATAACCCAAATACACTACCTAGTGCAAATCTCTATATAGGTGGGCCAACATAGCTGACCCCCATGCAAATTGATGACCCTGCGTCACCATATCCTCTAGCACCAATCCCCATCCCATTGACAGTCCCTTCGACCTATGATAGGGACATAAGAAACCACCTATAAAACCTTCCAGAACTAATGGTAGAGGCATGTAATCCAAATCCAAAAACTCCTGCCAGGGGATCTCATACCCACAAATAGTGTCATCCTAAAAAATCTGGCAGAGTGCCTTAGTCCCACCCTCCTGCGTCTGCTCGTAGAGTAGCAATGCACCTACTATAGGAATCTGTAGAATCTGGTAGCAATCCTCAGGCATCACTATAATCTCATCTATCACCAAGTGAAAGGTGTTTGTGTCACTGTGCCACCTCTCTACCAATGCTATCAATAAATCTCGATTTACGATAAACCGGGGCATATCTAACAAAGAGGTCAAACCACACCTCTCAATAATGTCTTTGTCAGCCTGTGTCAATCATGGTATCAAGGACCACGGTCTAAGAAATCACTCATGCGATTGTACCACTCCAAGATGCTCCTGTCAAAAGCAATGCAAGTCCAATATCAGTTCCCTCATCAACACATGGATATCAAAATCAAATTCATCTCAAAAACTTGAAAACTTTGAACAAATCTAAATCAAGTTCCACATCATATCAATCCATCAAAACATATCAACTTGTACCACAACTCAAGTTTCATATCAACTTGTAACACAACTCAAGTTCCACAATCCATATCAGCTTGTAACACAACTCAAGCTCCACAATTCATATCAAACACAATCATATCAAAAACTTGAAAACTTTGAACAAATTTAAATTAAGTTCCACATCATATCAAAATCACATCAAATCTATATAAAATTGAAACATCACAAATCAAATCAAGTTATCTCAAGACTCATAATGGACATACTTATCACACCAATGGCAGTAGACACAAAGACTAACAAAATGCACTTATCTCGACAGAACTGGCATCACCCTACCCATTTTCTTTATTCCCAGATCCCACTATACCAAAAATTTTCCTATATGCGCTAAAACATCTTGTCTAAGTGCTAAGTTGCTTCTCATGCACTAGCCTATTTTGTCAACGTGCTACCCAATCAACCCTATGCTCTAGCAGACACCTATGCACTACCCTTTTCTTCCAAAGCACTACCTAACCTACCCTATGTGCTAAACCAACCTTATGAGCTATTCTATCTTCTCTACGCACTACACACTTAACCCTATGCACTAGGTCACACTTACGTGCTATCTAGACCTACCCATGCAACCCCCTAGAAGCCCTATGTGTTCGATATTTTCTATGTGCTACCCATTTTACCCAATGCGCTACCCTGTGCCCCATGGTGGGTACCAAAAATGTATGTTAGAAAATGTGGTATCAACCAGCAAGAGGAGGAAACAATTCAAACACACACATGAAACATTGCATTAGAGGTTAGAAATCAATCAAAATAAGTTAAATGAATCTACACTCTTTAAATCATTCCATGTTTCTCTATCTCCAAGGATCTTCAAGATTCAAGGTGTCATGCCCAACTTTTGGGCACGAACGGAAATTTTTTTTTTAAATACTTGACTAATTAACGACTTACCTAACTAATATAACTAACTTAATTAAAATATCCAACTAAGTACGATTAACTTAAATAAAATAATGCAACTTGTTTGGTCTTAACTATGTTTCAATTAAACCAAGCAACTAAATTTAATGAAACAAAAATAACCTATGTTAAAAACGAGCCAGTATCTCCCCAACTAGTGAACACTAATCTTCTATCAAATGGTTAAATTTTCTAATAAGAAAATTTCTAACTAAATATAAGATTTCTAAAATAAGTTAAATACTTTCTATAGTTCATCCACCCCGTGGGTCAAATATTAACTCATCCTAACTCTTAGATTGAATAAATTTGTTAAATCAAATATTCGTTAATTTGAAACAAGCCCATTAATTCTCAGAATAGAGGGGCCAACATGGTAGATTTTATCCTATAGAATTTACCCTCCCAAAATATAAAATCTCTCTCTCTCCTTTATTTATTTATTTATTTATTTTTTCACTTTATTAAAATGCTCTTACATTTATCAATAATTTAAGAGAAAACCTTACTTAGCCTTACTATTAGCTATTTGATTCCAAATGAATGTCGAAATTAAACCACATATAAATATATAAAAATATTCACATTTCTATATATATATATATAAAATTACATATATATATATATACATATATATATATATATATATATATATATATATATATATATATATATATATATATTAATCTATACTTTTATACACAACCTTATAATTATATTTTCCCAAAGAGGGCGGGGTCTTCCTTTTATTAAATTATTCAACCCCCCCCCCCTTTTTCCATACACTCCTAACACACACCTATCAAATTTGAACCCCAATGTGAGATTTGCCCAACCCCGAGATTAGGGTTAGGGCAAATTAGCCAACCCCTTTTTTTTTTCTTTTCTTTCAAACCCTGTGTGTGTGTGTGTTGTGTGCAGGGTGGGTCGGCGGCCGAGCATCGAGCCCGTGGCGAGGCCGAAGGGAGGAGGTGGCAGAAGGGATATCTTCCCTTGTTTTCTGGGCGAGTGGAGTGAGCGGTGCATAGGTTGGAGTGGGGGGAGATGCCGGGCGGAGACACCCGTTCAGGCGGAGGAAGGGTTTACAGTTACACCGCGGCGCGGGGGAGCAAGGAGGAGACGGAGCGGGGGGAAACACCGGCAGCGTGGGGCACCGTCGGCTGCGGTCGGCGCCGCCCGCAGGCTGCGGACGTCGCCGCCCACAGTCTGCGGGTGCCGCAGGCTATGGCCGCCGCCGCCCAAGTGTTGCGGCCCCCGCGATAACCTAGCACAGTTTCCTTTTTATTAAACGTTTTTCTTTTGTTTATTTCGTTTTTAAACAAAGTTAAAACATTCAAAAATTTATAATATGTTTTTTTTTATTAACATTTATCTATATATATATAAATATATATATATATATATTTATATTTATATGTATATATATTTTGGTAAAATAAAATACATAAAGTTTTCTATTTGGAACTGGCAGATTTCTCATAAAAGGAATATATATATATATATAAAAATAATAAGGATATATATATATATATATATATATATATATATATATATATATATATATATATATATATATATATATATATATATATATATATATATTGAAAAACTTAGCATTATATCAGTCCCCTCTTTTTGTATAATCAGAGCTGTAAATATTCTTTTTTTTTTTGTATAGTAGATTAACAAAATAACATTTGAGGAGCTAAAAATATTTATATATATCTCTTTTCGCTACCATTTACCTTTTTTTTTTTATATAATCCCATATAGGCTTTCCTATTGAGTTTAATATTATTTTGTAAAACATCAAAATGCGTTTAAAGGGATTCCCAAATATATATATTTCTTTTTTTTTTCTTGTGACAAAATGCTAATATTTAATGCTAAATGTTTTCTTTTTTTGCAAAGAATAGACCATTATAATAAATTTCATTTCTGCAATAAACAGGAAAATAAATGACTGTTTTCACTTAAATTTACAGCAGCATAATATTTTAAGGAACATGTAGCATTAAATTCCATTTACTTGCAGAATTAATAATAATGCATTTACTTCCCTTTCTTTTTATAAAACATGAAAATCTACATGCAATCTAATGCCTTGCTTTCTTTATTTGCAAACTAACTAGAGTAGGAAAGACATTATGTATTGCATTAGCAAGGTAGATACAAAATATTTATGGATACAAAATAAACATGAATACAAATGGGTTGAAATCCCAACAAAGTTTTTCTCTACATAGTAACTTGAATATAATACATCACTTTCTTATCTTGAAAGTAAATACTACAAATGCTCACATTTCTTCTTCTATACAAACTACAACATTGAATCTATCCATTTCTCTTTTTTTAAAACACTATTCTGCAACACAAAACAGCAACATAGTTCTTAAATCCTTCTTTTCCCATCCCATGCAACCTGCAATAAAACTCATCTTTGACCATGGAGAGCTCACCTCCCAGCCTAGGCTTACTAGAAGCCACCCCCGAGCTTGGAGAACCAAGCACTAGATGGGTTACAAACAAGCAAACTCTACAACAAACATAGGAAGACACTCAACATACACATTTCCCATCCCAAGCTACACTTTCACCACATTCATGATGATTCTTCCATGGGTGGAAGTGGACCAAGTACCAATGGGGAGATTGCAAGCCAAATACAACACAAGCCACCTCATGGCAATACAAATACAACAAAATACTTCCACAATCCTTATGCCCCCCAAAAGGCTCAAGGCCATATTTACTCCCCTTATGACCCCCAAATGCATACACAAGGCTATGCAACAAGGGTCACAAAGGACACCCTTGAGATCACTCTCCATAAGGAGAGCCTCTCACCCAAGGCTGTCATACTCCTTCCACCCCAAGATCTTCCTACCCTCCCAAGAGTAGGAGATCTTGGACACTCCCAAAAAACAACAAGAAAACACAAAACAAAACACATAGAAATGAAACTGCACATTCTTTACTTCAACAAAACTTCATAAAACACTTTCTTTACAAGCAACTCTTTTCTTCTACAAAACAACATAAACTAACACATACAACATAAACAAGAGGAGATAAGAAGGAACCAACCTTATCCTGCCAATAGGTATGCTAAAATTAGTTGGGGATGAGCTGCCCAATTCCACACAAACTTTTCTCCAAATTCCTCCAAAAATTCTATTCTCCTACTAATTTTCAAATCAAAGCATAATCTCCAAAAATGGAGAGTGGGTGATTACTCACTAAGTCTCCAATTCTTGCCTAAGAAGGCCTCTCACACACTTCCCAACCCCTTGGGTGAGGTGAGAGTTCCCATTGGTTGCCCTTCCCAAACTCTTACACATTACTAAAATTGGAAAGGGAAAAGGTGGAAGAAGATGGGGAAGAGAGTTTGACATCTAAAGGGAAGGTTCTCTATCCTAGGAGGAACTTTCTATGTTGAATTTTTGTTCATCTTGGAAACACCACTTTTTGAAGTGACTAAATAGTCACATGGGAGAAGCCACATGTTTCAAAATACCCCTAACCCATAGGTATACCCTTTGGACCCCTGGAAAAGCCTTAAAACTGACCCTAGGAGTCCATTAAACCCTTTGGAAACCCAATTGAAGTTTACCTACGGGTCAAACTTGAGTTGACCACTCCCAAGACTCCCTACCCAAGGCAAATTTGGGACCACACTCATGTTTTTGAATGGCTTTGGTAGAAACAAAACTCCCTCCAAGAGACAAGTCAAAATCAATGACACTAATCAGCACATGTGTCAAGTGACACAATAAAAATACAATATAAAAATCACACATGGAATTTGTCTCTTGTAGGATTACACATATACATATAAATTAATTTTAACACTCAAGCATCATACACTTCACAAATAAAATACATTACAATGGGGTGTTGTCTCTCCAAATAGACAACTCCCGGCTTAACAAACGTACATTGGTCTAGGCTTGGTTCTCCATATAAATTCCATGGTCACATGGATAATTTTCCTGCACATCTCAATTAACACATTAGTAACTCCAAATAATCACAATTATACATAATCAAATACATGGATTTCATTGCACATCAAACACTCATACATTTGGCAACAATAATTCAATATCTCATTCGTTCAAATTCGATTTCACATAAGCAATTAACATAATTTTCCAAAATTGAACCATTCATAAATAAGCATCATTTTTCTATCATCAAAATGAAGTCCTGCAAATTTCCAATAATGACATTCACCATCACAATGTAACTCTATTCTAGTAACATATCTAAAGTTTCATAATCATCATGCATGAAATAAAGCATCAACATATGTCAGTGTGATCCAAATCATGGAATCATATAAGTTCTAAGTCCATAAAGCATAAAATAAAGCATCCATAATAGTCTCTATACACAAATAACTGAAAATGTCAAACTGAATCGGGGTAGGGCCTCACACAAGGTGGCTCTCAGCTTGGAAGATAACTTGATTCTTTAAGATGACAACCTAAAGAACGAGATTTAAATGGTTTTAAGATATAAATGGAATGCAACCAAGATCCTAGTGATGATTTTAGATATATAACTATATGATGATAGGATGCGAGATATTGATATGAAGCTTGAACTAGTATGAAAATAATACTAAGATGAAGCTAACATGATATTAGATTAACATGATATATCTAAGATTATAATGCTATCAAAATGATCTAAAATGCTATTCTATCAAAGAGAGATAATATGCTTAACTCTATGAGACTATAAGTTTGATGCACCAAGACTTGATCTGTTTTGAAGAAGGAATGGGCTCTATTTTTAGGTAAAATAGGGCAGTGGATAGTCAAGATTGGATAATCTTAACAAGAGCTAGGATTGAAAGTTAATCAATCCATGTTTACAATTCTTACCAATGAAATGGTGACAATTGTCAACAAGAGACTGCTTGAGAGGAGATGAAAGAAGCATTAAATGCTTGAGAAGACATGAAGGTTACCTTAGGGGGTAAGGGTTAAGGTTGGGTTAGGGTTATCCATTGGATAAAACTTTTACCCAAAGGGTAAACTCTTGTGCAAAGGTTAAAGGGATAATCATGGTCAAAGCAATGAATGCTTGATGAGACCCTTGGGTTAGATGAAGGTTGAGTTAGGCAAAAAGTCTCTAACCATGCCACTAAGGGTTAGTTAACCATTAATGGTTTGAAGACTTTGGGGACAAATTTGTAAGAGTCCTTCCAAATTTGGGGGTATTCAACAAGTTAGCTTGTTGAAGGCATAAAGGCTTTAATGCCTTTTGAGGACTTTACTCCAAATTTGAGAAGTGACCTCCTCAAATTTAGGGAAAGGGGATAATGGATGGGTTTAGGCTAATTGATTAGGATTAGATGGATTCTAGAAGAATTTAGGAAGGGGGTTAGGATGCAAGTGGGAGATGTAGGAAAATGCAAGTGGGTGAGGAAAATATAATTTAATTAAAATAAAATTAATTTATTTCAATTGTGGTTGCAACTTGCATTTGTAGGATTTTGTAAGTGGGGGGATTTTAATTAAATGTAAATTTAATTAAATGGGCTAGAAGGGGGATTTAATTAAATGTAAATTTAATTAAATGGGTTAGAAGGGGGATTTAATTAAATGTGAATTTAATTAAATGGCTTAGGTAGAAGAATGGTATATTAATTAAATCATAATTTAATTAATTAGAAGATATAAGAATAATTAAATGAATAAAATTCACTTAATACATTGTGCAACTTTTATGTGTCTACAGCTACAACTGATAAACTATCATTGAAGGATGAATCAACACTTGTTAATCCAACAAGATACAAGTCTATGATAGGAGCTCTACTGTATTTGACACAAACAAGACCTGATTTTATGAATGCAATATGTATTGTTTCAAGATTTCAGAGTATTCTTGAGGAAAGTTATGAATCAGCAATGAAAAGGATTTTCTGGTACCTACAAGGCACAACAAATCTTGGTTTATGGTATCCTAAAGATGAAAATTTTGTTTTATGTGCATACATAGATGCAAATTGGGTAGGAGATGTAGATGACAAAAAAAGCACCACCGGTGGAGCATTTTTTCTTGGTAGCAGACTAATTTCATGGTTGAGCAAGAAACAAAGTTGCACATCACTATCAACAGCAGAATCAGAATATGTTGTAGCAGCAACTAATTGTACATAGGTATTATGGATTAATAAAATGTTGAAGGACATAAAGGTAAAATCCAAAGAACCTATAATTATTTACTGTGATAATATGGCAGCAATTGATATATCAAAGAATCCGGTATTTCACTCTAAAACTAAACATGTTTCTATCAAATTCAATTTTCTGAAAGAGAATATTGAAGCAAAAGAAGTGAAATTGGTTTATGTGAATACTAAAGAGAAGATTGCAGGTATCTTTACTAAGCCTTTGCCTAAGGAAACTTTTGAATATCTAAGAGAATAGCTTGGAGTTATACCCTCACTAGTAGAAACTTAGATAGTTGGAGCATCGCATCAGACCGGCATAATTAAATAGAGAAATGTTTTTTCATCTTTGATGAAGGAGAGCTACTTCTCAGGGGGAGTAGATTGAATAAATGTGGTTATAGAAATTGGTATTTGTAATAAGTTCTATGAACTGATTGTATTTGGTTTTGTATTGCTTTGGCATTTGATGTCAAAGGGGGAGAGATATCTATGGAAAAACACATTATCTTTTAGGGAGAGATTATTCATTGGGGGGAGAGATTGTTACTCTTTGTATCTGTATTTTAATGATCTCTTTGGGAGATTGTTGGTTTTTGGTTTTTGGCATTTCTTCTTTGGCACTTAGATGGTTTTTCCATCTTGTGTTGCCATCAATGCCAAAGGGGGAGATTATTGGTATTATGGATGTGTTGCATTGGTTTTGTCATTGATGTCAACACTTGTCAATACTTGAGAACACTTGTCAACACCTGAAGATCTTTGTTTATGCTCACTGGCATGTTCAGTGACTTATGCATAGTCACCAGTATCTGGCTCACCGACACTGAGGATGATCTGTTATCATCTAGAGATTACTTGGTTATGTCAAAGACATTGTTTGGACACTTGGTTTTGGTGATTTGATTATTGGTACAATCCTATTTGCATATTTGTTGTTACCAACAAATAGGTCTAGGTTATGGACCGACAAGCATTATCTATTCCAGATCAGCACGACATGTTATGGAGATGATTTGTTATTGTTGTAAATGCATTGAGCCGACATCGTGTATCGCATATTGATTCATTTGTAATTGATTTTATTGTAATATCTTAGTGAGACAACCTACACATTTGGTCTTAGGTTTTGGTATATATGTAAGATCTCATTTGAGAGATTAATGTGAGAGTGTGGAAGAGGAATATAATAAGGTATATGCAAAGATAGGAAGAGCTATACACACAGACATCATTCAAGATTCAAGGAGGCTTTTGAAGAAGGAAAATCAGAGCTTAATCGATACTGAATCCAGCATATGAAGATGCTATTTTGAGCAGTACATTATCATTGGATTTAACCATCCAATTGTAGTCAGTGTGACTCCCATTTTGTGATTGAGCAGTGAGCTCTAGGCAGTTGTCCTTTCTGCATGTGCAAACCCCATTTGTACATACATACTATCTATAGTAGTATCCTCTGATTGTGGGTAAGGTTTCCCACCATGGTTTTTCTCCTTACAGGGTTTTCACGTACAAATAACTATGTTATGTGTTGTGTATGTTATTTGTCTTTCTATTTCATGCATTAAATTTATCGGTATTGTTATTAACTGCTAAACTCTCTACCGGCATTAAAGTTTGGTTTACCGATATTATGCACTAAGTTTGGATAAGTTTGTTTTAGGTTGAATTAATAAACAACTGATTCACCCCCCCTCTCAGTTTCCTCTGAGACCTAACAGAAACATTCAACATCACCGAAGAGGGCAAAGAAGCTGCTACTCATAAAGAATCTAGTGAAGACATTGATGCCAAAGTAGAAAACTTTTTCAGGAAGCTCGAAAGAGGATCCGACTGGTACAAAGAAAAGCTACCACTTAAATGTTTCAACTGTGGGAAGGTAGGACACTTTGCTACAAATTGTCCTCACAAAGAAACTAGTGGAGATGAGTCAAGAGAGTTTAGAAGATCTACTGGCAAAGATAGAGAAAGGAATGACTACCGGCAAGGAAGGAGAGGCTACTAGAACTAGAACAACAGATGAATAAAATGCATCAGAAGATGATTACCATGAGAACAATAGAAAAGTCAATCTCTTCGTGGCACTTGATAGACCAGTTGATGAAGATGAGGAAGAGGAGGATATTGAATTTGAAGTGGATTTGGAGAGCGAACTTATCAGTGCTCTTGAGAAATTGAGTAAAACAAGAAGAGAACTCAAGAGGGTTAAGCTTGTTGTAGTAGATGAACAAGATCTCTTGAAGCAATCCTTGGATTAGTCCACCCAAGTTATATTTGACTTGAAACTGCAGCTGGAAGAAACTAAGAGGATTTGTGAAGCTACAGCCTCTGATCTGACAAAGAAGGAAAAGGAGCATCAAGAGTTGGAAGCAGAAATAGTAAAGCTCAGAAAGGAGCTTGAAGAAAGTAAAGAAGAAATTAAAAAAAGGAGCAAGTATGAAGGCAGTACCGAGGCCTTAGACAAGATGTTGAGCAAACAAAAGCAATCCAAAGACACTAGTGGCTTAGGCTTTGAAGAAGGTCAAAATTCAACCCACAAAGATAAATAAGGAAAAGAAATAATGTTCACCTCTTCAATTAAAGGTGAAGAAAAGAAGACATTCACTATAGGTGTAATGCCTCGCTAGGAACCCTAAAGGAAAACAACACAACTAGGCAACTAAAGGGTGAAATATTTTTTTAAAAGATTAAGTGCATTAATTATAACAATAGAACGTTTAATAAGACAACGGAAGTCTAACACATGATTTCCTAAGGGTTTCCAATGAAGATTAAATTCGCAGATTATATTAACACCATGGTTAATCCAATTGTCCATCCAATTAAGAAAATTAAATGCTTAAGATTAAACCTACACATACATCTAAATTCCATAATGAAAGAATCAAAGTATTCCAATGCACTTATTTTCCCATAGATCATCTATACAAAAGATTAAAGCAACTGAATTTACATACATTCCACCGATATAATATTACAATATCCATAAATACATGGCTTCAAAAAATACCACGGAATCCAAAAGTTACAATGTCAAGGTTACATAAAAGTTTGATACAATGACCACAAGGTCTCAACTGAACAAAGATCACGAACATGAGCTGGTACATGAACCACGAACCAAGAAAAACCAGCGAAGCCTTTCCTCACCTGAAAATACAATCTAGAAAATCCGATGGGAAGTGGCACTACCACCCGACCATGTGATCCCGAAATGGAACCACCCCATCATGCTAGGAGATAGTAGAAGACCCTCAAGCAAGAAAAATAAGACAAGTATGATAGAACTACATGACTTCGCAAACATCCATGTGACTCAACTCACAAACACTAGTGACTCTAAGGAGAGAGTTTCATCACATGGCTTAAGGTGGTTACCCTAGTAGGCCTCCATAGGTCCCAACCCCCATCCTAGGTTATCCTAGTAACCTCTACCGAACCTCCGACTCCATCTAAGCCTCATGCAGACCCTACCAATGCTTTCGTGAAGACAAGGGAATAGTTTTTCCATTCCAGGCCTTCTCACCACATCCTGAGCCTATACAAGAGCTCAGCCATGTGCGAGGCACATTATCTTAATTAATATTTAATCCACCCACTCCCTAATCAATTGTTAGGTTATCACTTCTTAACTAACTTTTGAGGGGTTATCCTGGCATCCACTTCGGGCGTGGTCCCCACTCGAAAGTCACTCTATGGCAAAACTGATAGCCATATCTAATCCCGACAAACCACATGTGAAGGATACACAATCACTAACCTAGGATTGACCTTTTGGAAACATAACACACAATGGCTCACATTAACGGGGTTATACAGCAACACCTAACCAAGGGGTATAACAACATATGACACAACGACAACTCAACCAGAATTGCAACGAATTTAAGCTTGACTACAACACCATTTACACAAGATCCTAATACAGACAATCTTTTCTTTAAACAACCAAAAGCATAAAATACTTGCAATTAAAGATTTTCCAGAAAATAAGAAAATACACTAAATTAATACAAGGAAATCAATGTTGTCATTTGTCCAATAAGGTTAAATCAATCACATAAAAATTAGTCTCCTAATGTATTTCCAAGCATAAATATAGAATCTTAAATTACAAGGTTTTCTAAAAATAGCTAAATTCTAAATTAATTATATGTATATAATAATATAATATAATTATATGAATATATATATATATATATATACACATGAATTAATTTACACAGTATTAAAATAAATACTTAAATGATATAATGCCCAAAATTTTAAAAAAATTTATATATATATATATATATGTGTGTGTGTGTGTGTGTATTATATAAAATAAATTAATTAAAAACCAGATTTTATAACTCTGGGCATGAAACTCGAATATACCATATTCGGAATGCACAAACTTTAAATAGGGAAAAGCAAATTAAATATACTCCCTGCTACCACCAGTAGCACTGCTACGGTAGTAGGTGCTGCCGCTGGTAGTACTTCTACCATACGGTACCTATACTACCGTCGGTAGCAACTACCGACCCTCCCAAACATGCATTTTTTTTATATATATTTTTTTAATATTTTTAAAAAAAATCTCAATAACCTAAAAACAGTAAATTTTATTTCCCACAAAATTTATTTCCAATAAAATTTATTTCCAGGGAATTAAATTGATACATATTTTCTCCAAAATAATATAATAAAACAATTTCCCCTAACTTTTAATAACACAATAAATTTAATTAATAATTAAATTTATTTCTATAGTAACTAAATAATTTCACAGAGATGTACAATTATTGATAGAAGAACCATAGCCAAATATTGAAACCAAACCCAAACAAGAGAGAATATTTTCTCTGGTAAAACCCATTTTTTACCAAAACTTGCAACTTTTAAGCACAGTAAAACATCTTGGCAAGATTTTACCAAAATAATTCTTCCAAAACCTCACAAAATTTAATCTACAAACACCTAATAAATAACTTCTTTCCATAAACTAAAATTAATTTTTAGGAAAGAATTTTAGCCAAGAACACGAAATAACCAGAAAAGGGTTTTGGATTTGACAAATATTATACACACACATCATTCAGAAAGAGGCAAGAAATAAAATATTTTCTTTAAAAACAACCAGAAGAGGCTACCCAACCTGTATAGCTTTCCTGGAAGATTTACGTGGAAGAGCTCAATCCTGTACCGGTTTTCCAAGCCAGTCCCTCTTCTAGCAATCCTCAGATAATTTCTTCTTCAACAAAATATTGCTTCCAAAATAATTTTTCTTCCCCAAAATCTCTGCGTCCTTCTTGTGCACCAAAAAGAGAAAGATCTATTATTTTTAACCTAAAATTTTAGGTTGCATATATTTTTCCCCTAAACCTAATATTTAATTTTAGTAATAAAAGCAATTTTATTTTCCTTTCTAATTCCTAACAGAGGGATAAATTAACATGCAATAAGCAAAAATCATTTTTTTTCTTTTCTTTTCTCATGTAAATTAATTAATTTAATGAACAAAGAAATTAAAACAATACTTTCATTCTAATTTATTCTTTTATTTATTTAAATTTCTAGGAAACAATAAATGAAATTAATCTAATTTATTTTTCACTAAAATTTAAATAAGATATAATTCAAATACAATGCAACTTGCAATCTAATTTAATAATTTCTTTTAATTAGTTAAATTTATAATCTCAATGCATAAAAGACATAATTCCCCAAAATACCAACTATGAGATAACTCCATAAATTTAATTAATTAATTAAATCCACTAAGCCCACAAACTGAGTAAACCCCAAGCAAATACTCATAAAAAGATCAAACGACAAAATACGAAGGCCGAACAAATTGACAGGTTGACTAACTGACGACACTCACAAGAGTGTAACTGGGTAAAATAGGGTCAACTACTACCTCCTCCACTTCCATTAGACAAATATAAGGCATGCTCAGACCTGTGAAACCAGGTGGAGAGGATACCCCGTACCTACCCGGTACTTGTACCTGCAATATCCTGCATCACCGAACCACACATGCATATATACAATATAGAAAACACGGCATGCACACTGATGAAGGAGAATCGCGACATTCCCTGTCTCACCGGAATGAGTGAAGCAAAATTGTCCCCTTGCATCCAATACACACGCAGACATGCAACATATAATTTCACATGGCATAGATAAAATAAAGTGTCAGTACATAGCAATAATCCATAAAATACCATATATCACAAGTACTGAAATACTGCAAATAAATTATTCATCTCATATCCAGATAAAGCATGAAATAATGTCATATAAGTCTAAATAACACATCATGGTAATGTATCCACTGAAAGTAAACAATAATAAAATATGAGTCTAATGAGTTCAAATGAGGAGGGGTACTATAGTAGGCAAGCATACCGACAAAAAACATATGCAGATGTTGTTGGAAATCGCCACTCAAATCCATATACATCAATGAACTGGAGGTCACACTATTACTACTTATCAGATTGCCATTAGTTTTATGTCAAAGTTAAACTATACACTCTAGTCGGTTACCATTACCGAAATATTCAGTCGGTATGTATAGTCTAGTCAGTTACAGAAGAAAGCAGTCACAGAACGCAGTATACACTGAGCTATCTACCGAGTATCTTTTCATGTCTACTGAGCAACAAAGATGACACACTGAGTTGATATACACCAAGTGAAATGTGTTACCAGATTCATTGAACTTAGACATGCATATGAAAATGTGTTACAAGATCAAGGCACATCTAACCATTATCACATCGGAAATTGCACTAGAAAATTGTGTATGATTTCGAGGTCATCTAACCAATGAAATATTTTACATGGTTATAAATTTTGTTTGTAAGATCGAAGCAATGAATTGGATCACCGTTTTAAGAGATCTATTTATACAACATGAGTTAAGGGTGTATGTATGAATGTAAGAAGACTGTTACAGAGACACAGAGGTCACTAAGAAGGTTTTCAGAGAACAGTCGAAGAACAGAGTAAACAGAAGGGTTTACCGAGTTACTATATGGGTTACCAAGGTATGCTATAAGCAACGTAATCTATTCTAAGCACATAGAATCTGATATAACATTTCAGATGTAAACTTGCAGATATTTGTAATGATTTTATTGTAATATTGTGAAGTTGTAAGAGAAACCTTTAACAGGGTAAAAGACTCTAATCAAGTCTATAAATTGTAAAGCCTCTAACTAGGTGCAGCATTTAGATTAAGTGTTGTAAAATCCTTTATCAAGGTAGATCTAACAGATCTTGTTACTCCTAATAGGGTAAGCTATCAAAAATAGCTAAACATGTAGCTCTAACCGAGCACTCTTTATTATTGCAGTAGTGAAGTTGTGGGTGCCATCCCCACCACAATTTTTCTCTCTAACCAAGAGTTTCTACTTAACCAAAATATATGTGTTATGGAGTGAATCATGTATGATTGTTATCTATTTGTTTTATCTTTATTTTATGTTACTGCACTATTCGGTTTATGCATAACAGTAAAGATATTGTTGAATAAATATTTTGGAGTACTGATTCACCCCTCCCCTCTCAGTACATTAGCTTTCCATATTGGGCCTAATTGTACCAACATGTAGATCCAAGGTGAAATGCAAGAATTGACATTAAAGGATTCACCAAACTCAACAACATGAAGGGAATACGCCCAATGAGACAGTTCCATTCAGGACCAAGACAACCTAACCGCTATGTTTCAAAATTTCATGGTTAATGTTACCAGTGTAACAAATTTGGGCATAGAATAGCTGACTATATAATAATCAATAAGCCCTCTATGAGTTATGAAAGTAGAAATCCATTTAATGCACTTCAAGATATGAATGTTGTCTGCTATCAGTGCAATGGATATGGTTATAAGGGTTTTGATTGTAGGAAGAATAAACCAGTACCCTACAATAATTTTAAGGACGTTCCCTTAAATGAAAATGTAAAATGCTATAGTTGTCAAGAGTTTGGACACATAGAAAAGTTATGTAAAAATAGGAAGATCAAGAAGAAGAAGACAAATCCAGATCAAGAGCTAGTAACTCAACCTGAGCACAATATAGCAGCCGACAAGAAGAAGGAGACCAAACCTATTTGGGTTGAGAAAGAAAAAGAAAAGGCAGAATCAAGTCTCATCGTGCAAACTACCCTACAAGCTGAGAGGAAAAATCTATGGGTTGTAGATAGTGGTTGTTCCAACCACATGATTGGTGACAAAAATAAATTCATCAAACTTGAAGACTGGAATGGTGGATAAGTAAGGTTTGGAGATGATTCTTCCATCAAAATAAAGGGAAAAGGAACTCTAAGCATTGATGGAAAACTGAAGGCACATGATGTATATTATGTGGAAGGCCTAAATCATAATCTACTGAGTGTGAGTCAAATGTGTGACAAAGGTTACAAATTCACCTTTGACTCAATTAGTTGCCAGATAAAGAAAGACAGTAACTGTAAAGTTATGGCAGAAGGAAAGAGAATAGCTGGAAATGTTTATAATCTAAAGGAATGATATGAGTCCCAATGTATGTTAGGACAAGTGGATGGAAGTTGGATGTGACACTGAAGATTAGGCCACATAAATTTTTATAACTTAGTTGAAGTAAGCAAAAAGGGGTGTGTGCGGAATATTCCACCCATCATCAAACCGGTAAACACATTTTGTGATGAATGTGTAAAAGGTAAGCAAACTAAAGTGAGCTTTAGGACAAAAAAGCACAACACCTCAAGACCACTTGAAATTGTGCATACAGATCTATGTGGTCAAACTCAAGAAAGAGCACTTACTGGTGAATGATACTTTATGCTCTTCATTGATGACTACTCAAGAATGACATGGGTCACCTTTCTGTAAGATAAATCACAAGCATTTGAAAGATTCAAGATCTTTCAAAAGATTGTGGAAAAAGAAAGTGGGTATAGGTTAAAATTCCTAAGATCAAATAAGGGTGGAGAGTTTACATCAATTGAATTTGAAGATCATTGTGAAAAACATGGAATTAGAAGGCAATACTCTGCTCCTAGGACACCACAACAAAATGGTGTGGTAGAAAGAAAGAATAGGACAATCAAGGAGATGGCCAGAACCATGTTAAATGAGGCCAGTCTATTGGACACATATTGGAAAGAAGTTGTTCATACTGCTACATATACTTTGAACCAAGTTCAATTAAGAACAAACAACATGATGACACCTTATGAGTTGTGGTATGACTTGAAGCCATCAATCAAATACTTCAAGGTATTTAGAAGCAAGTGCTTTATCAAGAAAGATGTGGATGGTCTAGGAAGTTTTGACTATAGGAGTGATGAAGGAATCTTCCTTGGTTACTCATCTAACAACAAGGCCTACAAATGCTACAATAAAAGACTAAGAAGAGTAGTTGAGAGTGTGCATGTAAAAGTTGATGAATATATGCACAAAGGATGTCAACCATAGATTAACTAGTATGATAACTCCGGTAATGAAGATGATGAAGTTCAGTCAGATAATGAACCGGAGGTAGCATCTAAGAAGGCCCCCAATTGGTATGTACAGTTGAATCACCTGAAAGAGAAAATTCTGGGAAATAAGAGTGATGGTGTGTAGACTAGAAGAAGACTTGCCCGGAATGATGAACAAGCCAACCTATGCCTCATGACTGAAGTTGAACCCAAAAAATTCAATGAGGCCAACAAAAGACAAGAATGGATAGATACCATGGAAGAAGAACTACAATAGATTGAGAAGAATAAGACTTGGGAATTAGTCCCTAGACTGGAAGACAAGAACATCATTGCCACAAAATGGGTCTACCACAATACGATGAATGAAGAAGGTAAGATTGTTAGGCATAAAGCTAGACTAGTGTGCAAAGGATACTCTCAAGTAGAGAGGATTGACTTTGAAGAAACATTGCACCGGTAGATAGATTAGAAGCAATTAGAATGTTTCTAGCCTACTCTGCCTACAAGGGCTATAAAGTATACCAAATGGATGTAAAATATGCTTTTCTAAATGGAAATTTGGAAGAAGTGTACATGGAGCAACCAGAAGGGTTTCTGCTACATGATGATGAGACATGTGTGTGCTAGTTGAAGAAGGCCTTGTATGGTTTAAAGAAAGTTCCTAGAGCATGGTACTCAAGACTAGATCAATATCTAAAGGAGAAGGGATTTAGAAACGGAAGTACTGATAGAAATTTGTACATAAAGAAAGATGGGAACCACATGATCATTGTGGTTTGTTTATGTAGATGACATGATCTTTGGAGGCAACAAGGACACCCTCTACAAAGAATTTATTGATCAGATGCAGTCAAAATTTGAGATGTCAATGCTTGGTGAATTGACATACTTCCTTGGTTTGCAGATATTATAGCAAGATAAAGGAATCTTTATCTCACAAGTCAAGTATACAAAGGAGAGGTTGAAGAAATTCCAACTGGAAGATTGTAAACCGGTAAGTACCCCCATGGTGACCAATAGAAAATTGAGCAAGAATGATGAATCATCGATGGTGGATCAGACTCTATGCAGATCCATAATAGGAGGTTTACTGCATCTAACTGCTTCAAGACTAGATATAGTTCAGGCAGTATGCATGGTGGCCAGACTCCAAGTTGCACCAAAGTAGTCACATATGAATGTTGTTAGAAGAATTTTTAGGTACCTACAAGGGACGCTCAGCTATGGTTTCTAGTATCCTAAACAAGGAGATTTTATCTTGGAAGCATACACTGATGTTGATTGGGCAGTTTGCATTGATGATCGAAAGAGCACAAGTGGTGGTGCATTCTTTCTAGGTGACTGGCTGGTCTCATGGCACAGTAAGAAGCAGGACATAGTCTCTCTATCTACTATTGAAGCTGAATACATTGTTGTTGCTACATGTTTCTCTTAGGTGCTTTGGATGAAGTAGAATCTCAAAGACATACAGGTGGACATCATTGATCCTATTCTCATCCAGTGTGACAATTTGAGTGAAATAAACATAGCAAAGAATCGAGTCATGCATTCCAAAACAAAGCACATTGCTATCAAGTATCACTTGCTCAGAGAGAAGGTTGAAGGATAAGAGGTAAGGATGGATTATGTTCCTATTGGAAAACAAGTAGCAGACATTTTCACCAGACCATTACCCGTAAGCATTTTTTATTACCTCCGACACAAGTTGGGAGTTGTGTCATTTGTCTAGGAAGGCTTTAGATGGTTCGTCAAAGGGGGAGATTGGTATGGACCAAAGGGGGAGTGCATAGTACCCTTTGTCATTGTGTCAAAGGGGGAGAAATGTACCAGTATAGACTGTCTTGCGAGAAGTTGACATCAATGCCAAAGGGGGAGATTGTTGGCATTTTAACATTAAGTTGTCATTGATGTCAACTGCCATGATGGATATTTCCATGAGTGTGAATAGAAAGAATGAAGGCTTACCAGTAAGGAATAAATTGGTCTGAAGCATAGTTGCTTGTTTATGATGAAGAGGCAGAATTTGAAAGTTGTCACAAACCACTAGAGGTGAAGATGTGTTACTGATATAGTGTACACTACTGGTAAGCAGAAGAAGAAGGCCTTACCGGTAAAGGCATGTACTAGTATGAGTTTGTTGAATGTTCAAGTTTGAACTGACTATGTGTCAATGAGTAGACTGATTGACCATGGTGATGCCATGTGGAGCTGAGGTGACAAATAGGCAGAGGTTGATAAAACCATTATCGAAACGGCTGGTGAAACCGTTTGTTGATATAAATGAAACAACCACAAATCACATGATTGTAACTAACCGTTACCACTTGAGGAAGAAAGAAGGACAGAGGAAGATCAGGGAGTAGTTGGTGCCTGGATCAATGCAAAGGAAATCTAATTCAGGAAGACCTTGAAAAGGAAACAGCTAAAGCATTTTATGTGTCGATAGATTTCAAGGAAAGAGATCTTGTTCGAGATTGTATTTTCAGCAAATATGTGTTGGATAATGGAAACCATGTATAGATTCATCCTTGAAGGATAGGTGATCGATCCAAGATAGGAAGGATCAAATCTCATGAATATTGTGTCAGGAAGAGGAAACCCTAACCACTCCGAAGTTTGAATTTTCTTTCTAGCAGGAAAGCACGCGATAAAAGAGGAGATCTTGAGACAAAGATTTTTGAGGCTGCAAAGAAGAGGAAGAGAAAAGAGAGATTTAGTGAAAGAGAAGAATTGATAGCCTTATAAATAATTCTAAGAAAGTTGCAGTGTAGGTAAACAAGCATATCGGTGAGAGGATTCTATCGGCATAACTATAGTCTTGCATTTGAGCCTAACTGACAAGGTGTGGCAGAGCAAGCAACATGCAAGTGTGACACAATGTGTTGAAAGACTGTGTTAGAGAGGGAGAGAGATATAACAAAGGCTGAGAATCAGAGACAACAATTTCACAACCGGTAATGTGAGATTTAGTAGAGGAGAAAAGATTGTCAATCGATAGTGAGATATTTTATTGAAGAGTTGCAGAATCAATAAGAAGCCTTAATTATATTCAAATAGTATTTCAATATGCATCGCCAAGTTGAAGCTTGGTACAAGGGTTGGTGCTCCTTAGGTTGGTGCCCTAAAAGTGCAGGGGTTGGTGTCCTAAATCTTTGTAATTTAGTGTTTTACCATGAGGCTGGATTGGAACAGTAGTCTGCAACATCTTTTCTCACTGAGGTTTTTCCCACATTGGGTTTTCCTCGTAAATGTGGTGTTGAGAGCTACATTTGTGTGAATGATATCTTTTAATCTTTCTTGTTCTACCAGTTTGATTGTTTAGTGTTTAAGTGAATAACTCATATTCTGAAGTTTATTTGAAAGTTGGAAAGGTTAGGAACCACTGATTCGCCCCTCTTAGTGGTACTCTGTGTTTACCACAAAATAAATCCAGACTACAATCCGGAAAGATGAATGAACAACAAGAATAACATCTCCTATGCCTAAGTATAGTTTTGGTTAAGCTCAACACCAGAGGTCTTAAAACTCTTACACAAACCCAATTCGATCACCTATGATTGTATTTTCAGCAAATATGTGTTGGATAATGGAAACCATGTATAGATTCATCCTTGAAGGATAGGTGATCGATCCAAGATAGGAAGGATCGAATCTCATGAATATTGTGTCAGGAAGAGGAAACCCTAACCACTCCGAAGTTTGAATTTTCTTTCTAGCAGGAAAGCACGCGATAAAAGAGGAGAGCTTGAGACAAAGATTTTTGAGGCTGCAAAGAAGAGGAAGAGAAAAGAGAGATTTAGTGAAAGAGAAGAATTGATAGCCTTATAAATAATTCTAAGAAAGTTGCAGTGTAGGTAAACAAGCATATCGGTGAGAGGATTCTATCGGCATAACTATAGTCTTGCATTTGAGCCTAACTGACAAGGTGTGGCAGAGTAAGCAACATCCAAGTGTGACACAATGTGTTGAGAGACTATGTTAGAGAGGGAGAGAGATATAACAAAGGCTGAGAATCAGAGACAACAATTTCACAACCGGTAATGTGAGATTCAGTAGAGGAGAAAAGACTGTCAATCGATAGTGAGATATTTTATTGAAGAGTTGCAGAATCAATAAGAAGCCTTAATTATATTCAAATAGTATTTCAATATGCATCGCCAAGTTGAAGCTTGGTACAGGGGTTGGTGCTCCTTAGGTTGGTGCCCTAAAAGTGCAGGGGTTGGTGTCCTAAATCTTTGTAATTTAGTGTTTTACCATGAGGCTGGATTGGAACAGTAGTCTGCAACATCTTTTCTCACTGAGGTTTTTCCCACATTGGGTTTTCCTCGTAAATGTGGTGTTGAGAGCTACATTTGTGTGAATGATATCTTTTAATCTTTCTTGTTCTACCAGTTTGATTGTTTAGTGTTTAAGTGAATAGCTCATATTCTGAAGTTTATTTGAAAGTTGGAAAGGTTAGGAACCACTAATTCGCCCCTCTTAGTGGTACTCTGTGTTCACCACAAAATAAATCCAGACTACAATCCAGAAAGATGAATGAACAACAAGAATAACATCTCCTATGCCTGAGTATAGTTTTGGTTAAGCTCAACACCAGAGGTCTTAAAACTCTTACACAAACCCAATTCGATCACCTATGATTGACCAAAACCTCTACATATGTTTACAACTTTATTCGTGTTGGCCATATGATGGAATTGATTATGTTTTGTATTTATGTCAACACTTGTTGCTATGGTTGTTTTCTGACTTCCGGTAGATGGATTGGATTGGGAAGACTTTCAGTTGATTGCCACTGGTATGATCTGGATGATGGAATAAGTTTGTATGAATGGTTCATATGCTTCTGAAGTATGTTTCAGTCAATTGGTATTGACTTGATGATCAGATGCTAGCTTATGTTCTAGTAAGCTTTCTTTATTGGTCTACTAAGGGTTTCACCGACAGAGCTTTATTGAATATCTTTGATGTTATGCATAAGTGGTGTTGATGCAGCTTCTAGAAGGGATTCAGGATTGTGATGGTGATTGTGTTCATGCCTTGACTGATTGGTGTCATTTCTTTCGCATGTGTGGATCTAATTTAGGTCTGGTGCTATCTAGGTTATGGACCGGTTTGCATGAAATATGCTGGTGGATCCTCGGATGCACTTCCGGGATGTTTTATTGATTGGATGATGTTTGCTTCACCTTAAGCCGATATGTGTTATGATTTTATTTCAGGATTATGTAATGGATCAATTGTATTATCATTTGTGTGAAAGACCTAATTGGTTAGGTCCTGGGTTGGTATAAATATATGTAAGATCTCATTATAGATTAGATATGGGAATGACCAAGGAGCGAATAATGTAATAATCATTTGTGCAGAGGATTTGGTTGATCATAGGTGATCGAGTTGGGTTTATGTAAGAGGTTTTAGACCTCTGGTATTGAGCTTAACCGGAACTGTAATCTGGCATGTTTGATTCTATCACCAACATTTCTACTTTCTAAATTGTAGTCCAAATATCTTGAGGTGGTTGACATCTCTATAGTCAGTGAGACACCATTGTGATGAGAAGTGCGCTCTAGGCAGTGTGCCTTCCTGCATGTGCAAGGCCCTATTGTAATCATATACTTGCTGCAGAAGTATCATCTAATTGTGGGTAGGGTTTCCCAATGTGTTTTTTCTTCATTGAGGCTTTCCATGTACAAATCATGGTGTTATGTGTTATGGTTGCATGGTATCGATTCTCTAGTTTTCATTTATGCTTTAATGCTTAATCAATTATTCTGATATAAGTTTTTAAGTGCTTTAATTCACATAATATGTTAACAACTGATTCACCCCCCCCCCTCTCAGTTGTTCTCTTGTTATCCTAATAGATTATAGATAGGCATAGATAGAGAGGGAGAGAGAAAGAGGGAGATATATAGAGATATATATAGGGGTTATAGATAGGGATGGAGGGAGAGAGCCAGAGATATATAGAGAGGGGGTAAATAAAGAGATAAAGGTAGAGAAAGGGAGAGATACATAGTGTTGGGACTTCAAAAAATTTCTCTAATTTTGAAGACCCAGGCTCAAAATTTTGTATATTGCATTTAGAACCGCCTTTTAGAACAAACCTGTGTAGCTCAGCTAGAGACCTCATATTTTTGCACCAGTGAATTGTCATGAAAAATCCTCTTGGGAAAGTGTTGAGCTCATTTTTGAGATTCCATGTGTCTATTTGTAGCTTCCTTGGATAAATTTTGATGAATTGTGAACTCTCCTTTAGAGGTCCAGAAGTTAAGGTTGTTGTTTGCACCTTTACACTTTTCTGAGTAAGCCCTCTTTGAGGCACTATATCTTGTGCTAGATGATTTTCAAACCCAACTAAGAGTTTCCCATGATTATCTACTATTTTTTCAAACCCCATGTCAAGTGGCATAGCCCTATGAATCCATTTGCTAAGTGTAGCGTCCTAAAATTGTGACACTTGCAATTTCGACTGCATTTCGGTCTTCACGATGGCGACGCAACACGCAACCTGAATGGAGACCCCAAAACTTGCTCGCGACACTGAAAACTGCATTTTTCAAGCACCCTGGCCTGAACCTCCTTGCACCCTGATGTCCTGGGAGGTGGGACCAGAGCGCCCAGCGCCCTGGTCCCCCAGGACCATGGCGCCCAGCGCCCTGGTCCCTGGGTCCTATTTTGGGCCTGGTCTCCTAAGGGGCTCGGGTCTTTTTGTTTGCAATTTGGAAATTACATTTCCTGGTCGGCCTAAGGTCGGGAAAATTAGTCTATCAGCCCTAAATGACAAGTATATAAACTACATTTTCCTCTTTCATTCGATATGATGGAAAAGGCATGGAAACTATACTCAAACATTCAAGCATTCAAGCATTCAAGCAATTGATCATTTCAAGTCTCCATTCAAGGCTAAGTGTTGCATTCAAGACAAGGATTCAACCATTGAAGAGGAGATCACATACTACATGCTACAACATACAACATACAACATCTATACCTTCGCACATAAGGATACAAACATCCTTAGAACAAGGTATTAGTACTTGTCTTACAGTCATTTACATTTACAGCTCTTGCTCATTTCTTGGTTAATTCCAAAACTGGGGTTTGACCTAAAGGCAAACCCCTAATCCCTAACCCCCCAATTGTCTTCGCTTTTCTGTGTGTAGGTTGCAGGTACGCGGCTGAAATTGAAGATCTGGAATCCTTGTGCAGAGATGAACAGATCCCCCTTCGTTTCGCGGATTTTTCGGAGGACCGTGGCGCCGGGCGCCATCGTCCCGACAACTTTTGCTCAAATTTTCAGGACAGCGCCGTATCGACATTCTACTACTAATTCCAGGTCCGCAGCTTCATCCTATAACCCAAACTCAGTTTATAAGCGAATCTTTATGACTTTCTATGCATGCTTAGCTTAATTTCCTTAACAACATTCTTTACAAAAGAGGGTAGCCTTGCTTTCCTAACCCTTGAAATTCATTTAGCATCCAATCTTGCATTGCGTGGGATTGGATCTTATGAGCTTCAACCCCTCTTTTGAATGTAAAGTCTCTCCCCTAAGTGAAAACCATCGAATCCTAGCGAACCTCCCTTCTCTCTCCTCGAAGTTGGAAGAGGGGAGAACAACTAGGGTTCGATCACGATTTTTCCGCTTTACATTTTGGTGAACCCGACGTGAACATCCTTTCTGATTTTTCATGCTTAGATCTGCCCTTTTACAAATTTTCAATTCATATTTGTGCTTTAATTCTGAAAATTAAGTGGTTAAGTGTCAAAACCCTAATTTTTGAAACCCTCTTAATTCAACCTTTGTCCGACAATTTGACCGATCAAAACATCTCCAAATCAGCTGTAACTTTGGATTCTGCAATAAAATCACAATATCTTTCATCCCTGAAAATTTGGAAAAAAGTTGTGAGGACCGTGTTGCACTCCGAGCGCCATCATCCCCGACATTTTTTCCAAAATTTCGGGAGCGAGATCTTGCTGTATTTTCCTGCTAAAATCCAGAATTTTGGCTGATTTTGTCAATTATAATACTTTCAAAATTACAGTCAAAGTTGGTCTTGCGATTGCTTGGTCTAAGGCTTCTAATCATTCAAAAATCATTGAAATTAAAATTTTGTGTCAAAATTGTGTTCTTACTGTCCTAAATCTGAAAATTGTGTTTGCATTCATTCGAAATTTCAGTGCTTTATTCAAATTCTTGCATTTTGTGACTTTTGAAATTAAGTGCCTAATTACAACAACTTCGATTTCCGCTTTCAAAATTGAATTTTGCGTGAAATTGAGTCAATTTTCAAATTTTAAAATTTGCATTGCTCTGGATATTCCCTCTAAAATCATAAAATTCAAAATTTTAGTTTCCCTCTCTTTTTCAAAATTCAAATTTTTGCATTTTTTGACAATCTTGATAGGGTTCAATTTTAAGATTACAACTTTAATTTGGCCTATCTGCAGATCGTAAAATCACTCAATTTTTTCAAATTAGCTCTAACATCATCATACCTTTCATCCCTGCAAATTTCGAAAAAAGTTGCAAGGACCGTGTTGCACTCTGGGCGCCATGGTCTCGGATATTTTTTCCGAAATTTCGGGAGACTGTTGTGATTGCATTTAACAGCTTAAATCCAGAAGATTGGTTGATTTTACTGAAAATTGCTACTTCTAAATTCAAAATCTTCTCTCTCTTTCTAGTGCATGAGTTTTACAACAATAAGCCCTACTTACACTATTCCTGTTAGACGAAGCCGTAGAATTAAGTCTTTCCAAGGTTTAACTACTGAGGAGATGGAACCTAATTCGAATAGCCTTTTTAACGAGGACATGGGTAATTCCTCTAATCCTCCTAATGATGAAGAAGCTCTCCATGAGGTTTCTGTAGAACAACTTTCGAAATTGGATAACCAATTTGACGATTTTCGACAATGGATGTCTCAAGAATACCCTGATAGTCAAGCTATTCCTTTAATTGAGGGTCTAAAACGTATGCTTCAAAGTGATAAGAATGGAATTGATATTTTGCGTGGTATTGCACACATTGTGGATTCGAATGTGATGCCTATGAAGAGTTGTGCCGAAACCTTAGGTTATACACAACCTCCTACTCAAGACAATCATTCTATTCCTTTGACGACTCCTATTGCTAGTATACCTACTTTTACATCAAACATAATGGCTACTTCTACACAAGACATTCCTCCTGTGATCACTAGTCATGGGGGCAATCCTTCCTTTTCAATTAACCCTCTTCCTTCATTCAATCCGATTTCTTCATTCGTCCCTTCAATGAGTGTGCCTATTATATCATCACAAATGAACATGACGCAAGGGGGCAATTCATTTAACCATTCCATCCCTCCTTGTAGTGTTCCTCTTGTCCAATCATCTTCTATGACTAATTATCATAGAGTCCCACCACCTTACTCTTTACCTTCTTTCAATAACATAACACCTCCATCTCAATCTAACACATCCAATATGAATTCTTTGACTGAAGCGACCATTAACAATCTCGCGCAAACTGTCTCTTCTTTACAGCAACAAATTGCCTCTATGAATCAATCTAAGTTTAGTGTGCCCACATTTGATGTTGCGAGCCCACTTTCTCTTGACATTGTCCGAGCTATTCCTCCTAAACATGTTGAAATCCCGCATTTGGAGCTTTATAATGGTAAAGGAGATCCTCTAACACATGTTAAGACTTTTCAAACAATTTGTACTGATTTTGCTTATGACCAAAGGTTGCTTGCAAAACTATTCACTAGAACATTAAGAGACAAAGCCCTACAATGGTATTGCTCGTTGCCTTCTTATTCTATTACTTCTTTCGAACAACTTGCAAATGCTTTCATTCAACAATTTCAAAACAATATAAGTCCTAAAGTTACTTTGATTGATTTAATGCATTGTAAACAAGGTGTTAAAGAAAAAGTGACTGATTTCATTGGTAGATATAAGCATTTGTATGCTCAAATTTCTTTTCCAGTGCCTGACAATGATATTCAAAGAATCTTTATTTCTAATTTACAAAAAGATATTCGAGACAAACTTCTGTTTTCTGAGTTTACTTCTTTCCAACAGTTGTGTGCAACTCTTCACAATTATCAACTAACTGCAACTCTTCACAATTATCAACTGACTGTGAGTCAAATGGAACAATCACATCCTATGGCTCCGAGTGATAAGGGTGATAGCAGTCAACAACCATTTGGGAAGTTTAAACCGAACAGAGATTCCATCAAATTCAATGAAAA
Organism: Cryptomeria japonica; assembly: GCF_030272615.1. Classification (NCBI taxonomy): domain Eukaryota; kingdom Viridiplantae; phylum Streptophyta; class Pinopsida; order Cupressales; family Cupressaceae; genus Cryptomeria; species Cryptomeria japonica. The sequence continues at coordinate 585,303,704 of NC_081415.1, read as the reverse complement.
CATCATCAACAACAATGGGAATGCGGCATCAGGTGTGCCTCCTATTTCTAAATTTTTTAAGAAAGAAAGAAAGTATACTCCTTTGAATGAATCATTGCATAGTATTATGAATAAGTTATTGGAACAAAATGTGCTTACTCTTCCTCCTATAAGACAAATTGATCCTGCAAAGATTACTTCACCTTATTTTGATAACAAAGCTTTTTGTCAATTTCATCGTCAGCCTGGTCATGATACTGAAAAATGTTTTTCTTTAAAAGGTAAAATTCAGGATTTGATTGATAATAATACTATTTCTGTTTCTGGAGTGAATGATAAAGGCAACACATCTGTAGCTCCTCCTAACCAAAATCTTCAGATTTTCACTGATCCATTGCCTTCTCATACCTCTAATGTGATTGAGACTAATGATTCCTCTCTCTCATCTGATGGTCTTGTGTCTATGACTCTGAATGTGATTAACTTTGTAGAGCAGCAAGAAATCCCTGAAGAACCTTCCATCACATTTGATTCTAGCGAAACCATTAGGGCACCTGATGGTCCTTTATACATAGTTGCAAAAGTCAAGAATACACCTTGTCGTGGAGTGCTTATTGATCCTTCGTGCATGATTAATGTTATTACTGAAGAATTTCTTTTTACTTTGCAATTGAATCAAGTGATCTATGACAAAATAGATGTGATTGTGAAATTATTTGATGCTTTTTCTTCTCCTGCAATTGGTTCTATTACATTGCCTATTGAGGTCCATAACAAATCTCTTGATGTGAACTTTGCTATTATTCCATCTTCTGAACAATTTCGTGTGAAGCTTGGCTATCCTTGGCTATCTTCCATGAAAGCTATTGCTTCTCCTATTCATAAGTGTTTGAAATTTCCCCATAATGGTGAAGTTGTTACTGTCAATCATAGTCTCTTTAAACCAGCTGAAAGAACCTCTAGTGTTCCTCTTGATTACTTTTGGCCTAAACAATTCCAATCTCTTCCTCCACGAAGTGATCATCTTTTCAAATCTTATCAAAAGTGGAAAACAGATATGATCCTATCTCTAAGTGAACCTAGAGCACCTAAACTTGACATTCCTATCATTCTTGAGAAGGAAGTTCTTCCTTTGAAAGATAAAACTAATGTCTTTCCTCAAGAAGATTCCCAACCCATCCCTATGGATGTGACTATGTCTATGCCTAATAAACTTCCTAAGAGTAGACCTATACCTCCTCGTCATGATGGACTTGGTCTTCTCCCTAAACCAAATATTCTTCCCTTATATGGAGCAATTCCTCCTCCTTCTTTTTATAGAGAGAAGAGACCTTCTTCTTCTCCTATTATCCAGCCTAAGAGACCACAACCTAAACACCCAAGTGCTAAGGATGAGAACATTCCTCCTCCTCAATCTTCTCCACTTCCTACTAAGACTAGACGAAATCGTTCTGCATGTGAACGCCGATGAAAGCATCATCTTAGAGCTCAGGCAGTTGTTTCTCAAACTTTGCAATCTCCAAAAACACCTTCAACAAGCATTATTCCATTTTCTCCTTAGCCGGACATTGAGCCTAAATCTCCTAAACATAAGATGCATGATGGTCTTGATCCTGTGCGAGTTAAAGATCCTATTTTTATAAATCTTAATGATGCTATAGATGAAAATGTTATTCATGAGGAACATGTTACTCCTCTTGCTTCTGATAGTGAATATGAACTTGTTGATGTTGATAACCATTTATCTAATGAATTTTCTAAAGCACTTATCCTAGCTCCTAGACAAGAACAATGTGGCTCGGAACATGAACATAGCCCTTGTTTGGATCTTGTGATAGCTCCATCTGCTGTGTTGGATGTTCCTCCTCTAGCGTGTTCCCTACCTTCCCGAAACATTGATCAACAAGATCGGGGGGTAGATGACATGCTAGACTAGTTACATTAGCATAGAAGATTCTCTCCCCCTCTCTTTTGTTACTTCTTCTATATGTTATTCTCATTCTTCTATTTGTTGTCCTTGGTGTTGTCTACTTGAGGATGATGCAAAGCATTGAGATCTCTTGATCTCTCTCATGTTGACTCAAAAGACACATGTGTTCCCTTCTTCTAGGTGACCTTCCTTGATTGGGGAATGAAGAACAATTATGCATACATACATATGATATATATACATGAATTATCATACAGCATACTGACCCCGAGGAAAGCGAAGTCACCTCGTGCTTTGTGTTTTGTGTCTATTATCCTTGGGCTTATCTCACACTTGGGGGCTAAATCCTTGCGATAACGTGCTCCTTTCTCATTTCTTATATGTATCACTACGTTAAAACAATCACCCCCGGTGAGGCATGTGCGATCGCTTTAACGTAGGGGGGCATACATCCCGTTCATATCTTTTCAAGATACTTGAAAATTTCTTGGTAAATTTAACCTTGCCTTGAAAATTTTTGATATCTTTCTTGCATGACTCATAGTGAGGGAACCTTACTACTGACAGTCATGGTTCTCCCTCGTGATCTTCCCTTTTACTTTGTCAATCGAAGTCGTAAGATCCTTAGTCCACTGGGGGCTTGGTGTGTCTTGCCTCCTTGATGTGGTGAAAGTCTTTCAATGTTGTTTCCTTGTACTTTACCGAAAGTATGAGCGTACGCTTATACTCCCGCTAAAGTGGGGGCTAAATGTAGCGTCCTAAAATTGAGACACTTGCAATTTCGACTGCATTTCGGTCTTCACGATGGCGACGCAACACGCAACCTAAATGGAGACCCCAAGACTTTCTCGCGACACTGAAAACTACATTTTTCAAGCACCCTGGCCTGAACCTCCTTGCACCCTGATGTCCCGGGAGGTGGGACCAGAGCGCCCAGTGCCCTGGTCCCTCAGGACCAGGGCGCCCAGCACCCTGGTCCCCAGGACCATGGCGCCCAGCGCCCTGGTCCCTGGGTCCTATTTTGGGCCCGGTCTCCTAAGGGGCTCGGGTCTTTTTGTTTGCAATTTGGAAATTACATTTCCTGGTCGGCCTAAGGTCAGGAAAATCAGTCTATCAGCCCTAAATGACAAGTATATAAACTACATTTTCCTCTTTCATTCGATATGATGGAAAAGGCATGGAAACTATACTCAAACATTCAAGCATTCAAGCATTCAAGCAATTGATCATTTCAAGTCTCCATTCAAGGCTAAGTGTTGCATTCAAGACAAGGATTCAACCATTGAAGAGGAGATCACATACTACATGCTACAACATACAACATGCAACATCTATACCTTCGCACATAAGGATACAAACATCCTTAGAACAAGGTATTAGTACTTGTTTTACAGTCATTTACATTTACAGCTCTTGCTCATTTCTTGGTTAATTCCAAAACCGGGGTTTGACCTAAAGGCAAACCCCTAATCCCTAACCCCCCAATCGTCTTCGCTTTTCTGTGTGTAGGTTGCAGGTACGCGGCTAAAATTGAAGATCTAGAATCCTTGTGCAGAGACGAACAGATCCCCCTTCGTTTCGCGGATTTTTCGGAGGACCGTGGCACTGGGCGCCATCGTCCCGATAACTTTTGCTCAAATTTGCAGGACAGCGCCGTATCGACATTCTACTACTAATTCCAGGTCCGCAGCTTCATCCTATAACCTGAACTCAGTTTATAAGCGAATCTTTATGACTTTCTATGCATGCTTAGCTTAATTTCCTTAACAGCATTCTTTACAAAAGAGGGTAGCCTTGCTTTCCTAACCCTTGAAATTCATTTAGCATCCAATCTTGCATTGCGTGGGATTGGATCTTATGAGCTTCAACCCCTCTTTTGAATGTAAAGTCTCTCCCCTAAGTGAAAACCATCGAATCCTAGCGAACCTCCCTTCTCTCTCCTCGGAGTTGGAAGAGGGGAGAACAACTAGGGTTAGATCGCGATTTTTCCGCTTTACACTAAGTTTTCAAGGTTGATTCTGTTTGTAAGAAGTTCAGTTTTGCAAACTGAATAGTGTCAAATATTAGTTTGTAGATCCCTTTGTGAATTTTTATTTCACACCCAGTTGACCTACAGTTCAAAGTGGTTGTCCCCATGATTGTCTATATATTTTTCTACCTCATTCCTAGTTTGTATCCCCTAGTTTGTATCCCCCTAGCTCCTTGTTTGATAAGTATCCAAGACCCATTCTGAATGCACTATTTTTTCACTGTTTCAAGCAACACTTTCAAAGTTTTCAAAGAAGGCAAGTTGGGAGGTAAAATTTTTCACATATGATGGAATTGAGATAAACCCTCTTGCACACCTATTAAAGGTATCCAAATGTGCCAACATGCCAAGTGGTAGCCCTTGTAGCGAAGGTTTGATATTTTTTCAAATCAAGTTTTGAATGGTACTCAGGTTGTTTTAACAAGTGTATTTTCAAAAACAACTGAGTAAACAACTTTGGAGATTAATATATTTTTCTTCAGGAATCTTCATGAGACATTGTTGGCCATTATAGATTTTTTGCAAAATGTACTTTAGGTATGTCGGGTCTCAAGCCCTAATTAGGTGTTTAATCGGTTTTTAGGGCTGATTCCAGAGGCTACTCAAGTGTTTTGGGCCAAAATTTAAAGTTGCATAAAAGTCAAATTTAGTAATTGCTCATTAAATTTACTACACCCAAAACACATCCAGTCATTGTATCAGATCATTTTCACAGGTTCAATTATGCAGAAATGATTTTTTTTTAGTCAGGCCCACCCGAGGCCCGACTAGTGATAAAACTTGATGTGTCATTTTGAACCCATTTTGCATGTTATTTAAATAATAATATATTCAAAATGATTAAAGTATTTGGGCAAAACCAATATATGAACCATTAAATTGGTCCCCCCCCCCTCATGACATGGATTAAAAAAATTGTTACTTTGGCGAATTATTGAGTCACTAAAAATCAATTGATAATGAGTCAAGTGTGGGAATAATTGGGGTTAGTGGTTTGAAATAATTTTTAAACCATTTATTTGTAAATGATTTAATTATTCTAAAAAAAGAGGGCCCACGTAGCTTGGCTTACTGAGGGAGGGGTGTCTCAATTAAAAGGAAATATGTAAGACTTTTCAAAAATATTATTATTTTTCCCTAGTGGCATGCTAAATGAACATCATAATAGAACGCGGGGCAAGGAGAAAGTGTGTGGGGAGGATTTTTACCCCACACCATGTTCAAGACTGGAGTGAAGGACATGCTAGGTAAGGAGACATGCGGCAAGGATGAGATTTCCTTATCCTGCACAGCCCAACAAGCAAACCATAACATCACGCGGGGTAAGGCTAAGAAAAAAGAAGTAAACACACTAGTAGGCCTTATCCCACATGGAAGTGGGGATGGCCAAGAGAATAGTGTGGGATAAGAATCAAGGCCCGTAGAAGATCAAAAACATAGCATGGGATAATATCAAACAACAAGGCCAATGCAAAATGAAGGAGGATGCGTGTGAAAATAAATGGTCAAAGTTTAGGGAAAAATGAAACAGAGAAGCAAATGTTGAAAGCATATTATCTTAGGATTTTGTACAGAGTGTTGGAGTGATGAGAGGGCTGACGCATGGGGAGGGTCTCCATATTTTTGGAGTGATATACTTTGAAATTACTGAGTTTAGAGGAAAATCTGTGCTTGCTGTCGGGAGCGGCAAGGGATGCAAATGCTGCTGGAAGGGCGTTGTGATTCAAATCATGCCTCCCATAAGTTTACAAGAATAATAGTTGATCTTACATTAGTTTTATGATGTGTGCAGTGTGCATCTATATGTGGGAGAGGCTATGTTGGGTTTGAGCCAAAGGTAGATGAGGATATGTGCAGTGAGTGGTGGCATGCTTCCTAGTGATGCCACTATTTGTGAATTAAAAGATGGCATGGGATACGGTGTTTGGCAAGAATATACCTTCAATTTGCCAGATTTTCCCAAATTTATTAACAAATGCAATTTGTTCAAGGCATTCAAATGATCAATTCCTTTCCTTAGCCTATTTATAGTTATGGGGTATCTTAAAATGCTTTTCCTTTATTAAGTTGATGAAGATATAACACATAGAGAGAAAAAGGAAGATGTGCAGATTTAATAATGATCGATTGGGCATGAGGAAAGACCTAGTCACACAAATGTCATGTGGATTAGATGCACAATTGCCTCGAATGATGCAAGGATATTTCCCACAGAGAATAGAAATTATAGAGTTGCATCTTACCTGAAGATGAGGAGGGGGCGATGAATAAAGGAATTTGACTTCTCTACTTCATTTTGTTGACTCCAACTTATTTAGCAATGGAAAGGGCACTATGTTCTTTGTTCATAGAGTATGATTGTATGGGGCATGCAATGATGGATAGTTTGAGCAGCCGTCCGGGTATGGTTTTGTAGGATAAAGTAAATCATTTTCAACCTAGGTTAGAGCATGTGAAAACAATAAGGAAATTGTTGGCAACAACAATGCAGGAAAACTTAGAGGGGGAGGTGAATCAGTTTTCACCAAACTTACACAAATTAACCTCAACTTCAAATATGATGAAGAACAACAATAGAAAAGATAGATACCATATCAAAAACACACATAGCACAAAGCTTTTTTATGTGGAAAACACAGCTAAGGGAAAAACCACAGTGGGAACCGACCCACAATATTATGATACTCTTCAGTAGTATGTGTAAATATTACAATCGGGAATGAACATGCATTTAGGCAAACTCCCTAGAGCTCACTGTTCAAAAACAACAAAGGGATACAAATCTAGGAAGTCTCACTACCTTACAAAGATCAGATAACAATCTAGATTACATAAATTGGAAGAATAGCATCTCCAAATGCTTGATCATAGATTCACTTGAGCACATTGTCTGCACGACAACACTTCTCCGATCTTCTACATACTTCTAAAAGATCAATTTTCTTGTTCACACATACAACTTTCTCAAAGACCATAGACACAACTGCAAACACACAACTTACATGATCATTACACTTATTTATATAAATCATCAACCTTAACTCCAAGGTCGACTCAATCCATAAGACCTAATTACAAAATTACATCACACAATACATAAATCAATATGCGGACCAATACAATGTCAGAAAGGACATAGCATGGACCCAAATCAAAACCTCGAATATGCAACACCACCGAATATATTGCTAAGATCATCTGCAACACAAAACAATCATCAAGTCGGCCAAAAAGTTGTATAACATGAATAATACCATCAGACCAATAAAATCTTCAATAACATGCACAATTATCAATGCAAACCACCAAAACACATAGAACATGATCGAAGAACATCAACAAGCAACGTGAATTCCTCTGCAGCAACCACAACAACTTGGATAACTAGAATCATCATTGTTTCACCACCAGAGCTCAAGAACACCAACAACAAACTCAAATATACGCTTGTGAATTTCCAAATCATGAACCACTCAAACTGAGGACATGCATGAATGTCCCAAACACTCTCCAAAATCCACTCAACATAATGAATCAATTCTGGAGCAATACAAACTAGAAATTACAACTCAATAGAAAAACCAATCATCACACCAAATCACATAACTCGATCAAATCACCTTCTGGAATACTAAAACTCATACTGAATCAACTACAGATAAGTATCTCAAAACCCATTAATCCACATAAGCATATCTACAACCAAACCAACCGAACCATCTCTCTAGAACACTGAAGCACAAAAACACAAGAATATGTTGACATTAATTACAACAACGCATTCCAACAACTCTAATATATAACAATCTCCCCCTTTGGCATTGATGGCAATATATGAATTTGAAAAACAATCAATGCAAAGAAAGAAATCAACTCCAACAATCTCCCCCTGAGATCATGCATACATAGCTCTCTACCTTAGATAGATAAGACAATTTTTCACATGTTTCTCTCCCCTTTTCACATAAATACAAAAGACTCATACAAATCATTATTCTCTCCCCCTTAGAACAAACTCACAAATCTAAACATTTGAATCACACACTGACTACTCCCCCTGAGTAGCAGCACCCACTCATCAATCCGAATATCAAAATAAGACTATGAATTCCATTGGATTGATGCAACTCAATGCATCTAGTTCCCAACAGGAGGGGCAATCACCCCTAGCTTCTCTCTCAGATTTACAAATGTATCTGTAGGCAAAGGCTTCACGAAGATATCTATAATCTATTCCTTTTTAGATACATACTCCAATTTGACTTCTTTCTCATTCACCTTCTCTCTCAAGAAATGAAACTTGATTGATATATGTTTTGTCTTAGAATGCAACATCAGATTCTTAAAAATATTGATAGCACTTGAATTGTCATAATATATAATAGTAGGCTCATTATAAACAACTCCAATATCCTTCAGCATCTGCTTCATCCAAATTACTTGAGTACAATTGCTAGTAGTAGCAATGTATTCAACTTTTGCAAAAGATAAAGAAATAACATCTTGCTTCTTACTTGCCCAAGAAATCAACTTCTTTCCTAAAAAGAATGCACCACCTTGTTGAACACAATGTACCATTGAGAGGGGGGTGAATCAGTGGTTCCTAGAAAACTTTTCTTTTTTAAACCAAGCTTGGAGTACCGGTTAACAACCTAAATGCTAAACAATCAAACCGGTAAGATAAGAGTGGATATCAAAAGAGACAAACACACAAATGCATAACCCACAACAACAGATTTATGAGGAAAACCCAATATGGGAAAAACCCTTGTGAGAAATGTTGTTGGAGTCTATTGCTCCAATCCAACCTCACAATGTAACAATAGATTACAATGATTTAGGGCACCAACCCATGGAGCACCAACCCCTGCACCAAGCACCAACTTGGTGTAATATAATGAAATAAAATTTTAATGCAATAATAGCACCTAGTTGCAAATGAGTTTTGCAACACCTAATCAATGAATGTCTATCGGTTATCAACTTTCTCTATTTCACCAGTCCTTCTTTTGTCAGTTATCAAATTGCTCTCTCTCATCTCTTACTAGTTGCTCTTTGTTTCTCTTCTCCTTCTTAGAACCTCACCCTACATAATATCACACTTGGGTGCCTTCCTAACATTTCAATACCTACCAGTATGTTTGACTGTTAAGACTATAACAGTTCACCGGTTTCTCTATCTCTACCAATTAGATCCGATCACTAGTTCAGCCTGCTAACACATACTCTCTCTCTTCATAAAAGAACTCCAAAATAGATAGTTTCTCTTCTTGCTTGGGCTCTCTTCTTCCTCTCAATTTGCATCTAGCATTAGGCAATAATCGATCTTAGTCTCAAGTTCACATATTTATATGTGAGGATTCCCGCCGAAAGCAACATTCAAATGATGGTGTGTTAGGGTTTTCCTTCATCAGCTCGATCCATATCGAATCTGATCTGATCTACTTTTATGGAATGGTGATCTACATCACCTGAAATAGCACAGCCATCTCCTCAGTTTTCAATGTTTATTTTCTATTTTTGGATGTCTATGGTATGCTTTTCTACGTTTCTCTGTTAATCGCCATTAATGGCTTGACTATTTCCTTCATCCAACGAGTATAAAGATTAGATCATCCTGGAAGGTTAGTTTAATAACCTTGCCACTCTGTCTTCCTCAAGCTGCAACATCCTACCATCATCCCATGATTTGTGGTTTCTTCATTAATATTGACCTGCCCATCAGACTACTACATCGATGAATACTTCACCAACCTCTGTGTGCTCGCCACCTGGTGTCCATCTGTCATCCTTATCAACATCCACCTCTGCTCAGACTGCAAAGTTAGTTTGACATCCTTCACTGACTAAGACTCACTACCGGCTAAACACATCTGACTGGTATAACCTAACTTCACTGGTGGACCTTCATACCTGCTGACCTCTTCTCTGTCGGTGGATCAACTTGTCCTTCCATCAAACATCTTGGTCCATCCACTGAATCCATTTACCGATTGCATTATACTTTTCTTTGTCTATTAGTGATCACATCCCTCTTCTTCTTTTCTTCTTTGCTTTCTTGTCGATGGTCCTACATTACCAGTAGATGCTTCACTTCATGTGTACCAGTAATATACTTGTACTATCAACCTACACACTCCATCCTTCATATTGGTTGACATCATTATTTACTCACCGGTGACCATGCCATACCGGTTGACATCAATGACCACCTAATGCCAACAATCTCCCCCTTTGGCATTGATGTCAACTCACTACAAGTATTCACACAGGTAGATACTTCACCCCATTTGACACAATGACAAAGGGTCGGGATACTTTATTCTGCCCCTTTGATTCATACTTATCTCCCCCTTAGCCAAATATTCTCTTAGTGATTATAGTTAGTACTCATTATGATCAACATGTGGTTCAAGAGATATAGATACTACTGTGAAATCCCCCTTAACATCTTATCTCTTTACAAACTTAAGTGCATGAGGTAGGTGACACAACTCCCAACTTGTGTCTTAAGTACTCAAAAGTTCTTACCATTAATGGTTTGGTGAAGATGTCTACCACTTTTTCTCCTGTAGGAAGATATTCCATTATGACTTCTTGTCCTTCAACCTTCTCTCTAAGAAAATGATACTTGATAGCTATATGCTTTGTGCATGAATGCATCATCGGGTTCTTTGATATGTTGATGGCACTTGAATTGTCACATAGGATGGAAATAGGATCAAAGATATCCACCTGTACGTTCTTGAGGGTCTGTTTCATCCAAAGCACCTGAGAGCAACATGTGGTTGCAACAATTTATTTTTCTTTGGCAGTGGATAGGGACATTGAATCTTGCTTCTTGCTATGCCATAAGACCAACCGGTCACCTAGGAAGAATACACCACCACTTGTTCTCTTCTGGTCATCAATGCAACCTACCCAATCATCATTAGTATATGCCTCGAAGATGAAATCTTCTTGTTTAGGGTACCATAATCCACAGTTGAGTGTCCCTTACAGGTACCTACAAATTATGCTAACTGCATTCATATGTGACTGCTTAGGTGTTGCTTCAAATCTACCCACCATACATATTTCCTGCACTATATCCGGTCTAGAAGAATTATGATAGAATAAACTACCTATAACAGATCTATACAAGGTCTGATCCACTACTGGTGACTCATCATTCTTGCAAAGTTTTCTTCCGGTCACCATGGGGGTGTTCACCAGTTTGCAGTCCTCCATTTTAAACTTCTTTAGCATGTCCTTTGCATACTTGGTTTGTGAGATGAAGATTCCCTTATCTAGCTATCATATATTTAAACCAAGAAAGTATGTCAACTCTCCAAGCATTGACATCTCAAACTCTAAATGCATCTGATCAGCAAAATCTTTGCAAAGAGTATCTTTGTTGCCTCCAAAAATGATGTCATCTACATACACAGCTACAATGTGTGGTTTCTATCTGCCTTGATGTATAGATTGTTGGCTACACTCCTATTTTTGAATTCTTTCTCCTTTAGATACTTATCTAGCCTTGAATACCATGCTCTAAGAGCCTGCTTTAAACCATATAGGGCTTTCTTCAACCGGCACACAAAGGTGTCATCATCATGTAACATAAACCCTTTTGGTTGCTCCATGTACACTTCTTCCAAATTTCTATTGAGGAAGGCAGATTTTACATCCATTTGATATACCTTATAACCCTTGTAGGCTAGAAAAGCTAGAAACATCCTAATTGCTTCTAGTCTAGCCACTGATGCAAATGTTTCTTCAAAATCAATGCCCTCTACTTGAGAGTAACCCTTGCACACAAGCCTAGCTTTATGCCTAACAATTTTACCTTCTTCATTCACCTTGTTCTGGTAAACCCATTTGGTGCCAATGACGTTCTTATCTTTCGGTCTAGGAACTATTTCCCAAGTGTTGTTCTTCTCAATCTACTGCAACTCTTCTTCCATGGCATCCATCCATTTCTGACTTTTGTTGGCCTCATTGAATGTCTTAGGTTCTACTTCAGGCATGAGGCATAAATTTACTTGTTCATCATTTTGGGCAAGTCTCCTTCTAGTCTGCACACCATCACTCTTATCACCTAAAATCTTCTCTTTCAGATGATTCTTCTGCACATACTAGTTAGGGACCTTATTGGATGCTTCTTCTATTTCATTGTTATACTGAGCTTCTTCACCTTCATCACCTGAATCATCAAACCAGTTTACTTGTGCTCGTCTTCCTTTATGCATTTCCTTGTCAACTCTTATATGCACACTCTCAATGACTCTTCTTAGTCTTTTGTTGTAGCATTTGTAGGCCTTACTATTTGTTGACTAGCCAAGGAGGATCTCTTCATCACTCCTAGAGTCAAAACTACCTAAACCATCAATGTATCTCTTGATAAAACATTTGCTTCCAAACACCTTGAAGTATTTAACTGATGGTCTTCGGTCATACTATAGCTCATAAGGTGTCATTTTGATGTTTGTTCTTAACTAAACCTGGTTCAAAGTATATGTTGTAGTATGAATTGCTTCCTTCCAATACACATCCAGTAAACTTGCCTCCTTTAACATGGCTTTGGCCATCTCCTTGATTGTCATGTTCTTCCTTTCTACCACACCATTTTGTTGTGGTGTCCCGAGGGTTGAATATTGTCTTCTGATTCCATGCCTTTCACAGTAATCTTCAAACTCATTTGATGTGAACTCTCCACCCTGGTCTGATCTTAGGCATTTCAACTTGCACCTACTTTCCATTTCTACCATCTTCCAGAAGATCTTGAATCTTTCAAATACTTATGATTTATCTTGTAGGAAAGCGACCCATGTCATTCTTGAATAGTCATCAATGAAGAGCATAAAATATCTTTCACCGGAAAGAGCTCTTGTCCTAGTTGGACCACATAGATCTGTATGCACTAGTTCAAGTGGTCTTGAAGTGTTGTGTTATTTTGTCTTGAAACTCACCTTAGTCTTCTTTCGTTTCACACATTCATCACAAAATGCGCTTACCAGTTTGATGATGGGGGAATATTTCTCACACAACCCTTTTTGCTTACTACAACTAGATTATCAAAATTTATGTTGCCTAATCGTTTGTGCCACAACTAGATTTCATCCACTTGTCCCAACATGCATTGGGATTCAAAACATTCTTTCAGATTGTATACATTACCATCTATCCTCTTACCTTCAACTATAGCCTGATCGGTAGTCTCCTTTATCTGGCAACCAGTAGAATTGAAGGTGAATTTATAACCTTTGTCACACATTTGACTCACACTCAGCAAATTATTCTTTAGGCCTTCCACATAATATACATCATGTGCTTTCTCAATATTTAGAGTACCTTTTACCTTTATTTTTACGGATGAGTTGTCTCCAAATATCAATAAGCCACCATTCCAATCTTCAAGTTTGATAAATTTATTTTTATCACCGATCATGTGGTTGGAGTAACCACTATCTACACCCATAGATTTCTTCTTTTTGCATGTAGGGCGGTCTGCACTATCAGACTTGATTCTTCTTTGTCCTTTTCTTTCTCAACCCAAACCGGTTGAGTTTCCTTCTTCTTGTTGGCTACACTTTTATACTCTAGTTTGGCTACCAATTCCTGTTCAGAAGTTTCTCTCTTCTGCTTGATTTTCCCGTTCTTACAAAACTTTAAAATATGTCCAAACTCTTGACAGTTATAGCATTTCACTTTTATATTGAAAGATGAATCTTTAAAACTATTGTAGGACACTTATTTACTCTTCCTACATTCAAAACTCATATAACCAAATCCATTGCACTGATAATAGACAACATTCATATCCCAGAGTGTATTAAATGGATTTCTACTTGCATATCTCATAGTGGGCTTATTTGTTAATCTACAGTCAGCTAACGTATGTCCAAATTTGTTACACTGATAACCATAACCATGAAAGTTAGGAACATACCAATTAGGTTGCCTTGGTCCTGCAAACTTCTGTCTCACCGGGGGTATTCCTTTCATGCTGCTAAATATCATGAATCCTTCATGATCAACCCTTTCATTTCTCCTAAGATCTACATTCTAGTACATTGAGTGTGGCCTCCAGTTTATTGATTGTGTATACTGGTTTTTGTGGTGGTTTCTAACAGCTTATGCATAAGTCTTCTTACCAGTATCCCTTCTTACTGTGAATGTTTTCTTCTCTTCACCTTCACTTGAAGAAGTGAACTGTATCTCCTTACCAGATGTATCTTTCTTGTTTGTACTTTGTCCTTCTTCAAATCCTAAGCCACCAGTATCTTTAGATTACTTCTATTTTCTCAACATCTTGTCCAAGGCTTCTATGCTACCCTCATATTTGCTTCTCACTTTCAGTTCATCCTTACGATTCTCAAGCTCCTTTCTGAGCTTCACTATTTCTACTTCCAAATGTTGATGCTTCATTTCCTTCTTTATCAGATCAGAGGATGTAGCTTCACATATCCTCTTGGATTCTTCCAAATGGAGTTTCAAGTAAGAGATAACTTGATTGGACTCATCTAGAGATTGCTTCAAGTGATCTTGTTCTTCTACTGCAACAAGTTTGACTTTCTTGAGTTCTCTTCTAGTCTTACTTAACTCCTCAAGAGCACTTATGAGCTCACCTTCTAGATTCACTTCAGCTTCAATATCTTCATCTTCCACCACCATTTAATCTAGTTCCATAAAGAGATTAACTTCTCTTTCACCTTAATGGCAGTCATCTTTTGATGCACTTTCTTCATTTGTGGCATCATCCTCAATGGTATATAAGTTATTCTTCTTCTGGTAGCTTTTTCTTCCTTACCAGTCGACTTTCCTTTCTTTGTCCTTGCCAACAAATCTACCAAAACTTGTTTGCTCATCTCCACTAGTTTCATTAAAGGGACATTTTAGAGCAAAGTGTCAAACTTTATCACAGTTGAAGCATTTGAGTGGTAACTGTTGGCATATGCACACTCCAATGAGACATTGTAGGTGATTGAAGGTTTTGTCATTGATGGCAACCTTACAATCCTATGGCACCGACAAGGCATTACACCGGCACTAGAAAGATCAAACTCTACATTGACACTCAGACCACCGGCACTGGCAGAGAAAGGAAGCATACCGACACAGAGGCTGACGGGATTTTTGTTATATTATATTTTGTTTATAATTGTAAAATCTTTGTAAGCCAACTTGGCATCATTGTAAAATGACTCATATATATAAGAGATCATTATAGAACATTTAAAAGAAAGATAGAAGAATATATTTAGGCAAAATAAGGTAGACCTATTATGCGAATTATAGGTTAAGGGTTTATGTTAGAAGCAGAGTAGAAACCGGTACTGGATCTGGCATTATAGATGCTATTCTGAAGTAGTACAAGATACTGGATTTGTATAATCCATTTTTGTAAGTCAGTGAGACTTCCCATTTTGCATTTGAGCAATGAGCTCTAGGCAGTTGGCCTTCTTGCATGTGCAGGCCCCTCTTGTAGCAGTAATATTCTTTTATTGGCCAGTAAGTGAATATTGTGGGTCACAAATCCCACCAAGGTTTTTTCCACACCAGGTTTCCTCATTAAAACCTTGTGTTATGGTGTACTTTTCATGTGGTTGCTTTCAATCCTGTTTATTGCATTATTTCTTGCATACCGGTACACTGTATAATTGAGACCAATGATCATATAATTGAGACTTATGCTAAAGCACTTCTGGAAGCACCAAATGAACCAAAGGAAGAAGTATTTGTAGTGCTGAGACCATAGAAAAACAAATTCAATGTAAGAAGAGAGTGAAAAAGGTTGAAGCAGTTGTGAGAAGAAGTTCTAGACAGGCTAAGGCTATTAAAGAAGATGTATTGAAACAAACCGGTATCACTGAGGATGAGTTAGGAACTCTACAGCCTGAAACTCACCTATCACCGGTAGCTACTTCTTTGGAGAGTGACATGCCTGCAACTTTCAAAAGAGTTGTAAGGAAAAGAGATCCTTCACTGACATCCACACCTTCACCTAGAAGGACTAGACAAAAACAATAGGCAGTGAGATCTTCAGTTAGAAAGACAACACCAAAGAAAAAGTTGACACCAAAGAAGAAGAAGACTAAACAAAACATGGCCCCTCTTGACAAATTGCTATATGAAATCACAGAGGAAGGGAAACTCAAGAACATAGGAAAGGTCTATGATACACTGTCAGCAGATGAAAAAGAACAAGTTGAAAATAGTGTCATTTTACACATGGACATCTATAAGAAGTTCTTAATGGAAGTGATAGATGATCTACTAGATGAATTGTTCAAAAGACTAGAAGAAAGAAGACAAGCTGTTGTAGAGCTTGATAAGAAAATCAAAATTGAAAAGTTACTTGTTGTTTACCTAGTAAACTCACCTAAGGAGATAGATAACTTAATTGCAGAAGCCAACCAGTCAGTATTCTCTACTGCACACCGGCATATTGCATTAATGGTTGGAAGAGTGAATGAAGTAACAGAGGAAACAAAAAATGCATTGGACATATTCCTTGTTGAGAAAGAAAAATAGGAAGAGTACAGGAACCCCAAACCATTAAAGGTATACCAGAAGTAGAAGGACAAAGGAAAAGGAAAGGTTGGTGGACCTTCGAGCATCAAAGTAAAAGACAACTTACTCCCACCACCTCAAATTACATCACCGGTAACAACAACTGAAGATCAACCGACAGATGAGAGTATGGACATAGAGGATACAAATCCTAATCCTGAGGTACTATACATAGTTGATGTTGATACACAAAAGGTCAACATTGTGATAGACAAAGATACAACCGGCAAGACAGATATGGCTAGTGAGCCACCGACAATTGACAACATTGACAATACTGAAAGAAAAGTTGAAGTTGATAACACAGAGCAATAGGTAGAGACTGAGACCGAGACTGAAACAGAGCAACAAATAGAGAGACAAGCAAAGCAATAGGCTCTAGAATAGGAACAGGTTCACATGGAAACAGTGCCACCGTCAACAGGAGAAGATCAAAAACTATTACTTCCTCCACTGGCAAAATTCAAAATGTTGGTTCCACCTCAACAGGTTACAAATCAACAAATGTAATTGAAGTACTTTTGGACTCCATAAAAAAGATAACAGATTGTAGTTCACAGGCTTATAAAGCTATAGATGACACAATCCCAATTTTGAAGATGATAGCTCCTAATTGTAACATAGACAATAAGGATTCTTTAAGCCAACTTGACACTTTGTGTAAATACATCACTGAGAACACAATGACTATTGAGCAAATAAAGGAAGAGACATTGAAGGATAAGGTAGAAATTGAAAAGAAAAAATTCTTTGAAGATCAGATAAAGAAGTGTACTAGGGAATTTAACACACTTCTACCGAAACTATGTAACTTATTGAAGGAATTTAAAACTCTGTACAAAGATACTTGCAAGACAAACTTTTTGATAGTAGACACAGATAAGAAAATGAGCAAGGTACAAGATGAAATCAATAAACTTGCTGACAATTTTGTTAACTCACCTGATACATTATCAGTTTTTGAACAAAGGATAACAAGTTTTGAGGAAGAGTTACTTAAGTTAGAAAGAGAAAAGGAGAGAATAGTAAATAAGGCAAAGAATTTGAGACTAAGACTGAGTCCAAGATTGGACCATCTAGCATCATTACGGAAGGAAATATCTGAGGCACTAGTACAGGGATAGAGAACATCGACAGAGCATATGCAACACCTCACCGATAAAGTTCAAAGAACAGAGACAACAATAAAGGACAGCAAGAAGTTTATGGGAAGTATAAACTTGATTTTGGGAGATCTTTTTCAAATTGTAACCACCCAGTTACAAAGTTGAGACTACAACTCTACTGACATCTTGACAACCTTTGTCATTGATGGCAAAGGGGAAGTAGTAGTATGAGAAAACAACCAGCAAAAGACTCATTTGCTTAGGGGGAGTTCTTATATTTTTGGAAACATTTTTCGATTACAAGTTTTGGATACACTTTTGAATTTTCTCATGAGTGTTGCCATCAATGCCAAAGGGGGAGATTGTTGGCATATGCACACTCCAATGAGACATTGTAGGTGATTGAAGGTTTTGTCATTGATGGCAACCTTACAATCCTATGGCACCGGCAAGGCATTACACTGGCACTAGCAAGATCAGACTCTACACTGACACCGATAGAGAAAGGAAGCATACCGACATAGAGGCCGACAAGATTTTTGTTATATTATATTTTGTTTATTATTGTAAAATCTTTGTAAGCCGACTTGGCATCATTATAAAATGACTCATATATATAAGAGATCATTATAGAACATTTAAAAGAAAGATAGAAGAATATATTTAGGAGAAATAAGGTAGACCTATTATGCAAATTATAGGTTAAGGAACTTTCCTTTATACTTACCAGATCCTCTCTTGAGCTTTCTGACAAATTTTTCTACCTCTGCATCTAAGTCTTCACTGGAACCTTTTTGAGGAACCTCTTCCTTTCCCTTTTTGATGGAGTTGAAGGTTGCCTCTTTCCTTGAAGATTCTTCACTGGTTGTCCTCATTTCATAGGGAGTTAGGGAGCCAAATAGCTCATCCATTGTGAAGGTTTTTAGATCCTTTACTTCCTCTATAGCAAAAACCTTAGTATCATATGTAGATGTGAGAGATCTAAGTACCTTCTTGAAAATAATCTCATCAACAATTTCCTCTCCAAGTTCTCTAATGGTGTTCATAGTTTCATCTACTCTGTGAAGGTAGTTTGCAATCGTTTCTTCATCTTTCATCTTGATGCATCCAAGCTTGGCCTCTTTGACTTTGGCATCTCCTTCAATTAAATTCTGCAATTTATCCTAAAGTCTCCTTGGTAGATGCGCATAGTGCATGACCTTGAAAAACTCAATATTTGACAACCCACTTAGAATAGCATGTTTAGCCTTTGCATTATTCTCATACTCCTTCTTAGCATCTAGATCAGTGGGAGGAACACATAGTATACTCATTCTTGACAAAACATCCACACATCAATACCAAGGGATAAAATATAGGTCTCCATTCTTCTGCTCCAGAAGGCATAGTTAGGTCCATAAAGAATGGGGGCTTTTGAGGAGGCAGGCTCATTTCTTGCCATTGTGTTCTTTGACCAGAATCTACCTAGTCTAGAGAAATATATAATCAACTGGGTACCTAGGCTCTGATACCAATTGTTGAACACATTGTACCACTAAGAGGGGAATGAATCAATGGTTCCTAAATTTTTTTTCTTTTTAAACCAAGCTTCGAGTACCAGTTAACAACCTAAACACTAACAAATCAAACCGGTAAGATAAGAGTGAATATCAAAAGAGGTAAATAAACAAATGCATAACCCACAACACTATATGTATGAGGAAAACCCAATATGGGAAAAACTTCAGTGATAAATGTTGCTGGAGTCTACTGCTCTAATCTAGCCTCACAATGTAACAATATATTACAATGATTTAGGGCACCAACCCATGCACCAAGCACCAACTCGGTGTAATATAATGAAATACAATTTTAATACAATGATAGTACATAATTTCAAATGAGTTCAATAACACCTGATCAATGGATGTCTATCAGTTATCAACTTTCTCTATTTCACCAGTCCTTCTTCTCCCAGTTGTCAAATTGCTCTCTTTGTTCTCTTACTAGTTGCTCTCTGATTCTCTTATCCTTCTCAGAACCTCACCCTACATAAGAACACACTTGGATTCCTTCCTAACCTTTCAATACCTACTGGTATGTTTGATTGTTAAGACTATAACAGTTCACCGGTAAATCTGTCTCTATCGGTTATATCCTCTCACTGGTTCATCCTACTAACACGCACTCTAACTCTTCCTAAAAGAACTCTAAGAAAGATAGTTTCTCTTCTTTCTAATGCTCTCTTCTTCAACTCAATTCGCATCCAACATTAGGCATCAATCAGTCTTAGTATCAAGTTCACATATTTATTTGTGAGGGTTTCCGCCAAAAGCAACATTCAAACGGTGGCATGTTAGAGTTTTCCTTCACCAACTCAATCTGTATTAGTTCTGCTCTGATCTACATTTCTAGAATAGTGATCTACATAACTTGAAATAGTACTACCATCTCCTCACTTTTCAATGTGCAGTTTCTATTTTTGGATGTCTACAACATGCTTTTCTGCATTTCTCTTTCAATCACCATTAATGGCTCGGTTGTTTCCTTCAGCCAACAAGTACAAAGATCAGATCATCTTGTGAGGTTAGTTCAATCACCTTGCCACTCTATCTTTCTCGACCCACAACATTTTGCCATCATCCCATGATTTGTGGTTTCTTCATTAATGCCAACCTACCCATTAGACTACTATGTCAATGAATACTTCACCGATCTCTCTGTTCTCGCCATCTGGGGTCCACCTGATATTTGTTGGAATATGTGCCTCTAATTCACTTGAAAATAGTCCATACTGATTAGGTTAAGTCCTACTGATGAAACAGTATGAAGGATTTTGTGAGCTCTATCGGCATGACTATTGCCGATGTATTCTTTTCTATTGGGTATCGAAATAACAGGTTTGAAGTCATCCCGATGACCTGACAAAGTCCAGGGTAACTTCAGTTATCGGAATGACTTGTGGAGTGATATGCCGATGATCCAATGAAGTCGCCTTTTGGCATTTGGGTTACATATTGGCTATCGGAATGACTTGTGCAGCGGTGTGCCGATGATCCGATGAAGTCGCCTTTTGGCATTCGAGTCGCATATCGGCTATCAGGTTGACATTTTGAATGTCGTGCCAATGTCGCGATGAGCCCACTCTACCTGGTCTCAGAGTGTTTCAGTCATTAGCATTGTATTCTTCTTTGTGTTCTGATGACCTGATGAAATCATCTTGTCAGGATGGAAATGCAGATCGGGATAGCAGTTTTGGTTTTGGTCTGATGAGTTGATGAGTCTGTGTGGGGGAAAAAGTGACACTAAGCAAACATGCCCTAATTTCACTTTCAATCACACACTTGTGGAATACGAAAGAGCCTAGAGGTATCACACAATTGGCTACTTCTTTTTGTGGAAGAGAGAGCCACGGGCTACCTATTAGGATTTCTATTCCTTTGTTGCAGATGATAGATAGAATGATGCAAGATCAACTATTAACCCTAAAGTGTAAGTATGAACTAGTAACAAGATTGCAGAATTGAGATTAAACAATGGAAAGCTGTAAACACAAGGAAAAGATAAGAAAGAAGATGTGTACCCGGAGTTAAAATCTGAGTGAAAATGTTCGGGATGGGGGCGCGGGCACCACTGTCCTGATTCTGCTCTTGAAACTGCTCCTGAAACTACTGTTTTGCAACCTAAAAAGCTGTCGGAAATGCTGAAACTTGCTGTCTGACAGAAGGACCAGGGTGCCCAGCGCCCCTGTCCCAGGGACTAGGGTGCCCAGCGCCCCTATCCTGGCAGGACCAGGGCACCCCACGCCCCTGTCCTAGCTTTCTGGGCTAGAATTTGGTGTGAAGTTCAGTCTTCGTCTGCTTCCGTCGGATCTGCAACTTGCGGCATCGTCCGAATCCCGAAACCTGCACTTATATCTGAAAAGGTATGGTGGGTGGCTATATAGGGTTTTGCCTTAGTCAAACCCCCACTTTGGTGATTTCCACCTCCATGAATAGCCAAGTTGTATTGTAAAAGTAGTGTGTGTGCAGACCTTGTGTGTGTGCAAGATCCTAAAATGCAAGTAAGCAAACTAGAGCAACCTAGAAAGTAAACCCTAATTGCTTGTAAATGATAATTTAAATGCTCCAAAATCAAGATGCAAAGTGATCTAAAGCATGAATACAAATTATATAATGAGGCTTATGCAAAGACATGAAAACAACATGAAATCATACCCAACCCCAAGGGAGGGGTACAAGCCAATCTTCAGTCGGTGATCCCTTATTGCTCTTCAATGCCTTCAAAGCCCTAAATGGATGAATGAAATTGATGAATGCTTGATGGATGGATGCTGAATATTGTTGAAGTCTTCAAAGATCTGCTCTTTCGCTACATAAAAGGTCCTTGAAACCAAAAATTTAGATCCTTTCAAATGAAGAAAGAGAGCTCTTATATATGAAACCCTAGGTCTTAATTTCAACTTTTGGCCGACCTAGAGATTGAATCTCCTGCCAATTTCTTGGGGTTAAGCTTTATTTTATGATTGGATCACGCTCCTAAAATTTTGAGAAAAATGTTCAGGACCGTGTGCACTCCGGGCGCCATGGTGCTGGCAACTTTTCACCAAATTTTCAAGGCCATCGGATATGATGATTTTAGAGAGAATCCCGAAGTTATAGGTGATTTCGAGATGTTTTGACCCCCGAAATCAAGCCCCCAAGTTCAAAATAGGACCTAATTAGGGTTTTTGATTAAATGATGTATTGGAAGAATAAAATGAAAAGGGGCACACTTTAATGAAAAGGGCCCAACTTTATGATATGGGAGATGATAAAATAGAACCTTAGACCTAATTAATTTAATTAATTAAGTACTAAAGGGGAAATGCAATGCAAAATGCAAAATGCGCCAAGGCGGGTGCTAAACTAGGTGTGAAATTGTACCACCCTAGCAAGTGCATACAATTTACGATGCTACATTTAGCCCCCACTTTAGTGGTCATATGAATACTACGTGCATATGCAAGCTAAAGTACAGAAAAGTAAACATTATTTGAAAAAGGATATATCCATAAGTTGTCGGACGAAGCCCCTAGCGGTATCTGTAGTACTCAGTTAGGAACCACAACCTACAAAACCACATGTTAGATCACAAAATCACCTAATGCTTACTAAGGAAGGTTATGAAAATTTGAGGATAGCTATATGCGCCCCCTGTTTCGGCTTGCTAATTTTAGTGAGTTGAAACAGGGTATCATGTTTACCACTTTGAATTGTTAAAGAATATTGATGACAAATGCTCACAAGAAGATTTGATATGAGATCAAAAACTAATGGAGAATCATTTGGTAAGAAAGAGGACTAAATCTCGATTCCAACATAAAAAAGAGTGTGAGGATTTGAGAGTTCTCTAACACAAGATGAAGGATGTAAATGGAAACAAAATGCAAAGAGAAGAAAAGAAAGAAAAAAAGCATGAATACACACATTGGTGATCCATGAGAAGAATAGTGAGAGAGAAAACATGGACTTATCGCCCCTAGATCTTGTCTAGGTGATCCATGGAAAAAAGGACATGGAAAAATAGCCCCTAGAGTCTGTCTAGGTGATCCATGTAAGGGAGGAGAGTGAGAAAGTCTAGCCTTATGCCGCTAGTTCCACTCAACCTCGTGCATGTGTGTGTAAGTGAGGTTAGAAGCACCTCATAGGAGTCTATGCCTGAGTATGCTACAACTTGTATATGTATAGTACAAAAGCGTGACATCTCGCTCTAAGAGTCTGTGCTCTGGTTCCGAGAATAATCACCTTGCATAAAAGAAAAATGGAGACATCTCGCTGTAAGAGTCTGTGCTCTGGTTCTGAGAATGACCCATTGCTCAAAAGGTGTAATGTTTATGTCATAAGCAAAGTAGAACAAGGATACCTACCTTCATCACAAAAGAAGATACCCCAAAAATGCAACAATGTCATAGATCCAAGCAAGGGAGTTTTTGCACTCTTTAAGCAAGGATAAGATAGTTGAAAAGGGATATCTTGTAATATGTGTAAAGGAGATCCTTAGAGGAGAAGAGATCTTTGTACAAAAGACACCTATCCTTGAGAGGAATTGTTTTAGACAAATATAGCACCTTCTAGAATAAGACAAAGAAGAGAATAAGAATGCAATACTTCCTTCTTTTGCGAGGTGAAAGTGATTCTTAATGAAGGATGATGCTCTTTTTAACCCAATTGGAAGAAGGAATTCATTATGGATGTATTTTACCAAGTGCAAAAGAGGTTGTAGTCAAGGACTTACACCTCTTGTAAGAGAGAATCCTTGAACAAATGACAACAAATGCATACAAGGAATAACATCAAGTAATAAAGTTCACACCATCCACGAAATAGGAAAAAGTGGATCCTTAGAAAAAAATAAGGAAAGGTCATTGTCTCCCAAGGATAAGGACAATGAGAAGGACTTACACAATCTTATAGGGAGAGATTTAGACATAAGAAAAATGTACTACATACTCACATGAGTTCATGCAAGCCAAACATTAGTGTATGTAAAATGCTTCTTACAAAAAGTGGGTAGGATAAGAAAGAGAATACACATCTTCTCCCATATCTAGGAAAAGAGAATTCTAAAGGAAAGATGATCAGTATTTCCACACTATTACCCCAAAGGGAAATTTTAACCATAAAAAGAAGAGATCTATGAAATCACTCTTGTCCCCATAGGAACAAGAGATAATATAGAAAAATTAGGCTATTATGTTACTATGAATGACAATGAGCCCCCAGTAAATGAGCTACCAATGTCACATAATGATGAGCAACATAATAGCCATTATTGTTATTCAAAGACATGATAGATTGAATGAGGTATTTGAATATGACAAGCTAAATGCTCAACTATAAGTGAGATCAAAAACATGTATAAAATGATAAAAATTGAAGAAGAAAAGTCACAAGAAATCTTAGAAGAGGGATGAGTGTAATTTATTAGAGCCTTATCCCTAGAGGAAAGGACTTTATGATGAATAGGAGATAAAGATTCATAAGTGGATTTAGAAATTTGAGGGGAGTCATAAAGAGATTTGTTCATTGCCAAGATTTCCTTATGAGGGGAATGAGAGTTGATAGAAGTAGAAGATGATTTAGTTGAAGTGAGATCATCATCACTACTAAATATAGCATTCACACTGAGAGATGGTGTTTTAGATGCTTTGGTGGGCTTACAAAGATTATATCCAAGTCCAAATGAATATTCATGCATGTTATGTTCTAAAGGAACTTTAATTCCTTGTTCATTTATGCCACAACCATTTCCACTATAGCCACTCTTAGCCAAAATATGAAAACCACGACCATAATGATTAGCCATTTCAGAAAGAAAAGGTGGTTTTTCATAAGACAAAGAATCAAATTCTTTAGAATTAGAGGTGTGAGGAGAAAAAGTTTGAGAAGCAGCCACAAAATTATTGCTCATAGGTTCAGATAAGACTGATTGATCTCTAGTTTCTTCCTTCTTTTTAACTTTAAGCTCTCTAGGAGGAACCCTATACTCACCTACGAAGGTGGGATTGAAATCAAGAGATCCCCAATCGTCTTCTGCAAGAACCTTCTCAGGATCAAAAGCCTTTTCATGTGTAGATTCAAGTTGAGAAGAATCTTCTTCAGGAACTTCAGACTCATCCAAATAATTTTGATTATCAGAGGGTGATGATTCATCCATAGGTATCTTATTTAATGAGTCATCACTAGAAGAAGAAGGCTTAGAAGAACTCCCTTTGGAAGTAGATGTTTGCAAACAAGCTTGAAAATTAGTATCACCTATCAAGGTATATGTCTTATTATTATAAATAAATTTAACTTGTCTATGCAATGTAGAGGGGACAGCTTGCATACTATGAATCCAAGGTCTCCCTAATAATAAGTTGTATGTTAGATTTCCCGACATAACATGGATAGGAGTAGGCAAAGTAGTATGTCCCACTGTGATGAGTAAGGTGATAATACCTAATGAAGACTTAGCCACATTATCAAAGCCTCGAATGGGATGAGAGTCAGGCTCAATAAGGGATGTATCGACATTCATCTTATGCAATAGATTAATGCTACACACATTAAGGCCAGAACCATTATCTACCAGTGTTCGTCTTATAGCAGTGTCATTTATGATAACCACAATCATCAAGGGATCATATTGATGTTGAATTTCACTAGTAGGCAACTCATCTTGTGAGAACACAATTTGAGCTATAGGATTCATCACAGAGTTAACCAAAGACACTATATTACTAGATGTATTAGGTGGAGGAACATTCAAATCTTTCAAGGCATCTTTTAACATTCCATGATGAGTGGAAGAAGTTTGGATCAAATCCCAAAGGGATATCTTAGCAGGGGTAGCTTTAAGTTCTATGAGATCATAGTCCTTACTAAGCATTTGTGAAATACGAGGAGCTTGAGGAAGAATAGGTTGGGAAGGAGGAAGTGAAGTTGGGATAACTGGAGGAGGATTAGGTTGCCTATTGTTTCTTGTGTTATAGGTATGAGCAACTGCATTATAGCTCTCTCTAGTCAGTTGCTTAGCATACTCATAAGGGCTCTTAGTAGATAACCTCCTTGCACAGTAATAATAGGTTTCTTAGGAGTGCAAAAAGAATCATTAGCATAACCACCTTGGACCACTAAGATAGGCTTATTTAAAGGTTGAGAATTTTGAGAAGGATAGGCACCTTGGATAGTGAAGAGAGGTTTGTTAGGTGTTTCATTCACACGTATCAAATTAATTGAGGATGGTTTAGAGGAATGAACAAAAGTGTTGGAAGAATTATTGATAGTCTTCTCTTGCACTAAAATCTTATCACGGATTAAATCAATTTTAGGAGAGAGACAAGGGGTAGGCATTGATGTTCTAGTAGGAAGAGTAATACTAGGAAAGGTCATATCATCCTCTATCATCAAAGGACCTACATGGGGAATAAACTCTCTAGGAGAAGGATCAACATTACTCTCTAAAGTCTCACTTTTGAGATGAAGATCTTTGAAAGAGATGTTAACCATCGTGTTTTGAACTAGGGTTTCCTTATGAGTAGAACCAAGTTGAGGAGAGGGAGATGCTTTATATTTAGAGGGAGAATGATTGAGATTCAAGGAAGGTGAGAAACTATCAAGGGAGTTTTCAATCTTGATTTCATCCCCTTTGGCTAGGGATAGAGAATAATTTATACCTTCTTCTAATGGCTCATCCCAAATAGTGAGGTTGTTGAAAGGAATGTTTGAAGTATTATCAATTTCAGGAGAGGAGATAACATTGTTTATTAATTCCTCATCCTTAGGAGGGAGAGCATCAATAGATGTGTTAAAATCATCCTCTTTCCTCAAAATATGTTCAATATGATCTTTAGGGGGGAGAGAATTAAGGAAATTGCTTTTTATTTCATCTTCTTTCTCTAAGGGATGCTTATGGGTAAGACAAACTTTAGGAGAAGGGTAAGAATTTATCATTAATTCATCATCTCTAGTGGGAATTTTGTTGGAAAAGGAAATGCCATCACTAGGAAATGTAGGGATAATGTCATCTTCTTGCACAAAAGGATCCTCATGAAGGGAGCGCTTTTTAGGAGCCACAAAGTCATCAAGGGCATCATCCAAAAAAGCATAATCATATCTATTAAAAGGTTTATCTTTTGATTCAAAAGGAGATATCTCTTCATAGAGGGGATCATTGAAAACAACCATGCTACTAAATTTAGTGGAAGAGTTGTTAGGAATGTACCCTTCAGAGGAATCATTCGACTTATCTTTCTCATCACAATGAAATGGCATAGTAACAATGTTTATGATTTTTTGGTAAAATGAAGGTTTGGTATCTTTAGGGTTCAAAAACTCATCTAAAGCTTCATCTAACTCATAATCATCACAAATATGAACATCTTGCAAATAAAAATCTGACATTTTGAAATAAAAATTGCACACAATGCAAAGAAACAAAACACACTCTTTCTTTTCCTTCCTTTTTTTTTTCTTTTTTTTTTTTTGAAAATGAAACTTAAATGAAACATGCTAAATCTAGATTTAGATCTAACAAATGTAATGCAAGAGAAAGCAATAATAAGATTCACGTCGGGTTCACCAAAATGTGTGGGGGAAAAAGTGACACTAAGCAAACATGCCCTAATTTCACTTTCAATCACACACTTGTGGAATACGAAAGAGCCTAGAGGTATCACACAATTGGCTACTTCTTTTTGTGGAAGAGAGAGCCATGGGCTACCTATTAGGATTTCTATTCCTTTGTTGCAGATGATAGATAGAATGATGCAAGTTCAACTATTAACCCTAAAGTGTAAGTATGAACTAGTAACAAGATTGCAGAATTGAGATTAAACAATGGAAAGCTGTAAACACAAGGATAAGATAAGAAAGCAGATGTGTACTCGGAGTTAAAATCTGAGTGAAAATGTTCGGGATGGGGGTGCGGGCGCCACTGTCCTGATTCTACTCTTGAAACTGCTCCTGAAACTGTTGTTTTGCAACCTGAAAAGCTATCGGAAATGCTGAAACTTGTTGTCTGATAGAAGGACCAGGGCGCCCAGCGCCCCTATCCCAGGGACCAGGGCGCCCAATGCCCCTGTCCTGGTAGGACCAGGGTGCCCCACACCCCTGTCCTAGCTTTTTGGGCTGGAATTTGGTGTGAAGTTCAGTCTCCGTCTGCTTCCATCGGATCTGCAACTTGCGACGTCGTCCAAATCCCAAAACCTACACTTATATCTGAAAAGGTATGGTGGGCGGCTATATAGGGTTTTGCCTTAGTCAAACCCCTGCTTTGGTGATTTTCACCTCCATGAATAGCCAAGTTGTATTGTAAAAGTAGTGTGTGTGTAGACCTTGTGTGTGTGCAAGATCCTAAAATGCAAGTAAGCAAACTAGAGCAACCTAGAAAGTAAACCCTAATTGCTTGTAAATGATAATGTAAATGCTCCAAAATCAAGATGCAAAGTGATCTAAAGTATGAATACAAATGATATAATGAGGCTTATGCAAAGACATGAAAACAACATGAAATCATACCCAACCCCAAGGGAGGGGTACAAGCCAATCTTCAGTCGGTGATCCCTTATTGCTCTTCAATGGCTTCAAAGCCCTAAATGGATGAATGCTTGATGGATGGATGCTGAATGTTGTTGAAGTCTTCAAAGATCTGCTCTTTCGCTACATAAAAGGTCCTTGAAACCAAAAATTCGGATCCTTTCAAATGAAGAAAGAGAGCTCTTATATATGAAACCCTAGGTCTTAATTTCAACTTTTGGCTGGCCTAGAGATTGAATCTCACACCATTTTCTTGGGGTTAAGCTTTATTTTATGATTGGATCGTGCTCCTAAAATTTTGGGAAAAATGTCCGGGACCGTGTGCACTCCGGGCGCCATGGTCCTGGCAACTTTTCACCAAATTTTCAAGGCCATCGGATATGATGATTTTAGAGAGAATCCCGAAGTTACAGGTGATTTTGAGATGTTTTGACCCCCGAAATCAAGCCCCCAAGTTCAAAATAGGACCTAATTAGGGTTTTTGATTAAATGATGTATTGGAAGAATAAAATGAAAAGGGGCATACTTTAATGAAAAGGGCCCAACTTTATGATATGGGAGATGATAAAATAGAACCTTAGACCTAATTAATTTAATTAATCAAGTGCTAAAGGGGAAATGCAATGCAAAATGCAAAATGCGCCAAGGCGGGTGCTAAACTAGGTGTGAAATTGTACCACCCTAGCAAGTGCCTACAATTTACGACGCTACAGAGTCCATGCTCTTGATATTGGCATAGTAGTTGTGTTCCTATTCTGATGTCCCAATGGAGACCACTCCTAGCCATTGTAGATCAAAGTATCTTTTGGAGAGTTATAACGGTGACCCGATGGAGTCGCCTTAGGTCATCGGGTATCATCAAGCCATCGGATTTACAGTTTGAATGTTGTGCCGATAGCCGATGGAGCGGAGACTGACTGTGGAAGTGAGGTCGAATCGAGATCCAAAAGATTGACTCTCAGACACTAAGCATGAGACTGTCAGTGTAAATGAATACGAACTTACCCGGTTCTCTACTACATGTGGGATAACTATTTTTCATGAATGCAGACCGACGTAGGCAGACAGTTAGACTTCAAGCTATTGGTGTAGTTACTCTGATGAACCATTGAGCCATTGGTATTTTGGATGCCGACTGTAATCTAGATGATGATGGAAGCCTAAGAGCCATTGTGTGTTCTACGAAGAGTTTGATCTGATTGTTTGTATGTCTGGAATGACTGTGTAATAGAGCAAAGGAACTTTGCAGATGAGACTCTATTGTATTGTTTTAATATACTGTTAATAAAGTTGATCATTTGTCGGTGGTGGGTTTTTCTATCGAAAGGGTTTTCCCATGTTAACTCTGTGTGTTATTTCTCTGTGTTTGTTTTTGTGTATGTTTCTTACTTGTGCCATATTCAGTAAATGTGGATATATTATCTACACTAGTCCGTTTCTCCTCTGAAAATTGACATTAGGGAAGTGAATTCTGCACTTTCTTTCTTTACAAGTGGTATCAAAACCTATCCCGGTTTGTTATCCTTGTTGGGTTGGGTTGGTTTTTTGTGTCAGTTCTATCTTAGTGGGAGTCTTGCAGAGTGTATACTTGTTTTATAGATTGAAATGGCGAGTACCTTAGGATGCATAGACATGGAGAAGTTTAATGGTTCTAGTTTTGAACTTTGGAAACTCAAGGTGGAAGACTTGCTAGTCGACAGAGATCTCTGGGGTGCTGTAACTGCAACTTCTAAGCCTTCAGGCATGAAGTAAGAAGATTGGGATTTAGCCAATTGGAAGGCAAGGGGTCTATTCAGGCTATGTTTGGCTGATTCTATTTTGTTAAATGTCCATGAGGAAAAGACTGCACATCTTCTCTGGGAAAAGTTGGGTGACATTTATTAGGGAAAATCCTTGGTGAATAAACTTTTCTTGAGGAAGAAATTATACTCCCTGAAGATGGACACAAGGACATCATTGGCAGACCATTTGAATGCATTCAACATGGTTCTTGCATAGTTAACTTCTATTGGTGTGTCAATTCAGGAAGAAGAACATTGCATGTTGTTGTTGTGTTCATTTCCTGACTCTTGGGAGCACTTGGTGATGGCTATTGGTAGTACCATGACCCAGTTCAAGATGGATACTATGGTTAATAGTCTTTTGTCAGAAGAAATGAGAAAGAAGTATTTTGAGATGACAAAGGATGCACTATCTGCTCGAGGTAGATCGAAGGACAAAGACAAGAAGAAAGGAAAGAAGTCCAAGTCTCGAGAGAGTTTTAAATCTCTAGGCAAGAAGTCAAAGGTGAAGTGTTGGAACTGTGGGGAGAAAGGGCATATCTAAAAGGACTACAAGGAGGAGGAGAAGAAGAAGATATATTCTAACACGGAGTCTTCTCAGAGTGATGTTGATGCTTTTGTAGCAGCCCTGGCAGTGCCTACTTCAGATGACATCTGGTTAGTAGATTCTAGCGCATCTTTCCATATGACGTCCCACAAGGAATGGTTCTCGAAGTATGAACCGTATGCTGGTGGAAAGGTATATCTGGTTAGTGATTCTACATTGGAGATTGTAGGGAGAGGCAGAATCAAAATTTAGTTTCCAGATGGTAGAGTGAAGGGGATTAATGGAGTTCTTCATATACTAGGTCTGGCAAGAAACCTCCTCTCTGTAAGTAAACTTAATGATGCTAGAGTTCAAGTTACTTTTGTGTCTAGTGGTTGCAAGATGACTAGGGGTTCAATTATTTTGGCAAAGGGTGATCGCATTAGTACATTGTATAAGTTAAATGCTGAACCTATATGTTGTAATGTAACTTCTAAAAAGTTTGATAAGACAACTGTAAGGATGCATAATGCAAACTCATTGGAAGTTAAAATTCCTGCTGAGAAAACAATGCTCTAGCATAACAGGTTAGGCCGCATAGGTGAAAAAAGTTTAAAAGCCTTGAAGAATAAGAATCTAGTTGAAGGTCTTGATGATTGTAGTTTTGAGTTTGATTTTTGCGAACACTACATTTATGGAAAACATAACTGAGTTCAGTTTTATTCTAGTTCTCATAAGTCTTCTACTATTCTGGATTATGTTCACTCTGATGTGTTTGGTCCAGTGGATGTACCTTCTTTGTCTAAGTCTAAATACTATGTATCCTTTATAGACAATTATTCAAGAAGGGCATTTGTGTACTTTCTTAAAAGTAAAATAGAAGTGTTCAGTTGGTTTAAGGAGTTTAAGAACCTTGTTGAAAATCAGACTGGGAGAAGGATTAAATGTTTAAGAATAGACAATGGTGGTGAATTTTGTAGTGGAGATTTTGACAAGTACTGTGTTGATCATGGAATTAAAAGACATAAGACTGTACCTTACACTCCACAACAAAATGGAGTCGCTAAAAGGTTGAATCGGTCTCTAATGGAGAAAGCAAGGAGCATGTTGAGTGGAGCTGAACTAGAACAAACATTATGGGCCAAAGCAGTTGCTACAGTGTGTTACCTGTTGAATCGTTCTCCTACTTTAGCATTGGTTGACAAAACACCTATGGAAGCGTGGTCTGGTAAGAAACCTTCTTTAAGGAACCTACGTGTTTTTGGTGCAGAGGCATATGGTCATGTGCCTAATGTGAATAGATCTAAGTTGGATAACAAAGTGGTAAAATGTATCTTCATTGGCTATGGAGTTGTTGTGAAAGGATACAAACTTTGGAATCCAGTGACTGGTAAGGTTTCCTTCAGCAGAAGTATGATTTTTCATGAGATGAAGCCTATGTCATTAGATCATAAATAGAAAAGAAAGGAGAAGTTGAGGTTGAAGTACCTCCAGTCAAAGAAGAATCTCTAGAGATACCTGAAGATGAGGAGAGTTCAAGCAGTTCAAGTAGTTCTGAAGAAGAACATGATAATGAGCCTCTTGGTGAACCTCAAGAAGCCTCAACACCAGAGTTGAGAAGATCTACTCAAGAGAGGCGGCAACCTGAAAGGTATACACCTAATAAGTATAGTCACTCTATGTTGAATGTTAATTGTGTTTATGCGTTACTTGCAGATACTGATGAGCCTAGGACTATCAAGCAATTGAAATGTCTGATTCAGATTCCTGGTTGGAAGCCATGAATGATGAAATATCATCATTGGATAAAAATGGAACTTGGGATTTGGTGCCACTACCTAAAGATAGAAAGCCTGTATGCTGTAAGTGGGTATTCAAAAATAATTATGGTCCAGATGGTAGCATTGACAAGTATAAGGCAAGACTGGTTGCAAAGGGGTATTCGCAAAAGGAAGGTATTGACTATGGGGAAATATTTTCTCCTATAGCTAAGCTAACATCTATTAGATTTCTCTTGTCACTTGTAGCAGCATATGATTGGGAGATTGAGAAAATGGATGTGAAGATAGCATTTCTTCATGGTGATCTTGAAGAAGAAAT
The DNA here is from genome assembly GCF_030272615.1 of Cryptomeria japonica. Classification (NCBI taxonomy): domain Eukaryota; kingdom Viridiplantae; phylum Streptophyta; class Pinopsida; order Cupressales; family Cupressaceae; genus Cryptomeria; species Cryptomeria japonica. The sequence continues at coordinate 585,270,656 of NC_081415.1, read as the reverse complement.
TTATATGTCTCAGCCTAAGCACTTTGTGGAAAAAGGTAAAGAACATCTGGTATGCAAACTCAAGAAGTCTCTGTATGGTCTGAAACAGTCTACCAGAACGTGGTACCAGAAGTATGATACATTTGTTTTTTCCTTGGTATTTGTGAGATCCAAAGCTGATCATTGTGTTTACTACAAAACTGATGGTGATAGGATTCCTATCATAGCTTTGTATGTAGATGACATGTTGTTCATAGGAAACACAAAAAGTATGATCTTAGATTTAAAATCTCAGCTTTGTATGAAATTTGAAATGAAGGATTTAGGACCAACAAATTACATCCTAGGAATGGAGATCAAAAGAGATAGGTCTAAGAGGAAAATTTGGCTCAGCCAGAGAAAATACATAACCAATGTTCTTGACAGGTTTCATATGTCTGACTATAAACCATAGGTTGTTCCCATCTTGCAGGGAACTAAGTTATCTGTGTTGGACAGTCTGAAATCTCCAAAAGAGATTGAAGACATGAAAAACGTACCTTATGCAAGTGCTATAGGTAGTCTGATGTATGCTATGGTCTGTACAAGACCAGACATTGCCCAACCAGTGGGAGTACTTAGCAGGTTTATGTCGAATCTAGGGAGATCACACTAGGATGTTGTAAAGAGAGTGTTTAGATACCTAAAGGGTACTTTAGATTTTACATTATGTTATCATGGTAATCTGAGGGATTCAAAAAGAACTCTTAGCATTTGTGGTTACACGGATTCTAATTGGGTAGGGGATATTGATAGTAGGAGATCTACCAATCGGTATGTTTTTGTCCTAAATGGTGGAGCAGTTAGTTGGATGAGCAAGTGACAAGTTATAGTCGCTTTGTCCACTACAAAAGCAGAATACATGGCAGCCACACATGCTTGCAAAGAAGTAGTCTAGCTTAGATGTTTGAGTTCTGACATTGGTTCTAATGCAGGGCAGATTGAAGTTTGGAGTGACAGTCAGAGTGCCATATGCTTGGCAAAGAATCCTACTTTTCATGCCAGGTTGAAGCATGTTGATGTTCAGTATCATTTCGTACGTGACATGGTGGAAGATGGAAAAGTTTATCTTAACAAGGTAGACACTCTAGAAATTGTTGCAGATGCCTTGACGAAACTAGTGAGCACACACAAGTTCAGGTGGTGTTCAAATTCTATGGGTCTTCATACCCATGCCTGTAAGTAAAATCTGGAATGTTATCTCGGTCCAGTGAATTCCTCGTCAAGTGGGAGTTTGTTGGAATATGTGCCTCTAATTCACTTGACAATAGTCCATACTGATCAGGTTAAGTAATACCAATGAAACAGTATGAAGGCTTTTGTGAGCTCTATCGGCATGACTCTTGCCAATGTATTCTTCTCTGTTGGGTATCGAAATAACATGTTTGAAGTCATCCCAATGACCCGATGAAGTCCAGGGTAACTTCGGCTATCAGAATGACTTATGGAGCAATATGCCGATGATCTGATGAAGTTGCCTTTTGGCATTCGAGTTGCATATCGGCTATCGGAATGACTTGTGCAGCGGTGTGCCAATGATCGGATGAAGTCGCCTTTTGGCGTTCGGGTCACATATCAGCTATCGGGTTGACATTTTGAATGTCATGTTGATGTCCCGATGAGCCCGGTCTACTTGGTCTCAGAGTGTTTCAGTCATCGACATTGTATTCTTCTTTGTGTTCCGATGACCCAATGAAATCATCTTGTCAGGATGGAAATGCAGATCAGGATAGCAGTTTTGGTTTTGGTCCAATGAGTTGATGAGTCCGTGCTCTTGATATCGGCATAGTAGTTGTGTTCCTGTTCTGATGTCCCAATGGAGACCACTCCCAGCCATCAGAGATCAGAGTATCTTTTGGAGAGTTATATCGATGACCCAATGGAGTCGCCTTAGGCAATCGGGTATCATCGGGCCATCGGCTTTACTGTTTGAATGTTGTGCCGATAGCCAATGGAGCGGAGACCGATTGCGGGAGCGAGGTCAAACCGAGATCCGAAAGATTGACTCTTAGACACTAAGCATGAGACCGTCAGTGTAAATGAATACGAACCAACCCAGTTCTCTACTGCATGTGGGATAACTATTTTTCATGAATGCAGACCGATGTAGGCAGACAGTTAGACTCCGAGCCGTTGGTGCGGTTACTCTGATGAACCGTCGAGCCATTGGTATTTTGGATGTCGACTGTAATCCAGATGATGATGGAAGCCTAAGAGCTGTTGTGTGTTCTATGAAGAGTTTGGTCCAATTGTTTGTATGTCTGGAATGACTGTGTAATAGAGCAAAGGAACTCTGTAGATGAGACTCTATTGTATTGTTTTAACATACTGTTAATAAAGTCGATCATTTTCTAGTGGTGGGTTTTTCTCCCGAAAGTGTTTTCCCACGTTAACTCTATGTGTTATTTCTCTGTGTTTGTTTTTTGTGTATGTTTCTTACTCGTGCCATATTTAATAAATGTGGAAATATTGTCTACACTAGTCTGTTTCTCCTCTGAAAATTGACATTAGGGAAGTGAATTCTGCACTTTCTTTCTTTACAATATCCTTGTCGACATCCACCTCTGCTCAAACTACAAAGTCAATTTGGCATCCTTCACTGACTCTCACTACCGATTAAACACACCTTACCAGTATAACCTAACTTCACTAGTGGACCTTCATACCTGCTAACCTCTTCTCTGTCGGTGAACCAACTTGGCCTTCCATCAAACATGCTAGTCCATCCACTGAATCCATTTACTAATTGCATTATACTTTTCTTTGTTTATCGATGATCACATCCCTCTTCTTCTTTTCTTCTTTTCTTGCTTGTCAGTGGTCCTACTTTACCGGTAGATGCTTCACTTCATGTGTACCAATAACATACTTGTAATATCAACCTACACACTCCATCCCTCATACTGGTTGACATCATTACTTACTTCATCCATACCGGTCACTAGTACTTACTCACCGGTGACCATGCCATACCGGTTGATATCAATGACAACATAATGCCAACACACTTGTAGTGCTCTTCTGGTCATGAACATCACCTGCACAATCAATATTTGTATAAGCACTTAAAATGAAATCATCATTCTTTGGATACCACAAACCATAATCAACTATTCCCTTCAAATATATGAATATCCTCTTCACAAAAGTAAATGACTTTCCTTAGGATCAACCTAGAATCTTGCAACAAGACATACAACATTCATATTGTCAGGTCTAGTCTAAGTCAAATATAGCAGTCCACCAATCATAGATCTATACAAAGTTTGATTAGCCTTTGGAGATTCATCATCTTTTGTCATCTTGCATCTGGTCACCATATGAGTTCCAATAGGTTTGGAATCATCTAACTCAAACTTCTTCAACAATTCCTTCACATCCTTTGATTGAGATATGAAAATGCCTTTATCAGTCTGTGTAATTTGCAATCCTAGAAATAATTTCATCTCACCTATCATAGATATCTCAAACTCTTTTTGGATATCATCATAAAACTTCTTACTCAAATCACCATCTCCTCCAAAAATAATATCATCAACAAAAACTTCAACAATCAAAATATTATCATTATCAATCTTGAAGTATAAGTTACTATCAGCAATACCTTTACAAAATCCTAACTTCAACAAATACCCGCCCAATCTGGCGTACCAAGCTCTAGGGGCTTTTTTAAGTCCATATAATGTTTTCCTCAATCTGCACACCATGTCTCCTTCATCTGTCAATGAGAATCCATCTGGTTTCTCAATGTAGACTTCCTCTTCCAATTCACCATTTAAAAAGGTTGACTTCACATCCATCTGATATACCTTGAATTTCTTATGAGCAACATGTGCAATAAATAATCTAACAGCTTCAATTCTAGCTACCAGAGAAAAAGTCTCCTCAAAATCAAAACCTTCCATTTGAGAATATCCTTTACATACTAGTCTTTATTTGTTTATAACAACTTCTCCATCTTCATTCATTTTATTCCTGAATACCCATATTTTATTACCAGTTAGATTGTTCTCTTTAGGTCACTAAACAAGTTCCCTTGTATTGTTCTTCTCAATATGATCTAACTCTTCTTCCATAGCTTTTACCCAATTTTCATCTTTACAAGCTTCAACAACATCTTTAGGTTCAATCTTGTAAATCAGACATGTCTCTTTAGCAACAATTCTTCTCCTAGTCATTACACCTTTAGTTTTATCAGCAATAATCTGATTCTCTAAATGATTTAATCTTACATACCTCAGGGTCTTCTGATTATTCAATTTTTAGTCTCTTGAACTTATTCACCGCCATCAGCATCTAGATTTACTAACTTTTCTAGATTACTCTGTTTCATGCTCAGAGTCTACACTTGCTTTGAACTAACATCCTGATCATCAGATTCATATTTGCATGCTCTAATTTGCTTCTCATGGCACTCATCAACCTTCACATTTGCACTTTTCCCTATTTTTCTCAATCTTTTGTTATAACACTGGTATGCCTTTCTCTTAGGAGAATATCCCAAAAAGATTCCTTCCTCACATCTTGCATCAAATTTTCCTATATTCTCATCTCTTTTGATATAACATTTTCTTCTAAAGATTCTGGAATATCTAATTATAGCAACATGACCAAACCATAACTCATAAGGGGTCTTACTAGAATAAAATTTTATATGCACCCAGTTGAATGTGTACAGAATAGTGCTAACAACTTCTCTCCAATAGATATACAAAAATGTTCCTTCAATCATCATAGTCCTAGCAGCATCCAAAATAGTTATGTTCTTTCTTTCAACAACTCCATTCTGTTGAGGGGTCCATGGAGCTGATAACTATCTCCTAATTCCATGCACTTCAAAAAAGGAATTAAACTCACCGAAAGTTAATTATCCTCCTCTGTTAGATCTTAGACAATTCAACTTCAATCCTCTCTCTGTCTTTACCCTAGCTTTGAATATTTTGAACTTCTTCAACACTTTAGATTTCTCCCTTAGAAAAGTGACTCATATCATCCTAGAATAGTCATCAATCAACAACATAAAGTATCTTGTTGGAATCCAATAACATTGAGAGGGCGAGTGAATATGTGTTATACCGGATGAATTAATTTTAGCCTTATTAAAATATGCATACACCAACCAGTATACCGGTACATACAGAATTGAAAGAAGTAAAGTAACCAATAAGCCAAACACATAAATGAGAATCTTAACACATAGAATTATACATGGAAAATATCAAAGAGGAAAAACCATGGTGGGATTTGTGACCCACAATATCAATCCATTGGGCATATGAAGAGATATTACAAAATATAAGGGGCTTACACTTGCAGGAAGGCTTACATCCTAGAGCCCACTGCTTAATCCCAAATGGAGCCTCACTAACTACATATAAACCCAGACTACAATCTGGAGAAGAGTTGAACTACTAAGATACAATCTTCTATGCCAGAATATAGTTCCAGTTTAAGCTCTATCTATTCCATTCTGAAACGCTAAACTCTTTACCAGAATAATCCTTACATACATAATCTCTCTAATATATTTTCCATTATATCACATTCACATATCCATCACCATATCTATATAAAAATGATCTAATCCAACTGAGCTATATATCATATACAACTTATCATGCCTTATGTCGTCTTACAAAGTTAATTACAATATCAAATTATATGTCAGCTAGATAACATAAATGCATGAATATCAAAAAAATTGTCAATGCCAGATCCAAGAGATGTCGGCCTCCAATACTGATAACCATATTCTAAACCATGTCGGCTTGCATTGCCGATAACCAAAGAAATATTTTTGTCCTGTTGGTGTCGGTGTCGGTGTAGTGTCTGTGAAGTGCCTATCGGTACACAACTGAACCAAAACATGAAGCCGAAAAAAAATATCATGTTCCCATCAATGACAACATAGTGAAACCAACCAAATGAGTGTAAATTGCCAACAATCTCCCCCTTTGGCATTGATGGCAACACTCATGTGAAAAATGGTCAAGGTTTCATCTGCCAGTTCCATCCTGCCTGCTCCCTCTGAGTTGAATATTTATTAAAGAAAAACATTCCATACTCCCATATCTCCATATCTCCCCCTAATGTATACAACTCATTCTATTCTTTTTCATATCTATATCACTCCCCCTTGACATCAATACCATAAAAAATTCTAAAAAGAATGTCAAAGATTAAAAAAAAACTGTACAATGAATATCCCAAAAATATCTTACCGGAGCTTAACAAATTTCAAAATTTTTGGATAAGATTTCTCCCATAGCTCAAGATAAGTATCCCAACTAGTTTTGAAAGTGTCAGAACTAGATACAAGTCCATTTAATATATTTACAAATGACTATTTCTCACTTACCTCTGCCAGTGTGGGCTTTCCAACCATATCCATGCATTCTTTCTTATGTACATTGAGTGAATCCAACCAGGGACTCACCAAGCCTCTTAGACTTCTGGATCTTATTATGATTTTGTCTCTTTCCTTCTCAAGAACAAAAATTTGGGCTTCCAAAATCAAAATTTGATCATCAATGGATGTAGTCAATGAAGTCAAACCATCAAAAGAATTAGCTATATTTGCAATTTTCTCCTGAAATTCTTTTATCTTCTTATCCATATTAACTGTAAGTATTGTAGACACCTAAAATTGTCCAATCTAATTAAATAAATATTTTATTTATTTAATTATCTAAGCTTAATTCTTCTATTAATTAAATAAATCTTTATTTATTTAATTAATTCATTTATCCTCTTCTAGCCTTATTTCTCATTTAAATAAATACATTTATTTATTTAAATTATCCTTTTCCTAAATTAAATAAATATTTTATTTATTTAATTATCCCACTTCTTCTATTAATTATATAAATCTTTATTTATTTAATTAATTTATTAACCTTTTCTACCCATGACACATGTCATTCATCTCTTAATTCATACACTACCTACCCCTTTCATTATTTTATTATTTCTTTTACCTACCCTCTAATCATAGCCGACCTCCTTTTACACCTCTCAATCTTATCCCTCCATTTCATATTGTGTCTTCTATATAAGGAGATGCTTCCTTCATTATCAAACCCTAATGAATCATCTTAATGACTTGACTACACTACGATCCTACTTGCAACCACATTCCATTCTTTGTTGAGCTCTTGTGCATAAAATCTGAGAGCAAATATATCAAAAAAGACCAACGAAGATAGGAAGAATGGAGATCCAAACCCTATTGGACATGTGATGGTATAATCTTTGTGATTTTGTTTGATTTGCATTGTCTTAGGTAAGCTTCATATGTTATGGTGGATCTTTGTTGTTGTTAGGCTAGGGTTTTGTGGTTGAATTCATTTAGCCTTTCAATATCATTATTATTGTTATCCATTTTCACCATATACATTTTGGCACACCCCGTGAGACATGGATTTTTGTTAGATCTATGTTTTTTGCAGATTTTTCTAACTCTATATTGTTGTTTTGTAAAACAATTTGGAGAATAATCTTGTGCAACTAGGGTTTTGGACACAAAATCAAGATCTTGGAGAGATTCAATCATATCTCACAAACGGCTTGGAAATTTTGCACCAAATTTTTTTTGCAAGTTTAAGAAAGCATCAGGAGCTCTCACTCCAAAATTCAGAATTTTTGGAGTAAATTGTCAGTTTCTATTAATTTTTTATGATTTTTCATAAAAAATTAATTTTGAGAGAAAATGAGAGAATTTTTTAGATTTTCTTACATTTTTGGAAATCTCTCATAATTATACATAGGATCTATTCTTTGTGATTTTAATTTTGATGCAAAATATTTCCCTAACAATCGGATCTTTAAACATTAGGGTTTTCCTTATTTTGATTAGATCTCACAAACGACTTTGAATTTTGACATAAAAATTTTTGTGCGGGTTAGGAAAATTATTAGAAGGATTTAATAAAAATTTCAGATTTTTTGGATCATTTTTTCAATTTATATGATTTTTTTATGAGTTTTCATAAAAAATTAGTGAATTTTTCAGATTTGCTTACATTTTTGGAAATATCTTAGAGTTATACACATGATCTGTTCTTTGTGATTTTAAATTTGATTCAAAATAATTCCTCAAAAATTAGATCTTTGAAAAATAGGGTTTTGCATTATTTTACTCATATCTCACAAACTGCTTGGATTTGTTGCAGAAATTTTTTTATGCAAGTTTAGAAGACCATCAAAACTCTCTAGTAAAAATTTTAGATTTTTTGGATCCATTTTCCATTTTATATGAATTTTTTATGATTTTTCAGAAAAAAATAATTTTTGGAGCAAACTAGCAAATTTTTTGGACTTTCTTACATTTCTGGAAATCTCTTGAAATTTTACAGGTGGTCTTTTTTAATGATGAATCAAATTTTTGAATTGGTCAAAAAGATGCATTGTTGAAAGCCCCTATTTCACAAAGTCTTTTGGATCTAAAATTTACCTAACTTGTATGCTTGCAGGAAGGGGTGATTATTTCAAACAATCCAAACTACTAATAAATCTTTGTTGTAGGTCCTTGGCAAGGGTTTTTGGATTTTTATTATGTGCCTTGTTTTCATAGACTAGCAAACACTTCAATTGGTGCACTAAAATTGAATCATTGTCTTTTGTGTCTTGAGCAATAGGCTCTTTTTGTTTAATCTTTAGAGGGCCTATCTTCTCGTGTGGTCATTAGGACTACTAGTGAGAAGAGAACGACCCAAGTGGTAGCGAGGAAAACCCACCTCTTTCGAACCACTTTAAATAACTATATTCGTGGTGAAAACTATGGATAACGTGTGCTGATTAGTTCATACCGACACTATGTCTCCCCATAAACCCGTTTGATCAAATTTATTTGATCAGTTGTAGGGCGTAACCCCTACCAGCTGGGAGCCTTTTGTATTTACAGAGCTGAAGGTGCTACATGTATGGCCACACGAGCGGATGCCCTTACTAGCACCTTTTTGTTTTAGAAGCCCAAATCCTTCTAGTTGTTGGGGTAGGAGGTTGGACCTCTGGTAGCAGCCCACACACATACGGTTCTTAGTAGAGATACAAAGTTCACCGCGGGGAGTTTTCATGGGGATTGTTGCTTGGCTGACCCGAGAAGTGAGTGTTGATGGTGGAGCCAGTGAGGTCAAGCATCTAAGTATCCACTCTGAATAGCATAGCCTCAGGGGTAAAACCCCATGTGGGATCAACAACTATTGTCTTAGCCAGCCATAAGAATTGTGCTTGACTTATTTTAAACATTCAAAAAATTCAAGACCAAATAGAAAAACATTGTGTCTTTTGTGTCTTCAAGTGTATCCATAACATTTTTTTTTACATCAAACAACACACTTTTTATTGGAGTCATTTTGAGTCTAGACACTTACAAACATTGGGTCTTCATCAGCACTATGTCCTCTTGTCATGAAAAATAGTCAAACAGTCAAATTTGGTCACAACAAAATGACTTCACAGATTGGAAAAGATTGTACAAATTTTGCAGAAACGTGTCTGTGTCGGACATAATAGCGTCTGTGTTGTATAACCGTGTCTGTGAAGGGCAGAAACACGTCTGTGTTAAACAGAACCACGTCTATGTTAGGAAATTGCGTTTGTGAAGTATAGAGGCACGTCTGTGTTCAAAACTGAAAAACTTTTACAGTCCAGCAAACAAACACAGTCAGTTTCAAAATTCTTGAGCTTCCTAGGTCATTTCTCCAGGTTTCATTTAGCATTCAACCTGTCTTTGGGTCTCACATAGTCCATCATTGCTTCACATCTCACATTACATTCACATTTATCTAAACTTGAGTCAAAAGGTCACTTGCTTGTCCTCACTATACTTTGTCAACACACTACATACAACAACATCTTGCTAAGTGGTCCCTCATCAAGGTCTATCACCTTTGGGTCTCATTTGGTCTTACTTAGAGTCAAGGTCAACTTACCTGATCAAGAGAAACTATCCTCTCTTTGGAAGTCACACCTACTCTACTACATACATACTTGGTCTTACACTTTGGACATTGCAAGTACACCTCAGATTCATTTACATTCCATGCAACTCTTGGTCTTCCATACTTTTTCCATTTTCATCTAGTCTCACACATCTCGGTCAATACCTAGTTCATGGTTGAAACCCGTCTTCAAAAATCTAGGAGAGAAACTAAAGAGGCTCAAGAGTCCGCAAACATGAGTTCTTATGAGTATGACAATGATATCTTTTTCAATTCTGATCATACTACATTACCTGACATGGATGCCTATAGAAACATTCCAAATGTTGAGAACATGGACACTACAAACAACAATGATACACACAATAATGATATGGACAACTTTTCAGTACATTCAGCAGATGTGGAAGAATCCATTATGGATCCCCATTTCAATCGATTGGTTGAGGAAATAATGAGGAGGGATAGACAATACTTCTTACAAATGATGGCACAAAGTGGAACCAAGATCCCTCATGATTTTGACATGTCTCAAATAATGGAAAATCGACCTTTACAACAAACTCACTCCAACATGGATCAAAGGAGGCCTAATAGTGGAGGCAATAGAGGACCACATATGGTGCCTGAATCACCATCATCTTTGTTTCAAAAACCAAAGGTCCCACATACACATGGTCAAGCATATGATACTCACCTTCGTAGACCATTATGGAAGTCTTATGTAGAGAAATATGCTCAATCACATACCAATGCTAAGGATCAACCACCAAAGCAATTGGATATTCAAAGGCATGCTCAAAATTTGGACACAAGGAAACCCTATTTTAAATTTGGGGGAAACACATTAGAACATGACATGCCTGTAGAGCATGGTATACATGCACAAAATAGATATGGTGTTCCTCAACATGAATCTATACCAAGTGGTCCATATACGCAGCATCACTATAGACCTCCTCCATATGAACATGTGTATAATCAATATCATCCATATATGCAACATGCTCTTCCTCCAATTGGTGCCTCAAGCATTGGGTATGGTCCAAGAAGTCGATCTCCACTTAAGAGCAATTTGGAGCAACAAATCAGGGACTTACAAAAGAAAATGGAGGACATAAATACACCAAAGCCAACATACACAATGAGAGACATATGTCCCTATCCATTTGACAAGAGGATTCCAATGCCTCCATTTCCTACACACTTTGTGACACCTAAGTTTGATAAATAAAGAGGCAAAGGGGATCCTAAGGCACACATAAGACAGTTTTTCATAATCTGCATTGAGGTAGCAGTAGAAGAGACATATTTGATGAGATTATTCCCACAAAGCCTAGGTGATCAAGCTATGGAATGGTTCTCCCAACTTCCACCAGGTATTAAGTCATGGGGTGATCTAGCAGAGGCATTTATTCAACATTTCTCCTACAACATAGAGACAGACATATCAGTCACTACTTTGTGCAACACTAAGCAAAGGGATGGAGAATCTTTTGCATCATTTTTACAAAGATGGGGAAATTTAGCTAGCAGATGCTCTTGTGAAATTCCACAAAAACAAATGGTAGAAATGTTCACCCAGAATGTTAACAAAGACATTGGCTATGATCTAAGGAAAGCTTGTTTGTCCACCTTCAAGGACGTCATTGAAAAAGGCTTAGCAATAGAGAAGGTCCTAATTGACCAAGGAGTCATTATGATATTCAAGGAAAACAAAGATGACTTTAAGGGAAAAGACAAGCCAAGATTTTGGAATAGAAACAAGAACACAGTCAATGATGGTGTTGTTGATGCCAACACAGTGCGACCCAGATTCATTTTTTCTAGATCAAGTTCTACAAACAATCAAGTGAATACTCAAACAACTTCTAGATCACAAAGGAAGTACACTCCATTGGGATAACCACTTGAGTCAGTCTTCAAGAAGCTAGTGGCAAACAAGGTAATCACAGTTCTAGATTTTCCTCCATATGAACCGAAGGTTAAACCAAATTGCTAGAATAATGATGAGTATTGTGAATTTCATAAGAGCAAGGGTCATAAGACAAGAAATTCTCATCGACTAAAGAACATCATACAAGATCTCATTGATAGAGGTGACATTGAGATTGAGGGACACTCATCCAATCAAGAACATGAGATGTTTAAGGAACCATTCCCAAAACATGACAAGGGAAAATCTAAAGCCACAGATGACCAAACCAGCTATACAAGAGCATCTTATAACTATGATTCAACTATCAATCACATGTCAATGGACAATTACGTATCTACCATTATCATCAAGGACAAAAACCCTGATAATTCTACCCAGAGACCCAAGATTGTCTTAAAAGGCGTTCGATCTTCTTCCGAACCTACCTCTGAATGTCATGTTACAACCTGTCGAGGTAAAATCACTTTGCAAGGTGCTCCAGCCAAAAACACCACTTCCTCATCAACCAAACCTGAGTATGACCTTGTAGAACAATTAGGGAAGACACCCGCACTCATCTCCATTCTTGAGCTCCTACGCATATCCCCCCCACATAAATCCATTCTTGACAAAATCTTGAGAGAAATTGCCATTCCTACTGAACTGAACGTGGACCAGTTTCAAGCCATGGTGGGATACCTTTCCATTACACACTCCCTTACATTCACAGAAGCCGATGACGCCTCCGTAAGTCAGCCACATAATGCACCTTTGCACATTGAATCCTTCATACACAAACATCGAATAAAATGAGTCTTGATAGATGGAGAAGCAGGTCTAAACATTTGTACATTGAGCACTATTAAACAGTTGGGATATTTTGATAAAGCTATGAATTCTACAAACAAAATTACCATCAAGGCATATGATGATGAAGAGCGTTCATCCAAAGGCACAATCACCTTGCCTCTCAGAGTAGGGCCAGTTACAAAGGATGTGGTTTGTCAAGTCCTAGATCTTGATCTCACATACAATATATTGCTAGGACGTCCATGGATTCAAGAGATGAGCGCAGTCCCATCTACATATCATCGATGTATCAAGTTTCCACACAATGGAGTTGAAGTGACCATCAAAGCTGAGCTAAATCCACTCATATATTGCAACAATCTACGATCTGGATTAGAAATAACAATACTAGTCAATCGAGAGGCTATTCCTTCATTAGCATATGTGGATCGAGAATCATTGAAAGCTTCTACATCAAAACAAGCAGAGCTTAAAGAAAAATTCAAGATTAAAGACATGGGATGTGGTGAGTATATCTTTCATGTTGATCAACTCCCACTATCTCCTAATACATTTAGTCAATAGGAACAATCTATAAACAATTTGCAATGCCAAGGAATTGGGTGTGAACCACCTAGTGTTGCGGCTACTAAGTTTGAATGCAAATCTCCTCTAGTGGTGTAAGCAACTCTTGATATCAATAGTCCTAAGAGTGGTTCTAGCGAAAAATCTATTGAGCATATTGTCAACCCTCTTGAGAACTCACATAGCCTTACCATTTCATCTACTCATTCCATTTCCACTCCACTTCCAGACTTGGATCAACAAGAATCACAAAAGCCCTTACTTATTGGGGATCAAAAATCAAGCTTTGAAAAGAAAAATCTACAAGTCAAAAATAAAGAAAAGTCCTTTAGTCCAAATCAAAATCAAAAGCTATTGGACTCTACAAAAATCAAAGTCAAGGATAAAACTCCTATGAAGCAAAAAGAACAAGAGTTTATCTCCCCTAATATCAAAATAATTGGGGGCAAAAGTTCTAAAATTTCAAGTCAAAAAGAATACTTGTTGATCCTAAGTCTCCATCATGCTATCCTACTTTCACTTCTTTTCGCAATCATAAGCCTTCATTCCTCATCCACTTGTTCCACACATCCATTCCCTTCTAGCGATACATCATGGAACTTTAATGGAGCTTCCTCGAAGGACTTTGTTATCAGGGATGCCCAAACTTCTTTAGGTGACACGCATATGGGCCTGTGTTGTCCACACACTAGTAATTCTATCTTAGTTCCTTCATCAAGGAAGATAGTCACTCAAGCTACACATCATTCAGTCGAGGAACAATGCAGCTACAATCATAAATTCAAGCCTCGCACATTTGAGGTAGGTGACTTAGTTCTTAGAGAAAATCCTAAAAATCAACAAGACAGAGAGAAGAAGGGCAAGTTCGAACCAAACTGGCTTGGTCCTTATATCATCACAACAACATATGGATCTGGGGCATATCAGCTCTCAACTACAAAAAGTGAACCTTTGGAGGATCCTATCAACAGCATGCACCTTCGCAAGTTTTACACATAGCTCTTCAGAATATCTTAATTCAAAAATACAAAAAAATCATTACTTGGTGAAAACCTGGCAAACAGGCGCCTTTTGACACAAAAAACATTAAAAAATTGAAAAAAGTAAAGAGAAAACATTTCGTCCAATGGTGAAAACCACTTCGGTGGTGCCCTGGGCAAGTACCATGGTGAAAACTGGGTCACCAACACCATGCATAGAGACATTGCTCCTCCCTCCTTCAGGATTCATTTTCATCCTTTCACTTTGCACACACTCATGACGTATTCATCCATAATAAATTTACCCAATCCCATCATGGCTTGTTATTGATCTACCCAAGATTGGCTAGCCATTCATAATAAACCTCCCTTTTCACCTCCCTTTCCATCCATAATAAATCAGATCCTATATGTGGCTAAGGCAAATCCTACGTCTAGTGATGGGTGTGGAACTAAGAGCATCACATGTTTCGAGCAGTACAGTTTCTTCCAGCTTTCTTCAATCTATCCATGCACAATCCACAATAAAGCAGCATTTGCATCACAGATCCACAATAAAGTTTCATCTTCTCCACAATAAAGTATCAGTTTCATGGATTCAGTTAGTTTCAGATGAGACATAACAGCAACAATGGGCTTCAACAAATCAAATCTTTCAACAGACGCAGACAACATATGGTTCAGTGCTATCTAACCTTTCTATGAAAGTAAACATTGTGACCACAATCAAATAACACTTATACAAGTGACAAGAGACACTAAATTTGAGGACTACAGTGGATGTTGGTGTCGAGTCTTAGTTTTCTTTTGATTTTATCTTCTGGCTACATGTCTTTTAGCTTTTCTAGGATGTCTCTGACTAGAGATTCTATCTCCAAGATGTCTTTGACTAGAAAGGCGAGGATGGGGTATCGTCACCTATTTGTATTTGTTGTCTGTGGATTGTCTTTTAGTAATGCTATGACTTGTCCATGGATATGAGGACACTGAGAGTCTAGTGTGAACTGGGGCATTCCTTGTTTGTGACTGTCTTATCTCCATGCAAACAGGTACAATGACTTTCTGGGTTGAACATATGCCTCGATTGTCATAACTTACTTGCCATAATAAAGCTCAATGATGATAATGCACAAGAAGCTCTTTCACTTTCATATCTTCTGTCTTCCATCCCCTTTCTTGATTGACCTCCATCATCCTTCTTGAGTCGGCGTAGCCTACTATCACATGACTGAGTATAATGAGACACCAAAAACATTTGCATTTCATGTAGTTGCACCTGCATTACCACATATAAGCATTTCATACATACATGTAGATATCACAACTGCATCACATCCTGCACACAACACATGTTAGTACAATTTACATTTGCATTATCATATCCATCCGCATTACATACATTCACATTTGCATTAGCATAACATATAAAAATATAGAAGAATAAAAATATTGTATTTCATTATGTACATATTTGCATCCATATCATAAGCATCACATAGAAACATACATCACATAGGTACACATGCATATAGTTGCCGCAAAGATGAATCATCTCATATATATATATATATATATATATATATATATATATATATATATATATATATATATATATATATATATATATATATATATATATATATATATATATATATATATATATATATATAAAGTGTCATGATACAATGATGTCAAAATCATATGGCTACAATCACCCAAAGGTGTCTACATCATCATACAAAAATGGTACAAAATTGATACAGAGGAACCCACTGATAAGTCCTGCCAACAGTGTTGGTAGTGCTAATCCTGTTTATGTCATGGTAACCCATGCCACATGTACCACCCTCATCTCTAGTCCTGGATCCTAGAAACTCATCTAAGGGCATCCCTGTATCCATCTCGATCGTACGGAATTAGCTCCCCATCGATCGGTATCTGCAGAATCCTATATACATCCTCTAGGGTGACTATCATCTCCCCCATCAGTAAATGAAAAGAGCAAGTCTCAGAGTGCCACCTCTCTACCAGTGCAGTCAACAATCCCATGTTCACCCAAAACTCAGGCACATACAGAATGTATCTTAGACCCATAACCTCAATCGCAGCTCGGTCCTCAGCTATCAACTCAGGTCGCAACCTCTGAGTCGATGGGAATCTCTCCCATGACTCCAGCATAGGCAAATACTCCTACAGTCACACAAATCAATCATCTCAGTCCTAGTGACACTCATTGTTCATCACAAAGTGTTGCTTCTATCCTACTGGTACTCCCTATTCATCACAAAGTACTACGTGTTTCGCACTCCCTATTCATCACAAAGTGCTGCTCACATTTGCACTCACTGTTCATCACAAAGTGCTTCTCATATTTTAGTACTCCATGTTCATCACAAAGTACTATATCTTGGTACTCACTGTTCATCACAAAGTGCCTTGATCTATCTTATCCTAGGGCCTATGCTTGAGTGAATCCTCTTGAGTAGTTTCCTAATTGGCAACGTATGTTCTATCACAGAATTGTCAATCCTAGCCCTATTTGCTATCCTAGTCTTCCCTAGAGGACCTGCTTGAGTGTATCCTCTCAGCAGCTTATCCAATCGACAGCGTATGTTCATCACAGAACTACCGATTTGACCTAGAAGGCACAAATTCACATTTTTGGACACAAACGTGCTTTCATGACATAAATGCTCTTTTAGACTCCATAAACGCGTCTAGCGCCAACGCAGACACGCCTACACATTTTTGACATTTTTTGGACCCTATTCTAAGTGCATTTATTACATTACCTAGCATGCATTAATGACAACAATAAATGCATCAAAGTATAAGGAGGTTTTGTGGTACTTACTGGCTCTCCTGCCTCTGTTGGCCTCTAAAATCGGCGAACGCGATCGAATCTGTGAGCCATTGCCATCGCTGCTGACTGCTGCTGCTCTATTTTGTTCTACACTTTGATCTCTTGGATGTGTGGATGATAATGAGGATGATTTCCCCTCGTGGTCTATATTATAGACTGCCCTAGCCCTCGTTTCCCAAGTCAGTCTTCATTATCTGGTGACTCTGTCACTTTATCTAGTCAGTCCATTCTAGCCTCTCTTTCTTATCGAGAGATTGTCTGCAATCTTTTCAGACATTTTCATCCAATCTCTCGAGGGGGCATATCATTCCCATCTTGGGGCAACTTTGTATCAATTCATATTATCTTCTTTGAAACAACGCGACAAGCCGCATTGTCTCAAAGAGGGGCAAAATGTAGGCACCTAAAATTGTCCAATCTAATTAAATAAATATTTTATTTATTTAATTATCTAAGCTTAATTATTCTATTAATTAAATAAATCTTTATTTATTTAATTAATTCATTTATCCTCTTCTATCCTTATTTCTCATTTAAATAAATACATTTATTTATTTAAATTATCCTTTTCCTAAATTAAATAAATATTTTATTTATTTAATTATCCCACTTCTTCTATTAATTATATAAATCTTTATTTATTTAATTAATTCATTAACCTTTTCTACCCATGACACATGTCATTCATCTCTTAATTCATACACTACCTACCCCTTTCATTATTTTATTATTTCTTTTACCTACCCTCTAATCATAGCCGACCTCCTTTTACACCTCTCAATCTTATCCCTCCATTTCATATTGTGTCTTCTATATAAGGAGATGCTTCCTTCATTATCAAAGCCTAATGAATCATCTTAATGACTTGACTACACTACGATCCTACTTGCAACCACATTTCGTTCTTTTTTGAGCTCTTGTGCACATAAAATCTGAGAGCAAATATATCAAACAAGATCAATGGAGATAGGAAGAATGGAGATCCAAACCCTATTGGACATGTGATGGTATAATCTTTGTGATTTCGTTTGATTTGCATTGTCTTAGGTAATCTTCATATGTTATGGTGGATCTTTGTTGTTGTTAGGCTAGGGTTTTGTGGTTGAATTCATTTAGCCTTTCAATATCGTTATTGTTGTTATCCATTTTCACCATATACAAGTATATCTGTGTTACAAAATACCCTATAAATATTTGTACACTGCTCCAAAGAATTATCTATCAATTTTAGCTTTTCATCAATCTTCTTCTTCTCAGATTCAATCACCTGATCAAATGCAACTCTTTTAGCCTGAGTGCACCTCTCCAGTGCTTGTCAGTTTGAAATCTACTATAAGGATTGAAAATCCTTTGAAATGTCCTTAGTAATTATCTTAAGCTTTCCAGATGGGCTCGCTCCATTGTCAATCTTGCACTTCGGGACTAGTTTGTTTAAAACAATGATTGACTGATCAATAATCCCTTTATCTGTAGATCCCTCCATTAATTTCTGTGTTGTCATCATCATGAGTTTAGTAGGACTCATCTCGGTTATGTTTTTCTTTACAACCTGCGAGGTGTCAATTGATAACAATGATGGACCAAGTATCGGTTCTCTGCCAGTTTCCCCTTTCCTTTTCCTTCAATTGGGGTGTTTGCATTGTCTATCTTTGATTCTAGTGAAGTAAAGAAACCTCTGTTCTCTCCAAAGAACTTAACCCATGCCTTTTGAGTCTCCTTTTTTATCTCATTTACCCTTCCTAGCATCAAATTGGTTATTCTATGTTTTCTATTAAAGACTTTTCTATCTTCCACCTCAAGTGTCATTTCCATTTCCTCTGGAGCAATAGTAACACAAATAGATAACAACTCTTGAATTTTGATATGCTTGTCTTCTTGCATTGCTGACAGTCTTCTAGCATCTATATAATTCTGTCAGTATTTGGTTTTCAATTTCTATTAAGGCTTTCTTATAAATATCAAAATATAATAATATTGCTTCCTCTACCTCTCTTTGTTCATCACCCTCTAAGTGTTCATAATAAAACTGTACATTCTTTAACATGCCATCCTTAGTGATTTCATCTACTAACTCTACACAATTTTTTGGTGGAATGATAGTCACATTACCAGATTGAATTGCCAAATCAATGTCATTCTTCTTCTTCCTTCTTGCAGTACCCGATGGAACTGAAGTGGTTACTTTTGGTGCTTGCTTCTATGCCGATATTTTGAATGTAACCTTCCTAACTGGTTGCTTTTTAGCCTCCACCTTTGTTTCCTCTATTTTCTTCCTTACAACCCTCTTGAATACCAAGGGTGTGTCATCCTCAGATTCAAATTCTATTGTAATGGGCTCAATGTGTACTTTTGGATTCTTCCTCTTCTTGCCTTTCTCTAGGATAACATCGATTAATGATTTAATGTCCTATGAGACCTTCTCAACAAATTTGCTAGCCTTTCCTTCCTGCTTCTCTCTCTTCTTCTGATTGAGCTCTGTTTCAACCTCTTGTGATTTTTATTTTGCAATACCATAGGGCTTCTCTGCCTCATCAATAGGTGCATCAATCAACAATTTTGCATTAGCCTCAAGGATTTGTGCATCCACTTCATAGCCCATTTCCTCAATCCAAATCTTCCAGGGTTTAACTGCTTCCATAAGTGTTTCATCCTTCTTCACCATGAAGCATATGGAAGTTGAATATTTTTCAACAATATGCTTAGGAACCCTTTCCCTAGACTTCATATATTTATGGAACCCCTTAAATTATCCCCATACTTTATCCTCTCTCTGACTGCCTAAAGTAGCAATTGACTCTTCCAATTGTCTCCCTACCAAGATATGAAATGCCCATTGCCTCTTCCCAAAATCAAGAGTGTCATTCATGAAAAATAACATTAAGCAGACAATTAAGTTTCCATACTGGAAGGTTCCTTTCTTTTCTCCCTTAATATTTACCAGGTTTATTAACAGTTCATCTAACATCCAACCGCATAGATCCAATTTCTCATTTTCTCTCATCATTTTGTATGTTGTGAAAATGCAGGAACTAGAGACTAAGTTCAGTCGCTTTGATTGAGTTACTTTATATCCAATGATCATGCTACCGAATCTGATGTTCATGTCAGTAATAGTGCTTATTCTCATAGATCTCCTGTTAGATGTCGCGCCGGTGATTTTATTCATGTAATCATTTGAAACCTTCTTGTCTGGACGTTGCCCAACCACTGGCAAACCATTTATTGCCCTGATGGCTTCCTTGGTGATCTTGTAAGGTCTATCCAACTAGATAAACTCCCCATGTACTCTGCTCAAAACATACCTAATTATCTCATCTTCAAATTCTGAGATGTCCAGAATGTTCGTAAACCCTAAGTATTCAATGTGCTTGTATGTCAATTTGATCTTTCCAGATTCTCCCATCAGCTAGCTCATATACATGCCCTTTATTTTAGATGCTTCCAAGTCCTCAATGTGACAATGTATGTATGCCCTAACATCTTCAACATATACAACTCCCTCTAAAACATGGGAAAATGCTCCAACCGAATCTTCCAAGGTAGCCACATGTGGATACCTCTTGAAAATTGGCCTAGGGTGGTCCTTGACCTCTACTACAGTTGGATTTGCAACAAATATAGGAATAGATGA